>NC_139547.1:38587858-39284119 GCF_965153285.1 Podarcis tiliguerta | reverse complement strand
TGGGAAAGCAGAGTTCAAAGCTATGAAGTTCACCGGGTAGCCTTTAGCCAGTCACTTATTCTCTGCCTAAGCTACCTCAAAGGGTTCCTGTGAGGATAAAACGGGGAGAACTCTGTAGGCCACCATGAATGGCTTGGAGGAAATGTCATTCATTCATTCATTCATTCATTCAAAGTCTCTAAGGTCTCTAAGGAGTCTCTAAGGTGCTACTGGACAATTTTTTTTATTTATTTTGACTGCGTCAGACCAACATGGCTACCTACCTGAATCTAGATTCATTCATTCATTCATTCATTCATTCATAAATAAGCGAGCCACACCATTGGTCCATCTTGCTGAGGATTGTCTACTCTGACTGGTAGCAACTCTACAGGAGGTCAGAAGATCTTCCCTAGGCCTACCTGGAGATGTTGGGGCTTGAACTGGGGACCTCCTGCACGTGAGGCAGCTGCTCTGCCACTGAGTTACAGCTCCTCCCTGGTGTATGGTAGCTTCCTGGGCTCCTATCCCAAGGCCTCTTAACTCTGCTCTGAAAAACCCCAAACCCGCCCTTGCTGTCTTGCTCGGCTTCCTACTCAGACACTCACTCTGTTGTGATGATGTCGGCCAGCTGGGGAGTGTTGGGAGCAATTTTCACCGTAATGGTATCGAAGAAGAGGTGCTCTTTCTGGGCTTGAATGGTATACGTTCCGGTGGTTATGTTTTCAAGTCGGAAAGAGCCGTCAGACTTGGTAGTAACTGTGGACAGATTAAAAATGGACAGATTGTGTTTGAATTCAGCTCGGCCAAAAGCATCAAACAGGTAGGACGCCAGAGCAAAAGAAGAAGCACATACCTTTAATCTGGTTATTCAGCGTCACAGTAGCATCTGAAACGCCTTCCCCTTCTGGGCTGTTCAAAACCCTCCCTGTGACAGAGAAGCCCATGACATGGAAAATGGGCTGAAAGGGAGGAAGTAGGAGAGATCAACGGCTGAATAATAAAAAAATTATTTTATTAGATTCAGGTAGGTAGCCATGTTGGTCTGACGCAGTAGAAATATATTTAAAAAATTGTCCAGTGGCACCTTAGAGACCAACTAAGTTTGTTCTTGGTGCACATGAAAGCTCATACCAAGAACAAACTTAGTTGGTCTCTAAGGTGCCACTGGACATTTACATATATATATATAATTTATTTAAAGATTTTTTTGAGGTAAATTAAATCAATATAATAAAAATAACAGAAGTACAAAAAAGGCACACTGTATATCTGAGAAGGATTTAGCATTAGGTTTGTAAAGTACTTAAGACCATTAGGAAAACGAAAATTATACATTATACTACGGAGAGGGAGTCCCGTGTGCCCATTTTTTCGTACATAAGATAAAATCCCACCAAACAGCACAGAATCTTTCAGGGTCCTCCAAGCCTTTGGCAACACGTGATTTAGAAGTTATTTTTTCAGCTAATGCTAAACTGTTCATATTCTTATACCAAAGCAAAAGTTGCAAATCCTACAAGGTTCTCCACTGGGGGGGGGCAACTGAGGTTCTGGCAACCACCAGCATGCTCATCAAGAGTTTCTGAGAGCTGAAACTTTTCAAGTGATCAATCCATAGATTCAGTTTTTTTTTTAAAAAAAAAAGCTGCAGGGAAGTTGGAATGGGATGTTTGAGTATTTTGGTCATTTCTTGACAAACCACTGTCTGGAATTTAAATGCCAATGAGTAGTTTTACCACGGGTGAAAAAGGGTGGAATTAGAATGCATCATACTGGAACTGTTTTTCCTCCCTCCTACCCCATTTGAAATAGTTCTGAATTGCTGGATTATTTCAGGTTAAGATACATCCATCCGTACGATATGCGTTACCTAAATTTATCCAAAGTGCAAAAAGGGTAATTCGAGAAGAGCTCACCTCAATTTTCAAACTGTCATGCTCCACCGTAAAGTCCAATCTAGATGGAGCAACATCAAACATAATTCTCTCGCCTCGGTAAAAGGGGACCTGAGAAAAATGCAGAGCCCCAGGTTAAGCAATGTGTTTCTCCAAAAGACAAATCCAGACAAAATCCAATCCATCGCAGTGGGAGGTGTTTCTCTAGCAATGGTGACTGCTGAATCTAGGGGCCCTCCAGGCAATCGGCTGCATCCAATGTTAGCCATAACCAAAGTAAAGAAATTAACGGGCATGATGAGCTTAGGCCATTCATTTCAATGAATATACTGTGAGTAATACTTAGTTGGACACAGCCCAATGTAATAATATGTATCTACCTGAAGGAGAGGGACGCGGGTGGCACTGTGGGTTAAACCACAGAGCCTAGGACTTGCCGATCAGAAGGTCGGCGGTTCGAATCCCCGCGACAGGGTGAGCTCCCGTTTTTCGGTCCCTGCTCCTGCCAACCTAGCAGTTCGAAAGCACAAAGTGCAAGTAGATAAATAGGTACCGCTCTGGCGGGAAGCTAAACGGCGTTTCAGTGCGCTGCTCTGGTTCGCCAGAAGTGGCTTAGTCATGCTGGCCACATGACCCGGAAGCTGTACACCGGCTCCCTCGGCCAATAAAGCGAGATGAGCGCCGCAACCCCAGAGTCGGCCACGACTGGACCTAATGGTCAGGGGTCCCTTTACCTTTACCTTAAGGGGGAGCACCATGTACATCTTGAGCTCATGGGAGAAAAAGTTGGATATAAATGCAACAAATAAATCTCTGTCGCTCTCTCTCACACACATACAAAATATGTTTGAAAAAAGTTTGTGTTTTTTTTCAAGCCCACTTGCTGTTTGCAGTGGGGAGATGAGGGGGGGGTGTGGCTGCAGAGTACAAGTGTTGTTGTCAACACACACACACCAGTTTCTATGACCTCCAACTGCACCCATGGGCCCTAAGAAGGCGGATGACCTCTGCTTGCAGCCTTCACTTTTGAGGAAATCCTTATTCAGAAAGGCCGGGGAGCTCTCTCTTTACTCACCACAGTGTATTTCCCACTCGGCAAAGACAGAAAAGTAAACGAGCCGTCCTCTTTGGAGATGACATTGCACAGATAGGCGAGAGAATCGTCCCTGGCAGGAAAGCCGTCAACTGGAGAGGTGCTGCAGCCCATGATGTCCTGTACAAAAGAAGGCAGACAATCCTCAATACCGAGAACAAGGAACCCCGAGAAGCACAGAATTTCCCAATGCATAAATGGGAGCTCTGTGGCTGCCAAAGCTTCCCCATTCCTCTGGAGAGGCACTCAAACGATGATATTTCCTCTTCATGTAAACAAACAGGGAATTTGGCTCACTGAGCAGCAGACAAAGCAGATGCTTCATATGCAAAAACCAGGACTGTGCACATGGAACTCAGGTACAGAATCACTCCCTCCCCTTCCCAAGAGAAACTCACACTGCCCATCGTCTAATTACTTTGGAGCATTGGCCGTTCCCCACAAACCAGATGGATGGGAGCAGCGTTCAAGCTTGGATCCCTAGATGTTGTTGGCATACTTCTCCTATCATCCCTGTAACCTGAAGAGCATATAACCTGAAGCGTATGTAACCCGAGGTACCACTCTATATAAATACTTTTTATGAATAAAATGAATTAAGCGACACAGTCCCTTTCTTCCACAGCCTGACTCTACCACTATCTCATTCTGTGAAGACCAGGCTCATTTAACTGCAGTTAGGCACATTTGTCAAAAACAGTACGAGGGGGTAAAAAAACAGGATGGATATCACATCTCCACAGATGTCAAAAACATTCTGAGTTGTAGCCAATGATAGTCCTACTCAAGGTAAACCCATTGAAATTAATGGGAATGACTAACTTGGGTTCATTGGTTTCAATAGGTCTACGGGGGGGGGGGATAGTTGGCTACAACCCTCTCTTTTGCATGATGTACAACTGACCTCCTTGGTTACCGACGACGAGAAAAGGAGGAACATGACCCCTTTCATGGGCTCCCCATCACTCCGGACGGATCCTGAAACGTTGTAACCAGCGACAACGAGAGGGCCAGAGGCATAAGCATTGGAATTGGTCACTCTTACAGTTGTGCTGGCCTGAAATATAGAAAAATGTGAACGGTTGGTCTCATAATTCCACAAAAACAGTCAACATACGGTTTTGGAGGCTTTTTTGGGGGGGGGGAATTTCTGTATGCATAAAACCATTTTGACCATTCAAAGATCCTTCTTGTACTGAGAAAGTCAGCACCTTAAAGTCACTTCACCAGTGTATGGGGCAGATTTGTGTGCAAGCTCGATGCTTCCATTTACAGCAGCACTCACCTCTTTCAGCATCCAGGTTGGATGGGAAGCAAAGATTTCGTATTCCCCAGGAAGGACTTTGAAAAAGGCATACCTGTAGAAAAGGAAAGTTGGTTCACAAACAGAATAGCTCTGGCTAACAGTGTGTGCCGTACGATGATGATATTTGTACTCTACCCACCATGTGCTTCACCACTGAGCTATGATTCCCTGCCCTTCTTTTTCAAACAATCCCTGCAAGACTGTAAGAGAGGAATCGGAAGCAAAAACTTTCACCCAGTGGCTCAGGCCCTACATTTTTAACTGTCCAAAAACCACCTCTGGTATACAAGCAACACACTCTATTAATGCAGGCATTACCTTGCTCTCTCAGCCAGATCCTTCTCTTTTAGTTACTGTGCTGTTTTTAATGGGGTTGTTTTACTGCGCATGCTATTTATGGATTTCTGTATTTTAACACTTGCGCAGTTGGGTTTTTATGCTCGTAAATCACTTTTATAGCGAGTCCTAAGTGCTGTATGTAGATAACCTATGCTTTGTAAACTAATGCTCCACATATGCAGTCCCACTGGCACAATGGGGCTGCCATTTCCTCTCCTCCCACCTGGGTGCTCCCCAAAGCTGCTCCAGGGAGCCCCTCAACTCTCCAGAGTTTATTTTGAGGGTGGAAAATCCACTGCACACCCAGAAATCTGCTGCGCCACTGAAGCTACAGCATGAGATACAGCCCTGCGTCAAACAAGTCAGACTCACTTTCCGCCCGGCTGAGTGGTCGTGGCTTGTATGCTTGCCTCTGAACCCGGATTCCGCAGCGCAACAAGAACCCCGGCAGGACCCAGTGTCTGACCTTTGCTGAGAACCTGGAAAGAAGGGGACAGAGCAGCTCTTCAGCTTGCAGGGAAGAAAGCACAGAGGACCTGCTTCCCCATCACCTCCTCCAAAAGGAGGCAGCAATGGTCAAACAGCAAGGGCCTTTTACCTTCCCATTTACGGAGAAGCCTGTAAACACAAAATTGATGTCTCCTCCTTTAGTGCAAATGTCATTGATGCCGTCCACGTGGATGTCCACGCTTGTGGGCTCTGGTGGAGAGGGAATAAAAGGAAAAGCATTAAACGGAGGAAAAATTATGTCAGTGTCTTCTGCGTCTGCTATACATGAAGCATCATTCCTGAAACCATATCTGCCCCAAACATTTTAAAGCACTATGATGCCATTTTAACAGTTGCAGCTTTTAGCAAAGAATCCTGGGAAGTGTAGTCTGTTAAGGGTGCAAGAGTTGTTAGAAGAACAGTATTTCCCTTGCAGAGAAGAGGGATTGATTGTTAAACCAATCAATGCAGTTCTGTAAAAATAGGGACCTCATAACAAACCTCCGCACCCTTAAACAATAGTTCCCAAGATTCTCTGGGGGAAGCCACGACTGCTAAAAATGGTATAAGGGTAGTTAAATGTATGGGGTGGATGCATGGTGGTTAAACATGAGGCAGGTGTGGCCTTGGTTGCTTCGGACGTCATGTGAAGATGCTATCATTTTGCCAAAGTTTTCCTTGACCCATGAGATTGGACCTTGCTATTTCTGAATTCCTCCACCATGTTGCTAGAAGACAGAAACAGCCCCATTTGATGACATTTGGAACAGTTTTACTGCATTTGTTAACATCAGTTCATCAGATCAAATGCCCCCACAGACCTACAGTCGGGTTTGGAGAGCCTTATGTGGATTATTTTGAACACTTCTGGTCAACAGATTTATAAGTTGCAAGTGATTCCTAGTCTTAGTAATGGGAAAGGCGAGACAATATCAGGCAAACAGGTTTAGCATCGTTTTTTAAATGCTGTGATCCAAAGAGCTGTTTGGTTTACCTGTTTTATTGGTTGTTTTCATTATACTTGCAGGGGGAGGGATTCAAAACTGAATTCCTGTTTTTACTGCTCCTGTGTACTTAGTGCTGTTTTACCGTTGTTATGATACTGTGGATTTTAAAGGATTTTTTTTATACAGCTCATGGTTTTGTTTTGTAAAATTAAGTAGCTTAGAAAGGCTTTCAGTAAATAGATAATAAAATCAAGGCAGCATTTTCCCCAAAGAGACAGGGTCACAGCACATTTTTCACCATGCAAGAACCAGCATACACAGAGCCCTGTTCTTATCTCTATAGCTTTTGACTTTTTATCACCACAGAACAGGTGTGAGGAATCCTTGGTGCTCCAGTTGCAAAACTACAACTATCTTCAGTCCCAGAAAGCACAGTCAACGATCAGGGATATTGAGGAGCTGTAGTTCAGCCACAACTGAAGGGCCAAAGGTTCAGCACGCTAGCTATAGAAGCAAATGCCAATAGAAATGAACTTTTGAAAACCTCAGTTTCAGTCTAGTGCAATCCTATACTGTCCTTTTCAGTGAGTTCAGTAGGACTTAGAATGCATATGACCGCAACGTTACAGCGTAGTTCTGTATGCTGGGTCAGCGAACCTTTTTTTCAGACAGCATGCCAAAAGTGAGCAAAGCCAAACATAGATCTAAAACCAACATTTGGAATAATTCATATCCCACCCCATCAAAAAAACAAACAAACAGGTACATACATACCAAAACTCCACCCTAGGGGAGGTTCAATTTTAAGGACAAAATCCCCCTACAAAAGAAATCATGAACATTTTTTGCAATTACAATAAAAATGCAACAGCTTTCTAAAGAAAACCCAGCAGTTGACTATCTTCTATCTTAAGGGGTAATCAATAAATCCTATGCACTAGGTGAAGTACTTTCTTTTATTTGTCCTGAAGCTTTTAACGTTCAGCTTCCTTAGATGTCCACAAGTTCTGAATGTTATGAGAGAGGCAGAACCTTTTCTCCATCCATTTTCTCCGTGCCATGAATAATTTTATAATCTGTTATTGTGTCATCTCTTACTAACCTTTTTTCTAAACTTAAAAGTCCCAAAACCTCCAGCCTTTCCTCTTAGTGGCGTTACTCCATCTCCTTGATAATTGCGGTAGCCCTTTCTGGAAACTTTTCCAATTCTGCAATATCCCTTTCCAGGTGAAGTTACCCAAACTGTACACAGTACAGTAAGCCCTCAACTTACGTACATTTAACTTTTGCGCATTTAGCTGTACACACAGGGCAGAAAAATAAACTCAAAACTCAAGAAAGACCTACGCCAGGGGTCACTAGCCTGGAACCAGTAGCCCCTCCCTCACCCAGTGCTAAAATTAGGCTTGAAAGCTTGCCACTGCAGCCTGTAGAACAGACAGCAGCAGTGTGTGGTTGACAGCGGTGTGGAGTAGGGTGATAGTGTTCCCAGTTTCTCCAGTTTGCAAATTTACCCACAGGTACAAAAAGGTTAGCGACCCCTGGCTGTTACAGTTCAGGTACCATATGGTTGCTTACCTTATCGTACAGAGGAATCATGAAGTAACCATTATTTGGAGCACAGTCTGTTTGGTATTTCAAGGTTCCATGCTTGGTGTACAATTTAATCTATAAATTAAAAGCAAAAAACCCACAATGGAATATGGTAATTCTGCTACAGCAATTATTTCTTAATTTAAATTCATATACCTCATTTTTCTGTATATTAAATAAACCCAAAAGCTTTTTGCAAATAAAATAAAATAAAATACAGAACACACAATGACCTGGTTTACATGACACATTAAAACACAGTTAAGTTTAAAAATATGGTTTCAAAGCAAAAACACCGTATGCTGGTGAGCAGGAAGAAAACTAAGCAGTTCATGTCTGTCCCCCCACTCCTCCTGCTGCTCCGCTCCAGGAAGCAAAGGCATGGTTTGGCTCAGCTTTATGTCTAAACCTAGGCTCATGGTTCGGCTCCTCCAAACAAAACACAACCAGTATGCTAAGAAGAAACCTTGGATACAACTCTCAGTTTGTTCAGAGGGAGACAAAACACAAGCCCGGGTTTGGATGTAACACTAAGCCAAAGCAAAGCTTAGTTCCCAGTAGCAGAGCAGGAGCATGGAGGTGCAAAACAGCCCTTTTATCCCTGGTATGTTGCACCTATGGTTTAAAGCAGGGGTAGGGAACCTGTGGTCCTCCAGATGTCATTGGATGTCAACTCCCATCAATTCTCATCCAGCACAGCCAATGGTCAGGGACGATAAGAACTGTAGTCCAGCAACATCTGAAGGTCACAGGTGTCCCACCCTACTTTACATGAAAGGCTAAAGCAGCCTTGCAAATAAGCCCAGAAAAGTTACTGGCCTGCAAAAAAAATAAAATACTAGCCTCTCTGATCACCCCAGAGGAGGAGCCACTATCTGAAAGACGCACAATCACACCCCGCACTGAACCCTGAAGTGACCTGAAGGCATCACTCAACACGTCACAAAAAGAGCGCAATGGGGGTGGGGGCACTTATACACACTCTGCCAACATGGGGGGGGGGGCAGGAATAGGAACCCCCACACAAAATGGCTGTCAACTGTAGAACTTCTTGTGAGTGGACTGGCAAAGGCACACAACCTGCTTTGTGCTTCAGTGCTGATCACAGAACAGGCTTTCCTTCTTCTGTAGCAGGATAGTGCAGGGTGAATGCAAGACACCTTCAGGTTGTCAGTATTTCATAAGAGGAGCTCAACTGCATAATGGAAACTTAGGTTTGCGCAATTAACGGGTTAAAGAGTTCGTGGTGCAATAAATCCATCCTATGCATGCGGTGAGCCTTTCCTACAGCTACATAAGTGCCATGCACTAAAAAGTGCAGGGGAAGGAACTTGATCGGAGCATCTACTTTGGAACTCGCTGCCTACTGAGATTGAGCAAGGGGCCTTCGCTGTACTCTCTTCAGAGCCTTCTAAAAACATACCTTATTGGAAAATCGATGTGATTTTAACCCACTTCAGAGTTTTAAACATTTGTTTGCTTTAAACTAGGGTTGCGGGTTTTCCTTGACGCTGCTGCTTGATCTTTCCGTAAAGCGCTTTGAGGGGTTTGGGTTGTTGTTTTTTACAATCAGTGTACAGTGGTACCTCGGGTTACATACGCTTCAGGTTACAGACTCCACTAACCCAGAAATAGTACCTCAGGTTAGAAACTTTGCTTCAGGATGAGAACAGAAATCATGCTCCGGCGGCGCGGCAGCAGCGGGAGGCCCCATTAGCTAAAGTGGTGCTTCAGGTTAAGAACGGACCTCCGGAACGAATTAAGTACTTAACCCGAGGTACCACTACTGTATGAATTTAATGAAATAAGTAAGTTAAATGAGAAAGAGGCCCTTGATCCATTTCCTCCTCTTCTTCTTCTCAGTCCCCCAGGAGCTGCTTCACCTGCCCGCCCCCCTGTTTCAAATGCTAGACACAGAGCGGGCGAAGCCGGCGGCGCAGCGCTCACCTCGATCAGGGAATAGTTGATCTCCACGTCGGACTTGACGAAGCCCCCGCAGCCCACCACGATATCCTCGGAGCCCCGCGCCGCGTCCCACAAGCGGCAGCCCCACAGGAGCCACCAGAGCGCCGCCGGCGCCCAGCCCCGCGGCATCGCCGCTCCCTCGCCCCCCTCAGCCCCGCCGCGCCGAGCAGCCTCGGAAGGTCGACGCCGAGTCAGGAAGAGAGACGGCGCATGTGCCGGATGCGCACTATGGTCTCCTCTTCCCGGCCGGAAGGAAGCAAGCGCCAGAGGCGAAAGGGTTACCCCTGCTCCCCCTGGCGGCTGGGAGGGGAGTTGCGACTCCCAGAGTTCAGTAAGCAAGGCGCTCCTAACGGCGGGGGGGGGGGGGGAGGACGCAGCGCTTTCAGAATGAGCGAGGTCTGAGCCTGAAGAACGGTTTCCTGACGTACAGCGTGACGGGAGCCGGCGTGACGTAGAGCAGGCACCCCCAAACTCGGCCCTCCAGATGTTTGTTTGGACTACAACTCCCATCATCCCTAGCTAACAGGACCAGTAGTCAGGGATGCTGGGAATTGTAGTCCCAAAAAAAACATCTAGAGCAGCATTTCCCAACCTTGGGCCTCCAGCTGTTTTTGGACTACAACTCCCATAATCCTCAGCTAGCAAGACTAGTGGTCAGGGATGATGGGAATTGTAGTTCGAAAACAGCTGGAGTCCCAAGGTTGGGAAACACCGATCTAGAGAGCCGAGTTTGGGGGTGCCTGAGGTAGGATAGGACCCGGGTTCGATTCCCCCTTCGGCCATGACCTTGGGGACGGGGCAGTTCGCTGCCTCTCTCAACCTAACCTACCTCACAGGGTTGTGCGGGATTAAAATGAGAAGGGGGAGAACCATGTACAGCTCCTTGGAGAAAAATGGTGGGACAAAATGCAGTGGATAAAAATAAGTCCCCCATCTGGCCCTCCTTGGCTTCTTTTCAACAGAGGAGGAGGGAGACGGGGCCTCTGGGGTTGCACTAGAGCAGAAGTGTGGCTTAGTGGTTAGAGTGTCAGACTGGGAGGCCAGAGTTTGAATCCCCACTCAGTCATGAAGCTCACGGGTGACTCAGGGCTGGTTGCCGTCTAGCCGACCTGACAGGGTTGTTGTGAGAGTGAAATGAAGACTGTGGGGAACTGTGTGTGCCCACCTTGAGCTCCTTTGGAGGAAAAGTAGGATATAACCCTGGGAGCTTTAAGTGTTGTGGGAGTTGTAACTCTGTGGGGCGAACTACAGTTCCCAGGAGCCCTTAAGGAAAGCCATTTGCTTTTAAATGTACAGTGGTACCTCGGGTTAAGTACTTAATTCGTTCCAGAGACTGGAACCTGAAACTGTTCTTAACCTGAAGCACCACTTTAGCTAATGGGGCCTCCTGCTGCCACTGCGCCGCCGGAACACGATTTCTGTTCTCATCCTGAAGCAAAGTTCTTAACCCGAGGTACTATTTCTGAGTTAGCAGAGTCTGTAACCTGAAGCGTCTGTAACCCAAGGTACCACTGTATAGTGCTTATGCAGCCTTGGTTAGGATTGTGCTGTTATTTCTGAAGGAAGGATTGTGCAGTCTTAAGCACTCTAATGTTTAACCTCGGTATGGAACTTACTTCTGAGTAAACCTGGTTGGGACAGAGCTGCAAGGCTCTGTTTACTTGATAAGTTCCCATTGATATGCAGTAAGGCTTAACTCCTGAGCAAACCTGCTTAAGAAAACTGGTAAAGAAATTATTATTGATTGATTTCTGTTCATTTTATTTATTTATTTCATAAAATTTATAAACTGCTTGATGGTAAAAAAAACCAACCCAACATCTCAAAGCACTTTACAGAAACAATGAAATTATCAGTAAAAAAAAAAAAGTTTGAAAACAACTACTGTACTTAAAACTTTCAAACAAGATTTAAATCAAAGATGAACTAAAAACTCAGTTTAATGTCAACATTATACATGCCTGGATAGGCTTGCCTAAACAAAAATGTTTTTAGCATTGCATCAAAAAGAGTAACTGACTGATCTCAGCAGGCAGGGAGTTCCAATGTTTGCATGCTGAAGAAGACAGAAGTGGCCATGGTATTCCTGAGGTGGATTACTTAAGCAACAAAATCACACACCACAAAGCTGAGCAGGTGGCATGAAGCCCATTGCACTTGCTGTTGCTAAATCAGGGGCTGCTTTGCAGCTTGGGAGAATCATTTACCAGTTTTTGGTTTATTCAGTTATTTTGTAACAAACCTGCTGCCCGAGCCCCGCTGGACTTTACTACAGCAGCCTCACAAAACCCCTTTTGCCTGTAGCAGGAATCCAGCTCACTTTCTGCCTTTCTGCGTTGAGAGGGATGGTTTAGGGTTGCCAGACATACATGCATTAAATGTTTCTCTGGCATTCCAGTACAGTTACCCAGACATGCTAAAAGATAATCTGCCCGGACACTGAGGTCCAGCTCCGAGGGCCTTCTGGCGGTTCCCTCACTGCGAGAGGCCAAGTTACAGGGAACCAGGCAGAGGGCCTTCTCAGTAGTGGCGCCCGCCCTGTGGAACGCCCTCCCATCAGATGTCAAAGCGATAAACAACTACCTGACATTCAGAAGACATCTGAAGGCAGCCCTGTTCAGGGAAGTTTTTAATATGTGACATTTTAGTGTATTTTTCATCTTTGTTGGAAGCCGCCCAGAGTGGCTGGGGAAACCCAGCCAGATGGGCGGGGTACAAATAAATTATTATTATTATTATTATTATTATTATTATTATTATTATTATTAGTATTAGTATTATTATTATTATCTTACCCCTTACCTACCCAAACTGTCCCAAGGTACTGCAAGGAAGGACACCCTGCAGGAGGCGTCCATTCTCTGCACCCTGTTGGAATTGGGCCTTTTACACAGCATTCATTCAAAGCACATCCCACCCCCCACAACAAAAGAAGTCTGGGAATTGTAAATCTGCTAAGGCTGCTGGGAATTTCTATGAGGGGTAAACTACACTTCCCATGATTCTTTGGCAGGGTGTGCTTTAAATGTCTGGTGTGCTTGCAGCCCAAACACACCTACCCTTTGGAACTACCTCCCACTGCACATCAGACATATATTTAATGTGCCTTTTTTCTATTGTCTTTTTGGAGCCTGCTAAAGCCGTTCCTCTTTCATAGAATCAGACTTGTAGGGTTGGAAGAGTCCTCAAGAAGCCTCCTAAATTATTTATCCCGGTTTAGATTTGCTTTGCATTTGAATTGATATTGCAGTTTGAGGTGCTGTTGCTCTAAATGGTTTCTTATACTGTATTTATAATTGTGGCTTTAAAATGTTCTCATATGTGCAGTTATTCTAATTGTTTATATATGTAACTGTTTTATGTGTTAATTATGTTGTACATTGCTTCAGGATGCCCCACAGGAAGCAGTTCAAAAATGAAATTAATAATAATAATCTCCCATTTTCTCCATTTGGGCATATTTAAAATCACCCCCCTTTAAAAAAAAAAACAAAAAAAACCTGTATCTGCTGAAGGCATGCCCTTGGCAAAACAGGTCCATGTTAGAGAGGCTAGTTGAATCCCCGCCCCTTGAAAGAGGCAGTTCTCAAGCCAAAGGGGGCAGGAATTGTGGAAAAGAGACTAGACAGCTGACTGGAGCAGCTGCGGAAGATCAGGAGTGGCTGCTGAGAAGGCAACAAGCAGGAACCATGAGCGGAGTGAGCTGGCTGTGCAGATCCAAGGAGGATCAGTTTGCAGAGCTGTGGGTGAGTGTCAGCCACATGTCTCAGCTGGGCAAGGTTTTCTGGGTGAGCTGCAACAAGAGAGAAAGTAGATCTGGTGGCCTCTTTGCTGCATAACATTTACAGCTCCTGCTCGCTGTCCCTCTTGCACAGCTAAGCAAATCACACACCCACTTGTACACAGAGAGGTAAGGGTCAAAGAGAAGAACAACATGAGCTTGGCTGTGCACACATGAGCTTGGCACACATCCACAGCTACCCCATAGTTTCTCAAGGGTTTCTCCAATGCATTGCCCCTCAGGCCTCCTTGCATCTGATATGAAAAGGCAAGCCGCTCTCTGGTGTGTATAGCAATGTGCAAATGCAACTTGAAATGCAGCCAAGGGTGTGAGTATGCGCATTTTAAGCCACAACTGTATATAAAGCCCCAGTTGCAGTGCTGCCCCTTGTAGACCTCAGCAGGGAGGAGGATGGGGACAAAACTAGAATTAGATAGCTCCGCCTCTTATTGGCTCTGGCCCCGCCTACTGTTGGGCCTCCCCACCTTCCACCCTGCCAGCCCCAGTGGGGCACCAGCCACCACTGTTTTCATCTCTCTTTAATGCTAAGTTCCTGATTTCTCCCCTAAATTCATTCTGGAGGCAGGCTCAATGAGCAAGAAGCCAGGCTAGTCAACGGCGCTGTTAAACTTTCCTTACTGATCTGTCAGTATCTGTGTACCGTTGAGAAACTTTGGACTTCTGCAGCAATTAAAACACACACACATCCAAATGTGCTAATCTTTTCTCATAGGCTGCAGCTGAAATTATTCCCTTTTGCACCTTAATATTTGAAAATTAGGGCATGAGATGGAGTCAGTACTGCTTTAAAATGACGGTACAATTTTATCTGTTTATTTATTTAACAGTTAAATCCTCTAAACATCTATTCAGATGTAAGTCCCAGAGGCAAAAGTAGGTGGAACATCAAATGTAAATTCTGCCTTTGCACAGTCGGCTTTTTTTCGACACAAGCAAGAGGCATGAACAGAGTTCAAGGACACATTCCAGCCAGGCAAAAACACTCAGGATACAAAGCAGGGTCAATTTTGAAAAAAGTTTGCAGTGCATTTATTTATTTGGAACAGCCATACACTCCCCTTCACAGTGTCTATATATCTTATCACAGCCGGGCAGTCACCTCAGTAAAACAACAATAATCACATCTAAAATAAACAATCAGCTATCTAAAACATTGCAATGCTGGCTGTTCCCTCTTAAGGTACTCTCTGAGCATGCCCCTGAGCATGTGCAAAGCGCTTTTCTGTTACTGCATTCAGTATACATTTTAAACTGGGAATCAGATTATAAAAGTACCCTAGTTCCGTGGCAGAGCACATGCCTTGCATATAAAAGGTCCCAGGTTTTATTTCTTTTTTTAAAAAAATAAAGGGTGCCCTCACCCTCTTTTGGCTCTGCCTGACAACCATGCCCACTTTTTACTCTGGTACCACTTCCTGCAGCCCTCAAGACTGAAAGTGGTCCTCAGCAGAACACGGGTTGTCCTTCCCTGCTTTAAAACTTTAGCATTCATGCTCTTCTATCATTGCAGGATTGGAACCAGACATGGCATACAGCTACCCCACGCTTTACTTCGTGTTTTGAGAGTACCGTGCTGACTTGGATTCCATGTGTCTACCTTTGGGTCTCTTTCCCTGTCTATTACCTCTATCTTAGGAAAAACTGCAGAGGTTACATCAGGATGTCGGCTATCTTCAAAGCAAAAATGGTAAGGCTCTCCGGACTGTCATCATTTTGCAGGAGGTTTACAATCACATACTGGAAATTTAGGTGTGGATTACATAACCGCGTCATCGTAGTTTAATGAATCCACTTTTTAAAAAACCAACCAAGGGCCTTTTTGTGGTTAGGAAAGTGGGGGGAATGCACTGAAAAGTGTGCAACAAATGAAGGATTTGTGGGGAAACGTATTTTAAAATGCACAAGGAAATTAGGATGAATTCAGGATGCTCGTTGTCATATAACCTGCCTGTCAGAGGTGGTTGCCGTGCTGCATGGGGTGCCAAAATAATGCTTTAGAATGGAGAGCGAGAGGCACCGAATTTCAGCATCACACGGGGCCCCACTGAAATTTGAGAGCCCAAAGTTCACCAAATCAGAACAAATGCTTTATTATTATCAACAACTACAACCCACCCTTCACCCTAAGGTCTCAGGGCAGGTTAAAATCATTTAAACACAATTCGAAACAACGTACAATCGCAGAAATAAGAAATAAAGTCTACACCTCGGGTATCAAAAGCCAGATAAAAGAGGTGTGTCTTCAGCACTCACTACAGAATGAAGACACACCTCTGTGGGCAGAGAGTCACGATGGGGCTGCCACAGAGAAGGCCCCAGGACACTCATCAAGCTTTTGAGGGCGGTGGAACTACCAATAGGGCCCTATCTGTCGATCATAATACCCACGCCCCCGGAGTCTGTTGGGGCATGCTGGAGGAGACTCTTGAGAGTCCCGGGGACTGCAAGAAGATCAAACCTATCCATTCTGAAGGAAATCAGCCCTGAGTTCTCACTGGAAGGACAGATCCTGAAGCTGAGGCTCCAATACTTTGGCCACCTCATGAGAAGAGAAGACTCTCTGGAGAAGACCCTGATGTTGAGAAAGATGGAGGGCACAAGGAGAAGGGGATGACAGAGGACAAGATGGTTGGACAGTGTTTTCGAAGCTGCCAGCATGAGTTTGACCAAACTGTGGGAGGCAGTGGAAGACAGGAGTGCCTGGCGTGCCCTGGTCCATGGAGTCACGAAGAGTCGGACACGACTAAAGAACAACAACACTAATGTGAGCACCTTGAACTGGGCCTGGAAATGAACTGACAACCAATGCCGATGTTTTAGAATGGGTTACGGGAGACGTGAAGGGAACCCCAGCCGGTTTGAACCAATGGAAGTTTCACAGTCGTCTTCAAGGGCAGCCCCACTAAATAAGACTGGACATAGTTGAACCTTGCGCAAGCTATGTGCAAGCAAATCAAGACAAATACGGTACTCTGTGAACCCGTCACCCAGAGGCACACTTATGCCTCTGTTTCCTCAAGGTTTTAGTCAAACTAAGTTTTAGTCGTTGGATCCATTGAAATGATTGAACCTAAATTAGTTCAATACGTCTGCTCTGAGTAGAAGTTAAAATCCTTCATGACTAGAAAGAAACAGGTGAGATGTTGATGCCTTGTTTTGCCCCTTTCACACCCACTCTGTCCTTTGAGTCTGCTGTTCTAATTGAGGCATTCTCCCTGTTTCCAGGTTCTTGGCTTTGCCTTGCTCTTTCTGTGTCTGTCAACTGCCTTCTACATCCTTTGGGAAGCAACCCAAGGAATTCCTCGTGCACCGGGATTTATCATTGCTCCTCCTTTGCAAGTGGTCACAATGGTAACGCTTATTATTTTTATTAAGTAGTGGGTGGACATAGCAGACGGCACAGAGATTTCTCCAAGCAGTTCTTTATAAGTAAGCTAGAACTGAACTGAACAGCAAACAGCTCAGCCGGCCTGCTTTTATAGGCGGCCGGCTGTCAACATGGTAACAACAACAGCTCAGGGTTTCCCGCCTAAATTAACTTGCGTGGACCTGAGTGAAAACTATATACACAATACCCCCTGGTGGCCAGGGTAAGAACTTCAATACGTAACAATTTTCTCTTGTGTTTTTCACATTGCACCTCTTTTTAAAAACAACAACAACAACAAACCAAAACTTCCTGATCCTCTTCAAAATCAGTGCGCACATGAGAAAGGAATTTGGCATGCTTCAGCTGGAGGAGACTGAAGGGAGAGGGAGCAGCGCTCTTCAAATACCTGGAGGGATGCCACATAGAAGTGTGCAGAAGGTTGTAGCTCAGTGGTAGAGCACCTGCTTTGCATCCAGAGGGTCTCAGGTTCAATCACAGGGAGACACACCTGCCTGCAAGACAGATGCTGTACCACAAAGCCATGGACCTACCTTGAAAAAAGAAAGTTTTCTTTTTAATTCCCCCAGTGCATATTCCAAGTGTTGGGCACGATCCAGAATAACACAAGTAAAGGGTTAAAACACATCCAGCCCTAAAGTAGCCCATACCCTCCCCGCTGGGGTCCCAATTAAGATCTGGAGACCCATTCAGTTCAATTGTGTGACCATGTCTTACAAATGGGATTGTGTTTTAGCGGGAATTTTAGCTTTTTACAAGGAAAACATCATAAAAAAAAACGCTGTCCCTTGCTGGGAAGACTCGGACTTTTAAGTTTGTTTCATGCTTTTATTCCTTTAGGTGTTCCTCCCCCCCCCCCCCCCGATTTGCACAAATTTGTTTTACCATGTTTGAAAAGACGGGCATGTTACCAGCTGCCAGTGATATTGGGCATTTTAAGGGTTGTTTATATTGGATGTGGGACGCGGGTGGCGCTGTGGGTTAAACCACAGAGCTTAGGACTTGCCGACCAGAAGGTCAGCAGTTCGAATCCCCGCGACGGGGTGAGCTCCTGTTATTCGGTCCCAGCTCCTGCCAACCTAGCAGTTCAAAAGCACGTCAAAGTGCAAGTAGATAAATAGGTACCGCTCCAGCGGGAAGGTAAACGCCGTTTCCGTGCGCTGCTCTGGTTCGCCAGAAGCGGCTTAGTCATGCTGGCCACATGAGCCGGAAGCTGTACGCCGGCTCCCTCGGCCAATAAAGCGACAGGACCTAATGGTCAGGGGTCCCTTTACCTTTACCTTATATTGGATGTACTTTGCATTTGGGTCTAAATCAATTTCTGTTGCCATTACCCTGTGTTACTCTCATGCTGTTCAACGTTTTTGTCATGTTGGTTTGATGGCTAGATAGAAATAAAATTGAACCTAGTATGACCCTGTTTTTAAAATGTTTTATATGAAGCATTTTTTTTCCTGCCTCTCTCTCTCTTTTTTTTTTAAAGGTCCTGGTGATATTTCTAACCCAGATGGAACGACTGAAAGGTGTGCAGTCTTCGGGCGTTTTGCTGGTGTATTGGTTACTCTTCTTCCTCTCTTCTATCGTTCCCTTTAGCTCCAAAATACAACACAGCATAGTAAGTGTAAGTCCATAATTATGTATAAGTTTATAATTGCTTACTCATAGTGGCTATATACAGTGGACCCTCAGGTAAAGTAACTTTCAGGTTGCAAACGCATGCGCAGAAGCACTCTGTGCGCCTCGCGTGTGTGCAGAAGCGGGGCCTCTAGTTAAGTAATTTTCGGGGTGTGCGCGGACCCCCGGAATGAATTTAATTTGTATCCGGAGGGTCCACTGTACTACCTCCTGGGTCAGGAGGCACTAGGTCTATGAGGCCACACTTATACCATGCATTTAAAGCACCATGCTACTGCTTTGAACAGCCATGCCGCCCCCCAAAGAATTCTGGGAGCGGTAGTGTGTTAAACTCCTGTTGCTCTTATACCTCAACCAGGGAGGTCATTCCAAAAACTAGGAACTGCCACTGAAAAGGCCCTGTCATGGGTTAATGCCAACCCAGTAACCTCCAATGGTGGCACCACCAATGAGGCCATGCTTACTGATTGTAGAGTCTGAGATGCTGGATGTTAGAGAAGACACCCTTTTCGGTGCTTGAATCCCAAGACATTTAAGGGTTTATATGCTACTATTAACACCTTGGGTTTGGCCCAGTATCTCATCATGTGGCACGAGAGTCTCCTCACTTTCTGAAGAAAGCTAATACAGTGGTACCATGGTTTTCGTACATCTCGGAAGCCGAATATTTCGGTTTTAGAATGCTGAAAACCTAGAAGTAAATGCTTCCGGTTTCGAATGTACCTCAGAAGTCGAACGGCTTCCACTGTATTTTCCTCATTTTTCTCAATTAAAATTGCAGGCCGCCCATTGTGCCAGAATGGATTGCGTTCAACAGCCGAGGTACCACTGTATCTCCAGACTTCCTTCTAATACTGTGATTTTATTTATGGACGACAACTTCCATGTATTCCCCGCCCCCCGAGATTTTTAAAATGTAAAAGCAGCTTTCAGAAGCTACTCTAAAGCTATTTCTGTGATAGTTTTATCCTGTATAAACCACTTGATTGCTGTTGTTTCTGGTGAGAAGCTAATGCTGCCTCTATAGTAGAGAAGGAGGGCATGGTCTCCTAGATATATATAATGACAAGCCATTCTTCTTTATTTTTTCAGGGATTCAGAGAAGAACCCTTCCATCGTGTTATCTCATACATTCGTTTCACCTTGGTTGTATTGGAACTGATCCTCTGTTGCTTTGTAGATCACCCTCCTTTCTTCTCCAAAGTTGGCAATGAGGCCGTAAGCATTTCCGCTTTTAATTTATAGAGCCTCCAAGATGCCAGGTATCAAGTCTCTTTTTAAGGCTTCTAGCCCTTGTTCCCACAGGGAAAAGAGTTGATACGTTCTCCAAAAACCAAAAGGTTTTATGTAGGTCTACTCAGAAGTAAATTCCACTGAGTTCAATGGGATTTACTTCCAGGTAAGTATGCATATGATTGCAGCTTAAAAGAATGGAAAATAAGGTATGAATTAAGAAGCAGACTTCATTTTATACACATAGACACTTAACACGCATATATGTATTCAGCTATAATGACCCCAAAGTGCATATATGAATTATTTTAAAGAAATGTCTTTGACATTTCACATTGGACGGTCATTTCTCAACAGTCCTCTGCACAGAGGTGCGGTGGGGGTGGTTAGCCCCGGGTGTCATCCCGGGGTGTGTGTGGCAAAATCCCCCCTGGGCAGATCGGTTGCCTGAGCAACTAGCTCCGCCGCTGCCTCTGCAGTAAGCACCACATGTTCAATGGCATTAATCTGGCATCTGAAAGATTTGGGGAAACGACATGTAGATTATCCTCATTCATAATTCAAACCAGCTCTCTGAGAACTTCATGTGAGGTCCTTGGAGTCAAATAAATTGTGTGGATGAGCGACAATGTACATGAAACTGCTGGTAGCTTCCCTCACACAGTTTTGAATCATGTGCACAGTTTTGCAAGCAATCTCCTCTAATGTAATGCATTCTTGTATGTTATTTTCACTAATACCTTCATTTTTATGCATTTTTACCCCTACTATATGCATTTTTGTAAACATTATTTGCTCGGAGAATTGCATTCCAAAATTTGGATAAGTGTGAATTTCTAAAGGTAGCTGTGTTTTGCTTCCCACATTGTTTTGGGAAAGTACAGATTAGGCTTTAAATGTATACCGAATTGAATTTCTCCTCCATCCCTAGTTAGGACGCCAATCCATACTTAGGACGCTTTATGCTGTTGCTAGTGATGAACATTTTTGAACCAGAAACCATTGCAGATCCCAGTTAGGTATCTTCTTCACACTGCACCAAATATTGTATACGTATTTATGTAGACCTGAAAGCTGTCCTTTCCCCCCCTTTTGAACATTTGCAGAACCCGTGTCCTGAAGCTGGGGCCTCTTTTGCTTCCAAAATCACATTTTGGTGGTTTGCTGGGTAAGAAAATAAGCAACGTTGCATCATGTGGCTAATGTAATTGCCAGTCTGGCTCACAATGCCAGTGGTCACCAAGGCGTCTTGTGACAAAGAGTTATATGCTCTGGGAAGAAGGTCTTCCTTTTGTCTGTCCTTAACTGTCAGGAAGCTAATTTGCCCAAATCCCAGGCTCTGCTCAGCACTCCCTTTCACGAGCTGCGTGGAGTATGTGTGTGGCGCTTGCAGGCTTTTCCCCGAGGAGGGAGAAAGGACTGACGGGCTGCCCTTCTCCCACCTCAGGGAAAAGCCCCCAAGAGCCGCACACACACTCCGTGCACTCCTTAAAGGGAGCGCGGCTCTTGCGGCCTTTTCCACGAGGTGGGAGAAGGGCAGCCTATCACTGACGGGCTGCTCTTCTCCCTCCTCAGGGAAAAGCCTGCAAGCGCTGCACACATGCTCCACGCAGCTCGTGAAAGGGAGCACTGAGCAGAGCCTGGGATGCATACAGGCTCCGCTCAGTGCTCCCTTTAAAGAATTCCCCCCCCTTGCATTCCTGATGGGAGGTTTTGCTTCTGCACATTGAGTTCATGAGCACATTGAGTTCATGAAACATCATACCCTGACCTGTCCTTAATGCATGGTTGACCACATCTATGGAATACAATAGTTATGCCCTTTTAAGTTTTGTTGTATCAATCACTAGTAATAGTTTAATAAGGAGGTTTTCATACCTGTCCAATTCTGTGTTCCCTTTCCCAACCTTTAATCTATTGATGATTAATGCCTATATGCAACCCTTGCATATGATTTGTGTTAACCAATCAGCAACAAGCACATATGTGGCAATGCTGTAATATTCAATAAAAGGGACTCTCCGAGGCATGCTCGAGAGATGCCTCCCATATGACACTTGTCACTCGTCTGTCGTTTATTTCAACCCAACACATTCCCCCTCTAAAAACTAGGCGTGTCTTATGGAGCGAAAAACATGGTAAGTTCTTAACCTGAGGTACCACTGTACTTTTCAGGAACGAAGAGCAGCCCTAAGTGCAACCTGTAACCTAACCCTTCCATTTTTCTTTATCAATGACACCATTGCCAATGTCACCAAAGGAGGACACCAACTATAAGGCCTGGTAGCCTAAAAGCAGGAGTCGCCAGCATGGAACTCGCAGGTTACTCTTGCCCACCACGCGCTCTCAGAATTCCAAATGTGTGCACGGGCAGGAAAAAAAACAATGTTGGTGACCACCCCCACCCCCGGACTAGATAATCTATTCCGCTCAATTGATTGGGAACTCCCTCTGTTTCATAGGTTGCTCTGGAAGGGATATCGGCAGCCATTACAAGCAGAAGACCTGTGGTCACTTGCGAGAGAAAATTCCTCTGAAGATATCGTTACCAAGATTGAAGATGCATGGAATGAGCATTGTGCAAGAGCCAAGCAGTAAGTGCCTTTTGTGTGTATGCATGAGAACAACTACCAAGGAAGGAAGGAAGGTGCTAGTCCTCCACGTTTCCAGAAGAGCAGGTATCTTCATAGGAGGGATCTGGCTGGCTTCTGTTGAGAACAGGACATTGTTGCTCTCTGGAAGTTGTTGGGTTACAATTCCTATCAGCCCTGACCATTGGCCATGCTGGCTGCGGGGCTGGTGGGAATTGGAGGGCAACAGGTTTCCCATCCCTAATGTAGATGACCCCTGAGTCTGGACCAGAAAGGACAAGTTTTATGGGTTCTTGGGTGTTAGGCAGCAATAGACATTCAGTTCACATTTTCAAGATAGACTTACCCAATTCACACTTTCCAAAACAATGCATGAACTGCAACACAAGCATCCTTTGAAATTTGCGCTTCTCTGAATGTTGCAGTGCAGTTCTCCAGTAACATGTAAAAAAAATGCACATGCTAGGGTAAATAAAGGTAAAGGTAAAGGTACCCCTGCCCGTACGGGCCAGTCTTGACAGACTCTAGGGTTGTGCGCCCATCTCACTCAAAGAGGCCAAGGGCCAGCACTGTCCGAAGACACTTCCGGGTCACGTGGCCAGCGTGACATCGCTGCTCTGGTGAGCCAGAGCCGCACACGGAAACGCCGTTTACCTTCCCGCTAGTAAGCGGTCCCTTTTATCTACTTGCACCTGGGAGTGCTTTCGAACTGCTAGGTTGGCAGGCGCAGGGACCGAACAACGGGAGCGCACCCCGCCGTGGGGATTCGAACCGCCTACCTTTCGATCGGCAAGCCCTAGGCACTGAGGCTTTAACCCACAGCGCCACCCGCTAGGGTAAATACCATACAGCAATTCATTACATTATGGGAAATTGCTTTGTAAAAATGTGCATGTTAGGGGGAAATTATGTACAAAAATCTGTGTATAAGGAGAAATCTGTGTTAAAATGCTGGTGGGTTTTTCATGAGCATTTAAAAAAAGAATAATTGCAAATCTGTGTTGAAATGTGGAGAACTGAGGGGGAATTAGAAACTAGGAGAAGCTGAAATTGACTAATTTATCCATTTTTAGCAGCAGCACCCAAGATTGCTGACCTGCTCACACATTGAATAAAAGTGAGAGTAGTACTTCTGGGAGAGCAGTAGTTGCTAATGCCCGTTGGGAGCTGTAGGGTGAAAGGCAAGAGTCCAATAGTAGGCGGAGCCAGAGCCAATGATGGGCAGAGCCAACGAATTCTAGTTATGTCCCCATTCTTCTCCCTGCTGAATTCTACGCGGACTAAGGAGGAGGCAGCTGGCTGCCATTGCCACCCCTGGTCCGGCTGTAGGTAAGGAGGCAGGTAGATGGGGGCTGACTGAGGTTGGTGGGGCACTGCCCCATTTGCCCAAATGGACCACCCTCTGCTTCTGAAGAAGGCTACAAGGATTTGGATAATAGGGGTTCAGATTCACCGAGTACGTGAAAGGCTAGAGCTCTCCGTTTCCTTGTTGATCAGAATTGCAGACTCCGCGAAATTCAAGAGAGAGCGTGCAAGTCGTGAAAACGCTGAAGAAACCACCATCCTGCTTCAGCCTGAACATAGCAAAAGCAAACCACTCCTGAAAGCTTTCTGGAACGTGTTTGGGACCTATTTTCTTTTCGGTACTCTTGGCTTAGTCCTCGGTGACGTCTTCTTGTTTTTGATACCAAAGACACTGAGGTATGTGGAGAACTAAGGACTGCTTCCTAAGAAGAGCGTAGCATTTGTGGCTGTCTCCTTCCTCCACTGTCAAAAGCAATACAGTGGTACCTTGGGTTACATACGCTTCAGGTTACACACTCCGCTAACTCAGAAATAGTGCTTCAGGTAAAGAACTTTGCTTCAGGATAAGAACAGAAATCGGGTTCTGGCGGTGCGGTGGCAGCAGGAGGCCCCATTAGCTAAAGTGGTGCTTCAGGTTAAGAACAGTTTCAGGTTAAGAACAGACCTACGGAACGAATTAAATACTTAACCCGAGGTACCACTGTATATGCCTCAGAATACCAGTTGATGGGAATCGCAAATGGGGAGAAGGTTGTTATGGTCAGGTCTCGCTTTGAGCAGTTCTTACTGGTTGTGTGAACAGTGAGGATTAGACTGGGCCTTTGACCTGGTGGGTGGGTTGGTTGGTTAGTTGTAGGTCGCTTTGGGTTGCCCTGGGTGAAATGAAGCAACTAACAATAATAATAACTATAGTAATAATAATTTATTACTCCCCAGCCACTCTGGGCGGCTTCGAACAGGATATCAAAAACACAATAAAATATCAGACATTAAAAACTTCCCTAAACAGGGCTGCTTTCAGGTGTCTTCTAAAAGTCAAATAGTTGTTTATTTCCTTGACATCTGATGGGAGGGCGTTCCACAGGGCGGGCGCCACTACTGAGAAGGCCTTCTGCCTGGTTCCCTGTAACCTCACTTCTCGCAGTGATGGAACCACCAGGCGGGCCCTCAGAGCTGAAACTCAGTGTCCGGGCAGAACGATGGGGGTGGAGATGCTTTAAAGGTTAGCACCAACACTTTGAATTGTGTATAAGCAAATCATAATGAAGCAGGGCTTGCTTTTCTGTTCTTAATTTCTGGCATCTCCAGGTTGTTCTTTTTAAGGATCGAGTAGAATCATAGAATAGAATCATAGAATCATAGAGTTGGAAGAGACCACAAGGGCCATTGAGTCCAACCCCCTGCCAAGCAGGAAACACCATCAGAGCACTCCTGACATATGGTTGTCAAGCCTCTGCTTAAAGACCTCCAAAGAAGGAGACTCCACCACACTCCTTGGCAGCAAATTCCACTGTCGAACAGCTCTTACTGTCAGGAAGTTCTTCCTAATGTTTAGGTGGAATCTTCTTTCTTGTAGTTTGGATCCATTGCTCCGTGTCCGCTTCTCTGGAGCAGCAGAAAACAACCTTTCTCCCTCCTCCATGTGACATCCTCTTATATATTTGAACATGGCTATCATATCACCCCTTAACCTCCTCTTCTCCTCTTCTCCAGAGTAGTAGCTGGCATGAAAGACTGGATGTCCCAAAACCCTGGAAGTCCAGATAGAATAGAGAATACTGGTGGCAGGGGGCAGATGAGTGGGAAGGTACCCATACCATAGCTCACTGAGGGAGCTTTGCCTACCAAATGTTCAATCCCTGGCCATCTTCAGTTAAGAAAGGACCAAGTAGCAGGTGATGGAGAAGACCTTTGCTGAGATGCTGGAGAGCTGCTGCCAATCAGAGTGAACAATACTGAGCTAGATAGATGACCCGACAACCAGGCTTTAGTTCAAGTCCATTTCCCATGTTCTTCATCCTGCCCTGAAGCATTGCTGTGACGGCTCCTCTCTCTGTGGCTCCCTCATCCCAGGTGTGTCGTTGACGATGCTTTCTCCTTTTGTAGTCTCTTCCTAGATTTCATCACTGATCCAGAGGCTCCTTATTGGAAAGGTTATTTCTATGCTACGTTGATGTTCCTCTTAGCTTGTCTTGAGACGCTGTTGGAGCAGCAATACATGTATATGTGCCTTGTGCTGGGAGTGAGGCTGAAGACTGCTGTTACAGGCCTTGTATATCGGAAGGTAAAGCCTGCTGTTTGTTGGCTCATCTCCCTTGTTTTCCTCCTGACCCATTTGTCCAGTGTTTCCCGAACTTGGGTTTCCAGCTGTTTTTGGATTGCAACTCCCACCATCCCTAGCTAGCAGGACCAGGGGTCGTTGTACAAAGGTAAAGTTCACATTCACTACTCTGCCTGCTTTTGTCTCTGGCACTGCATGTGCCCGCCACCCTCCAGAGGACAGTGTGATCCCTCAGGCTGAAAAGGATTCCCCACCTCTGCCTTAGGACAAACAGGTTGAAAGATTTTCATAAAATGAATTAGGAGTCCTTTATCTTGGGATGCCGGTCACTGTCTTTTCCCAAACCTCCTTTCTCTGATTTCTCAACACATGTTATTCTCTGCATATTATAAAATTGTACATACGTATCTTTGTCTTATCTATCATATATTCAATTAATAAATTTGTGAATGTTTATTCCAAACAGATCTTAGCCATGTCAGATGCAGCTAAGAAGGCGGCGACGGAGGGGGAAATTGTAAACTTGGTCTCTGTTGACGTGCAGAAGCTAACAGATCTCATTACGTATTTTAATGGAACTTGGCTTGCCCCCATCCGGATTATCGTCTGCTTCGTCTTCCTTTGGCAGGTAAAAGATTCCCGCCTGCTTCTTAGATCTTTGGCACGTCATATGGGACTTTAAAAGCCAAGGAGACAAGTTGCGCTGCATACAGGCGCACAGGCCAGAATACCGTACAATAAAAGAGAAACAATCCAACCACTCCTAAAAAGAAGCCAATCTAATTTTAATTACCCTTTGTGTGAGTGTGTGTAGAGACTAGTGTAGTATATAAAGGGTTTGGGTTTGGTTTGTTTGCTTCACCCTCTTTTGCCACTGGCCCCACACACCTCCGGGCATGTGGCCCTAAAAAGGTTGTTCAGAAGGGAATGTGGCCCTTGGGGTAGAAAGGGTCCCCCAGCCTTTTT
Source organism: Podarcis tiliguerta (assembly GCF_965153285.1). Classification (NCBI taxonomy): domain Eukaryota; kingdom Metazoa; phylum Chordata; class Lepidosauria; order Squamata; family Lacertidae; genus Podarcis; species Podarcis tiliguerta. The sequence continues at coordinate 39,257,309 of NC_139547.1, read as the reverse complement.
CTAACTGGTCAACAAACCACTTGTTTTTGCAGTCTTGGTTGATCCAGCCAGTAATGAGCCACTATGCATGGCTGGTGGACATATTGTCTTGGTGAGTCACAGAAGGCAGCAGAAGGAAGTCAAGTGGTGGATAATGTGCCCGCGCAAAGCAGTGTTTCTTATACGTATTCTTGTGCCAGAATGCCGTTTACCAAATGGACACTATTCACACAAGTCAATTTAATCAGTCATTTATGTCAAGGCTGACCCACCCAGAATTGCAAAGGGGAGAGGACCAGTGGTGAAAGACGTGCCTTCGCTGCTTAGCCGAATTCATGCAAATTCAGCCCTGCTCAGCTGACCACTAGATGTCTCTGTTTATACATAAGAAGCAGCTCAAGGAGTTTTAACTAAACAATCAATTGCTAAGTGAAGGCCTTGGATAGGAGATAGGAAATAAGTTCTTCGATTCTCCTTTAGTACAGTCAGTCCAATGCAATTCTTCAAAATGTATGGTTGAAAGGTCAGGTGGATTGAGTAATGTATATGTCATGGAGTTGTTGTTTTTTGGAGGGGAACAAGACTCTTAGTATTCATAATGGAGGCATTTGGTAGCATGAAAATGCAAACTGCAAGAAAACGTTGCAGTATGTCACCTCCTAGCAGAAATGGTTTTACAGTGGTACCTCAGGTTACATACGCTTCAGGTTACAGACGCTTCAGGTTACAGACTCTGCTGACCCAGAAATAGTACCTTGGGTTAAGAGAGAAGAGTTTGGATTTGATATCCCGCCTTTCACTCCCCTTCAGGAGTCTCAAAGCGGCTAACATTCTCCTTTCCCTTCCTCCCCCACAACAAACACTCTGTGAGGTGAGTGAGGATGAGAGACTTCAGAGAAGTGTGACTGGCCCAAGGTCACCCAGCAGCTGCATGTGGAGGAGCGGAGACGCGAACCCGGTTCCCCAGATTATGAGACTACCGCTCTTAACCACTACACCACACTGGCTCTCAAAGTTAAGAACTTTGCTTCAGGTTGAGAACAGAAATTGTACTCTGGCGGCACGGCAGCAGCAGGAGGCCCAATTAGCTAAAGTGGTGCTTCAGGTTAAGAACAGTTTCAGATTAGGAACGGACCTCCGGAACGAATTAAGTATTTAACCTGAGGTACCACTGTATTCAGGTTTCTAGCCACCTATAACTTCCCCCTCAACTCTGTAAGCTGTAAGGTAAGGATGGGGAACCTGCTGCCCTCCAAATGTCCTTGGACTCCAACTGCCATCAGGCCCTGCTGTCATGGGCAACGGTAAGGGATGATGGGAGTTGGAGTCCTGCTACTTCTAGAGTGCCACAGGAGTGTTCACTCCTGCTCTAAAGGGCTGCAGCAGGACATTTCCTCACCCTCCTTCCTTTTCCAGCTGATGCTGAACATTCTGTGACAAGTAAGAATGCTTATTCCTCATTAGACTGGGGCTAGTATTTTTGGAGGGGGGTGTTGTTGCCCACTTTAGGCTCCAGGTTTGCTGGGAGGGGGTCATTACTGTTTCTGCAGAAGGGTCTCAGTCTCCAGCATCCGAGAACCACCCAATCAGCATGAAAAAGGAGCTGTGCAGCCACTGGTTGGAATGAAAAGAAGTGAGTCAGCTGCTGAGGGTCAGCTCCTTGGGTCACCCCGGAGAAGGCAAGTGGAAAGAACACCAGGGAAATGTTGCCCTGCATGCTCCAAAGCACAGTATTTAGGAACACTGCTTGCCTGCAAATTCTGCTAACTTTGATCATGGTCTCTGAACGCAACTTAAGTCTCTGAATGGCTCACAAAGTCATTATAGTAATTTTCATTATTAATATACCCCAACTCTCATATCCTTTTCTGACAACTGAATAAATGTAAGGGTGACAGTGACAGAACATGTAAGGTGTGTGTGTGTGTGTGTGTGTGTGTGTGTGTGTGTGTGTGTGAAACTATTCCTCCACGTTCCTTTCACTTAATATGGCTTTTGATTTTTGCATCCTATTAGCTCCTCGGGCCATACGCTTTGACGGCTATTGCTGTGTTTTTATTCCTCTTGCCGCTGAACTTTGCAATCAGCAAGAAGAGAAGCCAGTTCCAGGTATGAGTCGCTGCTTGCAAATAATTAGCAAGTTTTCGGTTCCGTGCTTGAAACCAAATCGGGCTCTGTTACTGTTTTGTTTCTCAGGAGGCGCAGATGAAATATAAGGACAGCCGTGCGAAGCTCACCAGCGCCATTCTCAGAGACATCAGGATCCTAAAACTGCATGGATGGGAAGATAACTTCATGGGCAAGGCGCTGGGTATCCGGACTCAAGAACTTCAAGCTCTTAAGGCATCACAGTTCCTCTTCTCTGTGTCTCTTGTTTCTTTCCACTCATCAACGTTCCTGGTGAGTGGGGGGGGGGGGGTTGGTGCTTTTTAGACAGCTGGACAAACTGTTGCATCTTCTTCAACTGTCTCCCCCTTGTTCCTTCTCTGAAGATTGCATTCATCATGTTCGCAGTCTACACGCTGGCAGATGAGGGAAACATCCTGGATGTTCAGAAAGCCTTTGTGTCTCTGACCCTGATCAACATACTCAACAGGGCTCACTCTTTTCTCCCCTTCTCCATCAATGCTGTTGTACAGGTGAGTCCCAGAAGTCAACTTTCAGTTTGCATGAGTGCAACTAAGAGGTGCTATCTCCCCTTCTTGGTGGTCCCCTTCTTGGACACGGCTGGCACTGTGGGTAAAACCTCAGTGCCTAGGACTTGCTGATCGTATGGTCGGCGGTTCAAATCCCCGCGGCGGGCTGAGCTCCCGTCGTTCGGTCCCAGCTCCTGCCCACCTAGCAGTTCGAAAGCACACTTAAGTGCAAGTAGATAAATAGGTACCGCTGTATAGCGGGAAGGTAAACGGCGTTTCCGTGTGCTGCGCTGGCTTGCCAGATGCAGCTTTGTCACGCTGGCCACGTGACCCGGAAGTGTCTCCGAACAGCGCTGGCCCCCAGCCTCTTAAGCGAGATGGGCGCACAACCCCAGAGTCGGACACAACTGGCCCGTACGGGCAGGGGTACCTTTACCTTTACCTTTTAACTAGGTGGTGCTGTAGCTCCCCTTCTTGGTGATCTGTGCTAACTTCTTAGAATATAAGAGGAGTCCTGCTGGATCAGGCCAGAGCCCATTTAGTCCAGTATCCCCTGTTCTCATAGTGGCCAACCAGATGCCTGTCATGGAATTCTACTTGGTATTGATCCAGAGTAGATGCCAATGTATAGTTAGCAGAGTAAAAACTTAAACATGTTGCAGGATTCCCAAAAAATAGACCAGAGGCAATTATATTTCATCCAATTATATTTACTGCTACTGAAGGCAGATGAGCATAATGGTCACAAATCCAATACATTCAGGATTGGCACTGTCCATAAGAAATCCAGTTGCAGCAGACTTAACTTAAACTTATGGTAACTTATAATAAGCCTAAACCTTAACACTACTATGTACAGAACTCCAGACCAGAAGGAAAAGAGACAGAAAGAAAAAGAGAAACCCAGGCTCCATCTGGCCCTACTATCATAGAAAGAGATAAAAGTTTGAGCCAGCTGTACTAAGCTTCTCTGAAGGAATAACCCAAACACCAGGAACCTTCTGCTTGCTTCTTTCACACAGAGGAGCTTCCAGAACCCTCTTGAATTAATTAGAATAGGAAAGATATCTACACACCAGATCAATACTTTCTGCACTCAGAAATGCAAACTGGCAATGGCCAGCGTGATGTGTGGACAGTAGCACTTTCCCCAACTTGTGATTCCCAGAATCTGATATTCAGAGCAGTTCTACACAGTGGAGGTGGAACAGAGCCACCAAGGTTCAGCTGTGTGTGTCCTTTGTTCCAGGCAAAAGTTTCCCTGAACCGTTTAGCTTCCTTTCTTTGCCTTGAGGAGTTGGATCAAACGGAAATGGGCTCTGGTTCTTTGGACTGCAGTAAGTATCAGCTTATGGGTGGTTTCCTTTTGAGCATAGGAAGCTGCCCTATAGTGAGTCAGGCCATTGAAGAAGAAGAAGAGTTTGGATTTGATATCCCGCCTTTCACTCCCTTTAAGGAGTCTCAAAGCAGCTAACATTCTCCTTTCCCTTCCTCCCCCACAACAAACACTCTGTGAGGTGAGTGGGGCTGAGAGACTTCAGAGAAGTGTGACTGGCCCAAGGTCACCCAGCAGCTGCAGGTGGAGGAGCGGAGACGCGAACCCGGTTCCCCAGATTACGAGACTACCGCTCTTAACCACTACACCACACTGGCTCACATTGGACCATCTAGCTCAGCATTCTTGGCACTGGCTGGCAGCAGCTCTCCAGGACTTCAGGCAAGGAGCTTCTCCTAGCCCTACCTGGGGATGCCAAGGGTTGAACCCAGGCAGCACCTTCTGCATGCAAAGCAGATGCTCTGCCACTGAGGTCCTATGCTCTGATTGCCGAACCTGTTGGTGTTTTGCAACTTTGACCTGTTGCGGGACCTTAGCCAGACCTTAGCAGAGCATACACAGAGTTTCAGAAAGCAGTCAGTTGCAGGCAGGATGGACGAAGCAGGAACAAAGGCTGCTACTAGTAACTTGATTACTTATAAGGTGTTTATTATGTACAGCAGACTCTACAAGTTACTATATACAGGAACAGATACATGGATCTTAACTAGCTCTCTCTGAACAAAACCAAACGACTCTCAGAACACCACACTGACCAACAAACACATTCCAGCCAGTAGGTCATAAATCATTATGCCTGTGTGAGACTTTAACCAATGGTAACCAAGGGATGTGGGTGGCGCTGTGGGTAAAACCTCAGCGCCTAGGACTTGCCAATCGTATGGTTGGCGGTTCGAATCCCCGCGGTGGGGTGAGCTCCCGTCTTTCGGTCCCAGCTCCTGCCCACGTAGCAGTTCGAAAGCACCCCTAAGTGCAAGTAGATAAATAGGTACCGCTTTATAGCGGGAAGGTAAACGCCGTTTCCGTGTGCTGCACTGGTGCTGGCTCGCCAGAGCAGCTTCATCACGCTGGCCACGTGACCTGGAAGTGTCTCCGGACAGCGCCTCTTAAGTGAGATGGGCGCACAACCCTAGGGTAGGACACGACTGGCCCGTACGGGCAGGGGTACCTTTACCTTTACCTTTAAAGCTGTTTCCAGGTTTCCATATCTCCAGGCAGATAACTCCTCTCTGCTCTGTCATGATTGGCTGTTGGCCAACTCTTAATTGACTCTGTGCGAAGCTGCACATGATGGCATGTAGTCAAAAAACCCAATAGAACCCTCCCATTTTTATCCCCACAACAGTGGCATGCTGTTATGCAGAAAGATAGGGTGAGCCATCTCTGCCGGCTAGAGATCTGGGGGAGCAATGCAATTCAGTTCACATCTGAAAGCAAATCTACCTAATTCACAGTTTCTGAAGCAATACACAAATGAAAATACAGCCAGCTTTCAAAAATCAGATTTCTCCGAAGTTCACAATGCATTTCTCCAGCTAAACATGGCATAGAAAAATGTACGTGCTGTGGTAAAGTATGCATAAAAATGCATATGTTGGTGGAAATAACGTACAAAATGCAAAATATTGGGGGAAATGGAAATATTACTATTATAGTGTTTATATTTATTTACATCCTGCCTTTCTTCCAGGAGCTATGGGGGAAATGTGCTTTGCAAAAAAAATGTTAGGCAAAATTGTATATAAAATGTGTATATTAGGAGAAATTCACTCTAAAATTCTGAGGAGTTTCCACGAGGACTTTAGTTTAAAAATTACACGTTGATGTGGAAATGTGGAGAAGTGAAATTAAGATTGGAAAAATGAGAAACAGAGAGAAATTGACGTATTTTTCCATCACTAGCCAGACCTGAGCCAGAATGTCTCCGAAGGCATTTATCTGAGCAAATGTGTAGTGAGTAAATAAGGTAGCGTAGGGAACCATATTCAGTCCTAGGGCCACATTCCCTCCTGGGCAACCTTTTGAGGGCCACATGCCAGGGGTGAGCAGGGCCTAGGGGGAAAGTGGGCAGAGCAACAGAAGTAAATTTTACCACCTGTACATAAGAAGAGCCTGCCAGATCAGCCAAGGGCCTGTCTAGCCCAGCATCCTGTTCTCACAGTGGCCAACCATGTGCCCACGGGAAGCCCACAAGCAGGACTCCTGCAACTGGCATTCAGAAGCATTGCTGCCTCCCAACTGTGAAGCTACAGGAGGCAAAAGCCCTTACCAGACTTCTATACACCATCCAGCCAGGGATGAACATTCAGACAGGGTGTGAAACAGGGCCAGCTGAGGGGTGTGGCCTATAGAGAGAGGGTGTGGCCTATAGAGTGCCAGGGGCCAGATGGAGAGGCATAAAGGGCCACATTTGAGGCCCCCTGAAGTTCCCCATTGTAAAACAAGGGGGAAACCAGATGTCTTTTGTTTATGATCTGGAAAGGCAAAATTCTCTTCCCTTGAATGCTCTCGACTTTCTATATTGTATCTAAGGTTAGCATATGTTCCCATTATAGCAACCTCGCTTGTATAGCAAGCGATCTAGAAAGCCACCAGTTTGTATCATCTCACCAGATGTTGGGTTGAAATAAGCGACAGACGAGTAGTGGGTGTCATGTGGGAGGCATCTCCTCGACCAAGTCTCGGGGAGTCCCTTTTATTGAATATTACAGCAATTGCCTCATATGTGCTTGGTGCTGATTGGTTACACGTGGTGTGCGTTGCAAGCGTTACAAGTGTTGCGTATACATACAAGGGGTTGCGTGTAAGACATTAATCATCATTAGATAGAGGGAACACAGAGTTTAGGTCAGGCATGGAAACATCCTTAGTAAATAATCTGTGATTGATAGGCTGGTACTCAGAGATCGTACAGAGTGCACTTTACATTCCTGAGAGTGATAAAGGGAGGATGTGTATAGATAGGAAGGTCATGACATCACTTAACATTCTGAGCTAGCGGTGCCAGGGTAGCTTAGAAGGGAATGTACAGAAAGACAGGACTACGCAGCATCTCTAGAAATACATACTCTACAACACATATAATAAGTGCTCCTCTGCCTTTCTTCCTCAGTTCAGGATTGTGTTATGATAAGGGAAGGGACCTTCAGCTGGTGCAGAGAGAGCCCTCCCTGCCTTAAAAGGTAAATGGCCACGAGCAAATTGGGTCTTTTCTTCTAAAGATGAGCTCTTTTCCTGATTTCAGTCTTGATTATGGATTGGGTTGGTGGACGGTCCACAAAAGCAAATGAACTGAGGTGTTGGGGTTTCTTAATCCTTCCAATAAACTGGCTGTGATTGTGATCTGCTGCGATTCCTATATTGCAAGGAATGACCATTGGGAGGTCTCTTCCAACTCTGCAGTTCTTTAATTCCGTACAACAGCAACACCTTGAGGAGCACGCATCGCCTCTGCCACCACCCCTCTCGGTTAGCTGACTTCCTAACAACAGAATTAACTCTTAAATTGCACCCCGGATTATCTCTGCTGTTGCACTTCCAACAGCGTGTGCCAGACGCTCACGGGATTATATGTTACCATCCACGCAGGATTAATCTAGCGATACCTCGGGGCAGTCTGTGCGCTGTGGTTGGCCAGGTTGGAGCGGGAAAATCCTCACTACTCTCGGCATTGCTCGGAGAGCTACACAAAACAGAAGGCACTCTGGCTACGAAGGTAAAAGCTTCTTTTCCTCCCCTATCCTAAGCAAGCTTTTAGTTTTAGGTCACATTCGCACTGTGCATTTAAAACACCTGGCTTCCCCCAAATAATATTGGGAACCAGAGGCGGAGCTAGCTGCTCTGGCACCCGGAGTGGTGCGCATGCTGTGCTCCGGGGGCAGGGCCATCCACCCATGGAGGCGGGGTGGCGAGCGTCCCAGGGGGGTGGCACGGTGATGTCACCCCCCCAGGGATGACACCCGGGGCAGACCACACACCCTTCACCCCCCTTCTTCCACCAGTGCTGGGAACTGTAGTTGACCCCTTGCAGAGCTACAGTTCCCAGAACCTTTAGATTACAGTTCCTGAGATTCTTTGGGGAAAGCCATATGCTTTAAATGTGTGTTAAACCTGCTTTAAATGTATTGTGTGTATGAGACTAATGTATATATAGTTAACGATAGCTGCTTTCTGAGCTACATCCTTTCTTACCCTCATTTTTTGAAAGCTGACGGCTCCAAGTACATGTTCCTCAACGGCCTTGAAATCTTTTAGATTGCCAGCCTAGAAATCTCTCCCCCTGACCATTTACATGCCGTCTTTTCCATCATCAACAAGGATGTTGTACGGATTTTTAAAAAATGCATTCAAAGAGAATAAAAAGTGTTGTCATTTTATTTTTTGTTTGTTTATTTAATGGGGGGGGGATTAAACTAGCATCCTACTGTAATTGGTTCTTAGATAGTGTGTGTTTGTCACCCATGCTGCATCTGGTAATCATCTCTTAATTTAATTTCACAGGGCACAGTAGCGTTTGTTCCCCAGAAACCCTGGATACAAAACATGTCAGTGGAAGGCAATATCACATTTGGACAGAAGATGGATAGGAGGTGGTACAACAGAGTGGTCGAAGCTTGTGCGCTGGAGCTGGACCTGGAGAGCTTCCCTGCTGGAAGTCAGACAGAAATCGGAGAGAAGGTTCTTGGTTCATTATTTGTCTGACCAAGAGTTAATTTTGAAAAATGATGATAATACCTGATTGTTTGGGATGTTCTACAGGTGTTTTAGTGCCCACCTTGAAATGAGACTCATTTTTTGTATTTTATAGTCCTATTGCGGTATGTGTTGCACGGTGTTCCATTTTGATTTTTATTATGTGCAATGTTGTTGTCAGGATGCTGCCAGCAGCTCCCGGCTGGTTGCCCAGAAAAATATATAAAGACAAGGAAAAGTTTTTTACAGTCCTTTTTTATTTCAGTCTTTACAGAGAGAGGCTATAGAACCCAGCCTCTTGGATAATGGTGTTGTCCCTAGTGAATCTCCACCCCACTCCCCATCTCCCACTCATTCGTCATTCTCATCATCTCTATGGGTGCTGCTACCTGCCCTCTGTCTTTGAGCTCTTTGCTCTCCTACTTTTAAGGCTCACCGGGTTCTGGGAGATGGAGGGTCTTGAATGCTTTCTAATGACAACGTGCCAGCCAGCTGTTGCTCTGGCTCTCCCAACTTCCCCCCTCATCTGCCTTTGAGCTGCGACCTCCCTCAAACCCCTGCTGTAAATCTATACTGTCTTCCTCTTCCTTCTCCTTGGAAGGGTCCATGACAGCTGTGGGTTTATCTTTGACAAAGTGAAAGTGGGGTGCAGGTTGGGACAATATTTGCAGGAGCATAGAAGTGTATCCAGCTAAGCTCCACTTGGACCCATTGAAATGAAAGAACCTGAGTTAGGCATGCCTGCTAACTTCAGTGGGTCTATTCTGGGTCAGACTAGCAATGGATATAACCCATAGGAAGTTGCATTATATCGAGTCAGACTGTTGGTTTGTCTTCCTCAGTATTGTTTACACCAGGAGTAAACAAAAGATGTATTGGGATATCCTTGATGGCAGAAAGTGAGGAGGAATTTAAAAACCTTTTATTGAGGGTGAAAGAGGAGAGCGCAAAATATGGTCTGATGCTCAACATCAAAAAAACGAAGATCATGGCCACTGGTCCCATCACCTCCTGTCAAATAGAAAGGGAGGAAATGGAGGCAGTGAGAGATTTTACTTTCTTGGGCTCCATGATCACTGCAGATGGTGACAGCAGCCACGAAATTAAGAGACTCCTGCTTCTTGGGAGGAAACCAATGACAAACCTAGACAGCATTTTAAAAAGTAGAGACATCACCTTGCCAACAAAGGTCCGTATAGTAAAAGCTATGGTTTTCCCAGTAGTGATGTATGGAAGTGAGAGCTGGACCATAAAGAAGGCTGATCGCCGAAGAATTGACGCTTTTGAATTATGGTGCTGGAGGAGACTCTTGAGAGTCCCATGGACTGCAAGAAGATCAAACGCATCCATTCTTAAGGAAATCAGCCCTGAGTGCTCACTGGAAGGACAGATCGTGAAGCTGAGGCTCCAATACTTTGGCCACCTCGTGAGAAGAGAAGACTCCCTGGAAAATACCCTGATGTTGGGAAAGATGGAGGGCACAAGGAGAAGGGGACAACAGAGGACAAGATGGTTAGACAGTGTTCTCGAAGCTACAAACATGAATCTGACCAAACTGCGGGTGGCAGTGGAAGACAGGAGTGCCTGGCGTGCTCTGGTCCATGGGGTCACGAAGAGTCGGACACGACTGAACGACTAAACAACAACAACAACAATTGGGATATACCATATTTTTCCATGTATAAGACTAGGTTTTTTACCAAAAAATTAGGTTTAAAATTGGGGCTCATCTTATACACAGGTAGTGCTGAGGGGTGTTTTCTTAATTTGGAGTCCCCAATTTAAGGTAGATGCTGCAAGTGGTTTGGGGAAAGAAATTGGGTTTGGCTCGCATTTTATTGCAAACTTATGTGTTTTGTACTTACCAAAACATTATGTGAGCCAAAAATGCAGCTTTTCTTCAAAATCCTCACTTCTCCAAATTCTCGGATGCAGTTCTCCAGCCAAAGCACACATTGATGGAGATGCTTGGGATTTGTCTGCCTCTAAGTAGAACTAGGAATGTCCCCATCTGAAACCTTGGAGGACCACTGCCAGTCATTGCAGACAATACTGAACTAGCTGGACTGATGGTCTACTCTTTGCAAGGCAGCTTCTTATATGAAGCTGATGTTTGGATGGCCTGGCCTTGCATAGGATGGATGTGTAAAGGCTGAGTTTCCTAAACCCAGAAGACTTTTCAGCACAATGCTTAAGTGATTTTCTAGCCAATGTGGGGTTTTGCAGTTGCAGGAAACTGGGAAAACCAATTTCAGCCTCACTTATGAAAAACTCTTTTCAGGAACCGTGCGATAAGGGATGTGTGTATGTATTGTGGGTAACTTTTTTGTGTTGCAACAGGGCATAAACATTTCTGGAGGACAGAAGCAGAGGCTCAGTCTGGCTCGGGCTGTTTACAAGAAGGCTTCAATTTACCTTCTGGATGACCCCCTTTCTTCTGTGGATTCTCAGGTTGGCCAGCACATTTTTGAACAGGTCATTGGACCGAACGGCTTATTAAAAAACAAGGTACTAATTTCTCCCTCTCTCTTTAAGCCCGATATGGGTGCCTTTTCTTTCATGACTTTAAAGGATCCAGTATGTAGTCCTAAAATCATCCAGCTGAACATAAGGTCAGAGTTTCAAAAGAGGAACACAGCCATTTAGTGCTAAAATGATGAAGAAGGAACGAAGTTAAACTAGAATCTGCTGTTTAATGGTGCTTGAAACTGGGCATAGAAGATATACACACACATAACGCAAACTGATGCATGCCTAATGTAGTTTCTGAATTTTAATCTTAAGAATTGTTTTACTAGATCCAACCAAGAGGCCATCTCATCCAGCATTTTGTCTCCCAACAGCCACCAGCTGCTACAGTTCCCATCATCCTTGATCAATGGCCATGTTGGTTGGGACTGATAGGAGTTGGAGTCCAAAATGTCTGGATGACACCAGTTTGGGGAAGGTTATTGTAGCAAGAGCATATCAAAGCAAATTCTCCCTTCTTCCCTCTAGTTGGCACTTGACAAAGACAGAGGCCTTTTTAGTGGTGGCTCCCTGCTTGGGGAATGCTCACCCTAATGCCATCATTGTTTGTTTTTAGGTGCCAGACTTTTGATCTTTAATTAAGAGGGCAGTTAGATATGCCAATGGGCTTAGTGGTGCTCATCATTAAGTGGGATGTGTAGGATTGATTCTCTCTCTTTCTACACACACACACACACACACACACACACACTTGGGGGAGTACTTTAGGGGTTATATTCAACTAAGTTCTATTCAGAGCAACCCGTTGAAATGAATGAACATGACTAAGTTAGGTTCATTAATTTCAGTGGATCTTCTCTGAGTAAAACTAAGTTGAATACCGCCCCCCCCTGTCTTGTTTTATTGCTGTTTTAATATTTGATTTCATTGTTTCTCGTTTGATGACCTAAGTTGCTTTGAGACACTTTGCTGTAAAGGGTGACAAATAAAATTGATAAGTATTATTATTATCGTCATTACACCAACAACAGTGATGAATACATTTGTTATACTTTGCTTGCCTTATACCGTATTGTGTCTTTGTATATTGGCCTGTTTTTTTCTATTTGTGTCTGTTACTATTGGTCAACGGGTGGTGCTGTGGTCTAAACCACGGAGCCTAGGGCTTGCCGATTGGAAGGTTGGCGGTTTGAATCCCCGCGATGGGGTGAGCTCCCGTTGCTCGGTCCCACCTCCTGCCAACCTAGCAGTTCAAAAGCACGTCAAAGTGCAAGTAGATAAATAGGTATCGCTCCGTGGGAAGGTAAACGGCGTTTCCGTGTGCTGCTCTGGTTTCACCAGAAGCGGCTTAGTCATGCTGGCCACATGACCCGGAAAAACTGTCTGCGGACAAACGTCGGCTTCCTCAGCCAGTAAAGCAAGATGAGCACCACAACCCCAGAGTCATTCGCGACTGGACTAAACTGTCAGGGGGGTCCTTTACCTCTACCTTTTACTATTGGCAGCAGGAAATCTTATTTGTATGGTACAGTGGAATCAAAGAGAACAGGCACCACAAAATGATGGATTGTTTCTTTTCTTTCCAGACTCGTGTTCTAGTGACCAACACAATCCATATTTTGCCCAAAGTGGATAACATCATTGTTATAATGAACGGAACGATCTCTGAGAAAGGTTCTTACCATGAACTTCTGCAGAGACAATGGGCTTTTGCAGACTTCTTGAGGTCACACGACACAGATGAGAAAGAGGACCAGGATTTACAAGGTATTGCAAATCACAACGGATCATAATGCTTATGGGGCATCAGTAAAGAATCGGCCCCTGGAGTGTTTGTTAATTTCAGGCATTTCCCATGTTATTTTGGGAGCTACAGCAAAATCTGTCTCACACACATGCAGAAATTTTGAAACTTCTTAATTACACAGGTACAGGAAGTGTTGAAATTGTCACCAAAGGACACATGGCCTGCCACGGAAAACTTGGAGGGTAAGTAATCGAGATAGTAAGTTATAGAAACTGCAAACCACACTTATCTGTGAGTAAGCTCCACTCAATCCAATGGGACTTACTTCTGAGTGTCCATAGTTAGGATTGCAGCCTCGCGTCACATCCACACATACATTTAACACACCCTTGTATCACTTAAACAGCCATGGCTTCCTACAAAGAGTCCTGGAAACCGTGTCTGTAAAGGCTGCTGTCCTCACAGAGCTGCAGTTCTCAGCACCCTTAATGAACTATTGTTTCCCAGGATTCTCCATGTTTTAAGTGTGTGGTGTAGATGTGACCTCAGTCATGAACGTGAGGCGATACCCGAAAGCTCTTTAAAGCTCAACAAGAGCCCTTTCACTTATCTTAAGTATATTTTCACTCAGGTGGTGCACAAGAGAATCCATGCTATTTTTTAAAGGGAGAAAATACCATTTGGGAAGTAAGGATCTTGGAGAATTCTGACAAGAATGGAAAAAGGAATAGAAATTGCCAGTGTTCACTTACCGTATTTTTCGCTCCATAAGTCGCACCAGACCATAAGGTGCACCTATTTTTGGGAGGAGGAAAACAAGGAAAAAATATATTCTGAATCCTAGAAGCCAGAACAGTAAGAGGGATCTGGCTTCTGGGATAGCCGCATGCAGCCTCTCCCGGGAAGTGGGATGAAGTCTCCCCCTGCCCAAAGAGGCTGCTCGCAGCTAAGGCAGAAGCCAGGAGAGGCGCTTTGCTGAAGGGGCACTGCGCAGCTCTCCATTTCTGCGCAATGCCATTCGCTCCATAAGACACACTCACATTTCCCCTTACTTTTTAGGAGGAAAAAAGTGCATCTTATGGAGCGAAAAATATGGTATTTGTCCTGTATCCAGGGTGGAAATCAGTCTAGCAAATACATTGGGTATTTATGGTTATGGTTGCTACTCTTAGTCTGCAAAAGTTATGTCAGCGATGACATTTATCCCCATTTGCATTCCTTTTAATTGAAATGAATGGGGTGGGATAGCACAATGGCAATGGATTTTGCTGCAGTGGGCAGCAGAAGGCAAACTGCAGTGGAAAAGAAACAGGGCCACATAGCTGGTATTCTGTCGGTGTACAGGGGCTTCCACCAAACCCTATGAACCCTTAGCCAGTGGAATTTGAGAATAGGATTGTGCCCCAACTAAAGCTTTTTGGACTGTGATAACCCAGTACATGAAATCAACCCATCTTGCTGCTTCTTTCTATCAAGGTCTTACAAGTCTTTGGAAAAGAGAGGCGGCTGCAAGGAAACAGATGGAGCAGAATACACGACAGAAGGCGAGAAACACCAAACTGGGAGGGTAATTTGAAATGTATATAATTTATGTATATAAATGAATAGTTGTGTATAATAACACAGTTTTCTATCACAACTCCCTAGGAAGAGGGATTGATTGTTAGGCCACTCTGAGAAACATAGCTCTGGGCGGGGAACGGCGGGGGTCTCCTCTCAGCACCCTTAACAAACTACAGCTCCCAGGATTCTCTGGGAGAAGCCATGGCTGTTTGAAGTGGCATCATAGTTTTTTTTAATGTGTGATGTCGATGTGTCCATAAAAGGCAGCTTCCTGTTTTCCTAGCTTAGCCAACCTGAGCTTTTTTATCCCATTTGTCTCTCTAGGCGAAGACTTCAGTCTACCTGACCTACCTGAGAGTGGCGGGGTCTTTCCTCTGGGCTTACATTCTAATTTTGTTTATCTGCCAACAAGCTGCATCCTTTTGCCAAGGTTATTGGCTCAGCCTGTGGGCCAGTGACCCCGTTTACAACGGAACGCAGCCGCATACCGAGCTCCGAATCGGTGTTTACTTTTTCCTTGGATTCGCCCAAGGTTTGTTCAGCCCTGCAGTCTCCCTGGGTCCTTTCTGCAAATTCCTTGTGGCCCTTGAGGCTGCACTACTCAGCCCCTGAGACTTTTCCCAGGTCACTTTTCCCTCTTTCTCTGGTTATCAATGTCCCTGGTGTAATTTGATTGTGATTGAATTGCCCCCCAAACCTCAGGCTTTTATATACATTATTTACACAATGAGTCCTGTCTGATTGGCTGATTCTGCTTCCCCCCTGGAGCCTGATTGGTCTTTTCCTGCAGGCCAATCAGTTGTTGCATTCTAGGATCCTACTTGCCTACTGTTCTAGGATCCAAGCTTAGTACATAACAGTGAGCTAACTAGGAAGGCTCTCATTATCTTATCTATCTAGTTAACCAGCCCAGGCCATCTTAATATTGATAATAAAAGAAAGTATCTCTCATCTATTATTATCAATTTATTTATCCCCTTTGTATACAGTGGTACCTCGGGTTAAGTACTTAATTCATTCCAGAGGTCCGTTCTTAACCTGAAACTGTTCTTAACCTGAAGCACCACTTTAGCTAATGGGGCCTCCTGCTGCCACCGCGCCGCCAGAGCACGATTTCTGTTCTCATCCTGAAGCAAAGTTCTTAACCTGAAGCACTATTTCTGGGTTAGCGGAGTGTGTAACCTGAAGCGTATGTAACCTGAGGTACCACTGTACTGCCTTTTCTTCCAAGGAGCTCAAGGTGGTGTGTGTGGTTTTCACTGCCTCATAGAATCATAGAAGAGCTGGAAGGAGCCACAAGGATCATCTAATTCAAGCGCCTGCCATGAGAAATCTTTCACCCAATGTGGGGCTTGAACCCATGACCCTGGGCTTGAGAGTCTCATGCTCTACCAACTGAGCTATCCCTCAGGTGTAAAACACAGTGCCTCTCTGTCTCATACAGCCCTATTTCACCCTCACAACAACCCTGTGAGGTAGGTTGGGCTGAGAGACAACGACTGGCCCAAGGTCACCCCACTGAGCTACATGGCTGAGCGGGGATTCGAACCCTGGCCTCCCAGGCCATAGTTCAACACTCTTAACTGTTACGCCACACTGGCTCTCTTGCATTGCAGCCGTTGGGAAGTTTGGATCGATAGCCTCCGTCTTCTTGGCCGGGACGGTGGCCTCCCACGAGCTCTTCCGGAGGCTCCTACACGATGTCCTCCGGTTGCCGATGTCGTTCTTTGAACGGACGCCTAGCGGCGAGCTGCTCAACCGCTTCTCCAAAGAAATGGACGCCATTGATTCCATCATCCCAGACAAGCTGAAGTCGTTGCTGGGGTTCCTATTCATTCTGCTAGAGATCTACGTGGTTATCGTCATGGCCACTCCGATAGCCGTGGTGGCTATAGTCCCCCTGTCAGCCTTGTATGCTGTGTTCCAGGTACACATTAGCTCCCTCTGCCATGTTTGTGGGCCAGTTCATTGTTGTAATTAGGGGTGAATGTGCAACCTGCTCTCCTCATTAAAATACTATTATTTTACTTATACCCCACCCTCTTACCCAGAACCAGGACTCAAGGCAGTGTACAAAAATTAAAACAAACACAGGAAAAACAGAAAGCTTTAAAAAAACCACCCATAAAATATCATTATTATTTACAGTGGTGCCCCGCAAGACGAATTCCTCGCAAGACGGAAAACCCGCTAGACGAAAGGGTTTTCCGTTTTGGAGGTGCTTCGCAAAACGAATTTCCTATGGGCTTGCTTCGCAAGACGAAAATGTCTTGCTAAATGTCTGCTAAACCGCTTAACAGCTGATCTGCTAAGCCGCTTATCAGCTGATCCGCTAAGCCCGCTAAGCCGCTAGTAGCGCTAAGCCACTATGCCGCTAATGGGCTTGCTTTGCAAGACGAAAAAAACTGCAAGACGAAGAGACTCGCGGAACGGATTCTTTTCGTCTTGTGAGGCACCACTGTATTATTAAATTTGTTTGCTGCCCTATGCCCATAGATCTCAGTTCACAACACAGTGGCTGAACAGCAATAAGACTATATTGGAATTTAAACAATGACTTACTTTCCTGAGCCACTGTAATAGTAGACACTCTGCTTCAGTGTTCCTTTGCAGATGCTTTACTCTCACAATCCCTTGCTTGCTGGGTTTGATGGAAGTTGGAGTCCAACAAGGTCCAGAGGACCCCGGCTTGGGAAGGCCGCTCTGCTTCCGCGATGTGTCTTTCTTCTTCCTTCTGTCCCTCAGAGCTTCTTCGTCACCACCTCCTGCCAGCTGAAACGCCTGGAAGCTGCCAGCCGCTCGCCCATCTATTCCCACATTTCAGAGACCTTCCAAGGGAGTATCGTCATCCGTGCATACAAGGACCAGCGGCGTTTTATTCTGCAGAACGACCTTAAGGTGGACGAAAACCACAGGGCCTCTTTCCCGGCCGTGGTGGCTGACAGGTATGACAGTGCAGCTTCTGAGAAGGAAAGAGAATGCCACGGTCCGAGCTTTTTCGGTTGGGCTCAGAATGGCTGTCCTCTTGGATGTGGGTGGTGCTGTGGTCTAAGCCTCTTGGGCTAGCCAGTCGGAAGGTCAGCGGTTTGAATCCCCACAACGGGTTGAGCTCCCGTTGCTATGTCCCGGTTCCCACCAACCTAGCAGTTCAAAAGCACATCAAAGTGCAAGTAGATAAATACAGTGGTGCCCCGCAAGACGAATGCCTCGCAAGACGGAAAACCCGCTAGACGAAAGGGTTTTCCGTTTTGGAGGTGCTTCGCAAAACGAATTTCCTATGGGCTTGCTTCGCAAGACAAAAATGTCTTGCAAGTTCCTGCGATTTTTTTTCGCTCCCCACCCCCTTTATCTAAGGCACTAAGCTGCTAATAGCCTTTTAGCAGCTAATCCGCTAATCCCTTAAGCCTTTAATAGCCGCTAATAGCCGCTAAACCGCTAATAGCGCTAATCCGCTAGTAGGGTTGCTTCGCAAGACGAAAAAACCGCTAGACGAAGAGACTCACGGAACGGATTCTTTTCATCTTGCGAGGCACCACTGTAGGTACTGCTGCGGCAGGAAGATAAACAGTGTTTCCGTGCGCTCTGGTTTCCCTCACAGTGTCCCGTTTCACCAAAAGCGTTTTAGTCCTGCTGGCCGCATGACCCGGAAAGCTGTCTATGGGCAAACGCCAGCTCCCTCGGCCTGAAAGCAAGATGAGCACCTCAACCCCATAGTTGCCTTTACTGGACTTAACCATCCAGGGGTCGCTTACCTTTACCCTCTTGGCACAGTACACCCCTTGGTCTCCAGGCCCCAGAAAATGGCTGACTTTACAGTCCTGTGGCACAACACACATGGGTGAAGAACCTGAGGCCTGGGGGCTGACGATGGCCCTCCAGACTTCTCCATGTGGCCCTCAGGACTGAGCCTTCCCCCCCCCCGGGGGGCTCCCCAGCTGGTGTCTCCCACCACTCCTTTGCAGCCAGCCAGTCTGTGACGTGAGAACCAGGCACCTTTCTCTCTCTCTCTTTTAAAATCTCAGGTGGCTTGCCACGAACACAGAATTCCTGGGGAATGGCATCGTCCTGTTTGCAGCTTTACTCGCTGTGGTGAACAAATCACACCTCAGTCCAGGGATCGTGGGCTTTTCTGTTTCCTGTGCTCTGCAGGTAACCTGAACACATCACCATGTCCTTATCTGGCAAAGAAAACAAGGTTGTTTGTTTGCTTTTGTTTAGCAAGAAGTGCACAGGAATCGGTTTGATGAAGCTCATAGGATTTTGAGCTGTAGAGTATTATATTCACATGCTATGCGATGCACTTTTTTGTGCCAATAAAGGAGATTGATTGATACTCACATAGAAGATGGAGCAGGCTTGTTTTCTGCTGCCCCAGAGGCTAGAACCCAAACCAATGTATTCAAATTCCAAGAAAGGAGATTCCAACTAAACGTCAGGAAGAACTTTCTGACATTAAGAACTATTCAGCAGTGGAATGGACTGCCTTGGAAGATGGTAGATCTTCATTGGAGGTTTTTAAACAAAGGTTGGGTGGCTTTCTCTCAGGGATTCTTTAGCTGTCAAAAGCAAGGTCTTTCCCTGTTCCTTGCCCCAAAATTAACTCAATGTATTGGTTATTAATCCTGTTAGCCTCGCTCCATGGTTGTTTAGGCAAGGAATGATAAAAGTTAAAATGCAATTTCAAGGTGTGAGGGGTGCAGTTCCTCCTTATAAGGCCTGTATTTGCATTTTTAATTTTCAGTATAATTTTATTTTATTTTATTATTGCATTTATATCCCACCCTTTTCTCCAAAGAGCTGAAGGTGAGATTCATGGCCAAGTGGGGAGTTCAAACCCTGGTCTCCCACGTCCTAAGTCCAACGTGCTAATCACTACACCACACTGGCTGTCCATAAGAGGAATGTGGTTCCGGTACTACCTAATCCATCTCAGCTCCCTGTCATTTTGTGCTTCCCCCACCCCCCTACTCTCGTTTTGTTCAGATTACCGGTGTTTTGAACTGGATGGTGCGCTCCTTAGCAGAAATGGATAACAACATTGTGTCTGTAGAGAGAGTGACTGATTACTCAATGACGCCCAAAGAGGTAAGTGATGGCATTCTCCTTCAGTTAATTCATGTAGGAAGCCCAAATGGGTGGATTGATGCATGATGTGAGAAGAGGTATGGAAGCTCCCTCCAAGCTATGAGTTCCTACTTGGAGGAAGAACGCTGTTGCTCGCAGGGCCTGCTTTGGGGCTTCCCATTGGTTGACCACTGTGAGAAAAAGGTGCAAAGTTTTTGCCCTGATCGAGCTTAGTTTTCTCATGTTCTTAGCAATTGTGATCTGTCCTTCCAGCAACCCTCTGGGCAGAGAGAGAGAGAGAGAGAGAGAGAGAGCGAGAGAGAGAGCGGGCAGCAGGGAGGTCATAAGGGGGGCTGAGAAAAGGGTCAGTTCCTCCCACCTTTGGCTCCGGCCCTCTGATGGGGGAGTAATTTGACTCGGCTTGCATTTAAAAGCAAACCTACATAATGTAAACGATATGTAAACCAAACCAGAGCTGTCCTTCGAAATTAACCCTTCATTTTGCAATGTAGTTCTCCAGCCAAGGCATGTGTCCAAAAATGCATATATTATGTTAAGGTGGGCAGATAAATGCATGTGTTACTGAAAACAACATACAAAACTGCATTATATTAGGAGAAAATACTTTGCGCGCACACACAAAAATACATTAGGCAGAATTGTTTAGGGAAAATGTACCTATTGGGGAGAATATTCACTATAATGCTGATGAAATAAATAAATAAGAAATGTAAAGGACCAAAAATTCAGATGGGAGAAAATGAGAAACGATGGATTTCCCCCTGAAAGAATGAGACCCTTGACAGAAAACTTCCCCGTTCTTGCAGTAGAAGGCAGGGAGGAGCAAGAAAAACAGAATGAGCCTTCTTTAGTGGGAAAGAGAAAAGGAATTGCTTCACATGTAAGTTAGCGCCATCCCCATCATTGCCTCTCTCTAAGAACCTCCATAGCTTCTAAGTCTCTGGGATTCTGGGACTACATATTTCCTTCCATCCTTCCTTTCTTGGGATGCTGTCACCTTCGTCATCATCATCTGTTAAATGTATTTCATGCCTTTCAGGCATGGGCGGTGGCAGCAATATTACAATACAATATTAAAAGCAGTTAGAATTTCTTGTCAACTTCTGGATATTGTTTTTTTCTTTGCTTCTCAAGCTTTAATAAAAATTGTTTTGTTTGGGGTTTTTAAAAAGAAACATTTCCAATCAGAAGAATAGGGTGGGCCAAAAGGCTATGGTGAAGAGACATGTAGAAGAAGAAGAAGAAGAAGAGTTTGGATTTGATATCCCGCCTTTCACTCCCTTTAAGGAGTCTTAAAGCGGCTAACATTCTCCTTTCCCTTCCTCCCCCACAACAAACACTCTGTGAGGTGAGTGGGGCCGAGAGACTTCAAGGAAGTGTGACTGGCCCAAGGTCACCCAGCAGCTGCATGTGGAGGAGCGGAGACCCGAACCCGGTTCCCCAGATTGCGAGACTACCACTCTTAACCACTACACCACACTGGCTCTCATATGATGTCTTCATCATATGACAAAAGATTTCCAGGGAAGGTGCCCGAGGAACCTCAGTGGGGTGGGAATCCTCAGCTTAGGGTCCCTCTCCTAGACCTCCACCCTCCATGCATCCAAGAGAGGTGGAAATGTCAAGAGGGCCTCTTCTGCCTCCCCTAACACGGAGGGGTTCTGTAGGGAAGGAGGCAGCCTTTCAGATATTTGTGGCCTATAAGCCAGCAGCTGTCTCTCCTGCCCCATCAGCCTCCATTTTCTCCTCCTCCCATGAGCACATTTAAAGGGCCTAACAGCCTTTTGTCTCACCCTCATTCACTCTGCACCTTTCCTTCCTGGCTGCAGCTGTTGGTTTGTCCAGCAAGGAAGGTGCTGGCTCAGGGTTGCGCACCTTCCGGCACGTTTGCACAGGGGCAACTAGCATGGTACTCTGTTTTCCTACTACTAGCTCTCTCGCCCCAAACGTGGCTCAGAAGAAAATTGGTGTCAGCCCATCCACTTAACCCTGAAACCACAGGATTTAAAGCCCTACTATAGCAACCCTTTTGTAGTTGCTCAGTTTCACAGCTGTTTGAGACCTGACGTTTTTGAGCTTGAGGTGCCACTGTGTCTCTGTCCAGGCTCCCTGGACTTTGGACAATCAGCTCCTGCATGAGAACTGGCCCACTGAAGGGGAGATTGAATTCAAAGGCTACAGCTTGCAATACAGGCCAGGCTTAGAATTAGCTTTGGAGAACATCAACCTCAAGATCAATGGACGAGAAAAGGTAAGGCTTATGGGTGCTTATGACACCTTAAGTAGTTGGAGGGAGGTGTGTTTATTGGGTAAGCGCAACTCAGGAAGAAATGGCATCCTTTCCAAAGAGAGGATGTGGGAAAAGGTGTTATATAATAATAATTTATTATTTGTACCCCGCCCATCTGGCTGGGTTTCCCCAGCCATTCTGGGCGGCTTCCATAGAAACAAAAAATACAGTAAAATATCACAGATTAAAAACTTCCCTGAACAGGGCTGCCTTAAGATGTCTTCTAAATGTCAGGTAGTTATTTATCGCTTTGACATCTGATGGGAGGGCGTTCCACAGGGCGGGCGCCACTCTGCCTGGTTCCCTGTAGCTTTGCTTCTCGCAATGAGGGAACCGCCAGAAGGCCCTCGGCGCTGGACGTCAGCGTCCGGGCAGGACGATGGGGGTGGAGACGCTCCTTCAGGTATACTGGGCCGAGGCTGTTTAGGCCTTTAAAGGTCAACACCAGCACTTTGAATTGTGCTCGGAAACGTACTGGGAGCCAATGTAGGTCTTTCAAGACCGGTGTTATGTAGTCTCGGCAGCCGCCCCCAGTCACCAGTCTAGCTGCCGCATTCTGGATTAGTTGTAGTTTCCGAGTCACCTTCAAAGGTAGCCCCACGTAGAGCGCATTGCAGTAGTCCAAGCGGGAGATAACTAGAGCATGCACCACTCTGGCGAGACAGTCCGCGGGCAGGTAGGGTCTCAGCCTGCGTACCAGGTGGAGTTGGTAGACAGCTGCCCTGGATACAGAATTGACCTGTGCCTCCATGGACAGCTGTGAGTCCAAAATGACTCCCAGGCTGCGCACCTGGTCCTTCAGGGGCACAGTTACCCTATTCAGGACCAGGGAGTCCTCCACACCAGCCTGCCCCCTGTCCCCCAAAAACAGTACTTCTGTCTTGTCAGGATTCAACCTCAATCCATTAGCCGCCATATGAAGCTGATCTTTTCCCACTTTGCTGGTTTGAGGTCCAATCCACACATCCTTTTGATTGTGCATTCAGGATGATTTGTGCTCACGATGGTGACCCTGTTTTCATGTCTGCAAAAGTTTGGGATGGGCATACTGCTTCATTTCCATTTGGTGCATGTCCCGCAACTTCCTGCTGAAATCCTGCAACGTGTTTTCCTATGTGTGACTGTGATGTTTGAAAATTGTCTTGTAGAAATAAAAGCAGCATTGGCAAAGATGCAGCACAAATCCAAGCTTTTGGCTGACTTTGCTTTTCACGGCTCTGCTACCTCTCTTGCATCTCAAAGCTCTTTTATCTCTTAGGTTGGCATAGCTGGAAGAACAGGGGCCGGGAAGTCTTCCCTAGCCATGGGACTTCTGAGGCTAGTCGAAGCTGCTGCGGGAGAGATTGTGATTGACGGGACCAATATTGCCCTTTTGGGTCTGCACAACCTGAGAAGCAAGGTTGCCATTATCCCACAGGTATGAAGCTGCTTCCTGGTGGCAATGATCAGTTTGTTTATTACTGTAATGGGATTTCTAACCCTCCCTTCACCATAAGATCCCAGGGCAGGTTACAACATTGTTATGCACCACGCCAGTCTCCAAGATTCCTCTACTTAACTCAGCTTTGGTTTCAGCAGAGACTGTGGTGTCTTCACGATATATGGTTTTAGTTGCCCATGCATACAAACTGAGCATAGGATGGAGGGGCGCACAGCATTAACACCCCCATAGATCTTGCATCCCCTTTAGGTTTCCAGGGGAGGCCCAAAGCTGGATGTAGAAATATGGAGAACTCAATTTAAGATTGGAAGATGAGACATGGAGAAAGCCTGAAAGGGACAGATTACCCCATCCCTAGTCCAGACCCAGGTGAGAATTCTCTGGTGTTTTCCCTCTACTCAGGACCCAGTTTTGTTTTCGGGCTCTCTAAGAATGAACCTTGATCCTTTGGGCGTGTGCTCTGAGGAGGAGATCTGGACTGCTCTCGAACTGACGCGGCTCAAGAGCTTCGTTTTGGATCTGCCTGATCAGTTGGCATACGAGTGCTCAGAAGGAGGCGAAAATCTGAGGTACCCAAAGGAAGCCCTTGGTTTCTGGGGCTATAGGTTTGTCAGGACCTGGGGATCATCAGTTGTTGGAAAACATGAGCAGGAGAGGGAGAGTGCCTTTGCATCTTGTATATGGACTGGCCACATGGAAGCAGAATCCCAGGCATGTTTTCCTCTGGCATTTAACCTCTTCTGTGTTCTCTGTCCCTTAGCGCTGCCTTTCTCATTGTTAGTTATCTGTGTTGTCGATTGAATGTTAGTTAGAGTGTTGGACTAGGGCTAGGGCAGGCCTAGGCAAACTTGGCCCTCCAGATGTTTCGGGACTACAACTCCCATCATCCCTAGCTAACAGGACCAGTGGTCAGGGATGATGGGAGTTGTAGTCCCAAAACATCTGGAGGGCCGAGTTTGCTTATGCCTGAGCTAGGGAGAGCAGGGTTTGAATCCCCACTCAGCCATGAAGCTCACACTAGGGTGACCTTGGGCCAGTCACTCTCTCAGCCTCACCTACTGCACAGAGTTGCTTTGAGGGTAAAATGGGGAGGAAGAGAACTATATATACCACCTTGTGCTCCTTGGAAGGAAGCTGGGATAAAATAGACAATAAATAAGAAGAGCTCTGCTGGATCCGGCCAATGGCCCATCTAATCCAGCATCCTGTGGCCAACCAGATGCTTGCAGGAAACCTCCAAGCAGGATCCAAGCACAAGAGCACTCTTTCCTTCTGTGATTTCTGGCAACCGACATTCAGAAGCATTACTGCCCCCAGGCTGCAGAGGCAGAGCGTAGCTGCCATGATTAGCAGCTTTATCCTCCATGAATTTATCCAATCTTCTTTTAAAGGCATCCAGGTTGGTGGCCATCGCTGCCCTCCTGAGAAAGTGAGTTCTGCGGCTTTGCTATGCGCTGTGTAAAGAAGTGCTTTCTTTTTATCTGTCCTGAAAGGTGCCGTATATAAATACATGAGCAAATAGAAGACACGTTGGGTCATGTAGTTTTCCCTAGCTGGAAAACCTGGGTGGCCAGTTAATCACCCTTGCTTCTTTCCAGTGTCGGCCAGCGGCAGCTCATCTGCCTGGCACGAGCTCTGCTTCGGAAAACCAAGATCCTGGTTTTGGATGAGGCCACTGCAGCTGTGGATCTTGAAACAGATTTGCAGATTCAGGCCACCATAAGGACTCAGTTCAGGGAGTGCACAGTTCTGACCATAGCCCACCGAGTGAACACCCTTTTGGACTGTGACAGGTAAGTCTTCTTCAGCTGCCAGTTAACTTTAATGCTTTGTGCTGTTTTTTGTGTGTTGTAGGGGGTGTTGCACGGCATTTAGTTGTGGATACGCCACTATTTATAGATCTGCTGCCTTTTGGTTAATAGATGTCAATAAGTATCAAAACCAGGAATAATTAGTAGAAGCAGCCATCTTAGAAATTATGCACAGAAAGGCAAGGTATACTTTTTAACAAATGTAGGAGATTATAATTATATTTGAGAAGAGAGCAAAAGGATAGCAATTAGAAGATAAGGGCAAAAAAACCCAAACCACCAATCATTACAGAAAGCTTGATGGAAAAAGAATCATCTGTTGGAAAGAAGAAAGTAAGATCACACAGGGAGGAAGGGGCTCCACAGTCCTAAGTGTCACCACTGAAAAGGCCCCGTCCCGGATCCCCACCAACTTTGTTTCCAATGACAACAGGATGCAGAACAGAACACCCTCCAAAGTGATCAGTGGCTTGGGCAGAATCAATTGGAAATTAGCAGTCATCAAGAGACCATGATGGTGTTCATGTGTTCTACACATACTCTTCGAAATGAGCATAATAGCACCCTTTGCCCAAGAAACTGTATACCTTGTAGGTCGCCGTCAGCAATGCCAATTGATGAATTTTGCCATGGCTGCTTACAAAAAAACACATCTCATCATAAGCTGGTTGGTTTAACTACTACGGTTTCATTGCATATCGAAAGCCTAGCTCTTTCTTTCTTTCTTGATTTGGCATGACTAGGGATATAGTCTAACACTTTATGCTCCACTTCTAATAGTGATTAATAGTGACTTTATGCTCCACTTCTAACAGGGTTTTAGTGATGGAAAGTGGCCGAGTGGCAGAATTTGATGCCCCAGAGACATTACTAGCCCAGAAGGGACTGTTCTACAGAATGGCTGAAGAATCAGGGCTGATATGACGGGTGAGCCTCAAGGAATAGACCTTGGTACAGAATTTGGGAGTCCGAAGGAAGACATCTGCTTCTTAACCTTTTGTCATTCATATATAAGTCCCAGTCCTTCTGGTGTCCAAATACACAAACAAGAGATGTATCAAACATCTCAAGGGAACCCAGAAATTTATGTAAGTACACCAGGGATATATGAAGGTTTCATTTTCTATTCCGTCCTGTATTCATTGCATTCAGCACTGTTTCCATTCTGCTACAGGTCATCTTCCAGCAAAAGATCTACATTATTCTTAATTTTTAATTTATTTTTTTTAATTATATGATGAAATACGGTTCCAATAATTACACTTGGTTGAGCATAGACTAAAAACTCCACAGAGATAATAGAACGGCTCTCCACCGTGTTAAAATGGATGCAGAAATCTTAAGATATGAACAATTAAGAACCGCACGGAGGCCGAAGGAAGTCATTAAATAAATCACGGGAACAAAACCAGAGATTAGGCATAGATAAGAAAGTGAGAGTCGCGAGAAGAAAAAGATGATGCAAAAAGAATCTCATATTGGAAATATGTGTTAATAATAATGTCAATGATGGTTTGTATTCCTTAAATCACTGCATGTATTTGACAGTATTTTTTGTTGAATGTTCTTTTTATTCTTTCTTTTTTCTTTCTTCTTTTTTTCTAGTTTTTCTTTCTATAATAGATCAACGTGTTTCATTATGTGTAACTTTTAATGTGTAAATAAAGTATTTTAAAAAAAGATCTACATTATTCATCTGCAGGCCACTGCAGCGGAATTACTTAACTTATGCAATTTACATAATTAATGTTAATTAAGTTGTCGCTATGTTACTCCACCCAGTTCATTTCAGAACAAAGGGAGCTCACTGGGGATTAACTAATTATGTATCATTTGCAGAGTGAAAGCAATGGCAGTGAATACCAACTTGTATTTGATGGATTGATTTACATCCTGGACTTGGGATGCATAAACAAACTTGGGCCAATTTCCACTCATGTTTCAGTTTTCCTTAGAATTCTCCAGCACTCTTAAGTATAACAAATATTTCCAGGGGGGACCTTTAGGGGAGAAACTCCCAAACAGCTCACTTCCACTGTATCTCTGCCCATCATTCATTTCAAAGAAACAAAATAGAATTGTCCATTTGACAATATGTGTTGGTCCGTATGCACGTGGTATGGGAGTCTTGTTCTGTCTCTGTGGGTTGCATACAGTGATTCCTTGAGGATCGTGCTAATTTTACACACACACACACACACACACACACACACCTTTGCAAAGATGAACCAGAAACATCCATTCCCTATGTGTGCAGGCACCAAAATGAACACACAACTTGAATAAAATATGCATACGAGAGACATTGGTGCAAATTCGGCAATCCTAGTTAGACTGCATGACCTGTTACCGTGCAAAATTCATTCCAATGAAACAACATTCTTTAAGAGAAAGGAACAGGAGGGAGATCTTGGAAATTGAAAAAAGATGGGAAACATTAATGCCAGACTGAGAGAAGTCCACATGAGATACTACCAGACATATCCAACAGCAGAATGATTAGATTCCTGCCTTCTTTTATGCAACTCCAAAACATGTGTCCCCCCACCACACATGTGGCTTTTTTATTATTCTGTTGTAAAGATTTCCACATGTATTGTGTACACATCTGGTGGTAACTTCTTATTAGAGAGAAGCCATTGCATCTAAATCAGCAGAATTCCCCCCCCAAAAAGAGTAGTTTTCCTCCTAAGTTGGGCATATACAGAGATAGTGATGGATTTTTATACAATTAAAAGCTTAATTCATTCTGGAGGTCTGTTCTTAACCTGAAACTGTTCTTAACCTGAGGTACCACTTTAGCTGAGGTACCACCTCCCGCTGCCGCTGCGCAATTTCTGTTTTCATCCTGAAGCAAAGTTCTTAACCCGAGGTACTATTTCTGGGTTAGCGGAGTCTGTAACCTGAAGCGTATGTAACCTGAAGCGTCTGTAACCCAAGGTACCACTGTATATATCGTTGAGGAGGTGTTGTCTAAGCAATATGAAAGAACTTCGCTTGGTTTCGGCAGATGTCCCCTTATCCCAAAGCAAGCGAACAAAAAAAAATAATCCCACCCTCCTCAACCCCTCCCCTGGCTTGAAGATCTGAAATCGTCAGCTCCTGCTTTTTGTGAAGAAAAAAGTTTCCTTTCAGCTGCCCTCCTCCCGAGCTGCCTCTGAAAGGGAGGTCTGATGTGGTTTTGCAAACACTGAGGAGGATTCCAACGCCATGGAGTTTCGGCACCTAATCATTTTCCTTTCCATTTTAGCAGCCGGCATATCGAGGCGTAAGTAGAAGAAACTAAATTAACCATTTCATCTCTTCTCCTCTCCCACCCCTCCTTTTCTCTCTGTCAAATGCAAAAATGTGGCTTCAGAGAAATGATCTCATTTGCCTGGCATTTGATTGTGTGTGAGGCTGCGCTTTTTTTTGTTATAGGTGGGAAGGTTGGCAGGTGGTAGAAGTGGGGGGAGGAATTCAATTCAGTTGTCATTTAAAGGTGAACCCACCAAATTCACACGTTCCAAAACAGATACTCAAAACTGAAAAGCAGCCATCCTTCAAAATTCACGCTTTTCCAAATTTTGCAATGCAGTTCTTCAGCCGAGGAATGTGTAGCAAAAAAAATGTGTTACTTGGGTGGAATGTGCATCTAAATGAATATATCAGTGAAAATGACATTCAAAAAGGAATTAGAAGGCGAAATAGCTTTGCAAGCTGGGTTTGTTAAGCGACATTGTGGGTTCAAGCCCCACGCTGAGCAAAAGATTCCTGCATTGCAGGGGGCTGGACTAGATGACCCTCATGTACCCTATTAACTTACAATCTATTCTATTAGGAGAATTTCACGCTAAAATTTTCATGAGAATTTTGAAACACACACACGCACAAAAAGTGCTGCAGAAATTCAGAGAGCTGATTTTAAGATTGGAAAAATGAAAAACACAGAGCCGTCATTCATAGCAGGTGTTGGCTAAAATCATATCTGCCAATTCAGAAGATGTGACGTGATCAGCTTAGTCGAGTGTTTTGTTTTCCACCCACCCCAGCCTTATTGTTCTATAGGCAAGGCTGCTTGGGAAACTCAACCTTTGCACATTCTTATATGAACTCCTATGGGTGGGTGTGGACTAGGTTTCGTCTGTCTGACATTTGTGACTCCATTCTCAGTTGCTTAAAATGTATTGAAACATGCATTTCCGTGTGTATTTAGAGAGAAAATGTACATTCAAATAAGTAATTTAATAGGTTTTTTTTTCAAAAAAACAATCTTTAAGCATTTTGCAGATTAATGGAATTGTAACTAAAAACATGATAGGAAATAGATTTGCTCATCCCCAGTTAAATGGATGTTAAAATGCATGCTTGTTCTCTCAGGGCTCAGCTCAATATGCTACTAAATGTGTCTCTTGCTGTGATGTAAGGTTGGGTTTTTTTAGAATAATAAAACAAAGTGCACAGGGGTGGGGCGGTTCTATCTAGATTGAGATGATAGCATATCAATGTTTCCAAAAAGAGGTAGATGTTTGGCAGAGGGGAAGATTAGCATGGAAGTTAAACACACACATGGCACACACCAAAGTTGTGTCAGTAAGAGGTGTTTTTCCCACTGCTATTTGCAGAGCAGAGGGGGTTTTGCAAACAAACATTTAGACATTTTACTGCAGTAGCAACAGTAATTTACAGCTGAGCACTTTTGAAGCGTTTTTCCTTCTAACTTTAAGGCAGCAATCCCATTTCTATTTACCTGCTAGTAAGTCCCAATGAACTCAGTGGGATTTCCTGTTGTGCAAGCATGTATAAGACTGCAGGGCAACACAGTCTATTTATTTAATTCTTTTCAAACTATCTCACTTCGTTGCATCTTTTAAACCTTTGAATCTGTTCTGCAAGAGTTAAGTTTTTTGGGGTTTTGTATACTGGAAGCTAATTCTTTATAAATGGAAAATGCAAATGTGATGAATTTAAAGATATCAAGATAAACGACGGCAGAGAAGCGAAATTTGCCAGGGCTACTGTGAAATTTGTCTGGGAATTGCATTATTTGGACTGCTGCCTTTCACGAGATGTGTAGCCTCAAACTATGGTTACAGCAGAGAGAGCAAGATGCCTCCATGTGCTCTGGGGACCCACACATGTTATTAGTTTACCTGCTTCAGAATTGAATTCTGAAATTAAAACAGACCCCCATTTTGTGTCATTTCCAAGGATCAATTACATATACCCATTCAGCCTCTATTTCTGGTCTCTGTCTCCTCTTCTTTGTCCCAATGTTAAGCTGGGCAGTTGCAAAAATGTAACCAATGCATGCTCAGTGGCCATGGAATGCTGACTTGACTGTAGGGAAAATATAAATGGAGGTGCAATGGTATCCTAGAATGGGGTGTGGCTGGCTGGCACTCTGAACAGGAGCACTTTTCACAGCAATGTTTATTAGAGGCTACCGCCCACACACTTCTGCTACGTTTTTCTGCTTGTGTGGTGGCACCTCAGTAAAACCACTTCTTACTGTTTGTGGCAGAGTTTTCCCCAGAGGCAGAGGACAAGAACAGGAGTCATATTCAAATCCACAGTCAAGAGCCAGTGTGGTGTGGTGTGGTGTAGTGTAGTGGTTAAGAGCGGTAGACTTGTAATCTGGTGAACTGTATTCGATTCCCCGCTCCTCCACATGCAGCTGCTGGGTGACCTTGGGCCAGTCACACTTCTTTGAAGTCTCTCAACCCCACTCACCTCACGGAGTGTTTGTTGTGGGGGAGGAAGGGAAAGGAGAATGTTAGCCGCTTTGAGAATCCTTTGGGCAGGATATCAAATCCAAACTCCTCTCCTTCAAGAGCTTTATTGCTTGACTGGTTGCACAAGCTTTTCTGTTACTATTGTATTCAAGCTATTTACATTCCTTCTTTATCTCTCCAGCACGGTATATTCTCAGTCCAGTGATTAACAATCTTGAGACAGCAAAACTCACAGTGTCAGCAGCACACATTGTCTTACTTGTCAGCATGCGTGCTGTTGACAGCATGTGTGTGTGCTTTCATCGTGTAGAAATTGCAGCCTGCAACTTCCTTGTCACGGTCCTGTTCACGGGCGATCAATGTCCCAGCAGGGGACGTCAGGGCCTGGGACAAGATGGCTGGGTGGGAGCAGGAACGGGGGTCCAGAAGCCAGGAAGCCAAGGTTCTGAGGGTCAGGAAGCAAGAAGTCAAGAAGTCCAGGGTCCGAGGATCATGAAGCAAGAAGCCAAACACAGCAAGGCAGGAAGCGTGTTGCTGTGGCAAAGAGCTGAAGGGAAATGCTGACCATGTATCCCTTCCCAGCTCTTGCCACCAGGTGCTGTGAGTTACCAATCGGCCTCACCTGTGAGGCTGCGCTTTACCTCTTCAGAACAAACTTAGGAAGGCCCCAGTCCTGCAAAGTCCTATTGGTCACAGGGCCTGGCTCCTGCAGGCACACCTGACATTCCTCCCTTAATTTGCACCTCCAGCTGACACCAATCAAGCCTAGAGTGCCATTCATAGAATCATAGAATCATAGAATCATAGAATTGGAAGAGACCACAAGGGCCATCGAGTCCAACCCCCTGCCAAGCAGGAAACACCATCAGAGCACTCCTGACATATGGTTGTCAAGCCTCTGCTTAAAGACCTCCAAAGAAGGAGACTCCACCACACTCCTTGGCAGCAAATTCCACTGTTGAACAGCTCTTACTGTCGGGAAGTTCTTCCTAATGTTTAGGTGGAATCTTCTTTCTTGTAGTTTGGATCCATTGCTCCGTGTCCGCTTCTCTGGAGCAGCAGAAAACAACCTTTCTCCCTCCTCTATGTGACATCCTTTTATATATTTGAACATGGCTATCATATCACCCCTTAACCTCCTCTTCTCCAGGCTAAACATGCCCAGCTCCCTTAGCCGTTCCTCATAAGGCATCGTTTCCAGGCCTTTGACCATTTTGGTTGCCCTCCTCTGGACACGTTCCAGTTTGTCAGTGTCCTTCTTGAACTGTGGTGCCCAGAACTGGACACAGTACTCCAGGTGAGGTCTGACCAGAGCAGAATACAGTGGCACTATTACTTCCCTTGATCTAGATGCTATACTCCTATTGATGCAGCCCAGAATTGCATTGGCTTTTTTAGCTGCCGCGTCACACTGTTGGCTCATGTCAAGTTTGTGGTCAACCAAGACTCCCAGACACATTCCTACACACTAAAGAAAAATTCTGGAACCCTCTTTAAAGCTTCCAGGAACTTTTATCTGTTTCTTAAAGAATGTTCTCCTAACAATATTTTGTTGCAGGTCTGATTTGTGCAAGAGGGGCAGCAACATGGTGAACACTTGTGCCCTCAAAGGCTGTCCCTGGTGTCCACAGGTTATCATCCCCACTTCCTGCATCCCCCCCCCAAAAAAATGAGGTTTGGAAACTGCATTCTGTTGTAGTCAGGGTAAAAGGCTGTACTCCTTATGTTTCTCCAGTTTGCAAATGTGCCTATCAAGCCAAAAAAGGTTGGTAACTCCTGTATGTTGTAGAGAAAAGCTTCAACATTGTGAGAAGGTTGGGTAGAGATGCTTCAGGAGGGAAGCTAACAGGCAGTTTCGTCTGGGTTTAATATCCAAGGGAATCCCAACTGAAACATTAGGAGGCAGATGGCTTGATTAAAAGCACATTGGCTAGTTTAATGCCTTTGTTTGGGAGAATGTTTTTCCTTCAGGGCCTCAAAAAGGGTATTTTAGAGTCAGAAAAGGTTCAGAAAATAACCAAAATGATCAAGGGTGTGGAGCAGCTTCCTCTGTAAGGAAAGGATGCAACATTTGGGCGTGTTCTGGTTTAAAGAAAAGGCAAGTTGCAGGTGACATGATAGAAGTTTACAAGAGTATGCATGGCATAGAGTAAGCGGACAGAGAAAAGTTTTCTCCTTCTCTCGGAACGTTAGAATTCAGGGACATCCAGTGAAGCTGTTGGGGGATTCTGGACAGATAAAAGACTCCTTCATGCACTACGTGAACTGTGGAACTCACTCCCACAAGAGGCAATGACAGCCACCAATTCTCTTTAAAAGAGAATTAGACAAATTCATGGAGGTGAAGGCTACCAGTGGCTACTAGCCATGATGTACAGTGGTACCTCGGGTTGCATACGCTTCAGGTTACATACGCTTCAGGTTACAGACTCTGCTAACCTGGAAATAGTACCTCGGGTTAAGAACTTTGCTTCAGGATGAGAACAGAAATCGTGCGGCAGCAGTGGGAGGCCCCATTAGCTAAAGTGGTACCTCAGGTTAAGAACAGTTTCAGGTTAAGAACAGACCTCCGGAACGAATTCAGTACTTAACCCGAGGTACCACTGTATATGTTCTGCCTCCGTAATCAAAAGGCAGCACACATTTGAATACCAGTTGCTGGAAACCGCAGGGCAGAGAGTGCCCTTGCGCTCTGATCCTGCCTGTGTTTTTCCCACTGGCATCTGGTTGGCCACTGTAAGACTAGGATGCCAAAAAGACCCGTTCTTATTTTTTTGAGCAGAGTTTTGTATTCTGAAGATCATCAGGTTTCAGGGAAAAGGGGAACTGGATCATAGTTAATATTAATCAGATTGAAATTGTCAGAAACATAACCCTTGTGTGGATTAAACCGAAAGCACATTCTGCAGAGGAAATGGTTTTAGAACAAAAACTGCCATTTTCTTCATGGATAGAATCCATTTATTATTATTGCTAAATAAACATGGTGGTCTCCAAGATGACAGTGTCAACCTGAATTCCTGTAAATGTGACGTTGCTTTTAAGCTTTTTTTTTTAAGGTCTATGGTAAATAAACAGCTTCAAGATCAGCAACTGAACCCACAGAGAGTTTTCTCTAAATGCCTTTCTGCAATCCCTCTTGGTTTGTTATTATAGGAACTCTGGAGAATTCAAAGCATGAAGAGTCCTGTGTCTCTCAATGTGCTGGTGAGTAGACAAGGCAGATTCTTTGTACTGAACTGTGGCAGGGCAGTTTATATGGGGGTGGGGCAGGGAATTATCCAGCAAGTTTTAGCCTCTTGGATAAATAATATGAATACAGAAGAACCTCAGAGTAGGGAGGGGAGAGAAAATTAGTTTGTATCTTAATACGAAGTTCCCTAATTTTCCCTTTCGGAAACAATATGCAAACTGAAGCACAATTGTCCTTCAACATTCACATTCCTCTGAATTTTGCAATGCAGTGCTCTAAACACATAGAATCATAGAATCATAGAATCATAGAATCATAGAGTTGGAAGAGACCACAAGGGCCATCGAGTCCAACCCCCTGCCAAGCAGGAAACACCATCAGAGCACTCCTGACATATGGTTGTCAAGCCTCTGCTTAAAGACCTCCAAAGAAGGAGACTCCACCACACTCCTTGGCAGCAAATTCCACTGTCGAACAGCTCTTACTGTCAGGAAGTTCTTCCTAATGTTTAGGTGGAATCTTCTTTCTTGTAGTTTGGATCCATTGCTCCGTGTCCGCTTCTCTGGAGCAGCAGAAAACAACCTTTCTCCCTCCTCCATGTGACATGTGCACAGAATGTGTTTATTGTGGAAAAACTGCATACAAATTTATATATTGGTAAAAATAGCATTAAAAGCTAGTGGGACACTACCAGGGAATTTGTAGAACTCCCAATATATTGTGTGTGGGGTTTTTTTAAAAAAATGGATAGTGTAATTTATTATTTTGGACCCATTATGTATGTTCCAGATCGTGAAGTCATGCCAAAGTCATGTTTCAGTCTGCCATCTTTAATCCAAATGGTGCCTGGCATGCAACCTTTGATGAAGACCACCACTGCCACATTCGGAATATTCACACCAAGTTTAGTGGGGCTATGTGTTTGAGAGAGATGCAGGCAGAAGAAAAAGGCTGGGATGGATCTGCAGCTTCTGCTTGCATTTGGTAGGAGCTGCAGCTCCAGTGCAGCTCCAGTCCAGCCTTTTAATTCTGCCTGTGTCATTAAAAAATGACAACAACCATTCGGGTGTGCCTGGGCACACCCAGCACACCCCATGTGCACACCTGTAATGGTTCTAGGGGTTGCTCGTGCGTAAGTTGCCTTTACTCCTGGCTAGGATGCATGGTTGAACCCTTTCTGTCAGGACAGCCTCAAGATCCGTGGCTGCCTCAGTCGCTGGCAGAATCCGTCAGTGGGCGTTTCTTAAACTGCTTCCAACATAGAAGCTGTTTGACGCCCAGTCTCCTCCCCCGTTG
The DNA here is from genome assembly GCF_965153285.1 of Podarcis tiliguerta. NCBI lineage: Eukaryota > Metazoa > Chordata > Lepidosauria > Squamata > Lacertidae > Podarcis > Podarcis tiliguerta. The sequence goes on along the minus strand of NC_139547.1, from coordinate 39,222,057 downwards.
CCTGCGCGAAAGTTTCCTGCACAAGGTGGGTGTGGGCAATGGAGCACTCGTACCCTCTCCGCTGGTCTCCTGCGAAGAGTCCTGGAGCCACCTCTCCGATTCCTCTATCTCCTCCCCTTTCCCACTGGTGTTACGCTGATTGCCTTCCCCAGCGGATGGGCTATCCCTCCTTCTACTAGGACCCTCTCCACCATCGTCCGGGAGCCTCCTCTCCGCCTCCCGCTCCGATGGCAGTTCCCTGACAACACCTTTGTGCCCATCTGTCAATAACAAAGTTGTCTCAAAACTTTACTCTCCCCGCTAGAAATCAATGTGCTGCCTCTGCCAACTGGATCCAGATTCAGCTATAGATACTCCACTTCGACCAACACATTCCTTCCAGGAAGGGCCGAAGAAAGGAGCGGCATTTCCCTTGAAGGCACCGCTGTTGTTGAAGTGCTGGCAAGATGTCACAGAGTTTTAAAAGTGAGTGTGGTGGCAAGTCCAACAGGGGCACAAAAGGCTTTGTGCTCCTGCTCCAATTATAGGAGTGGAAGTTCAGATTTGGGAAGTTTGTCATGAGCGCTGCAGTGCTGTCAATATGAGGCTTGGTCCCCCAGGCTCCGGTACAATAGGAAGAGGAAGAAAAAACATAGGGAGCCTGATTGGTGAGACCTGGGGTTGGAGGAAGGGGGCTCTCTCCCTTGTTCCTTGTCTTCAGTCACTTCAGAAGAAGGAGCAATGGCGTTGTCTATACCCCCTGACCTCCAAGAGAGCAGAGAATCTCAATGGAGGCCAGGGAGTGCTGTGGGCAGCTGAGGGAGGAGGCAACTCAGGAGTTGGCAGCAACAGAAGGGTGCAGGATAGTTGCCTAGAACCAGGCCCCACCTCCACAGATGGGAGCAGCCCCACTCACCTCGAAGGGTTGTGTTTTTACAATTCCAACATTCCCATGAAGTGAAGGAGTGTCACAAGGAAAATTCAAGGAGAGTTGAGAGCAATTCACCCATCACCCAATACATTATTTATCTCTCTGAACCATTGAAACACCTTCTTACCTCATTTCTCCTTGTGAAGAGCTCCAAATTCCCCCTTCCATCAGAGAAAGGGCAACACAACTGGGCCAGTTCTCCTGGTCTCCAGCACCAGAGGTTCAACCAGTCTGCAAAATCCCAACGTTTCCCTCCCCACCAACCCTTCTCCCTTGTAGTTAGCCATACAATGAAAAGAACCTTTTAACAAATGTCGTTGCCGTTCCCAGTTGCAGGATGTCCAGATCAAGACGACAGCTGGGTCCAAAGACAGGCTGCACAAAGAAAATGGAAGTTTAAGGTAAAACAAGACTTTGTCAAAAACGAATCCTTGCTGTGGGAGCAAAACAACTTGGGAGCAACATGGCCTATCCTGGAAAGACTGCGCCCTCCCCTAGAGGTGTTAAGATCAGTAGTTTGGGTGGGTGACCCCATGAGAAGGTATTATCTGTGGCAGCCCCTAAGTTGTGGAACTCCCTCCCCACAGAGATGCGTCTGGCACAAAAGGTATTTGCAAATATCCTGAATCAACCCAATATAGTATCCTAGGAAGGGCTGGTTTCCTACCAAGCTAGAGTATCTATCTGAATGAGTGGGAGATGCGGTCCATTGACTTCTCATGTACTTCATTTGTAAGCAAGTGGTTATTTTACATCAGGGGGGTGGGGACCAAGAAACCTTCCCCTTCCCTATTTTACAGGGAAGCGCTGGAGCAGCATCCCCTTTGGTTTTGTTTCCATAATGGAAAGATTCTGAAGATTTTCCCCCAAGGGAGTGAGCCAATCTGGGCACTCAACATCAAGCGTGGCATCCTCAGTGCTCTTCAGACATCCTTGGTGGCAACGACCAATGGCAGCGTGGAAGAGGTGAGCAGTTCTGAACATTCCAAACTGCCTTGGTCCAGTATACAGTGGTACCTCAGATTACAGATGCTTCAGATTACAGACGCTTCAGGTTACAGACTCCGTTAACCCAGAAATAGTACCTCGGGTTAATAACAGAAATCACGCGGCAGCAGTGGTAGGCCCCATTAGCTAAAGTGGTACCACAGGTTAAGAACAGTTTCAGGTTAAGAACAGACCTCCGGAACAAATTAAGTTCTTAACCCGAGGTACCACTGTATACTCCTGGTCTGAAATATTGGTGAATTTTGTACAGTGGAGACTTGTTCATTAGGGAAAATGTGCACTGCTCCACCAACTGAAGGGAGCCAGTGTAGTGTAGTAGTTAAGAGCAGTAGACTCGTAATCTGGGGAACCGGGTTCGTGTCTCCGCTCCTCCACATGCAGCTGCTGGGTGACCTTGGGCTAGTCACACTTCTCTGAAGTCTCTCAGCCCCACTCACCTCACAGAGTGTTGTGGGGGAGGAAGGGAAAGGAGAATGTTAGCCGCTTTGAGACTCCTTCAGGTAGTGATAAAGCGGGATATCAAATCCAAACTCTTCTTCTTCTTCTTCAACCCCAGTCTGCCTTCTGCCAGCCCTCAACTGTTTGCCTTCTTACTTGCAACCCATTGAGTGGGAGGGGGGCTTTTGCTGTCAACTTGCCCTCCTCCCCCCTTAGTCTCATTCTTGCCCCTTTTAGAACTACGTAACATCACATAGGGACGCGGGTGGCGCTAGGGACGCGGGTGGCGCTGTGGGCTAAAGCCTCAGCGCCTAGGGCTTGCCGATCGAAAGGTCAGCGGTTCAAATCCCCGCGGCGGGGTGTGCTCCCGTTGTTCGGTCCCAGCGCCTGCCAACCTAGCAGTTCGAAAGCACCTCCGGGTGCAAGTAGATAAATAGGGACCGCTTACTAGCGGGAAGGTAAACGGTGTTTCCGTGTGCGGCTCTGGCTCGCCAGAGCAGCGATGTCACGTTGGCCATGTGACCCGGAAGTGTCTTCGGACAGCGCTGGCCCTCGGCCTCTTTGAGTGAGATGGGCGCACAACCCTAGAGTCTGTCAAGACTGGCCCGTATGGGCAGGGGTACCTTTACCTTTTAACATCACATAGCACCACACTCACATCCACATACATTAACAGAGCAACCCTAACATGACATCCACATAACACAACACAGGGGGGACGTCTGTTGTTTGATACAGTTCTAATTCTGTGAATTAGCCTATACAATGAAATACAGTAAATTCATCCCATGAAAGTACAAATTACCAGTCATTCGTAGCATTAAGAAATAATAGATAGTTATGGAACAGACTTAATTGTTCATTTATTGTCCAACCAAGCCAGAAATAATTATTGGGCACCACATATATTGGGTCACAACCATGACACATGTCCACCTTTCATCATCTACCTGAATGACCATCACCATCAGAGATGATAAAAGTATAGTCTCAAAGGCCAATGGGAAGCAATAGTTTCCAAATGATTTTATACTGTGAAGTAAGTGCCCTGTAATCTTCGGATGAAGGGCAGTACACACACACACAGCACTATTACTATGCAGTTTTCTCTTATTTCATTCACAGTCAGACTGGGATTGGCCATGAAATGGAAATGCTCTTTCGCTCAGAAGTGGGTGAAGCAACAAATATAAATTTTACCATTATACAACGAGTTGGTTTCTACAAACACGCACACACGACTCCCTATTCTCTGTCCCAGGGGTCAGCAAACATTTTCAGCAGGGGGCCGGTCCACTGTCCCTCAGACCTTATGGGGGGCCAGACTATATTTTTGGGGGGGAAATGAACGAATTCCTATGCCCCACAAATAACCCAGAGATGCATTTTAAATAAAAGGACACATTCTACTCATGTAAAAACACGCTGATTCCCAGACCGTCTGTGGGCCAGATTTAGAAGGTGATTGGGCAGCATCCGGACCCTGGGCCTTAGTTTGCCTACCCATGCTAAGTCTGTCCGGACAAGCACATTCTAGTCAGGCAAATGTTGTGGGCGTTTTTGTGGAAAAGCAAGGCCAATGTATGTGGGAGGGAGAGTTCTAAAGGCTAAGACACTGCAGACCCCTCTCTCTGAGGAGATTTCACCCCTCCCATACCTAATAATCTCCTGAGCAGTCTGCTGATTCTGCAGAGAAGAGGAGGCGTGTTCTGATATCTACATATTCTGCTCCAGCACCAGAGTCAGTCAGAGTCAGTCAGAGAGTGAGTCGGTCAGTGAGAGAGTCAGGGAGTGAGTCAGTCAGTGTGTCGAAACGACTGAGTGTTATCTCTGTGTAGATAAGGTCGCTGCAGAAAGCAGCTGTAACACTCAGTGCACTCCAGCATCTCCATTTGTATATAGTTTGTATAGTACAGTAGCTGTAGTGAATAAAAGAAGATATTCTTCAGCGCTGTCGTCCGAGTGATTTATGCTCTGCTATACTCTGCTGTACAACGACTGTCTTCTGGAAGTGAGTTCGGTGCTCACAGCTCTGAGTTGTGAGTCCACAGCACTTTGACCTGTTCCTGTGCAGAAGGTGGTCTCTGGAAGTGCTACCCAGCTTGCCTAGCCCAGTCGGGGCTGAAGTGGATGAGTCCAGTTAGTGGCATTGGCTCAAGGGCGATGCTGACACTCTCTCCCCCCAGCCAATGCACCTTCTGTTGGGTTGTAGGTTCGAATTATCATGCACTTTGGAGCCCGATAAAATAATTCCCTTTTGTTGTCTTGTGATTGTTGATTAGGTGGATGTCCTGGGGAAATGCCCAACCAGATATCAGCAGAAAGGGCCTCTCCTTTTGAAGACAAAAGATTTAAACCTGTGTTCTCACCGGTTTTCTGGATTCACTTCTCTGAGGTCCATTGCTTTGCCCAATGCACCAGTAAGTACTGTTGAACCTCTTGTTCTTCCACTATTTCTTTCAAGAATCTAGCTATGTTGTTACTCAAGAACTTATATGCATTAAAAACACAAACCATTATTTATCAAGAGGCAATTCACTGTGTTGAACCTGTAAACACATGGGGAATGGTTCATATCTAGGTAGGAATAGATCAGGTTCTTTTATTTCTGTGCGAGTTTCACATAATGTCCGCTCATAAGCCTGTCCCAGCCTGTTTTCTATAATTCTGTAAAGCCACATGAAAAATCTACATTTAAGTGGTATGCACTTTTTTCCTGAAATGCGTTTCCCCCAAAATATGTATTTTTGTGCACACTTTTCATTTTAAAATGTACATTTTCAAACTGAAATGGCGTCACAACATTTGGAGGAATACATGGCTTGTTTGGCCTGATGTGTAGTATGCATGTAAAGCACTGTCATACCACTTTAAACAGTCATGGTTTTCACACACACACACACAATGAATCCTGGGAGGTGTAGTTTGTTAAGGGTGCTGAGAGTATTAGTTGGCCCCTGTTCCCCTCACAGAGCTAAAACTCTTAGAGTGATTCAACAACCAAACCCTTTTCACAGGGAAAACCTTGGGAACTGTAGCTATGTGATGAGAAAAGGGGGGGGGGGGTCTCCTGACAAGTCTCCACACCCTTAACAAATGACTTTCCCAAAATTCTTTGGGAGAAGCCATGACTGTTTAAAGTGGCATCATGGTGCTATAAATGTATGGTGTGAATGTGGCCTAAGTGGACATTTGATCATCTCTCTATCCCTATGTTTTAGCCTGATCAGCAGCTCATATCCTCCAAACTTGAGTGTGTTCAGAAGTTCGAGGAGGGAATCCTGGCAGAATCCCAATGTATAGAGTCTCATCTCGCTACATCTCCTGGGAGGAAGGGCAGCGGAGTGAAGACCCAGACTCGGATGGCAATGAAACTGTTCCGAACGGAAGCCAAGATCACAGCACATGAAAGAGGTTGGTGCCTGACCCTGTTATCATGTTCATTTGCCCCATCCCCAAGCCAAGTGGCCTCTCTTCTCTGCAGGTTGATCATCTAAAGAGCAAAGAGGGTGTGATTTTCATTCCCATCATGACCTTGGGTTGGGTAGAGAGGGAGGCAAATCACAGCTTCTTACGTTTGTGTGTCTGTGTGTCTGTGTGTCTGTGTGTGTCATGTCCACTTTTGTGCGAGCACCAATCACTGGCATGTGACACATATATACACACACACAGTGTGGCTCTGGGGTTGAAAATGTTTACCCACCCTGGGTTAGTGAATGCCTCTAAGCAATGACAAGTTAACAAAAAGTCTTTTTGAACTGCCCTTGCTTGGGGTATAAGACTTATTTTACCCCACTTATTAGGCTACAATGTCATTTGGGATGGGGGAGAAAGCTGATACTATTTAAAGGTGAACACAGCCATCCTTTGAAATTTGCACTTTTCTGAATTTTGCAACGCTGTTGTTCTCCTGCCAAGTCATGTCTACAGAAAAGCATGTCCTTGGATAAAGCATGTGTAGAGGTGCATATATCAAAGGGAGCGGGAAATCACAGTTTTGTATTTTAGATTAGCAGAAATTTGCACTAAAGGGATGGTAAATTGTCAATATTCCCAAATGCTAACAGGAAAAAAATGTGTATGACGATGTAATATATTGCAAATCATAATGGGAGGGAGGACTGAAGCTGAGAGCTCAGTTGCCTTTCTGGTGGTTTTCCTAAGGCCTCAGAGTGATGACTGTGTTTCAATTGTTCCCCATTGCCTGGTTTTACTTCTGCAGTAGACACCAAGGATATCTATGAGAGCAGCCTCTTATATGAAAGGGAAAAAACAGCACAATGGCTGGGAAAGGAGGATGAGGTGGCGGTGGTCTCCAAAATAATACAGAAGCTTTGTATGAATCCTAGAGCGGATTCCGAGGCAAGTTATTATTTTTTGTCATAGTTATTGGTTATTGCTGGTGTTGAAAATGTGGCACTTGCATGTGAGAAATGGAATTCTTGCGCTCTTCCTCTGCCCCCCCCCCCAAGATTGATACCCTTGTTGTCCAATAATTTGCACAAGCCTCTTTTAAAGCCATCATGTTTGGGTTTTAGCTTTCATGAACCAGAATCTAGCTACAGACAAATTGTATTTGTGTTTGGGGTGAGTGTGTCGTGTGAATCAGCCCTGAGATGTATTGGCTCCAAAGGGGCCCAAGATAAATATGTACTTTTCATCAATGCTCTATGTGTCCCTGGGTTGAGAGGTCACTGTAAGAGACCATAGCCCCAATCAAAAGAACAGATTCAGGGTCACTTGTGCTGAGTTACATTACCTCCTGGCCTGTTATCCGATGACCATTCTTTTGTTAGCCCAGCCTCTGAGAGCTATTGTCACTGGTAACAAAACAGAAGGTCTTGTCTAAGTTCTTTTGTGTTTGTTTTATTTCCTACCTTAACTATAAAAGGCACTCCTCAAGGCTGTTTTACATATGCTGGAGTTGAATGCTTTGGAGAGTATTATTGAAATGTATTAATAAGGCAACCAAATACAGAAACACACCCTTTCTCACACTCGACAGTTACCCTAACCCAACACCCCACTGAGCGCAGATGTAGAATACAGGTTGTAACCAAGCAGAAGCGTGCGAACATAAAATAAAAATGACAACATGTCCTATACAATTAGTAAACTTACATGAATAACAGGATATTTAGTCTCTAGGGAGCCCATGCGACTTTGTCTAGATTGAGCAGCCTTCACTACTCAAATTTAGGTGTATTAAACATTATAGACCTGTCCAAACCAGACTCTCTCTCTCTCTCTCTCTCTCTCTCTCTCTCTCTCTCTCACACACACACACACACACACACACACACCCAAGGTAGCATTTGCCACTGAGGGCTTCTCTAACTACATTTGCCTTGATGGTTCATACAGTCTACAGCAGGAGTCAGCAAACTTGTTCATGAGGGGGCCGGTCCACTGCCCCTCAGACCTTGTGGGGGGCTGGACCCACCACCTCCCAAAAGCCCCCCCCCATGCCACTAACGCCACAACCGCCGATGCTGCCTTGTCTTTGGCAGAGTCGACGTCCTCTGTCTCGGGGGGCAGAGAGCCCAAGCCGCTGGCCTGGGCGGCAGAGGCAGCCTCCATGCCACTGCCGCTTCCTTCCTGCTTGGCCGTTTCCTCCCACTTGGCCACCTTAGCGGGAAGGAAGGGGCAGCGCCCAGAGGCTTCTGTGGCTTCTGATTGGCTGCAGGAGCTTCCTGCAGCCAATCAAAAACTGTGCCGCGTCGCGGAAGTCAGTCTCCGCACGGCGAGGCTTCTGCACGGCGAGGTTTAGCTCAGGGACTGACCAAGTGGGCGGCAGGGTCTGCAAGGTTTGTGGGCCGGATTAACAAGCCCGGTGGGCCGTATCCAGCCTGCGGGCCTTAGTTTGACGACCTCTGGTCTACGGTGTAGCATAGAGTGAACGGTGTCCTCAATCTATTACAGGCATAGGCAAACTTGGCCCTCCAGATGTTTTGGGACTACAACTCCCACCATCCCTAGCTAACAGGACCAGTGGTCAGGGATGATGGGAATTGTAGTCTCAAAACATATGGAGGGCCGCATTTGCCTATGCCTGCTCTATTAACTACCACATGCACAGAAGCACCAATCTGGACAGTGTTATCTGTACATAGCCTGAGAAATTTAACACAATGCCACATCCAAATGTGCCGCGGCATTGTTTACACTTATCCTTTACTGTGTTATTCATTTTCATCATTTTTCTTGTTCCTTTTTTTGAGGTTTGCAACTGTTTTCTCTACTAACGTAACAAAATGAAGGGAAAACAGATGTTATTTTTTTAAAAAAATACACAACAAAGGTCACTGCTCGTTTTGTAACCGAGGACGCGGAATTGAGTTGTCGTTTTTAATGGCAGTTTTATTTCAACGCGGTTGAACAGGTCGCGTTCTTACGGGCCGCACTTATTCAGTGATTCCTGCATTTCAGCAGATTGGATGAGGTGACCCTTTTGGGGTGCCTTCCAACAATTCTATGAGTTTCCTTATTCACCTGTAGAGAGAGCTGGCCAGCCAAATAAATCAAACAGCAACAAAGTGGACGGAAACCCAAACTGTCTGCCTGCACAGCAGCTTTCATTCTGCAGAACTGTCAGCCCATCAGACCATCCATCTTTGAAACAGAATTTCCCCACCCCCACCCCCACCCCTCCTTTTCTCCCCTTTTGGACAGCTTCTTCCTTCCCACTTCCCGCCCTGCCTGGACACTTCTGCCCCCTTAACGCCCCATTGCTTAATCTGCATTTAAATCCAATCCCTTTGCACAATGGCATTGGAAATAACTCTCTAAGGCTCCCTGGTGAGTGGCATGCTTTCCCTCCTCTCCTCTGAATGAGAATCGGGGAGCTTCTCCCCCCGCCCCGCCCCCGGCATTTATCCCTGGTTTTTTGTCGCCTGAATGTAGCGCATAATCTTGCCCCCATTCAAAGCCAAAACAATGCAAGGGACAAATAAGACTATCCGTGGCTAGTAAGGATGTGTTTTCCCAGGCTGTGCTGTGGACATTTCCCATCAGCCTCTTCCTGGACCAGGGGTCTTTAAAAAGATGGTTGGAGAGAAGGAGATAGGAATGAAGGAAAGGGGGGTGGATGGGTTGGAGCCGACACCATAATACGGGGGGACGGGGGACATGCTCTTAGCACTGAAAACAGCAGATAGCCTGTTCAGGACCGAAACAGGCACGCTATGAATAATTTGCCTCTCTTTAAAGGCAGGCACAAATTACCATATGAAGACTAGCAATGGTGCCTTCCAAAATCTAAATGACACCCAGTTGATACAGGGAAAGGTAATTCTGTCTGTTCCTTCAAGGAGACAAAAGGACACACCACAACTAAGAGCTGTAGCTCAGTAGCAGAGCAAAGGATGCAGGAGAAATTCATTTCTGTTCGCATTGAAAGGCCGACCCACCTGATCTGCAGTTTCCGAAACAATACGTAAACCAAAACTGAGCCATCCTTTGGCATCGGAACAGTCTCTGAATTTTGCACTGCAATTCTCCATCTGTGCAATGTCAGCCAAATACACAAGGGGAGAGTGTGCATAATTATATTGCATGGCGGTGAGAAAGCCCATTTTGTAAGCATTTTTATGACTGCATTTTATTAGGGGAAACTGTTCTGCAAAAATGTGTACATTAGGAGAAGTTGGCACCACTAAGGTGCTTTTGAATTTACAGGAGGACTTTTTAAAGCAATAAACTGATATGGATACTTAAGACTTGAGACATGGAGAGAATAAAAAATGGACAGGTTTGCCCATCACTCAATAGAGTGCAGGCGTGGCAAAAAAATGTTACCAGGTTAAATCCCTGGCATGCCCAGGTAGGGCTGGAAAAGACCCAGAAGTCAAATTCAGGAGGGAAGGCAGATTCCCCTTTAAATGCAAACTGAACTGACTTTCCCCCACATGCCTATTTCTATATCGCCTTGTGTTCCTTTGGGGGATATTCATAAACATCGTATAGAAATAAATAAGATGGCATCCTCTCCTCCTTTTCCATTTTCCTTTTAACAAGATTTGCAAATACAAAAAAAAAGCCCAAAAACAAAAACTGTCATAAAGGCAAAGAGAATAAAAATGCAAGACGAAAAAGAGCTAGCAAAAAGAAGAAGAAGAAACCATGCAAAATATATTCCCTGGTGGTTCATATTCACACAAAATACATCAAGTCTTCATAAATGTGCCAGATAAAATCGTATTTAGTAGGAATGTGCCAACCATGAGATTCTTTGGTGTTATAAATCACAAACAACTTCCCAAACAGATTCAAACTATGAAGAGTCTGTGTTGCCCCTGAAAGCACATGGGCCAGCTTTTCATAGATGGCAATAAACATGACTTTTCAAAGCCATACATCCAAAGAGTAGCAATTATTATTATTCTATCCTTGAGAGATCACAAAATAGGTGGTGATCAGCAGACGTAAAATTACTTGTTGACTAATAAAAGCTGCGGGACGCAGGTGGCGCTGTGGGTTAAACCTCAGCGCCTAGGACTTGCCGATCGCATGGTTGGCGGTTCGAATCCCCGCAGCGGGGTGCGCTCCCGTCGTTCGGTCCCAGCGCCTGCCAACCTAGCAGTTCGAAAGCACCCCCGGGTTCAAGTAGATAAATAGGGACCGCTTACTAGCGGGAAGGTAAACGGAGTTTCCATGTGCTGCGCTGGCTCACCAGATGCAGCTTTGTCACGCTGGCCACGTGACCCGGAAGTGTCTGTGGACAGCGCTGGCTCCCGGCCTATAGAGTGAGATGAGCGCACAACCCTAGAGTCTGGCAAGACTGGCCCGAACGGGCAGGGGTACCTTTACCTTTTAATAAAAGCTGCAGTAGCACCATCAAAAATGGGTAGGGTCCAAAGTGACTTGTTTACCTGTAATAATACTAATTTTAAGATACAACCCCTCGTATCTTACAATCCTGAGAGAGTATAAGAGGGGGAAAGAAACATTGCAATATGAGCCAGACAGACTAGGGTTAAAAATCAGTACTGGAGCCAACTTTTTCCATGCAGACTCTTTTCAATACTGGCAAACATCTGGGACACAGAGCCAGTCCTGGTGCAGCTCAATTGATCAAGGGCATTTTTTTCTTTTTTGCATTATTATTTTTTGACAAAACATATATACAAATAAAAATCGTATAAACACAAAAATCCACATCAGTATCATAACACCAATTGCTATACAACAACAAGCAGTCAATCTCTTTTGTATCATACAGTAAACATCTTCAGCAAAATAGTCTCCCTTGTACAATAGACAAATAATTCAAAACCAATATATTGCTTTGGTCTCTTTTAGGATTGTTTACGGTTAAATAAATTCAATCTGGCTTCAAAGCACTCCGAACAAAAAGTGTGGTTTCGTATTTTCCTGTACTTTGTTCTCCCCAATAGAGCCAGTGTGGTGTAGTGGTTAAGAGCGGTAGTCTCGTAATCTGGGGAACCGGGTTCGCATCTCCGCTCCTCCACATGCAGCTGCTGGGTGACCTTGGGCCAGTCACACTTCTTTGAAGTCTCTCAGCCCCACTCACCTCACAGAGTGTTTGTTGTGGGGGAGGAAGGGAAAGGAGAATGTTGGCCACTTTGAGACTCCTGAAGGGGAGTGAAAGGCGGGATATCAAATCCAAACTATTCTTCTTCTTCTTCCCAATAGATAATAAAAGTGAGCCATATTTAGGTTGCCATATTTGAAAAAGTAAAAACCAGGAAACCCCAAAATTGTTGAGCCTTTTAAAGGAAAACCCCAAAGTTATTGAGCTTTATTTAGACAAACCCCAAAGTTGTTTAGCTTTTTAAAGTAAAAGCTACAGGAATTTTTGAGCTCTGGAGCTTTTTAAAAGCATTTTGGGCACGATTTAACCCCTAGTAGATTTTCCAGGATGTTTGCCAGATTTCCGAAAAATAATCCAGGATGCAATTTTTGGAGGTGAATTCTAGGACATGTCCTGGATAATCAGGACATATGGCAGCCCTACCATATTTCAACAGAAGCATCTCTCTTTTTTTCATTGAGTCAAAAAATTCTGAACCGATTGGTCTGATTTGATCAGCTCAAGTTCAAAAGTGGCAAAGCGCTGGGTTCCTGACCCTCAAGCTTTGCAAAATGCTGTACGATCCCAGGGGTATTAAGTGTGTTCCTACCAATGGCAGGCCTCTTCAGTAAACACCCTGCTCGCTTACAAAACGCCTCAGTGTTTGTGGAAAAGGAGCGTTCAGGAGGGGTTTCCAAGAACAACAAAATTGCGGGTATGATCTGCAGCCAGCTCTGGATGAGGTCTGCCAAGAGTTTTCCACGTGCCCCCCCCCCTCCCACATTTTAAAATAAATAAATGAATGAATAAAAGAAGCCGACTCTTTGTGTAAGGTAGTAAAGGAACACCTTCCCCGCTTAATCACTTCAGGAAGACTTTTAAAAGCACTTTCCTGTTTTTCGCTACTCCGACAGCATAAGCCTACAGAGTGGTCCCATCAGGGTAGGAACTGGGGGGGCAGATGTCAAGGGCCCCATTCAGTAGAACAAGCTGGTGGGCCCCCAAATACAACAAGGCTGCCTAACCACAATTTTAAGTAAGTGAAATAATACCCACAGCCATCCAAGAAACCCCATCCACCTTTAATGTGAAACCATCTCACTTCTGATTAATTTGAATGCACCCATTGGCAGGTCCCCTCTCCACTGGGAACTATCCATGGTGCTGACTCATGGACCAGCCCACCTAGATTATTGCCATACCCAGTTCAGAACACCCTTGGGGGTCCCAGCTTGGAATGGGAGAGTTTCCAACCAAACACACATCTGGGCTTCCACCCCAAGCAGGGCCTGATAAATCCTTCAAGAAACAAGGGGAAATCCAGTGCTGCCAAAAACTCTTTGACTTATGCTTCCAGTTTTGAAGAACACTGGTTCCAGTCTTCTTAAGGCTTCACCCTTAAAAGCAACTAAAGATAACTGGTGCAATTGGTTCATTGATCGCTTGTACTTTCATAGAGGGACGCGGGTGGCGCTGTGGGTTAAACCACAGAGCCTAGGACTTGCCGATCAGAAGGTCAGCAGTTCGAATCCCCATGACGGGGTGAGCTCCCGTTGCTCGGTCCCTGCTCCTGCCCACCTAGCAGTTTGAAAGCACGTCAAAGTGCAAGTAGATAACTAGGTACCGCTCCAGCGGCAAGGTAAACAGCGTTTCTGTGCGCTGCTCTGGTTTGCCAGAAGTGGCTTAGTCATTCTGGCCCCATGACCCAGAAGCTGTACGCCGGCTCCCTCGGCCAATAAAGCGAGATGAGCGCCACAACCCCAGAGTCAGCCACGACTGGACCTAATGGTCAGGAGTCCCTTTACCTTTACCTTACTTTCATAGGTGTGGTTCTATGAAATCAAAGAGAATTGCTTGTAACTCATATCTGAAGATTAGGGATGGGGAAGAAATTTGATTCAGTATGCATTTAAAGGTGAGACTATTTCCTTCGCAAAACAGTAAACAAACAGAAACACAGCCGTCATTCAAAATCCACACTTCTCCAAATTTCTGCAAGGCAATTCTGCAGCCAGGTAACGTGTACAAAAGTGCATATGCATATGTTAGTGAAAACAACTTACAAAAATGCATTATTATCCTGGCAAATGCACTATTACAAGCGAAGTATTTTAATAACAGCAACAAGCTGTGACTTGGGGAGTTGATAGTCTTCTTATCATGTTCCTTTGCTTGCACAGAGTCTTGCAAACGATTTGGTAAATTTCCTCCAAAATGAAGAACTTACACCAGCTTCCTGACGTTTCAATCACTCTATCAGGAGAATCTTTGATGAAGTCACATATCATCTCTTTCCTTCTCCTCCACAATGAGATACTTTTCTCCTTTTATCTTTTATCTCCTTTTATTTTGCACTTCCACCAAGGATTCTCTTACACCTTGCAGTTGTAATTATAAATTATATTAATGGCTTTTTAAACGTGTTTGTGGGCGAGGGGTTATCGGTTTGTTCTTTATTTTGTTTCATTTTGTAATTTGTCTTCTCCTTTTGCATTTTTCTGCCCTGAGATCTTCAGATGAAGAGCAGTATACAAATTTAATAAGCACAATTGTTGTCGTTGTTTTGGAAGAATGCATTAAAAATGTGCGTGTCGGGAGAAATTTGCCTTAAAACGCTGGTGAATTTTCATGAAAACACACACATCCCCTCTATGCAAGTGGGTGTGGAAATGCGAATTAAAAATAAGAAACAGAGAAACCAAAGCTTGACAGATTTGCCCATTCCCACTGAAATGGGAACTGAGAGCAAGCAATTTGACTGCACTTTGCTAACATCCTTGCCAGGGCATCAGGGGTGGGTGGGAGGAAGTTACACTTGAACAGAATTCCTTATACATATACGTGCAGTTCTGGATTCATTTTTCTGGTCTCATTTCCAACGCTGCCTCCGCTGCGTCACTTAGAAGCACTAGCATCTGGCAGTCAATAAATAGCGATCTTTGAAGGGAATAAGTGCTTCTGTTTAATATCAACCAATATCCTTTTTATCAGGAAGTAAGCCAGAAGCACCTCTTCAATTAGTCCTTTCTTTCATCCCACGGCCTTCCCAATGTCAAATGCAAGTCTTTTAGATGGCTGCTTCCCTCCAGGGAGTAGCTGGGTGGATTGCAGCGTTTAGACTTTGGATGGAATTACAAAGGTTCCACAGGCCGAGGAAGAGGAAAAATAAATATTTAGGGTAGTAAGTAGGTTTCCCACCCACTCACCCCAATTATTTTTTATTAGTAAAAGAGAATGATTAGAAGAATCTACTGTAAGGTGCTACGTTTAAAACCCCCCAAAGCATTAGGACTGAGAACAGAGACCAGTTGGTTTTTTTAAAAAAATATTTTTTATTAAGCAATTTCGACAGAACAAATTATCAGTCCAAATAATAAATTACATTATTTCCCCCCATTTCATTCCTCCCCATCCCTCCCTCTCCCCCCCCCACCTGAGACTCTCTTCTCTGATTTATTTGCACATATTATTCTCTGCATGTTAAAAATTGTACATATCATTGCCTTATCTATCATTTATTCTATTAATAAATTTGTGGATGTTTATTCAAAACCTGCCAAGGAGTCCAAGAGATTTTGTTGTTTTTTAAAGTAATTTGTAAAAAGTTCCCAATCTTCCTTGAAGTCACGATTGTCCTTCTCCTGTAATTTATGTGTCAACTTTGCCAACTCTGCATAACTCTTCAATTTTTCTTGCCATTGTTCTTTCATTGGGATTTCCTCCTTCTTCTATCCTTGTGCTAACAAGACTCTTGCCGCTGTTGTAGCAAGAGACCGGGGGGGGGGGGGGTTGCGTTCAACTTGTTGGGGTTTCGGTGGTTATGTTGGTTTCATGTCTGGAAGGCCATATTCTTGTTCTTCAATTGCTTTCCGTGTTCAAAAGTATTTCAGGAAGAACCCCTCTTGCTTTGCTTGCTTCTTAGCTTTTTCCACATTTCATTTGTGGTACTGAGCTCCAGATGGTAGTTATTTGACTGTCTGCTTAGTTGCTTATTATACAAAGGCATCAAGAGGAGAAATGGATCACTGTATGACTCTGACAGCTTAGCTAAACTTAAGAACCATCAATAAGTGCCAGAACTAAGACGCATACCCCCAAAATCTGATGGATTTGAATTGTGGTTTACATAGAGGGAGCTTATTGTGTACATTGTTTACTTAACTGAAGTAAAATTGGTTTTATATGGGTGTTTTAACTTGGAACTGTTTAAATTGTATTGTTTATGGATAAATTTTGATGTATTGTTTTCGATATGGGCCAATGGCCGCAAATTAAAGATTAAAGATATACAAAGGCATGTGGCTTACAATACACTTAAAAGTATAAACATTAATACATTCTACCATTTTTAATCATACAAAACACCTACCAATCACTATATACATTCCTGCTTTGCAGGGGCTTAGACTGGATGACCCTTGGAGTCCCTTCCAACCTAACAATTCTATTATTTATGTTGTTGTTGTTGTTTTAATAGTCTGCCCTTCACCTCAAGGTTCTAGGGTGAGCCACAACAATTTAAAATATATTAAAAAATTACAACAAATTACAATCACAAGATTAGGTGGACCATAGAAATATATATCCCAATATATACAATAGGCACACCACAACACAATCTCCTATAACTGGATGCATACTAGTAGCAAAACAACATCTAGGTCTATTGAAAGCTATGCCCCTCCGACTCAGACAAGATGAAAATCCATGCAAGGTGGGGGGGGGGAAATCATAATTCACCTTGGAGTCCACTGTAAACAATTGAACTCTTTTGCAGGATTTGAATAACACTTATAGTGTAACAAGAAATAGGGTTATATGGGATACTTAAAAAATGGGAGTGACTTTAAATATGCAGCGGAAAAGGACTAGAGATGGAACCCACGAAAGGGTGGGAGGAAGTCCAGAGATTCGGGTGAATCTTTGTTTGTTGTTGTTGTTTAGTCGTTTAGTCGTGTCTGACTCTTCATGACCCAATGGACCAGAGCACGCCAGGCACTCCTGTCTTCCACTGCCTCCCGCAGCTTGGTCAAACTCGTGCTGGAAGCTTTCAGAACACTATCCAACCATCTTGTCCTCTGTCGTCCCCTTCTCCTTGTGCCCTCCATCTTTCCAGGGTCTTTTCCAGGGAGTCTTCTCTTCTCATGAGGTGACCAAAGTATTGGAGCCTCAGCTTCAGGTTCTGCCCTTCCAGTGAGCACTCAGGGCTGATTTCCTTAAGAATGGATAGGTTTAATCTTCTTGCAGTCCATGGGACTCTCAAGAGTCTCCTCCAGCACCATAATTCTTTGTTTACTTACCTTTTTTTTACTTAAGACTTTGAATGTAGCCTTTAATTTGTAAAACCAAATAATATATATATATATATATATATAAAAGAAAATCCATGCCACCATCTCTGGCAGAGATCCTGAAAGCTTTGGTGATGGTTTCGGAGCTGAAGACAACCAGTTCAGTTGATCAGACA
Organism: Podarcis tiliguerta; assembly: GCF_965153285.1. Lineage (NCBI taxonomy): Eukaryota > Metazoa > Chordata > Lepidosauria > Squamata > Lacertidae > Podarcis > Podarcis tiliguerta. The sequence goes on along the minus strand of NC_139547.1, from coordinate 39,204,702 downwards.
TGTGAAGCAGATTTCTGTCCTCCTTTCCTTCTAGTCTGCCAACTTGTTCATGGCATTGGTGTTTGAACTTCGGCTTCTCTCTGCTGGTGCCTTGCTGAGCCTGTGGCAGGGATCTTCATCGAAGTGTCAAGGCAGCTGGTAAGACAGCTTCAAAATGGCTGTTTGGTCTGGGTAGATTTGCCAGCTCTGAACACCAAGAGCTTTTCTGCCCCTTTCACCCAGGCTGTCCATCCCTGGTGCCCTCCAGTTGACTACAACTCGTACCACCCCTGTGTATTTAGTATTTTCTGTTGCCTGAGGCAGTCATTTATCCATTGGCAAAAAGAAGATCTAAGAAGGGACACCGAACTGCATATGATTTACACAGCCATCAAGACCCTGGTGATCTTTCAGTGTTGATGGATTGCAACTCCCATCAGCTCCAGTCCACATGACCAATGGCCAGGAGGGATGAGGCTTGCCCTCCAGATGTTTGTGGACTACACTAGGTTGCTGAAAATTGGCCTGAAAAATTATTCATCCACTCAACATGCAAGCTGTGAAGGAGAGGTTGAAGAACAGCAGCAGCAAGAGTTGTGACACTCTCAAGGAAGAACCATGATCATTCCGTGGGACCCACCCACCTTAGAGATTTCAGGAAGAAGATAACAGCCAATGGGGTTTGTTCAGCTAACTTTTATTCAGAGTAAACCCATTGGAATTAAGGGTTGTGATGTTCTTAGGTCCATTAATCTCAATGTGTCTACTCTGATTAAAAGTTAATTGAATGCAGCCCAATGTTTCTGCAACTAGCAGCAAAAACAGCTACTTCAAAACTATATATTTATTTCCATCCTGTAGCTCAGTCATAGAGCATCTGCAAAAGCTCCAGGTTCAATCCCTGGTATCTCCAAGTAGGGCTGGTAGAAACGTTTGCATGAAACCCTGGAGAACTGCTGCCAGTCCGTGTGCGCAGTACTGATCTAGATAGACCAATGGTGGGGACTCATTATAAGGCAACTTTCAACATTCCTCTTGGGTCAAATCAGATATGCTTTTCTTTTTGGGTTCCTTCCAGGCAACCTCTAGTGGACGCTCTCCCCTCCTGCGCCACCGAAGCCTGTGTGGTCCTGATGAAAGAGATGATCGTCTCTGAAGACGTAGATGAGGACAAGATGGAATCATTCCTTTGGTCCCTCTCCTTCATCCCTGAGCCTACTGCAGGCATGATTGATGCTCTGGCTGTAAGCACGGAAGTGAAATTTAGCTGAGTCAAATTGGATAGCTCAGTCTGTAGAGCATGAGACTCTTAATCCCAGGGTTGCAGGTTTGAGCCCTACATAGGGTGAAAGATTCCTGCGTTCCCTTGTGACCCCTTCCAGCTCTACAATTCTGTGATTCTATGAATCGTCCCTATTTCTGTAGAAGCACCATATACATGTGTATGGAATGGGACATACACCCTTGGCTATGGTCTTGGAATTTGGGTGGATAACTGAAGATAGGGATGGGGAAGAAATATAGTTATATTTGCATTTAAAGGTGGACCGATTTAATTCACACTTGGCTGGAGTTCTGAAGAGCAGCGCTTCGCCCTGCAGCATTTTGTTGCAGTTCCCATTGGTTGGTTGTCATGATGGATTGTCACAGATGTGCATGGCACCTTATACAAGGTGCAAGTGTAGGGATGGGGAAGAAACCAAATCCACCTTCACATTTAAAGGCGGACCTCCCTGATTTGCACATTCTGAAACAATATGCATACCAAAACGAAGCCATCTTTTGAAATTCACACTTCTCCAAATTTCGAAGTGCTTTCTCCAGCTATATCCTATCTACAGAAATGCATATCCTTGTGTAAGGTGTGCATAGAAATGCACACATTAGTGAAAGCAGCATACAACAAAGGATTGTATTGGGGGCAGCATTTTGCAAAAATGTGTACATTAGAGGCAAAATCCCATGCAAAAGTTGTGTATATTATGAGAAATTCGCACTAAAACACTGATGGATTTCCATGAGAATTTTTTTTAATGTACAAACTGCTGTGGAAATGTGGGGAACTGAACTCTCAAGCTTTGAAAAATGAGAAGTGGAGAGAAAACCAAAAAGGACAGCTTCAGCCATGTAGTCTGGCTGATGTGTGATGGGTCGCCAATACTGTAGGTTCTCACTCCCAATTACTTAACAGCAATAACAGATTCAGCTGCTGAGATGAAGACAGGTCTGGGGAGAAAACAGGAGTGGATATTGTGTGATGGGACAGTGGACCTGAGTCCTTCTTTCATAATGAAATTCTTGAGCTAGGTGTGAAGCACCATTTTCCTTCATTCTGCATTGTTCCCTGAGCCATTATTTCATACCTGGATCCAGTCGGTGGACCTTGAGTTTTGAATTAAAGTAGATTTCACAAGCCTGAAGTCTGCCCATCCCTGATTTACTGTCATCACAAACCTGTGTTTATACATATTTCCAGCCTCTGCTACAGTCACCACGAAGGAGACAGAGTGCCTTTTTAGGAATAACTGCCCTGGTAAATCACTTCTGTTCCACGAGAAATGACTGTGACCATGAGCCTGCCGTTGGGGGCATTATGAGGATTCTGGAGGGACACCTGGGAAGAAAATGTACCTTGAATGAGTCAGTAGGTATCAGCCAGGTAGGTGATTCCAAAGCAACTTGAAAGATCAATTTCTGTTTTCACTATATCAGCATGTCTTAGTGGAACTGAAACGTCACCTATTGAAAATAGATGAATATTCAGATTTTGAAGTTCCGTTTTGGATAGCAGCCATGATAAGCCATGGCCTCCTACAGGGCTCATGTTCTTCATTCTTCCGCTCATCCTCCAGTATCTCTGTCCAGATGACTTTCAAGGTTTCCTCTTGCATTCTTAACTGCTGCTTGCAGCATCATCCAAACCCAACAAACTCTGGTTAATTTTAACTATGGTTTGTTGGAAACCACGGTGTATGAAGCTGGCTTGTTACAATAAACTGTAGGCAAGATTAGACACAGTTTAGGCTTCAGGTGTACAATTAAACTGCAGCTAATTGAAATGGGGGAACCCATGGTTCACCACAACAGTTTTAGCTGTGCAATGCTCTGATCTGCTTAGGGAGAGAGAGGGCGATATAAATGATTTTTTAAAAGAAGGCACTTTATTTCAACTTCATTTTGCATTTTCAGGGGGAACTAATTTTAAAAGCAATTGGAAATGCAGGACTTGCAGCAGCACGTCTTGTACCCATCCTGAGTTCCTGTGCGATGCTGAAAAGCAACCCTACAGAAATCCGACTGGCTGCCATAGAGGCCTTCCGACGTGTTCCTTGTGCAGCTAACGTAGGTGGCGTGCGGTTGGCTTTCCTGTGCTATTTTTGTCCTCTGTATCATGGTAAAATAAGATGTACGCAATGTGGCTGAGAACCAGGTTGGGGCAGCAAGTCAAGAGGGATGGTGGTAGGTGGGTCCTAAAACGCACACATCTCAGGTGTCAAAGGCCAAGGTAAAGAGGTTCATCTTCAGCATTCACCAAACTTAGGGGCTGCCACAGAGAAGGCCCTTCCCCAGAGGAGCTGAACTGTTTCTTTTGCTTGCTTGCTTCCTTTTTAGCATGCTACATTAGTCCGTCTGTATCAAATCTACAATGAGGATGTAGAAATAAGAATAGCTTCTTATCTCATGGCCATGAAATGTCCAAGTGAAGAATTATTTCACCAAGTTAAATGGACTTTGCAGGAGGAGAAATCCAGCCAAGGTAAGGTGCAACCATTGAAATATTGAGCCTCAGCCTGGTCACAGCTACCCAAGGGAATTCTGAGAAGGGTTTTTCTTGTGTACTTTATTGAAAATGAGGGGCAATTCGGGTGAGGGATCCTGTCTGTTTCCCCCTAGCTTCTTGCACTGACTCTCTCCTTGCTGGCCCAGAGTTGTAGCAACAAGGAACTACCTTGGTTCCTGAATGGCTTGGCTCCCAAACAAATCAGCTCCTGAATGCCGCAAACCCAGAAGTAAGTGTTCCGGTTTGCGAACCTTTTCCGGAAGCTGAACATCCAACGCGGCTTCCTTGGCTTCTGATTGGCTTCAGGAAGCTCCTACAGCCAATCAGAAGCCACATGTCAGGGAACTGCCATCAGTGTCCGAGGGAGAGAGCAAGCTCCAAAGGGATCCCAGAGAGCGTCCCGGGAGTGGGAGAGGCAGCCCGTCTTCTGGGGAAGAGAATCAACGTAGCTCCAGTGGAGAAGGGGGGCAGATGGGGGAATCGGCGAGGCGGTCCCATGACTCCTTGCTGGGGACCAGCGGGGAGAGGAAGGGTCCTCCGCTGCCTACACCCTCCTAGCGCAGAAGGCTTCCACGCAGGGAGAGTAGGCGGAGACTTGGCGTCAAAGAGCTTCTTTGCTGGATGAAGTTTAAGAAACGCCCACTGACAGATTCTGCCAGCGATTGAGACAGTCACGGGCGAGTGGCTGCCCGGACAGGAAAGGTTCACTCAGGCAACCCAGCCAGAGGTTGGGACAAGCTTATGCACAAGCAACCCCTAGAACAATTACACCACACCTTGATTTTCGAATGGTTTCGGGAGTCGAATGGACTCCCGGAATGGATTAAGTTCAAGAACCAAGGTAGCACTGTACGTAATTAAATGAATTAGCAGTGCTTCAACAGAAGCAGGATGGCAGAGACGGTAAGCTCTGGGTGTGCAAGGTCAGATGGAAGAGGTGAAAAAAATGACAGAGGCCTAGATGGCTTCATGCATCCAGTAATCCACTGAACACAACAACACGTACTCCTGGCCCCTGAACTCTGGGTCGATGGTGGAGTTCAGATCTTGATTACTACATCTAATAGAAAACTCAGTTGGTGAGTACTAATAGATATGTAGTCCAGCTGGAACTAATAAGGAACAAAATGAAGGTATAGGCGTGCCCAGAGTAACTCTGAGGTTTGCAAAAGTAATAAAAAATTAAAAATAGCCCACCCCTGGGCGGCGGGAGAAGCAGCAGCCCAATGAGAGCTGAGCATGCCCAGTAGCCATTGAATGTTGAGAATCACTTGGAGAAGAAAAATGAAAAGAGGGAGTGTATGACGTGACCTCCCTGGAGGAGGGTGAAGTGGAACCTTCAAAAGGAGAGGGAAAGGCCATAGCTTGGTGGGTCAGGCATCTGCTTTGGCATGCAGAAGGTTGCGGGTTCAATGCAATACTAAGCTGGATGGAACAATGGTAGGATTCAGTATAATGATTCAGCAGCTTCCTGGTTTCCTAATTAGGATCTGAGAATACATTGCAGGTTTTGCTTATGTCTCCCTAAACCAAACCTGTTCTTTAGGTTTACATCTGTCTCTTATTTGATTTTAAGTGGGTTCCTTTGTCTGGCGTCACCTCTCTGAACTTCTGGAAACGGATGACCCGCTGAAGCAGCATCTTAAAAATTCCCTTCCTAATGACATCATTGACAAAGAATTTGAGGGGGAGACATGGAAGTTTTCTTCATATTCAGATGTTACCTTCCACTCAGGTAGGTTTTTAAACATCTGTACCTTATGGACTTCACAATGAATGAGTGATCAATGACGCCTTCAATTTTAACTTTATAGATCAGACCACAAGCATTTGGATGAACGATAATCCCCAGATCATCTCATTTTGAAAAATAGTAGGCTTCTAGCATTTATAGAACCTAAGATATAGGGCAAAATGTACAGACAATTATTCTCATTTCTAAATTTAATTTAATTCATTCATTTATTTAACTCATGCATCCATTTATTTATGAGTATTGATAAACCCATTCATATTTTTAAAACATTTCTAAGCAGTGTACAATGTTGTTGTTGTTAATGGTACAACCTAAAACCAATATAAAAGCATATAAAACAGGAATTTGCAGATACAAATACATCAAATAGGATCAGGGAAAGCCTGGACAAAAAGATATTTGTGAGAAATCATCCTCTTTTTTTACTTTAACCCCTCCCCACAAAAAAATAATCTGTGGATGCCCACTGTTATAGATCAGCACAGTATATTCCTAGATCAAACATAAGGGCACAGCACTATACATTTAAATAAGTGGTATACCACTTCAAACAGTCATAGCTTCCCCCACCCCAAAGATTCGGCTTATCTTTTCCCTTTCAGTGAAGTAACCAGAAGCTTCCCAGAGTTCTGCAATATAGACACTTCTTCTCTGCTCCTCATTAAGTATCAAGGGCAACTTCCAGGACCTTCAGTTCCTAACAGAGAGCAACTCAGTCCTTTTGGTCTCAGCTCAATTTGTGTGTTGTTCTATTTTCAATGTGGCTTCTTATTTGAAGCCTCTGCTCACACATAAACCTATATTAAAGGTAAAGGTACCCCTGCTCGTACGGGCAGTCTTGCCAGACTCTAGGGTTGTGCGCTCATCTCACTCTATAGGCCGGGAGCCAGCGCTGTCCGCAGACACTTCCGGGTCACGTGGCCAGCGTGACAAGCTGCATCTGGTGAGCCAGTGCAGCACACGGAAACGCCGTTTACCTTCCCGCTGGTAAGCGGTCCCTATTTATCTACTTGCACTTAAGAGTGCTTTTGAACTGCTAGGTTGGCAGGTGCTGGGACCGAACGACGGGAGCGCACCCCGCCGCGGGGATTCGAACCGCCGACCATGCGATCGGCAAGTCCTAGGCACTGAGGTTTTACCCACAGCGCCACCCGCGTCCCTAAACCTATATTAGCCCTCTCTATAGGCTGGGAGGATGGAGGGGGAAAGTAATCCTCCTTCCCCAAAGGGGGATTACTTTCTTCCTCCTCAAAAAGCGCTCTTTTCCCAGAAGGGTCTCCAACCATTAGCTCCTATGGCAACAAATGGCCTGTACTTGGCCAGCTCTTATAAGTAACAAAGCCAGGCTTGTTTGGCAGATTTGAACACTTAAGCAAGTTCTTTTGTTGGCCAACAACCTCATCACTGAGCTGAACAGTTCAGCTCAACCCCCAGACCCATTAGGATACAAAATAAATCCCTCCACAATGAAAACAAGCCTGTGGGTAGGCCTAACTTTCTTCCCAATTCTAGTGCCTCCAGGCTGTGCCCCTCACTCAACAGCCCATAGCTGTCAACGTTTGCCTTTTTTTAAGGGAAATTCCCTTATTCCGAATAGGATTCCATGCATGAAAAGGGAAAAGTTGAAAGCTATGCAACAGCCCCACCCCAAACCCTTATTGACTGCAAGGCTGGAATGTGTCCTGGAAGAAGATGACAGGTGAGACAGACCTGCTTTGCTAGCTCCCTGGCAGGTGAGTCGCTTATGCCTACCAGGAGGGGAAGGGGCAAAGCAGTGGAGAGATCAGTGTGTTGCAGATGCACTGGTGAAGCCGAACCAGTGCTCCCTGTCTCTCTCCCAGTAAGACACAGTGGCCCACCTGCCAATTCTTGCTTCTGGATCTATGTAGAAAACCTCTGGCTTTCCCTGTACAAAGTGTTGTGGAAATCAAACCGCAATACAATGTTATTTTATTTTATTGCATCACATTCCTGAAGCGCTTCTTTATTCAAAAGTGTGCCAGGGACAGGTCCCTTAACACGTTTGTGACCAACGAGTCTTCTGAGCATGAAACAAAGTGTATAATATTTGATTCAGGTAGGTAACCGTGTTGGTCTGATGCACCTTAGAGACCAGCTAGGTTTGTTCTGGGTATAAGTTTTTGTATGCATGCACACTTCTTCAGATACACTGAAACAGAAGTCACCAGACCCTTATATATAGTGGGAGGGTGGGGTGGGGTTTTCTCAGAAGGGTAGTAGGAGATGGGTGATGGCTCAATGGGTATGGTAAACCTGTTGACGGCTGTTAATGACTGCAATTAGCCCTACAGGAAAAAGCAAGGGATAGTATGCAGATGACCAAAAATAGCTTTAGCATATGTAATGAGACAAGAATCCAATATTTCTATTCAGACCACGTCTCTCCATAGTTTTCAGTTTAGTAAGGTAAAGGTAAAGGGACCCCTGAACATTAGGTCCAGTCGTGGCCGACTCTGGGGTTGCGGCGCTCATCTCGCTTTATTGGCCAAGGGAGCCGTCGTACAGCTTCCGGGTCATGTGGCCAGCAAGACTAAGCCGCTTCTGGAGAACCAGAGCAGCACACGGAAACGCTGTTTACCTTCCCGCCGGAGTGGTACCTATTTATCTACTTGCACTTTGACGTGCTTTCGAACTACTAGGTTGGCAGGAGCAGGGACCGAGCAACGGGAGCTCACCCCGTTGCAGGGATTCGAACCGCCGACCTTCTGAGCGGCAAGTCCTAGGCTCTGTGGTTTAACCCACAGTGCCACCTGCGTCCCTTTCAGTTTAGTGGTAGGTTGTAATTCAGCAACTTCTCTTTCAAGTTTATTTCTGATATTCTTTTGTAATAAGACAGCAGCTTTGAGATCCTATATTGAATGTCCTGGGAGACTGTTCTCCTACTGGCTTCTCTGTTTTGTGATTCCTGGTGTCAGATTTGTGTCCATTTATCCTTTGGCGTAGGGTTTGGCCTGTTTGTCCAATAGAGAGAGCTGAAGGGCACTGCTGGCCCTTCTTCGTATCTGAAGAAGTGTGCATGCACACAAAAGCTTATACCAAGAACAAACTTAGTTGGTCTCTAAGGTGCTACTGGACAATTTTATTTTATTTTCGTATAATATTTGTACAGTAAATGTCACACAGAAACAATTATTAACTTCCTCAAACATAGTGAAAAATTACAAAAAGCTCAAAGCAATATTTCAGCAGGTTACTGGAATAGTTGTTTGCTCTAAGATTTAGCTCACATAGCACTTATTCTGCTTTACTGACGGACTGTGGTTACACATGTTAGAACATTTTTGCACAACTTTGTTTTTGTGGCTAAAGCAGCATCCGAATAATAGAATCATAGATGTGTAGAGTTGGAAGAGACCCCAAGGGTGATGTAGTCCCAACCCCCTGCAATGCATGAATCTTTCACCCAACTTGGGATTCAAACCCACAACCCTGAGATTAAGAGTCTCTTGCTCTACCAACTGAGCTATCCCAAGCCAGCAAATGAAGAAAAGAATAGGCACTCTGCAGCCTTGTAGTGGGACAGCCCATGGGTACAGCCAACCACCTCAACCAAACTGTGACAAAACTTTTGACTGACCAGGTATCTTGACATTTTCACTTTGCAGCAGCTGCAAGCACAAACGTCGAGGCCCAGCTCATCTTTTCACCAGAGTCTTTCATCCCACGCTCAATAGCAATGAATTTGACCATCCATGCACTGGGACGGGCTATCAATCTCCTGGAGGCAAGTTCCCCTCCGAAACATACTGATAGCTAAATTCTGTGAGCAGTTTGTGTGAATAGGATTTGTTTATAGTTTGTTTTTATTGACAGATTTAAATGTTCGCAATTTGCACTTCCATAAAATATATCCGAATATAAATAAAACCAGACAATTATACATAAAACGGAATTTAAAACATCAATAAAACATTAGCAAATAAGTGGTTGGTTATGAAAAGAAAATTCATCTGTTTAAACATCTCCAGTTCCCTTCTCCCCACCATCCAATGCTGCTGTGATGGCCCAGCAGCTGTGAGAGCCCAGTTTGTAATCCCAGTATAATTTGTAGCGCCATCTGTTGTTGGCCACATGAACTGCAGCATGACAACACCCTTAGGAAAATATATACAGGGAGCAATCATTTTGCACATGTTCTCTCCCCCCCCCCCTTTTTGCATGTGTTCAATTGATGTGGGACCACTGATGCGTGGTTCGTTTTGAACCCAGAAGAGGGCGTAACAGGGGCAGGACATAACGGGGTGTAATAGGGAAGGGCGGTCTTATGCACACTCCACCGACATGTGCAAATGCCCAGAATGCAACTGCTGCATAAAAAGGGAGTTGCCTGTATTAGGAGAGAAATAACTGGACCAGGATCACCCAGTAAGCTATATTGCATTTCCTTTTGTGCTAATGTGCAGGGATGTTCTTATCAATGGCCTTCTAAATACCATCTGTCGTTTCTTAGATTGCCATAAGGTTAGGGAACATGGAAGATATCGTGCAAAAGTTATTTGGCCTCCATCCAGCTGAAGATGCCAAAGGGAGATTCCACAAGGCAGAACCTCCCATTGAGACAGGACGCAAGACTTCTCTGAATAAACCAACATTTGAGAGAAACGATCCGTCATCTAAAGAAAGAAAGCCAAGCGCAAGAAAGGAAAAGCAGAAGTGCCCAAGTGGGCAGTACAATAAGATGAGTGAGTTAGCCAAAAAGGTAACTTAATATGTGGAATCCATAGTGTTCTGTTGTGAGTGCTAACCTCAGTAGAAACAATGATACGTCGGACAGCTCCACACAAGATTCAAACTGAACATGCCGTATTTTTCGCCCTATAAGACGCACTTTTCCCCCTCCAAAAATGAAGGGGAAATGTGTGTGCGTCTTAAGGGGCGAATGCAGGCTCCTTGGCTTCAGCAATAGCAACGCAAAGCCTCCGAAGCCTGCGCTCCGGAGGCTTTGCGTTGCTTCCGCTGAAGCCAGGAGAGTCTGGTCTTTGAGGCTGGTGGTGGGGAAAGCAGCGCTTCCCCCATGGCCAGCCCCAGAGGATGGGGGGCAGCGGGAAGGCGTGCAACGCCATCCCGCTACTTTCCAACCCTCCTGTGGGCTTTTGCGGGAGAGATGGGGGAATTCCCCCACCTCGTAGAAAAGCCCGTAGGAGCCACGCAGCCTTTAAAGAGTGTGCCGCTCTTGGGGGCTTTTCCCTGAGGAGGGAGAAGGGACTGACCGGCCGAATCCGTCCCTTCTCCCTCCTGTGGGCTTTTGCTTGATATGGGGGAATTCCCCCACCTCCCGCAAAAGCAGGGAGAAGGTCTTGGAGTAGCACACAGGCTGCGTGCAGTCCCTTTTCCCTCCTGGTCGAAAAGCCGGTAGGAGTCGCGCACGGCTCCTGTGGGCTTTTGTGGGAGGTGGGGGAATTCCGCCACCTCCCGCAAAAGCAGGGAGAAGGTCTTGGAGTAGCACACAGGCTGCATGCAGCCTGTCCGCTGCTCCCAGAGCTGCGGGGGGGGGTCATATTTTTTTCCTTGATCCCCCCCCCCGAAAACTAGGTGCGTCCTATGGGCCGGTGCGTCCAATAGGGCGAAAAATACGGTATTCTAAGTTCAAATACAGTGGTACCTTGGGTTAAGTACTTAATTCATTTCGGAGGTCCGTTCTTAACCTGAAACTGTTCTTAACCTGAAGCACCACTTTAGCTAATGGGGCCTCCTGCTGCCACTACGCTGCCGGAGCACGATTTCTGTTCTCGTCCTGAAGCCAAGTTCTTAACCTGAGGTACTATTTCTGGGTTAGCGGAGTCTGTAACCAGACGTTTATGTAACCCGAGGCGTATGTAACCCGAGGTACCACTATTGCATCAGCAACAGACATTCTCAGGCTGAGCTTTAAATAAAAGCTGCAGTTCTGTGTTCTTGGCTAGATCCATTTTTGCAGAGAGGAAGCTCTTCATTTAAAGGGGTCCAGCCTGGTGTAGCAACTGTTTGTTCGGACATAGTGAGAGAGATTCTGGTTGCACTCAGGCATTTTGAGCTGGAGTCCTCTGAGTCAGAGGAAGGCAAGACAGCACAATGTTCCATTGTGTTTTATTGCAAATTCTAACATCATTAGAAATGGGGGCACCTTGGACAGCTCCTTTGACAGTTTGGGCTGAATATATTCATAGAATCACAGAAGTGGAGAGTTGAAAGGGACCCCAAGGGTCATCTAGTCCATCTCCCTGAAATGCAGGAATCTTTGCTAAAATATCCATAACAAATGGCCATCCAACCTCTGCCTAGAAACCCCCAAGATTGAAAAGTCTACCACCTTCCAAGGGAGTCTGTTCCAATGCCAAACAGCTCTTACTCTCAGCAAGTCCTTCTTGATGTTGAGTAGGAATCTCCTTTCTTGCAACTTGAAGCCATTTGTTTGAGTCCTACCCTCCAGAGCAGGAGAAAACAAGCTTGCTCCATCTTCCATGGGACAGCCCTTTAGATATTTCAAGATGGCTATCATATCTCCTCTCAATCTCCTCTTTTCCAGGCTAAATGTATCCAACTCCCTCAACCACTCCTCATAAGGCTTGGTTCCATCTTGGTCGTCCTCATCTGCACACATTCCAGCTTGTCCATATGCTTCTTAAATTATGGTGCCCAGAACTGGACACAGTACTTGAGATGGGATCTGACCAAGGCAGAATAGAGTGGTCCTATTACTTCCCTTGATCTGGACACAATACTTCTGTTGATGCATTTTTGTGCTGCTGGTTATTCCTGCCTAAGTGCAGAACCTTACATTTGTCTCTACTGAAATTCATTTTGTTAGCTTGGGTCTAGTTCTCTAATCTTTTAAGGTCATCTTGAATCTCGATTCAGTCTTCTGCAGCATTAGTTACCCTTCCCAGTTTGGTGTCCTCTGTAAATTTGATGAGCAGCCCCTCAATTCCTTCACCCAAGTTGTTTATAAAGACGTTGAATAACAACAGGCCCAGAACGGAACCCTGTGGCATCTCACCTGTCACCTTTTTTGAGGATGACAAGGAACCATTAGTGAGCATTTTTGGGGGTTGGTTGGACGTTATGGGAGTATGCTTCACATATTGCTTCAGCAACACTCCTTCTCACACTGAGCTTTGTCTCCAGGGCTTGTTCTGCCCTTGTGGAGAGGAAGTTCTTCGTATTAAAGGCCACAGCCTGATTTAGCAGTTGTTTACTCTGAGAAAACAAGGGAGACTCTGGTTGTAGGGCTTCTGAGCTGGAAATCCTCTGAGTCATTCTTGGACTGAGGCAATACAGGTAGCAAGGGCTCTTCCTGAGTAATGACAGTTTCCTAACTGGTGTGTTTTTAGGCTATTCCTTGGTTCTAGTTCCTTGCTCCCTCTTGATACTTGCCTTTGGCTCAGCCCTGACACGGAGTCCTCATTCCGAGATCTCTGGCCCTTTGCATATGCATTATTATCCACTATTTGATGTAGTTGCTTCACACGTACCACTCCCCACCCCCTTTTCTCTTTCCCTCTGCATCAGTTCACCAAAAGGATGGGAAAGAAGAAGAAACCAAAATGTAGTCTGAGCATAAAGGTCTTTGGGAATGAGCTTGCTGTTTTGGACTGCGGGGATCTGAGAAGTCAAGCAAAACTCTATTACCTGAACCTTGTGGAACTAGTGGTAAAACTGCTAAAGGTAAGGGAATCGTGAATGGTCGGAGCAGGCTGGTGGGGCCTGGTGCTTTCATTGATGTTTGACTCCAGCTTCCACCAGCTCCAACCATCCCACCAGCTCCATCCATGGAGAGCCAGTGTGGTGTAGTGGTTAAGAGCGGTAGACTCGTAATCTGGGGAACCGAGTTCGCGTCTCTGCTCCTCCACATGCAGCTGCTGGGTGACCTTGGGCTAGTCACACTTCTTTGAAGTCTCTCAGCCCCACTCACCTCACAGAGTGTTTGTTGTGGGGGAGGAAGGGAAAAGAGAATGTTGGCCGCTTTGAGACTCCTTCGGGTAGTGATAAAGCGGGATATCAAATCCAAATCCAAATCCATCCAGCATGGCCTATGCTCAGACCAGAGGTGCCATTTTCTGAAGCGCATTGAGGCAGCCCAACATCACATCTGCAACATTGCAATGTTGCACACATGGTGTCACACAATGTCCTGATGTTGCTCCAACAATCGGGAGACCAGGCCCCCTAAAAATACCTACTGAGGGGGCCCACAGTGCCTCAGCCCCCTGGAACCAGTGCTTCTGTCAGAGACGGTGGGAAGTGAAGCCCGATAACAACTGCAGGGCAAGAGGTTATGCGAACCTGGGTTTGAGTGTCCATACTGGAAACAGGAAAGCCCAGATTTGAATCCCCACTCAGCCTTGACATTCAGTGGAACTGAGCCAGTCATAATCTCTGTCTACCCTACCTCACAGGATAGTTTTAAAAACACAATGAGAGGGGGATAGAGCACTGGACTTGATGGTCTTTTGGTGGGGAGGGGCTCTTTAGATTATGTCAGAATGTAGTAAGCCCATCTTGCTGCATTTGGGAACCTATCTGCCATTTTGCTGTGTGGGTCCTGAACATCTGCCCCCATATCCTGCTCTGACAGCACCACTAGTTGAAGAGCCATGCATGCTGCCTTGAAGGAAAGGTGAGCAATAAATGTCTATGTCAGGCATAGGCAAACTCGGCCCTCCAGATGTTTTGGGACTACAACTCCCATCATCCCTGACCACTGGTCCTGTTAGCTAGGGATGATGGGAGTTGTAGTCCCAAAACATCTGGAGGGCCAGTTTGCCTATTCCTGGTCTATGTAACTATAGTCCTGTAGGGCCCAAAGCATTTGTTGGCTTGCTGTTGTACGGTGCCAGCACTGGCGATGGTAATTGTGCCAATAAACAAGTGCTTAGCCATCATGAATATGATTGCACTACCATTTTATGTTTTTATTTAACCATTTCCAACAGGGGCAAGAAGTCCAGTTCAACAAGAGGTTGAGTTTGGCCACAGAGGAACTGCTGTTCCCAGCAATCTCGGGTTTGCCCGTCCTCCTGGCTTTAAATGCCTCCGCAGCAGTCAGTGCAGCAATCCAAGGCAATATGGACTTTAGACAACGGAGCAATTTTTTCGTCAACGGCTATATCAAGCCAAGGTATACACCTGCCTTGAAAGCGCTCTTTTTTTGCCAGGAGCTTTTGAAGCAGACCCGTGATCAAGGCCTGTAAAAGGCTAGGGAACCACTTTGATTTCCTCTGTCTTGATGCCAGGAGTGGGTTTCGGGGGCAGGCAGCCATAACGCAAACAACATCTGTGAAGTTAACTCTTCATTGAAAGAAACAAGACAGCTCAGGAGGCCAGGCCTCGTGAGCAAAGCGACTCATCCCCTAGGGTAGATCTCACCTCTGTAAGTACAGACTAAAGGCCCCCACCTTCCCACATTTCCCTAAGTCTCCTCCTCCTGCAGGTCCCTCTCAAGCAATCTGAGATTCCGTCGCCTTGTCTGTCTCTGCTCCTCCCTCTTCGTGCCTCTTCTGGTCCTGGGAGACAAGGGAGGATGGTAGCAGGTCACAGCAGGAGAGCAAGACCCCCTGGCTTCTTCAGCAGCCTGCCTCATCATTGCCTCTTGGCCCTCTTCCTCTCCAGCCTCTGCTTCTGCCTCTGAATCTGTACTGCTCTCTGCCCTAGCGCCTTCCTGCTCACTAAACCCTGTTGCCTCTTCTGCTTCCAACACCTCCTCCTCCCAGTCTCCTCCCTCTTCTCCCTCTGACCACTCATCATCGTCCCACCACCAATCCCCTGGCTCCCAGCCTTTTTCCTTCAGGGCTTCCCTAGGGGTTTCCCCAGCTGGTGCCTCTCACCACTCCTCTGCCTCCAGCCAGTCCCTGACACTTGATTTTACCTGTTGATATACATGGCTGTCTCTGGTAATGTCCAGAGGCAGAATCTGGTAATAATAAAATAATTTTATTTATATCTTATTTATATCTCAGCCGAAGCCGGGCTCAGAGTGGCTAACAACAATAAAAGTAACACAACATTCTAAAATCAATTCATTTTAAAATCAATTCAAAATCAAATTAATGGCAACCATTGGGCTAGAGTTCTGTGAGGATTACCAAAGGAAGGGGTCAGACTGTGCCTTGGCCAAAGGCCTGGTGGAACAGCTCTGTCTTACAGGCCCTGCGGAAAGATGTCAACTCCCACAGGGCCCTAGTCTCTTGTGACAGAGCGTTCCACCAGATCGGGGCCACAGCCGAAAAAGCCCTGGCTCTGGTTGAGGCCAGCCTAACCCCCCTGTGGCCCAGGATCTCCAAGATGTTTTAGTTTGAAGACTGTAAGGTCCTCCGTGGGACATACCAGGAGAGGCGGTCCCGTAGGTACAAGGGTCCTAGGCCGTATAGGGCTTTAGGACCCTCCATGGGACATACCAGGAGAGGCGGTCCCGTAGGTACAAGGGTCCTAGGCCGTATAGGGCTTTAAAGGTTAAAACCAGCACCTTGGACCTGATCCTACCAACCAATGCCCTAACTTTTTACAGAGGTAGTCCACCAGCATACCCTCTAGGATTTCGCAGATGAAAACACCCCTGTGCTCACAACCAAGGAGCAAACTCTATCCATTCTGCTACCATACATTAAAAGTGGGGCCCTGCTTCGTCAAGTGCTTCTTTCCAGGGTCTCAGAAACACCATTCCATTTCTCCTCTTCCCTTTTCATCTCCAACACTTTGTCAGCACACTGTGCTTGCTGAGCATACTCAGTCCTCACGGGGTGATTTCCCCCATGTTGGGAGGAGGGAATAGCGGGCAGATGCAGCCCTAAAACAAAAATGTCGCTCTTGACCATGCAACCTGTTTCTCCCTGTGCTTCTTGGTAGTGCTGTCTTTCAGATTTCTGCCCAAATGGGAACTGTGGGAACTCTGGGGGAAACTGGCTTGAGCTGGTCAACTGGATTAAGGTCGTCAGCCAGCCTTGATGGAGGGGTCCAAGTGAAAAAAGGGAAAGAGGTTAAGGTTTTTCTGAACACTCCCGAAGAATCTATGGAGATGGTTTATTTCAGGTAAAGTCCACCAGTAATGCCCATGTCCTCATGTTCAAGAATCTGAATGATAATGTTCTTAAATGCTTTTTTCTTTCCCATGCAAATATCTGCATTTGAGTTCTGCATGGTCCCCCCCACCCCCCAGTGGAGGCTAGAAAACTTTGGAAAATTAATTAATGGATGCCCTAATTGCAACATGTTTCTGGTCTTCACTCCAAGTGCTGGCTTGGAGATTCCACGAGTGCAACCATCCTAGTTCACTCTTTCCCATTCTTGTTTTCAAATTAGTTTTTCTTAAAACTGGGGATCAAACCTGAGATCTTTTGCATACAAATCATATGCCCTACCTCTGAACTCTTGTCCCTTCCTTAAATCCATTGTAAATAATAATAATAATAATAATAATAATAATAATAACCACATGATGTTGTCTTCCTTGGATTGAATTGTGCTGTCTTTGCTTCTTTTTTACAGCTCTGAACTGTATGCGATGACCATGGATGAAATGGAAACCGCTCATGGTTTCCCAAGCCATAGTGAGACTAAATCATGCACAAGTGAGGAAAGTAGGTTTTTATCATTTACGTCTAATATATAGCAACCAGTTGTCACCTTGCTCTTAACTATCGTTGGGAGCACGTTCCTTTAGGAGCTAAACGTCCCCCCAAATTTTGCTTGCAGAAAATGGAAGTTCTGCAAACAAGGGTTAGCAGCAGAGGGTGTGTATGAGGAATAATGAATACAGATTTACGGCCAACTGACGCCTGAGATGAATGCAGTTTAGAAAGCATAGTGTTGAAAGGGACCATGAGGATCATCTAGCCCAACCCCTTGCAATGCAGGAGTCCTTTGCCCAATGTGTGGCAACCCTGAGATTAAGAGTCACATGCTCTACCAACTGAGCTATCCAGGCATCCTCTGAACCAATTCCCTCCTGCTAATTCCCTTTACCAGGAGGGACCCAGGTGGCGCTGCGGGTAAAAGCCTCAGCACCTAGGACTTGCCGATCGAAAGGTCGGTGGTTTGAATCCCCGCGGCGGGGTGCGCTCCCGTCGTTCGGTCCCAGCGCCTGCCAACCTAGCAGTTAGAAAGCACCCCCAGGTGCAAGTAGATAAATAGGGACCGCTTACCAGCGGGAAGGTAAACGGCGTTTCCGTGTGCTGCGCTGGCTCGCCAGATGCAGCTTGTCACGCTGGACACATGACCCGGAAGTGTCTCCGGACAGCACTGGCTCCCGGCCTCTAGAGTGAGATGAGCGCACAACCCTAGAGTCTGTCAAGACTGGCCCGTACGGGCAGGGGTACCTTTACCTTTTTAATTCCCTTTACCAGCTTCATCTTTTTCTTTATCAAGTTTACACCCCATATTTCCATTAAAAAATGTGTCCTGAGTGGCACAAAATGAATGGAAATAGGCAACCATAACAAAATATATGAGAAGATTAAAAACAAGTTGTTGTTGTTGTTATTATTATTAATTTTTATTTCTATTCCGCCCTCCCCAGCTGAAGCCAGGCTCAAAGCGCCTAACAACAGTAAAAGTAACACAGCGTTCTAAAATCAATTCAGAATCAAATTCATGGCAACCATTGGGCTAGAGTTCTGTGAGGATTACCAAAGGAGGGGGTCAGGCTGTGCCCTGACTAAAGGCCTGGTGGAGCAGCTCTGTCTTGCAGGCCCTGCGGAAAGATGTCAAGTCCCGCAGGGCCCTAGTCTCTTGTGACAGAGCATTCCACCAAATTGGAGCCACAGTCAAAAAAGCTCTGGCTCTGGTTGAGGCCAGCCTAACCTCCCTGTGGCCCAGGACCTCCAAGATGTTTTTGTTTGAAGACCGTAAACCAGGAAAGCAGTAAGACCTGTACAGGATGAAAGTGTGAAAGGAATCATGGAGGGTGAGCTGCTAACCCTGTGGCTGTGTTCTACCTGCATAGTCAGAGACAGTATGCCTCTCAAGGCCAGCTACTGGGAATCAAAAGTGGAGAGGGTACTTTAGGGCTCAGGTTTTGCTTGTGGGCTCACCCTAGACATGAGGAGATTTCACCCCTCCCATACCCAAGAATCTCCTGAGCAGTCTGCTGATTCTGCAGAGAGGAGGAGGCGTGTTCTGATATCTACATATTCTGCTCCAGCACCACAGTCAGTGAGTGAGTCGGTCAGTGAAAGAGAGAGTCGGTCAGTGAGAGAGTCAGGGAGTGAGTCAGTCTGTGTGTCGAAAAGACTGAGTGTTATCTCTGTGTAGATAAGGTCGCTGCAGGAAGCAGCTGAAACACTCAGTGCACTCCAGCATCTCCATTTGTATATAATTTGTATAGTACAGTAGCTGTTAGTGAATAAAAGAAGATATTCTTCAGCGCTGTTGTCCGAGTGGTTTATGCTCTGCTGTACTCTGCTGTACAACGACTGTCTTCTTGGTGGAGTGATTTGCGGTGCTCACAGCTCTGAGTTGTGAGTCCATAGCACTTAGCCCTGTTCCTGTGAGAAAGGTGGTCTTCTGGAAGTGCTACCCAGCTCGCCTAGCCCAGTCGGGGCTGAGTGGATGAGTCCAGTTGGTGACACTGGCTCAAGGGCAATGCTGACAAGACATTCGGTTGGCCACTCCAGGATGCTGCACTACATTGGCTCTGGCCTGATCCAGGGGGCCTCTTCTAATGTTCTGATAGAAGACCGGAACATGACAAATTAGCCAGATTAATTCTTTGTACTGGAAGGTGCCAGATAAGCACCAGAACTTTTATTTTTGAAGGTGGCACCTAAGCAGTGATGACAAAGGTGGCAAAGGAAAAAACTGCATGAGCTAGGGCTGGATAAGTCTTCATTGGAGAGTACATAAAATGATTTAAATGTGAAATGATTTAAATGCGGGACTTGACATCTTTCTGCAGGGCCAGCAAGGCACAGCCTTGGTAATCCTCACAGAACTCTAGCCCAATTGTTGCCATTAATTTGATTTTGAATTGATTTTAGAATGCTGTGTTACTTTTATTGTTGTTAGCCTCTCTGAGCCTGGCTTGGCTCAGAGGGGAGGGCGGGATATAAATAACATTTTTTTATTATTTTTATTATTATTATTATTATTATTATTAAATGACTGATTGGTTGACAATGCAGTTTCCTAAAAACACCTTTCTCCTTTCTTGGATTCTCTTCCTTTTACCCACCCACCCTCCCCCCCCCCTTTCAACCAGTGTCAAAGGCATTGGGCTGGCAACTGTGCTCCAAGATCTCTACCCCTGACGATGAGACCAGCGGTTTCATTCTTCCGTTTCCTGGACTAGCAAAATTTGCCATAACATTAAAGAAGCAAGACCGAAGCCTGTACCAGTACTTAATGAAAGCTGCATATAATTATATTTCTCAGGTTCAGACACTGCCCTTCAATCTGGATATGTATTACTCATTCCTTCTACATGCAATGATCAGGCTGCAAGGGCCAGCGCATGTTTTCACTGGTGCGATTAGATAGGGCAGAATGTAGTGGCAACAGCAGAGAAGAAGGGCCTGTGTCCTTGAGAATTGGCAAAGTGGGGGAGGGGAGTAGAGGCAGGGGACACCCCCCCCCCCTTGCCGTAGCGGCCCTGATATAAAGCTACAATATAATGCCCCATAGAACTTGAAAGGAAAGTGCTGTTTATAAATAAATCCCAACTATATAATAATTTATTATTTATACCCCGCCCATCTGGCTGGGCTTCCCCAGCCACTCTGGGTGGCTTCCAACCGAATATTAAAAACAATGCAGCGTCAGACATTAAAAACTTCCCTAAACAGGGCCACCTTCAGTTGTCTTTTAAAAGTCAGATAGCTGTTTATTTCCTTGACATCTGATGGGAGGGTGTGTTGGGATACTGCCAGGGAGACAAAGTCCATCATGACTCCACGTCGTCTCCGGACGTCCATCGATCTCCCGTAGACACGCAGTATCAGCAATTAGCGACACGAGCTCCAGAAATAGCTTCCCACATTCCAAAGCCGTGCATGCTCTATCAGCAGATAATGCACAGCGAAAGATGCACTCAGGAGAGCATTATTTACAAGTTTCTTTCTGCGTTGATCAGAACAAAGAAAAACATGACTGCCTGCTTCAGAGTTCCGGCAGAGAGAGAGATGAAAACAAAGACACAACAGAAACATCCTGTGAAACAGGAAATACGCAGACTCTGTGACTCAAAGCCTGCTCCCTTTTAAGTTGGAACGGAAATATCCTAACAGGGTGTTCCACAGGGCAGGCACCACTACCGAGAAGGCCCTCTGCCTGGTTCCCTGTAACCTCACTTCTCGCAGTGAAGGAACCGCCAGAAGGCCCTCAGAGCTGGACCTCAGCGCAACTAATTACTAAAACAACCACCCATATGTTTGCAGGAGACTATTAGAAAGATGCATACCTACAGAGTTGCCATACATCCAGGATTTCCCAGACATATCCGGAATCCAACTGTGTCTAGCAGTGTCTGGGCAGAAATCGAGCAAATGCATGGTAAAATCAGGACATATGGCAGCCCATGTTGGCAGCGCTGTTTTTGCCAATTTTTGAAAAAAATAGCTCAAAAATGGCAAAATAAAAATAAAAATGCACTTTTGCCCAAGAAAGCTCAGCAACTTTTCCATCCGGATTTTCACAGTTTGAAATATGGCAACGCTACCTACCTATCATAACTGCAGCTTCATAGGATAGCCTATTTATATATTGTGTTTTATGATTGTCTCACAAAGAGCACAATGCTTTTGCTAACGCCATAACACAGGCAATGAAGATAAGGCGTTAAGACGCAGCCTGCTGGATCAGACCAAAGTTAGTTTACACCACAAACGGATCCAAAAACGTCCAGATAGTATCTCTATATTATACTAATGGAAGTTTACAAAATCACATACAAAACAATTGCAACCACACCATACACACAACTACCGGGGAAAAGTTTGCTTCGACAATGAATCTTTCTGAAACTCCTGCAGATAAAATTGGCAATTTCTAATTCCTTAGGGAAAATTATTTGGCAAACCCCAGCTTGAATTAATAGCAGATCAGGTGCCTGACCTCTCTCCTTCTCTAGAGCCCCATAACCTTGGGGAGGGCAGCACCCCTCACCTCTCCCCACCACCACCACAGGCTCCACTTAACCAGGCACATTTTCTCTCAACAAAGCTGATGCATGCACATCACCAATGCATTGCTTCCTTCCCATAATACAGATACAATATTCCCCTCCATACATAAAAAGGGCTCAAACAATATCTTGTTGCTGGAATGACCAGACAGTGAGCTGTATCTGACTATGTTCTACTCAGAATAAACTCATTGAAGTTAATGGGCTTAAGTTAGCCATCTGGAGGGCCACAGATTCCTCACCCCTCCCCTATAATCCAGAAAGAGCAAGTTAGCCACAGGTGTGCAAGAACTGCCCATGTACCCAACTCCCAACAGTTCTACTGCAGGTGTTACTAGTAAGAGCTGTAGTGGTAATTGTAGTTCTTCTTTTTCTACCCAGAAAGGTTCCTGGATCCCAAGTGAAGCTGGCCTGCATTTCTTCATAGGGACTCCAAAATCAGAATTGAAAAGGGAGATTGCTATCAACTTCCATTTGAATATCCCTCAAAAGAAATTCAGAATTGAATTTATCCACCCCAAGAAAAAAATGCAAGTGAATGGTAAGATTCTCACCACCACCCCTTAAAAGGCTGTTGACTTCCATTTTAAAATGTGTTGTCTCCCCTTTGTGAGAGGAGTATGGTATATGTAAGGCTTAGGTCGCTCACTAGGAGTAGAGGTCGTGAATTTTACCTCCCCACTCAGCTCGCTAAATAGCATTATTAGCAGCATCCTTCTCCACACACCCCATGCGTGCTCCTTGTCCCTTGAGTGCTTTTCCTTCCCTCCCCACTTAGAACGTGATTACAAAGCACGGATCCGCATGGATCCTCAGGATTTTTGCATTGGGCTACTCCAAACTCACTGTCAGATCACATGTCTGTGGCCACAGCATGAACCACAAAAATCATACATCCACTGTTTCGTTTAGAATATTTTTTTCCTTGTTTTCCTCTAAAAACTATGTGCGTGTTATGGTCTGGTGCGTGTTATAGAGCGAAAAATACGGTAATTTATTTATACCCTGCCCATCTGGCTGGGTTTCCCCAGCTACTCTGGGTGGCTTCCAGCAAAAGATTAAAAATACATTAAAACATCAGTCATTAAAAACTTCCCTAAACAGGGCTGCCTTCAGATGTCTTCAGTCAGATAGTTGTTTATTTCCTTGACATCTGATGGGAGGGTGTTCCACAGGACGGGTGCCACTACCGAGAAGGCCCTCTGCCTGGTTCGCTGTATCCTCTTCTCGTAGTGAGAGAACGATCAGAAGGCCCTCGGAGCTGGACCTCAGTGTCCGGGCTGAACGATGGTGTTGGGGATGCTCCTTCAGATATACTGGGCCAAGTAAGGATTTGAACCCTGGTTTTTCAGGTCCTAGTCCAACACTCTAACCGCTACACTACACTGGCTATCAATGGACAATTCAGAAAATAAAAATCACGTACACTTCCTTCTGTATCTATCAGGAAACATTGAGGCCTCTAGAAATTCACGTGTGGGGCATCTCAAACTGATAGTTGATGATGACAACATCTACTACATCAAGGTAAGTGTGCTCTTGCAACCAAGGATATTGTGAGCACAGCATGGCATGGGCAAAGGAACAAGATGATAAGCTGCTCACCAGAGCAGAGAGCTGTCTGCTTTGATTGTGCAACATCCTTCCTAAGGTCCATAATATAAAGGTAAAGGGACCCCTGACCATTAGGTCCAGTCGTGGCCGACTCTGGGGTTGCGGCGCTCATCTCGCTTACTGGCCAAGGGAGCCGGCGTACAGCTTCTGGGTCATGTGGCCAGCAAGACTAAGCCACTTCTGGAGAACCAGAGCAGCACCCGGAAACGCCATTTACCTTCCTGCTGGAGTGGTACCTATTTATCTACTTGCACTTTTTTGGCATGCTTTTGAACTGCTAGGTTGGCAGGAGCAGGGACCAAGCAACGGGAGCTCACCCCGTCGCGGGGATTCGAACCCCGGACCTTCCGATCGGCAAGTCCTAGGCTCTGTGGTTTAACCCACAGCGGCACCTGCGTCCCAAGGTCTATAATGCATCCCACAGCTATTGCTTGCCATTGGCTATGTTCCCTCTCCACTCACAAAAGGTGGTATGCCTTTGAATGCCAGTTTCTGGGAATCTCACATGGGAAGAGTGCTATTGCACCCAAGTTCTGTTTGCAGGTTTCGCAGAGGCATCTAGTTGGCCACTGTGAGAACAGGATGATAGACTAAACTTGGTTGGTTAGAACGTGGTGCTGATAACCCCAAGGTTGCAGGTTCGATCCCCAAATGAGACAGCTAGATATTCCTGCATTGCAGGAGGGTTGGTTAGATGATCCTCAGGGTTCCTTCCGACTTTACAATTCTTTCCCCCGCCCCCAAAAAATATTCATTTTATAACACAAATAAAAAACACAAACAGAAAAGACAAACAATACAAGCCAATTTTTGCCATATCCTTATTTTTCTAAACATTGTTAAGTGGGCTTCCCTAAGTCCCACCTATCTGATTTTCATTTTACTTCATCTTTAGCAGTTTACATGTATCATAATTTCTAACCACCTTTTTCTTTTTTTTAAATCACACTTAAAATAACTTCACATTTTATCACTTACAAATATTACTCTTTTAAAATACCCTATCTTCTACTTCTAACTGTACAGCCTATATCCACTTCCAAAGCTATTCTAAGATTTAAATATTAACATATTTTTTCAAATATTCCTTAAACTCCTTCCGACTCTACAATTCTATGCATCTATGATTAGGTGGGCCTTTGCATTGCTCCATCTGAGCACTTCTTAGGTCCTTACATTTTCTGTTTAAGGATGCCCTATTGGGTGTGGTTTTTGCAGGGAAGGGCAGATCTGCACATGGCAGCTGCAGAGCAGAGGTACACCAGCCACCTGGAAGTGAAGTTGCTGAGAGATGGGAGCCCTATAGTTCTTTCAGGAAATCTCACAAAACAGCCTGGGAAGAAGATGGCATTTTCAGTATCCTTGATTAATCTACTGAAGGACTCGGCTTTCCTTTCAGGTCAGTGCATATCACAAGAGGTGTGTGCCTTTTTGTTTTATTTAATAAAATGTATATACTGGTCGATTGCAGGACAAACCTCAAAGCAGTTTATGGAAAAGATAAAGCAATGAAATTATCCCTAAAAACAACAACTCATAACCATAATTTCAAACATATGGAAAGTTAAAAACCAAAACAGAATTGACTAAAACAAATGAAAACTTATACAAGCTTTCTAAACATCTGAGTAAAGGTAAAGGGACCCCTGACCATTAGGTCCAGTCGTGACCGACTCTGGGGTTGAGGTGCTCATCTCGCTTTATTGGCCGAGGGAGCCGGTATACAGCTTCCGGGTCATGTGGCCAGCATGACTAAGCCGCTTCTGGTGAACCAGAGCAGCGCACAGAAACACCGTTTACCTTCCCGCCAGAGCGGTAGCTATTTATCTACTTGCACTTTGACGTGCTTTCGAACTGCTAGGTTGGCAGGAGCAGGGACCGAGCAACGGGAGCTCACCCCATTGCGGGGATTCGAACCGCCAACCTTCTGATCAGCAAGTCCTAGGCTCTGTGGTTTAACCCACAGCGCCACCCACATCCAAACATCTGAGTAGGCTTGTCGAAATAAGAACATCTTCAGCAGGCGCTGAAAAGAATACAGTGAGAGCGCCTGCCTGATATCAAGAGGCAGGGAGTTCCAAAGTACCAAACTAGACAATCAAGTTCCTACAGATGCAGTGAGGGTATTGTGTCCATACGAGCATCTCACAACTCCCTGACCAGGGAGTGGGGCTGTGCCCACTAGTCCTTCTTCCTGGCGTTGATGGTCATGCTGGACATGTATGTTTTGCTATGCTTGCTTTCCTGCAGGTGGGTTATTGTTGTTTATTAGGAGGGGAAGGGGAGGTGCAAACGCATTAGCAGAGCTAGTCTGGCGCTCCTGCTGTGCATTTGCACTTCACGGCCTTCCCTGCCCCCTCCCACCTGCCAGGAAACTGGCGCAGCAACTGTGTTCCACCTGGTAAGCCACTTCTGCAGGTATCTGATCTCCTAATGGTATCAATTGGTGGTATTGTTTCTATTGTTTCTTTAGTGTGTATGGAAAAGAAAGCAGATGATAAGCTGAAGCAGTATTCGCTGGAGGGAGAAACCCACATTCCAGGGGTTCTTGGATCTCACATCGTTGCTCTTCTGCAACAGCGAGGGGACATCTGGTCCAGCGCCCTGAGAGTTAAATATGGATTGTTTGGTACTCAGTTCTTATACTGTACTAATACAAAAACAAAGTTGAGCTTTATTGCCTTTGTCAGTGTTGTTCTTGCTCTCGTGCAGAAGGATCTGATTGGCTACTGTGGGAAATGGGATGCCGGGCTAGATAGAGCCTTCATTTAATCTGGCAGGGCTGTTATGTTCTTAATGCAAGGTTTAGGGATGGGGAAGAAATTTGATTCAGTCCACACATAAAGGTGAACTTAACTTAATTTGCACTTTCCAAAACAATTTCACAAAGCAGAATGCAGCCAGCTTTCAAAATTTGCACTTCTCTGAATTTTGCAATGCAATTCTCCAACCAAGTAATGTGTACAAAAATTCATATGCTAGGGGTAAGCCATGCATAAAATGCATGTATTACTGAAAATCACATACAAAAATGCATTATAGTGGTACCTCGGGTTACAGACGCTTCTAACCCAGAAATATTACCTCGGGTTAAGAACTTTGCTTCAGGATGAGAAAAGAAATCGTGCTCCGGCGGCGGGGCAACAGCAGGAGGCCCCATTAGCTAAAGTGGTGCTTCAGGTTAAGAACAGTTTCAGGTTAAGAATGGACCTCCAGAACAAATTAAGTTCTTAACCCGAGGTACCACTGTATATAATGGGAATTTGTTTGCAAAAAATGTGTAAGTTAGGAAAGATTGCGCATAGAAATGTGTATATCAGGAGAACTTTCCATTAGAATCATGATAAATTTTCACAAACCTATGTGGAGAACTGAACTTAAGACTGGAAAAATGAGAAGCTGTAAGAAACCAGAATGGACAGAGTCACACATCCCTCATGAGGTGTGAGCGTAGATCTGCCTTCCCTATTAGCAGTGACTGCGCCTGAGTGCTGTGAAAACAGAATAATGTCATTTAGTAAATATCTCTGTATGTACATTTGCGTTTTACCTGGAGCAGGAGCTGCAAAAAGTCTTCAGCATGAATGTACCACGGGCCAGAAGTTGAAAGTGGAGAATGTACCAAAGGATGCCTACAGGCTAGATTTGGAGCATGAATTCTATTGCACTCAGATTCTAGCCTACAACCACAAGGTAAAGCATTTAGTTCATTTACTGCATTGGTAGGCAAACTAAGGTCCGGGGGCCAGATCCGGCCCAATCGCCTTCTAAATCTGGTCCATGGATGGTCCAGGAATCAGCATGTTTTTACATGAGTAGAATGTGCCTTTTATTTAAAATGCATCTCTGGGCTATTTGTGGGGTATAGGAATTCATTCTCCCCCCCCCAAAAAAAATATAGTCCAGCCCCCCACAAAGTCTGAGGGACAGTGGATCGGCCCCCTGCTGAACAAGTTTGCTGACCCCTAATTTACTGGAACAATTATGAATCCTGAGCAGTGGTGCTGAATCCAGATTTCTTCCTAATGGAAACTAAATAATGAAGACGCAAGATGCACTCTTGTGGGAAGGGAATTCTATCTGCTTTTACCTGATGCTGAAAAGTGGGGTAGAGTTGGTTCTAGGTTAGGATGCGGGCATTGTGTAAGAGATGTGACAGTACAGGTCACTTCACAATGAGCACCCCTCAGCTATGGGTAGCTGTTAAGGTTGGGGATGGAGGTGAAATTTGTTCAGTCTGTTTTTTGTGGCAGACCATTCTAATTTGACTGTCCTGCACTAGCTTGCAGATCACAACACAATTCCCCATCAGCCAGATATTTCAATGCAGCTTCGGTATACAGAAGGTGCCCACAAAAATGGGTATTTTATGGTTTAAATGTGTGTTATAAAAACACAAAGCATGGCAAAATAGGAATTTTGGGAGAAATGTGTGCATTAATGCACATAATAAAATATACAGCTTAAATGCAAACTTTTTGTGCATTCTTTCAAAAATATCTGCACAAAACAGGGTGGAATGAATGCTAGGATTTGAACACCAGTCTAAATGAAACGGGGCTGATTTAGATTCCTCTGTCCATTCCTGGCAGTGCATGATTGAGAAGCCCGTCACCGCTGAAGATTTGAGGACACGAGTGGGCTGCTATAAGGAATGTAGTAATTATTTAGTACCAATTATAAAACCCGAGTTGCTTTTCC
The DNA here is from genome assembly GCF_965153285.1 of Podarcis tiliguerta. NCBI lineage: Eukaryota > Metazoa > Chordata > Lepidosauria > Squamata > Lacertidae > Podarcis > Podarcis tiliguerta. The sequence goes on along the minus strand of NC_139547.1, from coordinate 39,176,760 downwards.
ACAGGTCGATCTACGTCACGAAGAAACTGTCTCTCGCCTGCATTCCCGACTAGAGCTGAACTATGGAAAACACTGGGACGAAATCAACAACAAGCGGCGAGTGATAGTCAGCCAGACATTTACAAATAGTTCTCGTCCAGCTCTGACTAGCTATTTCATGGAGGTAAAAGTAAAAGACCCAGTGGTGTTGCAGCAGTTGAGATGATGACTAAGGAATTGCACCTCAGTGAAAACCTATAAAGATGATGGAGAAGTCTCTGTAGCTGGTGGGAAATAAGTCCTCTTGTTCAGATATTATCTTCAAAGGTTGCATCCACACCATATGTTTAAACCACTATTATCTCACTTTGAACATGTAGGAATAACAGAGACGACAGGAGGTTGGATGCAGGTGAGCTGTGCAGAAGCACGCTGGCAAGCATGCTCCAAGACAAGCTGCCGGCTAGCTTTGCAGAGGCTCCTTTTATTAGCAGAATTAAACATAATTAAAGAAGGGGAGAGCAATCAAAAATATTTAGGAGGGGGAGATGTGGCGGTAATGCTCCGCTTTGTGAAGGAAAACCTCGCACCAGACGTGCAGCAATATGTCAAGGAGAGTTACGCCCGCTTTCCCTGACCTTTTGCCTTCTTGGCTAGAAAACAGGGTTTTTCCCCAATCTTTTGTCCTTTCACAATTTGCTTGTTAGACATATCACTTGGCTGGAGCATGACGGGGGACGCAGACGTAATCAAGTATCGGGGGGAAACATTCAAGGGAAGCACCTGCTGTATTTGCTAATGCTGAAAATGTGCTTAGATGGAAATATGTTAAGTTCAGGGTGGTTGCACTACTGTTTCCAATTGTTGACTTCTGCTATTAAAAGGAGCCTCTGAAGAGCTAGTCGGCAGCTTGCTTGGAGCATGCTTGCCAGCGTGCTTCTGCACAGCTCACCTGCATTCAACCTCCTCTCGTCTCCGTTATTCCTACATAACAGTCATGGCTTCCCCCAAAGAGTCCTGGGAGGTTTGGAGCTGGCGTTTGTTAAGGGTGCAGAGAGTTGTTAGGAGACCTCCCTATTTACCTTGCAGAACTACGATATTCAGAGTAGTTTTAACGGTCAAGCCCTCTTCCCAGGTAACTGGAAATTGTAGCTCTGGGAAGAGAATATGCCGGTAGTCTCTCTTCTGTCGTATGAAATGCAGCCCCCTTTTTTTTGTCCCCCAGTTCACCATTCAAGTGCCTGAAAAGCAAGTGGATTACAGAACTCAGCTCCAGCACTCCTGTTCCATACAGAGTTCCACGGAAATAAGCACCCACTTCAAAGTGCACTATAACAACCGCATCCCTTTTGTGGTGGGGCTGCAGTGGAAAGAGACGTCAAGGCATTCTCTGAAGAAATGGGAAGGTATGCACAAACACACACACACACACACACCCTACACAAGGCTTGTTTTCATATTTGGTTTTAATATTTGTAGTCTGCTTTTCCAACAACAGATGTTGGAATCGGCTCACAATAATAACAAAGGCACTGGCAAACATACTCTGCATGCTCTGAACAGAAAAGCAGCCACTTCTGAACATTTTAAGAAAGGTGTATATTCTGTGTAGACACACACACACACACACACACACACAAAGAGAGAGGGAGAGAGAGTTGTTGGCATTTGTCTTCTCAAGAGACAATGGAGTGTGCCTAGAGGGGTGAAGTAAAAAAACTGCACTAGCAGCACCGAAGTGATCTGCCCAGGTCACAACTCCATGTCAGACAAGCCATGCTCATCTGCCCTACACCTGACATCCTATAAGATGTAAATTGTGGGGCAGGTAAAGGTGAGACCTGTTCAGAGGGGACTCAGCAACAGATACAGTGGTACCTCAGGTTACATACGCTTCAGGTTACATATGCTTCAAGTTACAGACTCCACTAACCCAGAAATAGTTAAGAACTTTGCTTCAGGATGAGAACAGAAATCGTGCTCTGGCGGCGCGGCGGCAGCAGGAGGCCCCATTAGCTAAAGTGGTGCTTCAGGTTAAGAACAGTTTCAGGTTAAGAACAGACCTCCAGAACGAATTAAGTTCTTAACCCAAAGTACCACTGTACAACTAAACATTTATTAAATGAGGAACGATCATTCTTTTTTTCAAAGGACAGGTAGTGAACTACCAGAGGAAATTGGCCATTTAGGTTTATGTTGCAGTTTTATTTGGGCCTGAGTTAACTCTTGTTGATGTTACTTTCACACTGATAAGCATTTTGTGATGGCGTGATAGCTAGACACCGTTGATCAGAACTGAATAGCATTAACAGATGCAGCTTTCCGTTCTTTGTAAGGTACGTTCAACATGGACACACCCTGGCTGTACCTGTTTGCCGCTCACAAGCTACACCAGCCCCAGCATTCAGCTTATTTAGCAACTATTGAATTAACCGCTGGGAAGGCCTTTGTGGTCAAGGGCCTACTTGTGGAGGTCTTCTGCAAGGACAGAGATGACAAGAAGGAAGGGAGAATTCTGATCCACACGCCAACCGCCACCTACTTGCAGGTTAGTTCCTATGTCAACACTGCCTTTGTCCTAATGCTTTTTCATCATCTGCTGATATTTGTATTCCATGGCCATGAGAGGTTGGAAATGGGATCATACTAGCAGCAGTTTAGTATATTTGGTCCACAGGTCATAAATATCAGATATGGTAGAATCATCGAATTGTAGAGTTAGAAGGGATCGTAAGCTTCATCGAGACCAACTGCCTGCAACCTGTTGTTTGTACTTTAGTAGAAGAAACCTTAGAAGAACCCAAAACCATCATATTAAATTTTCAGGCATCTACAGTCAACTACTTTGCAAGCGGGTTTCTGCACAGCCAAAGTGAAGTGGTGTCTCTGTGGAATCAGCTCATAAAGAATGAGATTCGCCTGGAAAATAACGAAAAAACAAAGTTTCTCCATTTCTGTATAAAGTCTGCAAAGCAAGAACTCAACATGACGATGGCTTACTTTCACCTGGAGGTGGTAAGATGGTTAGAGCTATAGGCTGTTTACTGTTATTTGGGCATTTTTGTTTAGGACAGGAATAAGAGACATGACAGATGAGCAAAAAATTATGTATGGTGTAGATAAAGCTGTGGTTTGAAACTTGTCTTCCTTTCTCATAAAGATGGGGGGGGGGGGAATGGGTTTCATTTCAGTGTGAATCTACCATATTTGCATTGCCCAAAGCAATGTGCAAAGCGAAACACAGCCATCCTTCAAAATTCACACATCTCTGAATTTTGTGATATTCTCCGGTTAAATAATGTATATAAAAAGTGTGCATAGTTATGCATGTGAGCGAAAATGCTTTCAAATCAGTGGCGTAGCGTGGGGGGTGCAGGGGGGGCCGGCCGCACTGGGCGCAACATCTGGGGGGGCGCGCTCGCACTCGCAGCTCTCTGCCCCTACCTAGCTCACTCACTCTCTCTCACTGCAGTGCTGGCTGTGCGAATCCGATCCGAGCCGCCGGGTCGCCGCCCACTGTGGAGGGGAGGGTGCCAGGTGTGCGGTGCGGTGCGGAGAGAGAGCGAGGGACTATCTGGGGGAGGGACAGTGCAGCGGGGGGGCGCAAATTACTTGCCTTGCCCCGGGTGCTGACAACCCACGCTATGCCACTGTTTCAAATGCATTGTAAGGGGCAGTTTGCAAAACACAAAAAAGTTTATTTGGCAAAATTGCATACAAAATGAATAGAAATGCACACTAAAATGCAGGCAAATCCTAATTTGCTATGGGCGCTGAGAATTATTAGGAGTCCCCTATTCCCCTCAGAGAGCTGCAATTCCACAGTTCCCTGGGAAGAGGAACTGATCGTTAAAGCACTCTAGAAATTCTAGGTCTGGGAGAACTCAGCCTCCTTAATAAACCACAGTTCGCAGGATTCTTTGGGGGGAAACCATGGCTGTTTAAAGTGGTATCCTAGTGCAGATGGGGACTCACTTGGATTATCCTGGTGGTCTGGATAGCTGACATCCTTAATCTGAGATCCAGAGGATGCCCTAACAACATATGTGATTGCCAACTTTCTATCACGGGTGGGCTATCCTGTTTCGCTGCCTGAAGCAAAATGGCAATGTGCCACAACCCCAGTCCTCTGTAGTTATTGTTTGTCACAAGAGTTTGATGTACAGGGATCATCATGGATAGACGAGCGCTGTGTCATTATATTTTTTGTAATTGTATTCCTATGTTTAATTGCATGTTCAAAAACTTTGTGGGTTCAAAGTGGCATTTTACTGCCCACTTTTTGCAGCATTTTAGGAAGTGTCTTTGGACAGCGCTGGCCCCCGGCCTCTTTGAGTGAGATGGGCGCACAACCCTAGAGTCTGTCAAGACTGGCCCGTATGGGCAGGGGTACCTTTACCTTTTTTTGCAGCATTTTATGCATACTTTTCTCTCTCCCACCCTCCAATTCTGTGCCTATGCCTGAATTTGATTTCTTGGTCGCAGCCTAGGAAGGCAAACATTTCTGTGCAGGTTTTGTGGACGGATCACAAGACCCCGCCACCGCTTGTGCTGCAGTTTGAGGCACAGATAGAAGAAGTCAAGAAGGAGAAAATGCTCTACCAAAAACGTGGGACTGTCCTGTTCAGGTACTTTAATTCTCACCCATCCTGCTCCATTCATATTCTCCATTTGGGTAAATAAAACAAAGAGATATTTCGCCTCTCTCAATCAACACAGTAAACGTCAATGCAAAGATATACTTGCAAGGAATTGCTCCTTCAATGTGACAGCACCTGTTCTCTGGAACTCCCTGCTCATTTATATTAGGCAGATGCTTTAAGTGTAATGTCCACAGAGCCTAGGGCTTGCCGATCAGAAGGTCGGCGGTTCGAATCCCTGTGACGGGGTGAGCTCCCGTTGCTCAGTCCCTGCTCCTGACAACCTAGCAGTTCGAAAGCACGTCAAAGTGCAAGTAGATAAATAGGTACCACTCCGGCGGGAAGGTAAACGGCGTTTCCATGCCCTGCTCTGGTTTGCCAGAAGTGGCTTAGTCATGCTGGCCACATGACCCGGAAGCTGTACGCCGGCTCCCTCAGCCAATAAAGCGAGATGAGCGCCGCAACCCCACAACTGGACCTAATGATCAGGGGTCCCTTTATCTTTTTAAAAGCTTTTTTTGTTTGGACAACCCTATCCTGACTTTCTTTGCCCTCTTCCCTTGCAATTCTAAGCACTGGTTTAGAGGCAACCAGAAGGTTGTGCTACTGTTAAAATAATCCAGATTAACAATGGTGCACTTTATTAACTGAAGCAATGTGACATGATAATATATTTACTGGGAAACACTGTAATAGTTACATAGGGCGTTATTGCATCGTAGCAGCTTGAACCGAAGGCAATTCAGGGTGAGGTTTCCCATCTTCTGTGTTTCAACTGAAAGTTCCTTGCTTCTTTTATTTACATCCCAGGCACCCGTTTAAACTGCCCATCCCACAAAGCTTTCTCCTCCAAGAAACCTTCACTCTGAACAAAAAGGAGAAGCATTATTTCTTGGAAACAAAAGTTTTGATCAACGAGCTTGAAGAGTCTGTTCAAACTCTCACACTCAGCTACAAAGCTGAAAATCCGCATGTGAGTCAAATTTACGAAACCATCTGCCTGCCCCCTCCTCCCCGGTAACCTTTTCAATATCAAAGCAGCCATGAAATAAGCTACGCATCTGTGTAAAGTTTTTTTCTCTCTCTCTCTGCTTCCCAACCCTTCACCCATCTCCAGGTTTGTGCTGGATTGACGCATCCATACAACAGCAAGTTCTTCCCCCAAAATATAGAGGTTTGCGCCATAACACGAAATCTCAGCTGTGTAAGTAAGTTTGAAGAGATTGAGGGAATGATTCACTATGCATAAAGTCGCCTCAGGGGAGATTATGAAGGCATTCTGCCTACAACCCTGGTTTTATGGCAATGTCCACACTGTACATTTAAAGCACTTGTATACCACTTTAAGTGCATGCTGGTGGCACTGTGGGTTAAACTACAGAGCCTAGACTTGCCGATCAGAAGGTTGGCGGTTCGAATCCCCGTGACAGGGTGAGCTCCCGTTGCTCGGTCCCTGCTCCTGCCAACCTAGCAGTTCGAAAGCACTTCAAAGTGCAAGTAGATAAATAGGTACCGCTCCGGCGGGAAGATAAATGGTGTTTCCGTGCCCTGCTCTGGTTCGCCAGAAGCGGCTTGGTATTGCTGGCCACATGACCCGGAAGCTGTACGCCGGCTCCCTTGGCCAATAAAGCGAGATGAGCGCCGCAACCCCAGAGTCGGCCACGACTGGACCTAATGGTCAGGGGTCCCTTTACCTTTATACCACTTTAAACAGTTGTGGCTTCCCCCAAAGAATCATGGGAACGGTAGTCTGTTAAAGGTACTGAGAGTGGTTTGAAGACCTTCTCACCACCCCTAGCTCTACTAGCACAACTATCCAGAGAGCTCACAGGAAGTAGATGCTGCTGCTTCCTGTCCTCAATTTGGCCATTGCTCACTTGCTTGACAAATCCTGCTGCCAGCCCTCCTAACCAAAGTTATGGTCTCTGATGCATTAGATCTGTAGACAGTCTCTCCAGATTTAGACAAAGGTGCTGCTTTGCTGATCTGGCACATTTAAATACTCATTATATCAACCCACAGGTGAAACAGGAGATCGAAGTGACCCTAAAGGTCAACAAGAAAGAGGCTCTCAGCTTCCTGGGCAAATACCAGAACCAATCTAGCATGGCTGATTCCCAACACCTTGTACAAATGGATATGAGACATGCATTCCAGGTACTTACCTTTTAGAGAAGAGGCACCACCTTCTCTTTGCCTGTCTCCATCCCACTTAACTTCTGAGGGTTTTGGCAAATAATGTATAGGTTGCTCGCTATGTTTCATTTCTTTCTATTCTCATCAGGATACCTGGGGTTTTTAAAAAAATATATCCAGCTGTGGGCTTCTGTGGAAGGATGGACAGGATATAAATTTAAGAATTTAATTAAATTAAAAGCCAGCTTACGCTTGCCAATCTAAAATCCAGATGTTTTGATCTACAGCTCTCTACAGCACCAGACTGGGGCTGATGGTGGCTTAGTCCAAACATCTGGAAGGCAATAGGTTGGCCAAAACTGCTATCATCCAGTCAACCACCAGCATATCGTATTATGTGCAACTGCAGTGCGGAAGCAGATCTTGCAATCCCCGTTGCTCAGACCCCAGTGATATCCGTGGAGCTTCCATGAGCACAGAGGACCATAGGGTTGTGTCTGCATTATGACATGTCTATAGGGTGGCTGTGTGTCCTCCTTTACAGTGGCCAGGCCTCCATTTGAAGGGTTGACTGGTTCAAGCCCAGTTTAACAATCAAGGAAACCTGAGAAGGGAGAGCAGGAGATGCTTAGAAGTCACCAATCCAAGAGTTAGCACTTGCACAGCAGTCTGAGCAGGGCTCGTCCAGTCACGATCTTCTCCATTAGAGTGAGATGCATTTCTATTTCAATGATAGCGATTGGGTTGAAGCTGGTGCTTATCCTACTCAGAGTAGACCCATAGAAATTAACGGACCTAAGTTAGTAATGTTCAATAATGTGCTCTGAGAATTGAATACAGCCCATATCTCTCAAACGAGCATCCATACATATGAATTAGCATATGCAAATTTTCATGTAACATCTCTTTATTGCGATGCATAAGTAGCCATGCTACTTGCCTGGCAACAAACTTTAACTTCTTTAATAACCACGGCTTCCAAATGGAGAACCAGGGGGAGACTATAATGTGGCCTGCAGTAAAGTCATGCAAGATGAGTCAGAACATCTTCTGTTAATCTGAAGAAAGGGACAACTTGTTGTGTTTCCTTCCTACTAGCTCAAGTTTCCACAGTCAGTTGCTATGAGGGGGGAGCTCTTTGCAAGAGAAGCTGGACTGGCTGATTTTGCATCCGGTGTGACAATAACAGCTACTATCGACCAACAGGATACTTCGCAGGTCAGGTTTCATACTAGCCTTTTATGTAACTAAGAGGACCTTCTCAGCCTTGGGTCCCTAGATGTTGTTTGACGACAACTCCTGTCATTCCTAGCCAGCATAGGAAGTGGTCAGAGATAATGGGAGATGTGATTCGGAAACATCTGGGCACTCAATGTTGAGAAAGGCAACAAATCCACTTTTTTAAAAAATCACAGACACCAGGAAAGAGAGAGGAAAATGCACTGGAAAGTGTGGGACAAACAAATATTGGCAGAAACTGTCTCCAGGCAGACATTTTTCCAAGTCATTGCAGTGTAGACATTTCTCCATTTTAACCTACCCTCTGTAATTATGATTGCAGTCAATACTATCCATGGTTGGAACCTTCTATTAACCCAAGGTTGGAACAGAAGCACGCATGTGCTGAAAGGGGGAGCAGCAATGTTGTCCAGCGATGTCCATTGCCATGTCACATCATGCCCACTGGTGTCAATGAAATTTAGCATGATGTGCCAGTATATCAGTCAGAAAGCCACGACTCCATAACCCAACAGATACTGCAGCACGAAAGGAGCTTTAGAAAATGGGACGGAAGTGGTAGAAGTATAATCAAGAAAGCTAACATAATATTCCCTGTGTCTGAATGTACTCCCCTCTTCTGTATCAACAGTTTACCGCTTGGCTGAATGGAACCAAGACTGGGTTTGGAATTTATTCACAATTTTCTCACTTGAATCAATCAAACTTTCCTCCAAGTTTTCAGGTACCAAAATTCATATTCCCTGACAGCAGAGCAGCAATTTACATTAAGTCTTCTCCTCTCTTCCCCCCTATCTTTTGCTTTGTTGAAGTGATCCTGGAGTTGTCAATCTTCAGGGTTTTCTGATCTGGGGTGAAGACAAAGTAACAGAATCCTAAGAATCACAGAATGAGAGGGGCTTGGAGGCCATCTTGTCTCCCCTCCTGCTCAGGGCCAGCCTGCCCATGAGAAACTTAGGTTCCATAGAAATCTACCCACCTGTAGTGTATGAATACTAGATCTCAACCTGCCCTCTGCATGAATGTTGGGTAAAATTGCAATAAAAATGTATTTATTGGGGAAAATTCACACTAAAAAGCTGATGAATTTCATGAAGTGTTGTTATTTTTAAAAAATTGCATGTGAAAATGTGGAGAATGTAATGTAAGTTTGGAAAACAAGAGAAACTGAGGGAAACAAAAAAATTGACAAATTTGGCTTTGAGATTTGGGGTGGGGGAGGATGGGACTTATCCTTGGTCAGGCTGCACCCCAGTCAGTGGCGTAGCATGGGGGTGCAGGGGGGGCCAGCCGCACCGGACACAACATCTGGAGGGGGGGCGCACTCGCACTCGCAGCTCTCTGCCCCTACCTGGCTCACTCACTCTCTCTCACTGCAGTGCTGGCTGTGCGAATCCGATCCGAGCTGCCGGGTCGCCGCCCACTGTGGAGGGGAGGGTGCCAGGTGTGCGGTGCGGTGCGGTGCGGTGCGGTGCGGAGAGAGAGCAAGGGACTATCTGGGGGAGGGACAGTGCAGCGGGGGGGCGCAAATTACTTGCCTTGCCCCGGGTCGCCGCCCACTGTGGAGGGGAGGGTGCCAGGCGTGCGGTGCAGTGCGGAGAGAGAGCAAGGGACTATCTGGGGGAAGGACAGTGCAGCGGGGGGGCGCAAATTACTTGCCTTGCCCCGGGTGCTGACAACCCACGCTACGCCACTGACCCCAGTTGACCCATGGATTGCTTGTTTTGTTTTTTCCCTGCCCTTAGGCCCACGCCACCACAAACCGATACAGCAGGAATGGTCTCAACGGATCCTTTTGCCTTCACTCCGGCAGAAAGGATCTTGTGTTGCTGGAGGCGGACTTCAATGGTGAGATGAGGAAGGATGCCGGAAGCATCAGAGTGAGCGCTCTCCTAAGACAGGCAGTTCTGACACAGTTCAGATATTTGTGGCTGCAGTTCAATGGCAAGATGTCACCAACCAGGTAAAGAAAGCAGCAGCTGGGGCTGTAGCCCAAACCTTTATCATGTAGCCAAATATCATCATCAGTTATACAATAAATAAGGGAGCACAACTCAAAATATGTTTCAAAGCAAACTAATAAGATAATCAGGTGTGATGTTCAATATATAACAGAACTATGGAGCCCCACAGGGAAATTACACTGCTGTTCTGTTCCACCTGTTAAAGGCTAAGCCTTGGCACTCAGAATAGGTTCTATACCTGAGCTCAGATTATTCAGCTCTGAATCTGCTCTCTGGCCTCCCAGTAAGAGCTGGAAGGTTGATGGGGAACAGGACAAGGCCTCTTCTCTCGTGGCCCCACAGCTATGGAATGCCCAGCCCAAGACAGAGGACAGTACCTCTTTACATGGCTCATAGCTACAAGTTAAAACTATGGATTTTACTCCCACAAGAGGTAGTGAGGGCCAGTGGCGTAGCATGGGGGTGACAGGGGTGCTTGCCCCAGATGCAAAATTTGTTAGGGGTGCAAAATTTTGACACCTGGTGCTACCTCAATACAGCTGCATGCTTCCGTCACTGGGATCCATTGAAAATGGCTTCCTTATACAAACCAGAAAGTGGTCTCTCCAGACAAAGCAACAACTCTTTTCTTAACTTTGCAGCTATCATTTCCTGTGTGATGCCTTAGCCAGTTGAAAGCACATGCGTACTCTGTCCGTTTCCCTCCCGCCTGCCCCTCCGCCTGGCTCCAGGTGCTGGCAACCCACGTTACACCACTGGTGACGGTCACCAACTTGGGTGGCTTAAAAATAGGCTTAGACACATGCATGGAGGATGAAGTTGTTGGTGGCTACTGGCTCACCATGGCTATGCTGTACCTCCAGGGTTGGAGGCGGTAGCTCCTGGAATACCAGCTGCTGGGAATCACACATGGGGAGAGTGCTTTTGCACTCAGGTCCTGCTTGCAGGTGTTCCGTGAGCATATGGCTGGTCACTGTGAGAACAGGATGCTGAACTAAATGGGCCATTGGCCTGATCCAGTGGGCTCTGTATATGTCATGATAAGCCAAGAACCTTAGAATCATAGAATCATAGAATAGAATAGAATCATAGAATCATAGAGTTGGAAGAGACCACAAGGGCCATCGAGTCCAACCCCCTGCCAAGCAGGAACACCATCAGAGCACTCCTGACATATGGTTGTCAAGCCTCTGCTTAAAGACCTCCAAAGAAGGAGACTCCACCACACTCCTTGGCAGCAAATTCCACTGTCGAACAGCTCTTACTGTCAGGAAGTTCTTCCTAATGTTTAGGTGGAATCTTCTTTCTTGTAGTTTGGATCCGTTGCACCGTGTCCGCTTCTCTGGAGCAGCAGAAAACAACCTTTCTCCCTCCTCTATGTGACATCCTTTTATATATTTGACTTATTAAACCAGTTTGCCAGTTACATGCTTCTGCTGCATGTAGTGCAACTGCCCTCCCGCTATCCTCTTGCTTTTACAAAGGCCATAGATCCCCCATCCCTGCTATAGGTAGCAGTGGTTCAGCAGTGAAGATGACTGAGCTGTCCTTCCATGGCTATGTCTACTGACTGCTTTCATTGCCTTCTTTCTTGCCTCCAGAGCTATGGTGTCTTCTGCAGTGAAGCTGAATCACAATGCCTTTCACTTGGGCGTTGTGGGATCCAAGGAGCAGAAAGGGGGTCTGGTGCTGACCCTCCATGGCAGTCTCCGGCACAATGTTCTCAGCTTAAAGCACGTCATACCCCAGGACCTTTCCCTGGATGGCTCTCTCAAGCACAAAAACAACATCCGTGAAGGTATTGCTTTACTGCAAGGGTCAGAACAAGCATTCATCCTTCTTGAGCAGGTAGGGCATTGTCTGGCCTTGACTGGGGTCCAAGATAGGCTGCAGTCAGAGTCCTGTTCTGGTGCAGGCAAAGAAACCAATGGATGTCATCATCTAAGACAGGATGGGGAATCAGGTCACATTCTGGATCAAGTAGCCTTGGCCAGACTGTCTATGTGGCTGTAAGTATTCATTTTGGGAACAACAACAACAACAACAATTTATTATTTATACCCCACCCATCTGGCTGGGTTTCCTCAGCCACTCTGAGCAGCTTCCAACAAAATATCAAAATACAGTAATGCATCAAACATTAAAAGCTTCCCTAACAGGGCTGCCTTCAGATGTCTTCTAAAAGTCTGGTGGTGGTTGTTCTCTTTGACATCTGGTGGGAGGGCGTTCCACAGGGCGAGTGCCACTACCGAGAAGGCCCTCTGCCTGGTTCCCTGTAATTTCGCTTCTCGCAGTGAGGGAACCACCAGAAGGCCCTTGGCACTGGACCTTGGTGCCCGGGCAGAATGATGGGGGTGGAGACGTTCCTTCAGATATACTGGACCGAAGCCTTCCTTCTGTCTTAACAGGCATCATGAACATCATGGTTAACCAGTCAGTGTTTGGAGCACACATCCGGAACAGAAACGTGTTTGGAAACGAGAGCTTTCATAACATCGCAGTGGCTGTGACTCAGAATGGTAGCTGGGCTTTCCCAAGAGAGGCAAAGTTCCGAGGGCAACTCGAGCTCAGAAGAGGAATTCAGAAGGGTTTGGCCAGTATCCAGGTGGACACGAGAGCTCTCCATCTTAATATCTCAAATATCATCATTCTGGAGCATCTTGGAGCCTCAGGGATGCCCGCCCACAACATCAGTAATTTCTATACCACAGGTATGAAATGCAACCCAAATACTGGGCTGTTTCTTGGGATCAATAGAATGCCATTTGGAAAGAGGAGCTCCTTTTCTTTGAGAAGTACTCTGTGACTGCCTGCACTTCTCCAAACAGCCTACTAAATTTCTATCTCCTTCCATTTTGGGCGCTGTTGTTTCTTAAGGGTTGTTGGGAATTATAACTCTGTGAGGGGTAAACGAGAGTTCCCAGGATTCTTTGAGAGAAGGAATGAAACAACATCCCACTTTTCAGACACTGAATTTGAGGTGCAAGTGCCTGAATCTCTCATAAGGACCCATCTTTATGTTCAGTTTCCTTTAAAACAACTTTTTTTAAAAAGCAAGTGTAGGGGAAATGAGCTGTTTCCATGTTTCCACAATGCCTGCTTTTTACATTATACCTTTGCTTTGATCCTTGCCTTTCAGTTCTAAGGTACAATTTAATTCACAGTGTGGGTTTGGAGCGGGGGGGACTGATTCTTAAAAAACTCCAATAATTTCAGCTGGCTTGGAGCCACCTCAGTGAATAAAAATCCCAGACCTCAAAGCGGAGGGGAAATAATAGTTCTGAAGTCAGCTTTAAAGTACAGGTGTGTTTTTAGTTACAACTTCAAAGTACAAGAGTCTTCTCTAGTTTTCCAGTGGCATAATGGTGCTATTGAATATGAATGAGTGTTTAATTCCTTGCCAGCCACTCTCAAGGAGAATGAGCTTTCATGCTTCTGTTAACAGCATTTGGAGCAGATTCAAGAATGAATGGGGTTGACTTGCTTTGAGTTCTGCAAAGGAAATCTTTCTTTGCCTTTCCCAAAAAAAAAGCAGTAGCTTCTAGCAGGGCTGTGTATGGACTCTCACAAACATTTGGATCCATCAAAGCAGCACAAATATGAGAGGATTGGACCCTTTCTGAGCTCGAAGCATGGGTACCCCCAACAAAAAATTAAAATTTGGTTAAATATTTGGAAATATTTGGAGTTTATTATGTATTGGTATAATTTGGAATTAATGTGATTAGATTGGTTTGTTAATAAAAATTATTTTTTAAAAAACACACATTTGGATCCAATTTGTGGCCCAGATTTGTAAATCTGCATTGGACCCAATCCAGACCCATTCCAAGCTGCCCTGGGTCCGAATCCAGATTGTGATTGCGAAATTACAAATTTCCTGAAATCCTATAGGCTTGCATCAGAAAACCAAAATAGCAATAGCTTACAGTGGTACCTCAGGTTAAGTACTTAATTCGTTCCGGAGGTCCGTTCTTAACCTGAAACTGTTCTTAACCTGAAGCACCACTTTAGCTAATGGGGCCTCCTGCTGCCACCGCACCGCCGGAGCACGATTTCTGTTCTCATCCTGAAGCAAAGTTCTTAACCCGAGGTACTATTTCTGGGTTAGCGGAGTCTGTAACCTGAAGCATCTGTAACCTGAAGCGTATGTAACCCGAGGTACCACTGTACTTGTTTTTCACATAGGGGCATGATGTCTAGGGCATGGTGGTAGCATTATCAGAGTTCAAAGGCCAGTTCCAGCAAGGCAAAAACCCTCAAGGAGAATGTGAAGCAGAGCTAGTAAAGGGTGTTAGCCTGAGGAGAGTCTAGAGGGCAGCATTTGAATTCCCCATATGATTCAGAATCCCTGCCCTGTTGGAACATGGCATGGCCCTTAGGGGAATTTGAGGTGGATGGCAGGAAACAGGCAGAAAGGCAATGGCAGACAAAGAGACATAGAAGAGGCATCTGATCCACTTTTGACTGGGGCCATGCTCACCTCTTGTTTTAGTCCTACCCCCCACCAGCATGCTTCCACTGACATATCTTTTTTTTAAAAAATAATATTTATTAGGGGTTTAATAGTTACAAAGAAAAAAAGAAAGAAACAATTAAAAAAAATTAACAGAACAAAACAATACCTTACAATACATCAAAAATAAAAAGAAAAACAAAAAACAATACAGCAAAACAACAAGAAAAACAAAAACATTTAAAAACACATCCAATATTTCCATATCTTTACCTTTCATTTACTTGTTTCATCGACCTCCTCACACCTCCCTTTTTTGTATTCTAGTTCAATTAGCTATTTCAGCAAATCCTTTCCATCTTTCTCAATTTTTTGTTCTATAATTTTTCTTAACACAATCTAACCTTAAATTTTCCACTTTGGCCCATTAACAATCAGTTTTTGCTTAATTCTTTATAACATTTCTGATAAAACCATATAACTTCATTCCAGCATTCTTCTAACATTCATTAATTTTGCAATATTTCTGTAAATATATTCTGAATTTTTTCCAATCTTCTTCCACCGACTCTTCTCCCTGGTCTTGGATTCTGCCAGTCATTTCCGCCAATTCCATGTAGTCCATCAGCTTCATCTGCCATTCTTCCCGGGTGGGTAGATCTTGTGTCTTCCGCTTCCACTGACAGATCACCCCAAAGAAAATGTGGCCCTCAACAAGGAAAGGATTTCCCTCCCCTGAGCTTCTGAAGACTCAGAATGTGCCTTTACAACTAATCACCTATCGAAACCCCAAAGCAAGCTACCCGTTGTTCCTGACTCATGTCTGTATATGCATCTCTATGCATCCAATGTGCTTTGCTTAATCGCCCTCTTTCTCTTTGGCTTCCCACAGAAAGTAGCATCCTGGCCACGTATGGCCACATCAGTACTAACCACACAGTAACTCTGAAGCTGCAAGGCAGTAGCAGAAAGATGGCTGCAGCAGCTGGAGCTGAGCGGCGGCCCTCGGAAACCCTTCAAGCCCAGATCATTGCAAATTTCAGCCACAACATTCCAGAGCTGAAGAATCATAGGATTCCTTTCAGCATAGAGTCTACCTGCCATTACCAAGTAAGCAGAACAATGCCTTTGACTGGGGGTTGGGAACCTCTGGTCCAAATGTGGCCCTCCAGGTCTCTCTTTCTGGCCCTCAGGACCTTTTCTGGGCCATGCCCCTCCCCAGGCTGAATCTGCCCCATGCCCTCCTTGGGGGCTTTTGCCTGGCTGGAATGTGCCCTTGAAATGCCTTTTGTTTGCATGGCTAGAGGAGGGGGGTTGCTTATAAACCAAATGTTGCCTCAAAGGCAGGAAGTCCCGCCTCCTCACATCCTGCCTTTCTCTGATGTATTGAGTGAGTTCTTCTGGAGGGCTTCTAAACCTGTCCAGAGAACAGCGGCAATGAACTCCCCTTTCCCCTCCAGGGATTGGGCTTCTCCTTCTTCCCTTGCTATCTTTGGGTATTGGGGTGACCAAATTATTGGAATATGAATTTTTGGAAAGTCCCCAACACAATTGCTTGCTTAGCGCAGGAAATATACTCAGAGTCGAGAGTGGATTTCATGCTCTTTATTCAGCTCATAGTGGTGAGGAGGAATGGAAGTTCCCCCAGAATGCCTGCTTTATTTACATTATTTACACAATGGGCCCCACGTGATTGGCTAATTCCGGGATTCTCCTGTAGGCCAATCAGGTTGCGGATTCACTTCCACCTGGAGCTGGATTGGGTGGCTCCTGTGGACCAATCAGACTGCTGCATTCTGGGTCCTATTGTTCTAGGACCAATCAGACTGCTGCATTCTGGGTCCTATTGTTCTAGGACCAACCAGACTGCTGCATTTTGGATCCTATTCAACTCAGTACATAACAGCGCATAACTCGAAGACTTTAGAACAGGGGTTCTAAAGTTTGTTTAGAATAGCCCAAGAGCCACATTCCCTTCTGGGGGTCACATTCCAGTGGTGGGTGGAGCCAGAGGCAAATCAGGTGGAGCCCCCAATGTAAATATTACTTTGATATGGTAGGCTGCTTTCTTCAGGGACCCCTCTCTATCCTCCACCCAGGGAAGCAAGAGGCTTGATCAAAGTTCATGCACTCATTCCAGGCAGGCAAAAACACTTTGGGTACAAAGATGTGTAGTTTCTGTGACCATTTTTGGAATGCCGGCAGATGAAAGGCAGTTCACGGGAGTGGCTGAAAGGCTGAGTATTGTCTAGCATAGTATTATTGCCCACTAAGATGTCTGGTCCTTCTCTGCACATCAGCCTTTTGCCTCTGGTTAGAATTTCAGTGAGAAGATGGCAATGAGAGTGGCAGCCCAGGCTGGTGAAGAAGAATTCAAGATTGAATTGGAGAAGCAAGGCACCAATAGCACCACAGGGTTTTCCCTTTTTCTTTACCATGACATGGGGCTCCTGATTCACACCATTCCACCATTAGTACGGGTTAGTTGACCACATTGCTGGTTTGTTTGGGGGGTTTTAAGTCTGCAAATGATACTGAATTAATGACTTCTTTTGCATTGTTTTGGCGCTTCCTTACATTGGAATCAATGTAAGATTTGTAAATGCGGGTGGCGCTGTGGTCTAAACCACAGAGACTAGGGCTTGCCGATCAGAAGGTCGGCGGTTTGAATCCCCGCGACGGGGTGAGCTCCCGTTGCTCGGTCCCTGCTCCTGCCAACCTAGCAGTTTGAAAGCACTTTAAAGTGCAAGTAGATAAATAGGTACCGCTCCAGCGGGAAGGTAAACGGTGTTTCCGTGCGCTGCTCTGGTTTGCCAGAAGCAGCTTAGTCATGCTGGCCACATGACCTGGAAGCTGTCTGCGGACAAACGCTGGCTCCCTCAGCCAGTAAAGCGAGATGAGCGCTGCAACCCCAGAGTCGTATGCGACTGGACTTAACGGTCAGGGGTCTCTTTACCTTTACCTTACATTGGAATGAACGTTAGATTTGTAAATGGTTCTGTAAGCTATGTGACTTAGGTTAAATAGCAGGCAGCAAGACAAATAATAGTATTGGGTGGACACCGAAGTCAAGCGTTGTGAAATGTTGAGCTGCAGCAAAGAAAACGAAGTATCTCATTGCTGCAATTATATTTCATTTCAGCTTTGTGTGTGAGTGGGTGTGTTTACTAGGGATGGGCGGACCTGCCAATATCAGTCCTCTCAGTTTCTTGTTTTTCCAACCTTAAATTCCATTCTCCACATTTCTGTAGCCATTAGAGAATTTACTATTTTTTTACTGATATTCTGCAGGTCCAGTGTGACGGAGAATCCACATCTCATCAGCTTTCTGGCCATTGTCACGGAGAGGTTTCAAATCACTCAGTGGAGGTACAAGGTTCATTCTCAAAGCTTGGTCAACAGCATTGCACTGTCTGCAGTAAAGAGAGTCTGAGCATTGGGGGTTGTTGAAGGCATGGAGATCAATATGAATTGAATGACCTCTGGGTGCAGACTTTCAAGTATCTCTGCTCAATCAACATCCCAGGGAATTTGCAGGTTAAAAAACTCGTCAATCCAAAGGGTAATAAGTGTATGACTGTGTTTAATCTCACCACAGATGGGTGGGGGGTTCGTTCTGAATTAGAAGTGACAGCAGAACCCCTGTTAAAGTGGTATGGGTTTGTCTCCTTGGCGAACCCACACATCCCCAGTTTGATGCTCACAGCAGAGGTGAGAGGGGTCTACGATACAGATAAATGCATTTATGAAGGCAACGTGAGATCTTCAAGCAACCGAGGGCTCGGGCTGCTTAAACTGAGAGCAAAATGTGAGGGCTCCTTCCTGGCTGCAGTGGAGTGGCACCCCAAAGTGTGGGGTTGCCCTAGAAGCCAGGCAGCAGGAGGTTCTCTCTGGCAGTGACAGGTGAAACCCTGGAAATGTGCCTCATTTGTAAGCTAGACATGGAAAGCAGTCCAAACTGCCTCATCGTGAGCGGGCAATTCCTGCTGCAGAGCAGCCCGCCAGAGATCACTTGGGTGTGGTTACACCACTGGGAGGAGCAGGAACAGAGAGGAACGTCTGTGCCAGAAGACGTGCAAAGCAATGGGATTTTGGTGTTTGATGCGTTTTCCACAAGAGCCCAAATTAACTGCACTGTGGATGGGAAGCCAATGCAAATGGTAGTGGTGGGTGCTTGGGGACCCAGACTGGAGCTGGATTGGCTGCTCAGCCACCGTGTCCCAGCATGGACTAAGGCCAGCTTCCCAGCCAGGAACTGGTTACATGGAGTCTCCCAGTTGGAGATTGGAACTGATGAGCGGGCTGTGCAGGCTTTCAGGCATGGGACGGTTCGGAAGGAGGCCTGGGGCAGCATGGAGCCTCGCCGTTCACAGCCATTGCCCCTCTTTCCAGGTAGAAAGAAGCATGTCCCGATCGTGAGGACATCTTTTGCTTCTTTAGAGCTTCTGCTGGCCAGATCATGAAAGGCCTTTTTTTGCTGGGCCTCTTCATCTGTACTGCATTCCTGCCTGTTCCACAGACGCCCCCCCTCTCTAACCTCTATCCAGGCAAGCAAGAGGTGTGATCAGAGTGCAAGGACAGGCAAAATCAGAATAGGAATCAACATCAGGGAGTGCTGGGGGCGAGGAAGTGCTGCCTGGAGGGAGTTTCTGTCGGAATCTCCACTCGGCCAAGCTGATAAAGCTCCATTTTCCGGCCGAGTCTCCGGAATCGCCTCCGACGAATAATTAATGACCTCGAGCCTTTGATGAGGCTCCAAGGCACTTTTCCATCCATTAAGCAGAGTTCCCAGCACAGGGAAGAGATGAGAGGTTTGGGCTACATTGTAAAGAGTTTTATTTCTAAGCTACGCAGTCAGAAAGGACATCCTCTCTCTATGGAAGCAGAGAGCAACTGAACAAAGGGAAACAGGAAACTACTAACGTCACATCCATCTCTAGTCTCCAGTGAGACTTCCAATAGTATGGAATCCCAGGAATGTAAACAGAGTCCTGGGACTCCAAGCAGCTGCTCAATGGCAAACAGAAACTAACAGTTTCAAGGGCCGTATCAATGGGCATGGGGGGGCCAGATTTCATCCCCGCTTTTAGAACGTGCGTGGCAGAAGACAACAGCGCATCTTTCCAGATCAGCATGCCGCCCGCTGTTTGTGGCGAGCCGACAGCCTCGTTCTTCTCTGTTTTAGGCACCGGCGAGAGTTTTGCTCAGCGGGTCAGTGGGGACTGCCAACTGCACGGCCGACGTGATTGGAGAGGTCATTTCCAACGCCACCTTTGCTCAGTTCCGTATCCACGCTGCCTGCAACCCTCAGCACAGTTTGGAAATCGGCCTCAGGCACGCCTGGCCTTACCTCAGCTCTCTGGGTCTTTCCCAGGAGAACAGGATAAAAGCAGCTGCTGTGAAAGGGGACGAGTACAAAGGCCTCCTGGAGGCCACTCTTGGGAAATGCAAGTTAACAGGCAATGGAGAAGTGAATTCAGAGGGTGAAGTCACAGCCGCAGAATGGAAAGTTATTCTTCTAAATAAATGTGACCTTCTGGAGGTGATTATTTACTATCGCCACCCCAACTGATGGGTTGGAGCATATTTTCTAGAGTCGGGGTCACCAGCATCCCTTCATGGTGCCCTTGAGGTCTTCCCTTGGTGCCCATGAGGTCTTTGAAATGCACCCACACCTACCTAGCTCTCTCACTGTCCCTTTTGCCATGGGGTGTTGAGTTTGGTTACCTTTTTCTCCCTTGAAAAGTACAGAGTTGAAGGAGGAATTTGGAAGAGTTATACCCTTTCCCACTTCCTCTTTCAGCTTTGTGTGCTTTTCAAGGCTCAGGCTAATTCTTCTGGAGCCAACTTTTACCAGATCCCTTGGAAGAGCAAAGTGTACAGTTTCTCTCTTTCTGTCTCCTGATTGTGGGGAGGGCAAGGCTGATATGGGAGAGGGGCAAAAAGTGAGTGGCACCCACAGTACTCCCTCAAATATCCAAAAGTGCCCAGGGGCATAGAAGGTTGGCAACTCATGCTCTGCAGAATAGATTCTACATAGGTTAAGACTAAACTGAGCTCACCCCTGTCTTTTCTCTTTCCTAGAAAATGGAGTTACCCCAGAAACTAGTCTCCAGGGGTTCGTTCCTCATGAACATCTACAATGTCAGTTTAGCAACACACTTCTGGTGTGATGGCAAAACAGCTGATGTGCAGCTGGAGGTGTCTTCTGTAGACAAATATACCGTGCAAGGATCGCTGGGTCACTCTTTCCCCTACCTCTACGATCTAGGGCTGCCTCCGGACAACTCACTCCACCTCTCCGTGACAAATGGCTCCGTCCTCAATGGACTTCTCTTGCTTCACAACGGAAACTGCAAGCTTGAAGCACAAGGAGAAATCAGACCCCGAAACCAGACTGAATGGGCCCTGGAGATGGAAACAGATTGTACAGTCTTGCAGGTCATACCTGGTTCCTTTCTGGTTCTAAAGCAAAACATGGGACTCTAGAAACTGGCTTGATTATTTTTCAAATAATCAATCTGAGCTTAAAAAAAGAGAGAGCTGTCTTACATCTAAAGGCAGACCCTGCCATTCACGGCACAAGTGTTGGTCTTTATTTACATTTATATTACAAATATTGCATTAGGCCAGCCTTTCTCAACCTGTGGGTCCCCATATGTTGTTGAACTACAGCTCCCATCACCCCTAGCTAACAAGGCCAGAGCTCAGGGATGATGGGAGTTGTAGTCCAACAACATCTGGAGACCCACGGGTTGAGAACCACTGCATTATTCCATCCCTGGAGAAGCACAGTGGATGGTGATGTGAGACAGGAGATTGCCAGGGATGGCACCAGTGCAGGAGGTTGGCCCATTCAGGCCCCAATAACCTCAGTCTGACCTCAGCCAGGACCCACTTGCCTGCCTTCTTACTTGACAACCAGTCAGGGGATGGTTGTGCCTGCCATTGGCTTTGAAATGAAGCGAATACCACTATAGAGTTATGAATTGTGTATAAAAAACCAACTTGCGCTGAACAATAAAAGGAAGAGGAGGAGGAAAAGGTACAGATGCCAGCAGATTAAATCACATTTTGAATCTTGATTGATGGTTGTATTTCGGCCTATATATATATATATATATATATATATACAGTGGTGCCTTGCAAGACGAAATTAATTCGTTCTGCGAGTTTTTTCGTTCTACGAGTTTTTTCGTCTTGCGAAGCACCACTGCGTATTGACGGTTTCTCATAGGAATGCATTGGCGGTCTTAAAAAAAAGGCGCAAGACGTTTTGTCTTGCAAAGCAAGCCCATAGGGAAATCCGTCTTGCGAAGCAACTCAGAAAACGAAAAACTCTTTCGTCTTGCGAGTTTTTCGTCTTCCGAGGCATTCGTCTTTCGAGGTACCACTCTTTATATATATATTGAAAGCATGAATTTGATAGATTTGGCTTTAAATGCAAATAGGATAACATCTATTTCCTAGCCCTAGCCACTTCTCTGATCAAACTTACCCCCTTTAAAGCTGCAGCTTTTAAGTTTGTTTTTTAAGAGTCTCATTGCAGCTCACCTGCATAATCACTGTTAGATTTAAAAAAAAAACTGTGAGAAATTTCGCCAGAGGGACAGAGTTACAATCTGTTGATCCCTGCATTTGAAATGAAATCATTTTTGTTCCTCAAGACATACCCAGGAAGAAGAACGTTTGACACTGATACAGTAGCCTCCAAATGGGTTTTATAGGCTGTGAAATGTGTTTTGCATCTCACCGTTGACTGGATCCATTCAGACAGATGGGTGCCAGGGAGCGCCCTTGCTTTGAAGTGAGGATCAAGTGCCAGGCTAAGGTCACTTTAGAAACTGAAGTGCCACATGGTCTGTCACCCCAAGAGGGATCCCAGAAGAAAATGAGCTGTCGGTAAATTGTGGGAAAACAGATCAGGCATGACATTAGCTTAGACCTTGAGTCAAACCCTTGTCAACTCCAAACCAATTTGGCCTTTCATGCAGAAAACCAATTCCAACAGCAAGGATCAGTAGAGAACAACTGCAAAGCAATACAGGTACTGCCTGCCGTGGAAAAGGACGCCCCCTTTTGACAAGATGCTCCATTTCATTATGATGCAGATGCTCCATCTGTAGACACACACAATGAAAAACAGAACAAATCCAAGCCGTAAAGACCTTTCTAAAGACGAAGAGGACATGTTGCCAGATTCCAAACCTGGAAGATCCAGATTAAGTCTTTTGCATGAATTTGGAAGCTGACTTATATGAGGTCAGCCTGTTTGTTCATCTTCTCCAGGATGGCAGCAGTTCTCTGGGGTCCTAGGAAGAGGTCTTTCCCAGGTCTTTCTGAGCATTCTCCTAGCGTTACCTGGAGATGCCGGAGATTGAACCTGTGACCTTCTACATTGTCAGGGAACTGCCATCAGTGTCCGAGGGAGAGAGCAAGCTCCGAAGGGATCCCAGAGAGCGTCCCGGGAGTGGGAGAGGCAGCCCACCTTCTGGGGGAGAGAATCAGCGTAGCTCCAGTGGAGAAGGGGGGGTGATGGGGGAATCGGCGAGGCGATCCCATGACTCCTTGCCGGGGACCAGCGGGGAGACAAGGGGTCCTCCGCTGCCCACGCCCTCCCTGCGCAGAAGGCTTCTGCGCAGGGAGAGTAGGCGAAGACTGGGCGTCAAAGAACTTCTTTGCTGGAAGTTTAAGAAACGCCCACTGACGGATACTGCCAGCGATTGAGACGGTCATGGCGAGTGGCTGCCCGGACAGGAAAGGTTCACTCAGGCAACCCAGCCAGACGTTGGGACAAGCTTACGCACGAGCAATCCCTAGAACCATTACATACATGCAAAGTAGATGATCTGCCACTGAGCTGTAACCCTTCCTCGGGACATAAGAAGCTGCCTTATATTACCAGACCATTGGTCTATCTAGCTCTGTACATTGACGGGGAGTTTCAGGGTTTCAGACAGGGGGTTCTCCCAACCCTACCTGGAGATGTCAAGGACGGGCGGTAGGTGATTCTTATCACTGAGCCTTGGCTCTTCCCCCTCTTTAGAGAAGTGGAAGGCACAATCCAGCCAATGATGACACAGGGCACAGTTCCACTTTGAATTGCTTACACATAAATTCCATGCCGTTGGAGGAAGAATAGTTGGCTTCCATCTTCTTGTGGAGTAAAACTCCATGAACCAGCTTCGGGCCATGTTAAGACACTGTTATTAAACCCCCTTTTTTTATGAAGCTAACTTGAATATTTTATTTCATGGCAGGATCTTGGAGTCCCGGTGAAAATAGATGGGTCAGGGCATATTTTAATCAACAAAACGTACCTGGATTCTCAAGCATTGTTTACTGCAGGTGAAAATAGTTTACATGGATTCCTCGTTTTAAAAGCAATGGCTGTAAGTAATCAAGCTGACATGTTAAGTGATTGTTTTTCTATTTGCTGTACCTCCCCAGACACTTACTAAGCTAAAAAGGTGCAAGGCAGGTGAGAAACAAACCAAAGACTCAGTTACGTTAGTCAAAATACAGCGTTATAAATGTGACACCAGAGCTGAAGTCACAACTCAGTGATATTTTCAATTGTGAGTTTTACAATGGTTTTTTGCAGAGCGTTTTCGGAGCGTTGTTGTTTTTTTAGCTGTGTAGATCTAGCTGAAACTTTGGTGGGGATAGATCCATGGCTCATTTGCTGATCTGTGCGATGGCTTGTAGTTTGTTGAACAAGCCATGGTTAAAACAAACTATGTCTTAGCATCATGTGCAAGTAAAGCCAATGGGGAGCTTCAGATGGTTACAAAAGGGGCATCCACAGTAGACTACACCCACCTGAAAGGAGGTGGGGGGAAGAAACCTGGAAGGGAGAGGGAAATGGCATGGAATATCTTGGAAAGTGATATGGCTGGCAGGTTGGAACCTGGAATGGGAGCCCTCCATGCTGCAACATTTTACTGCAGGCCTCCTGTGTCTCTTCACTGTGGCCAGTCCCATGCCCAGGACAGTAGGCAAACGGGCCTTTCCCACACTCCTCACCTGATCTTCTTTGATACAATTTCTCACAGACCAGACAAGAGCTGCATGCGTTGCTGACCCATAATATCAAAAGGAGCCTTCGTTTAGGCATACCTGCCAGGACGGTAGTGGATTTAATTTCAGAAAAGAATGGCACCATTTGTAAGAGGTGGCTTCAGTTCAGCGTGGATGACAAGCAGGTAACTGCACCTCCCTTTTAGTAGCGTATATCCAAATAATGTGTGCAATAATAATAATAATTAAAATTTATATACTGCCCTTCATCCAAAGATCTCAAGGCGGCTCGCAAGATAAAAATACAGGATAAAAGCACAAAAGAAATAGTTAAAACAATAACAAAACAATAACACACACACAGCACGTTTAAAAGGCATTAAGCAAAAGGGTGCCTTAAAATGCATCTATTAGTGAAAACAACATATAAAAACCATTACAGTGGTACCTTGGTTCTCAAAGTTAATCCATTTCAGAATTCCGTTCCAAAACCAAAGGGTTCCAAAACCAAGGCGCGCTTTCCCGTAGAAAGTAATGCAAAATGGATTAATCCGTTCTAGACTTTTAAAAACAACCCCTAAAACAGCAACTTAACATGAATTTTGCTATCTAACGAGACCATTGACCCATAAAATAAAAGCAATAAACAATGTACTGCAGCCACACAATCAGTAGCTGAACTGGGTTCCACACAGTCACAAAAACAAAACAAAAAGAGCCACAAAAATGCAAAATAAATAGCAAAAACAGGCAGACCTCAGCGTAACACTCAAAACAGAAGTGTGGCGTTCAAATCGGAAGCGTAACACTCAAAACGGAGGCATTTTTTTAATGAAATACATATATCTGGCCAACCACGTGCTCATGTCTTTTTCCTGCCGCACTGCGGGACTAGTTTTCATTTAGTAGTAAAACGGAGGAAACACTGCATATACTACTATGTGGGTTGCCTTTTTAGGATTAGTAGTGCAGGGACGCAGGTGGCGCTGTGGGTTAAACCACAGAGCCTAGGACTTGCTGATCAGAAGGTTGGCGGTTTGTATCCTCGTGACGGGGTGAGCTCCCATTACTTAGTCCCTGCTGTCCACCTACCAGTTCAAAGCATGTCAAAGTGCAAGTAGATAAATAGGTACCACTCTGGTGGGAAGGCAAACGGCGTTTCTGTGCGGTGCTCTGGTTCGCCAGAAGCGGCTTAGTCATGCTGGCCACATGACCCAGAAGCTGTATGCCGGTTCCCTCGGCCAATAAAGCGAGATGAGCGCTGTTATGTACTGAGTTGAATAGGATCCAAACTGCAGCAGTCTGATTGGTCCTAGAACAATAGGATCAAAAAGGCAGCAGTCTGATTGGTCCTAGTACAATAGGATTCAGAATGCAGCAGTCTGATTGGTCCTAGAACAATGCAGCAGTATGATTGGTTGGCAGGAACCACCCAATCATGCTCCAGATAGAAGTGAATCCACAACCTGATTGGCTTACAGTAGAATTCTGGAATTAGCCAATCATGTGCAGCCCATTGTGTAAATAATGTATATAAAGCAGATACTTTGAGGGGACATTCATTCATTCCTCCTCACCACTATGAGCTGAATAAAGAGCATGAAATCACTTTGCGACTCTGAGTATATTTCAAGCGCCACAACCCCAGAGTCGGCCACGACTAGACCTAATGGTCAGGGGTCCCTTTACCTTTAGTACACATTTATTAGCACTTTTAATTATCAATCACATGCGAAAGTGAGTCCAATGTTGCAGCTTGGGCCTCGGGTCTGGACTAATTGAAGACCCCTGGAATAACAAGGAGTATGTTAACTGGTCTTTTGCCTCAAGCAGCAAAATGTCTGGGGTTGGCCCCATTTCTCTTCCAGCTAACTTCTAATTTCAGCAACAGGGTTTGTTCAGGGCACGCAACCCATATTACTAATGCATTTCTCCTCCCCCCCCCTTTTTTTTTTTAAAAAAAACACCCTAGATCGCAGAGGAACTGAGCTTTACACAGAAGCCGGACCACATCTCTCTTGACTATAGGCTCTCACATAATCTAGAAACTTTGCAAGCACTGTGGATAGAAGACAGGATCGAGTTGCAGGTAGGGGTTTTGTTTGTTTGTGTATACACATGCTTGTCCATCAGCCTAACTTGGCTGCCTTGTACAAATCAGGTCACATCCTCACCATTCAAAGAATCATGGGAGGTGAAGTGGCTCTGAACTGTCGCTCTGTGAGGGGTAAACTAAAGCTCCCAGACTTCTTTGGGGAAGCCTAATGCTTTAAATGTGCTGTAAATGTCTGGTGTGGATGTGAGCTGATATCCTTTAAATCCGCTAAAATTGCAAAGAAACCAACAAACCACAGTGTGTGTGTGTAGTGTGGGAGTGGGAGTGGGTGGGTGGGTGTGAGAGAGAGAGATGTAAAACCCTCCATCCTTTTCCTTTTTTTATAATAATTTTTATTTGGTTTTACAAATATAAAAATATAACAATTCAAATTACATATCTACATTTAGAGATTTCTCCAAATCTCTGGACTTCCCACTTTCCCTATTCATGGGTCCTATTGTACACCCTCTCAACTGCATATTATTTCATAATCCATATTTGTATTTCTCCATAATATTCGTTACATTACAAGCGTTATTAAAATCCTGGTAATGTTTTCATCTGCTTACAGTGGTCTGCTAGATAATTTATAATTTTTTCCCATTCACTGTTGAAGTTTTGGTCTTCTTGGTTCCTGTGCTTTCTAGTCAGTTTTGCCATTTCAGCATAGTCCAACAGCTTGGTTTGCCATTCCTCTCTGGTAGGGACTTTGTCATCTTTCCATCTCTGGGCTAGTAGCATCTGTGCAGCTGTTGTCGCAAAAATGGTCTTTTCTGGTCCTTTGAAATGTTGGTACCTACGATTCCTAATGAAAAAAGCTTCTGGTTGTGTTTGTTTGTTTTTTGTTTACAAAAGTTATTTTAAACATCCCCCCCATTCATTATATATCAAATCGGAAATGAAAACCCTCCATCCTTTTCATAACACGTATGCTTTTTCCCATACAGGCTGTGGCTGGGCTGGTGGATGTTAAGAACCTGAGAGTGAAGATTCAGTATGGTTCATGCTGGATAATTGTTAGAGGGCAAGTACAAGCAGTTGAAAGGAGGATAAATTTAACAGGGAACTTTAATCACAAATGGTCATGGTTGCTACACTCATATATCCCAGAAACCATACAGGTATGTGCTGGTCATTCTTGTTGTTCTTCATTTACCATATCTTTCTGTGTATAAAACGTTGTTTTTTGCGTTAAAAAAAATCAGGCAAAAAATTTGGGGTCATCTTATACAGTGGTACCTCGGGTTACAGATGCTTCAGGTTACAGACTCCACTAACCCAGAAATAATACCTCGGGTTATTACCCCTTTGCTTCAGGATGAGAACAGAAATTGTGCAGCGGCGGCGTGGCAGCAGTGGGAGGCCCCACTAGCTAAAGTGGTACCTCAGGTTAAGAACAGTTTCAGTTAAGAATGGACCTCCAGAACGAATTAAGTACTTAACCCGAGGTACCACTGTATATGGATAATGAATGCAGTGGCTGGTGGGCATCGCCCGGTGGGTGAATGTCGAAAAAAGCTCAACAACTCAAGAAATACTAATTTCTTAATTTTGGGTTTTAAAAAAAACGACGGGTCATCTTATACGAGGAAAAATATGGTAAAATGGACTGATAAGTCCACAACTGCATTATGAGTGCAGAGCTAAACTGAAAGATAATTTCGCTAATCAGACACTTCCTTTTCTTTGCTGGAGCTGAACATTTCATGATTCTTGAGTTGCTTCTAAGGCACTTATCTTTCTTAGGTGATAATGTCCTTTGAAGTTAATACCACTCAAGAGAGGTGGATCCAGACCGTGAGTGGACAAACGCTTATTACCTATACCTCTAACTCCATCCATGTGAAGCATCAACGCAACACCTTTTGCTGTAGTCTGCATAATGTTACGACGGCGATAACATCCAGATACCCCGCAGCAATCAATTTGACCTTCTTCCTACAGAAACGAGGTACAGTCAATGTTGCCCATGTCCTGCAGCCTTTCTCAGCCTTGGTTCCCCCGATGTTATTGAACTACAACTCCCATCATCCCCAGCCAGCAGGAGCGGAGGCGAGGGATGATGGGTGTTGTGGTCCAACAACACCGGGAGAACAAAGGCTTGGAGAAAGCTCCTGATCTTTTCCTTTGAGTTACCTGCAGTCACAGTGACACCAGGCGATTGACAGGTACCCATTTCAAAGCAGCTTGCAGACACATGTGGGAGCCAACGGGCCACACCCTGTCCTAAAAAAATAATAATTGGGCCCTAGAAATTCTCAAAAAAAAGAAGCATGTTGTGTAGCCTTAAGCCATACACTGGACAATGCTGGTGGAAATTTTTCGTTTTGTTGCATTTCAGAAAACAAAGCCAGAGCAGCATTTCAAGGGCTATTTAATAACGAAAGCGTGGCTGTCACTGCGAATGACCTCACTGGCTTTGAACTGCGTGGCCCTTTGGAACTCACAGCAGAAGTAAAACATTCCTCAGGTTACCTGAAGCATCATGGCCTCCCTTTCAGCCTTAAGGTATTTTATATTTAATTAACAGAATTAATTTACTGCTCAGTTGTAAACAGAAGCTCGTAAGTGGTTTGCCAGAAATAAAGCAAACAATTCCCTGTAACGGGAAGTTCTTATTTTCTGATGTTTCAATGTGTTTTATATGTGCTGGGAAGGTGCCCAGAGTGGCTGGGGAATCACATGGGCAGGGTATAAATAGTAGAATTATTGTTATTAATTAATTAATTAATTTGTTGTTTTGTTTTGGGTTTTTTTAAAAAAATAAAAAAAGGGTTTCAGGAAAAAACTATCCTCCCAACCTAAGGTACTTATTCTCATTGTAGTCAGTCAAACAGTATACTGTTGTTGTTTAGTCATTTAGTTGTGTTCAACTCTTCATGACCCCATGGACCAGAGCATGCCAGGCACTCCTGTCTTCTCCTTCATGGATCACTGCCTTGTCATGGCGAAGGGGCTTGAATAACTCAGAGAAGCTATGAGCTATGCCATGCAGGGCCACCCAAGATGGACAGGTTATAGTAGAGAGTTTTGACTAAACGTGATACACCTGGAGCGGGAACCGGCAAGCCACTCCAGTATCAGTGCCAAGAAAACTCTATGGAGTTTATACGCTAAACAGCAAAAAAGAAGAACCACCTAGCATTAAAATATTACAGCAACATCAAATAAGGGTGTTTCCAGATGGGGCCTTGATATTGCCAATGGGCCATTGGCAGCAGGGTTTGTTTGTTTAACAAATAAATCTGGATTAAATGGTGTCACATAAATTGGACATCGTGAGGAATACAGGAGTTCTGTGCATCCCAGAAAGTTGCACACACATGCTTGATTTCTGTGATTATGGTGGGTCAAAGAAAGCTGGAATACTGAAATCACTGTGATGTAGGATTGAGATGCCCTTCCTCCATGCCATCATTGGTTTGTGAGAGAGAGCACTATCAGCTCAGGGTGTGCCACAGGATGTTGTCTGGGCTGAATTTCTGAAACAGTCATCAGTGTGAAATGATACGAGCATTAAAGAGTAACGAGACCTTGCAATGCTTCTGTTAGATTTCACGTGAATACATCCACATTGATGTGTTGTTGTCTTTTCTCTTCTCCTGCTTATTCCTTCAGCTGACCCTCCTCGAGATCCTGTCTGAGAACAAGACAGAAGCATCCCTGAAGCTGGCTTGTGACCCAAATCTGAATCTCTTCTTTGTTTTCAGGGCTAGAAATAAGTTGCAAAGGTAAGAAGAGGTTGGCCTTGGCGTTTTACTCAGAGTAGGACCACTGAAATTAATGGACTTTGGTTGCTCCTGTGGGTCTATTCTGAGTTGGACTAGCGTTGGCTATAATCCAATGAAGTCCATCGTTATTTGACTTCCCAAAATTGTGGATTGCTGGCACTTACTGAGATAGAGAGGTTAGATGATGACTGTTATTTATTAAGCATTCATTCGGATTAGTTTGTGGAGAGGTTAGACGACGTTGCATCAAGCAAGAGTTATCCCAAACTTTCCAGTGTATTTTCCTATACTTTCCTTATCACACAAGGAAAGTGGGAGCAGCAGGTTTGTTGCACAAGAGCACCAAGCCAGCTGTATTTGCAAACCCTGAATTTGCTGGTTGAATCCCACCTGGTTGTGGTGACAGCCAAGAAGCACCTTCAGAGGGATAGCTAATCTCTTAACACAGAGCTTTCCAAACTTTTCATGTTGGTGACACACATTTTAGACAGGCATCATTTTGTGCGACACAGTAATTCAATTTTACTAGCAAACCAGAGGTTAAACCATGGGTAGGCAAACTAAGGCCCAGGGGCCGGATGCAGCCCAATCGCCTTCTAAATCCAACCTGCAGACGGTCTGGGAATCAACATGTTTTTACATGAGTAGAATGTGTCCTTTTATTTAAAATGCATCTCTGGGTTATTTGTGGGGCCTGCCTGGTGTTTTTACATGAGTGGAATGTGTCCTTTTATTTAAAATGCATCTCTGGGTTATTTGTGGGGTATGGGAATTTGTTCATTTTTTTTTTCAAAATATAGTGTGGCCCACCACAAGGTCTGAGGGACAGTGTACCGGCCCCCTGCTGAAAAAGTTTGCTGACCCCTGGGTTAAAGTAACCCTTTTCCAGTCTAGGGAGGAGCGTGGGGAGCAACTGTACAACACACCTACACACTGCAGCCGACACACTAAAGTGTCACGGCACACAGTTTGGAAAGCTCTGCCTTAGCACATCTGATTGAAGATTCTCTCTTTCTCCTCCAGTGAAGAATTGCATATCAGATGTCTCCAGAACCTGCCATTTCTCCTTCAGTATTTCCCCAGCGCGGCTGAAGTTTCCTCAAAGGTAAATTAACTCCAGTTAAGTCTCGTCCACCACAGATTTTGCTAACTGCATCTTACTGCAACTTACATTAGGAAAGGAATTGGGGGAGAGGAAAACTGCTGATATCACCACGCTGTTAATTCAAATCTATGGTGTGATCACAATTGGAATGCTGTGTTGCCTCACCTCAATATTATAGAGTTGGACAAGGTTCAGAAAAGGGCAGCCAAAATGACCAAGACAATTGAACTAATAATAATAAAATAAATAATAATAAAAATAAAATAATAATAATAAACCTTTATTGCCACTACACCACCTGTGTGCAGTGAAATTAAACGAGCCCCCCCCCCCTTACACTCAGTCTTGTTCGCGCTCTGTGTGCTACTACTGCCCTATGAAGAAAGGTTTCAGAATTTGCGACATTTTAGTTTAGAGAAAAGGTGACATGAGAGAAGTTTATACTATTATGAATGGTATGGAGGCTTTAATGGTATTAAAGCCATGGTTTTCCCAGTAGTGATGTATGGAAGTGAGAGCTGGACCATAAAGATGGCTGAGCACTGAAGAATTGATGCTTTTGAATTATGGTGCTGGAGGAGACTCTTGAGAGTCCCATGGACTGCAAGAAGATCAAACGCATCCATTCTTAAGGAAATTAGCCCTGAGTGCTCACTGGAAGGACAGATCGTGAAGCTGAGGCTCCAATACTTTGGCCACCTCATGAGAAGAGAAGACTCCCTGGAAAAGACCCTGATGTTGGGAAAGATGGAGGGCACAAGGAGAAGGGGACAACAGAGGACGAGATGGTTGGACAGTGTTCTCGAAGCTACGAACGTGAGTTTGACCAAACTGCAGGAGGCAGTGGAAGACAGAAGTGCCTGGCGTGCTCTGCTCCATGGGGTCACGAAGAGTCGGACACGACTAAACAACTAAACAACAACAACAATGGAGACAGAGAATAGGTTAAAAAAAAAATTCTCCCTCAAAACACTAGAACCTTTGGGCATCCAACGAAGCTAAATGTGTGAAGATTCAGGTCAGGCAAGAGAAAGTCATTTGCATAACACATGGTCTATACTAAGGAATTCACTCAGAGAAGGCAGTGATAGCCACCAGCTTCAATAAACGAGGATTAGAGAAGGCTGACATTAGCCATGATGAATATGTTCTGCTGCCACTGTCAGAGGCATTGGGCCTCTGAATGCCAATTGTGGGAACTGCAGGTGGGCAGAGCGGTGCTTCTCTCAGGTAAAACTTGCAGGCTTCCCACAGGCATCTGGTCAGCAGCTTTGAGAAAAGGATGCTAGACTAGATGGGCCATTGGCCTGATCCAGTAGGCTCATCTTTAAGTTCTCAGAGTGATGGCCAGGGCCTGATCATATAACAGATGATGCTGTCCTGTACCTGCTATAAAGGAAAATGAAAGAACAGATTGGGGATCTCCTGGGGACCTGTGAGTGGCAGCAAAGGGGTATGTGTGAAAGACTTTGGTCTTTCAAATTTCAGCAGTGCCCTGTCTGAGGCCAAAATTCAACAACCTCCCATCCATCTCTCGCCTTCCGTTCTGCACTTGTGTTGTTGTTGTTGTTTAGTCGTTTAGTCGTGTCCGACTCTTCGTGACCCCCTGGACCAGAGCACGCCAGGCACTCCTGTCTTCCACTGCCTCCCACAGCTTGGTCAAACTCATGCTGGTAGCTTCGAGAACACTATCCAACCATCTCGTCCTCTGTCGTCCCCTTCTCCTTGTGCCCTCCATCTTTCCCAACATCAGGGTCTTTTCCAGGGAGTCTTCTCTTCTCATGAGCTGGCCAAAGTATTGGAGCCTCAGCTTCAGGATCTGTCCTTCCCGTGAGCACTCAGGGCTGATTTCCTTCAGGATGGATCGGTTTGACCTTCTTGCAGTCCATGGGACTCTCAAGAGTCTCCTCCAGCACCATAATTCAAAAGCATCAATTCTTCGGTGCTCAGCCATCTTTATGGTCCAGCTCTCACTTCCATACATCACTACTGGGAAAACCATAGCTTTAACTATATGGACCTTTGTTGGCAAGGTGATGTACTATGCCATAATTGGAGGGCCCTGCAGTGCCGCCACCCCCAGCTCAGCACCCAAGGAAGGGGAACTGGTCGCACTGTCCTAAAATCACCTCTGGTGAAGAAATACATTGAGGAGAGGGCAAAGTCTTTTGCTGTTGTTGTTTAACTGTCCTCTGTAATTCCTTTAGATAAATTATTCTACCAAAGAAGCAGAAGGGAAAATTTCCATCCAGACGGAAAATAAGGATTTCCTTGTTTTGACAAAGTTAGCGTTTACTGGGAGGAACCACACACAAGTCCTTGAACTGATGCATAGTGTACCCCAGGTTGGTGGGACCACTTTTTAACATGTATTTTAATCCATGCAAACAAGGCAATGAGGAGGTGGCGAATAGCCGCTTTGAGGTTTCTGGGTGTACAACTCAGGAGTCTTGGCATGGTCGGCCAATCGGTGCCAAGGAAGGATAGAACTTGCTTTATGTACGCCACAACAGCAGCAAGAATACTTATCACAAAGTATTGGAAGACACAAGATGAAGGTGATGGACTACATGGAATTGGCGGAAATGACCGGCAGAATCCGAGACCAGGGAGAAGAGCTGGTGGAGGAAGATTGGAAGAAATTTAAAGACTATCTACAGAAATATTATAAAATTAATGAATGTTAGTATGATGTTGGATTGAGGTTAAAGGGTTATTAGTAATAATGTGGTGAAGGAATATGAAAAAATGGATGGTCAAAAGAGGAAAAACTAAAGGTATAATATACTAAGATAAAGATAAGGTTAAGGTAGAGGGAAGGGATTTGCTGACTAAATAACTGAACTGGAATACGGAGAGGGGAGGGGTGGGGAAGTCCGGGAAACAAGCAAATGCAAGAAATATTATGATAATTGAATTGTTTTTATTTGTTTTTACTTCTTTGTATTTTTCTTTTTCTTCTTTTATGTGAAAATCCTAATAAAAATATTATTAAAAAAAGGAGTCTTGGCATAACAAAGGATGTTGCACCTCTCTCCTTTTTTTTTTTTTTTCAGTTAGCAATCGTTCCAAGGCGTCTTGTTCTCACAACGGCTTACCAAAAAAGCAAAAGAACCCAAGCTTTGAGATGTGTTGCATTATGGGATGGCAAAGAAGCAAAACTCGCAGGCAGCTACACTGGAGTCTTCCCAAAGATATATGGAGGTCATGAAGTGCAGGGTAGGTTTCTATAAAACTCTGGGGCAAGCAATGATAAAAGGGAAATGGCTAAAGCTCAATGGGAGAGCACTCGGTTTAAGCAGAGCTTCCAAGGTTCAGTCTCTGCCTTCTCCTGTTAAAAGTATCCAAGTGGAATGGAGGTTAAAATCACTGGGGTTAGATGAGACGGCAAAGTTGGCACGTTTAATTACAGAAAAATCATTGTTGATATTTAGTAAAGATTAGAAACTCTTTATGGACTTTTTGCATGAAAAAGAAAAAGACCTTGTGATATCTGGGTTTGAGGACTGAAGAAAATATTGGTTTTTAGAAAGTAAAATAGTTGGGTGTTACCTCAGAGTGGATGTTTTGAATAATTTTCTGCCTATAGCTGATAGATGAGGAATCAAGAGTTCTCTTTTCTCTTTTTGCTTTTCTCCTCCCTTCCTTTTATCTTCTCCCCTTTTCGGTTTGTGTTTTCATTAGTTTTTTATCTTTGATATAATCTAAAAAGATATTGGGTATTTGATATTAAACTTTGTATATATATATATATTTGAAAGAAAAGCCCATGTTCAGAGAGACCTTTTCAAATCCAGCATCACTGGCCTCATTCAAAGGTTAGATACTGTGGATGTTCAACTTTGCCATCATGCATTTCCTGGACAGGTAAGAGTATGAAGATGATGTAGAAGTCATTCAAAGTTCTACCCCCAAATGAACTTAATTCACATTCGGTTCACCTGGTCATTATAGGGACTGCTTTAAGGTGCGGTTCAGAGATTTTTGAACTTCCTTAAATCCAACTGGTTTGTTCCAAGCACTGGGCGTCGTGTCTAACAGGAAGCGTGGCTTGTTTTTCATTTCAGTGGAGATCTGCCATCCTCTCTCAATCCCTTTTCCCCAGCGCTCCATGCTCCGCTTGCGTGTGGAGCACTCTGGACGTAGCCACAGAGACAACGTCATTATTGGTTGGGACGCAAAGGAACAGGTAACAGAAATGAGAGTTAGCTTTTCCATTCATAAAGTGCTGCACCCTTAGACCCTGCTCTGGAAAGCTATTGCCTCCTCAGTTATGGCCACCCACACTCCAAGTTCAGACAACATGGAAACACAGAATGCAGGTTTTTCATCCAGAAGGTTCCATGCTCATTCTCCAGCATCACCAGTTAAAACAGGGCTGAGGAACGTTTTCCAGCCCGAGGACCACCTAGCTGTCTAGACAACCTTCTGGGGGCCACATGCTGTTGGTGGGTGGGGCCAGAAGCAAAAATAGACAGAGCAAGGAATGTATAAATATTGCCCCTTGTACAATAGAGCAGCTTCTCCCTCTCTCTTCTCCATCCAGCAGACAAGGGACATGGTCATAGTTCCTTTGCACACATACCTGGCTCCTTCCCTTTGGTCGAGGGGCGGGACAAGGCTTAGTAATCACCTGCTGTTTCCACGATATAGCTTTAAACAGCCTTTCTGGCCTCATAAGCCCCTCTCCTGTCTAAACCTCCCAAAACTTCAACAATACAAAATTAGTTACCGTATTTTCCGGCATATAAGACGACTGGGCATATAAGATGACCCCCCAACTTTTCCAGTTAAAATATAGAGTTTTGGATATACTCTCCGTATAAGACTACCCCTCTTCCAACGCACACCAAACAAAAATTAAAAAAACCAGTCTCCAGTCCGGCTCGGAAATCTGCTCTGCTTCCCAGTGGCTGGGGGCTTCTGGGGCCAATTTTCAAGCATATTTCTGCTTCATCTAGAGAGCTTGGTGTCCTCTGATTTAATTTGCTGTCGTTTTATCCTTTGGCGGGGAGTTGCTGTAGGAGCTGCTGCTGTAGCCGGTGTATAAGACAACCCCCGACTTTTGAGAAGATTTTCCGGGGTTTAAAAGTAGTCTTATACGCCAGAAAATACAGTATCTTTTCCATTTGTATGTAAATCTAGACATTTTGTGTTTTATGTTGTAAATCACCCTGTGATCTTCGGATGAAGGGTGGTATGCTATTATTTTTAATAACATAACAAACTGTAATGGTTCTAGGGGTTGCTCGTGCGTAAGTTGCCGCCACTCCTGGCTAGGTTACCTGGTTGAACCCTTTCTGTCTGGACAGCCTCAAGTTTCGTGGCTGCCTCAGTCGCTGGCAGAATCCATCAGTGGGCGTTTCTTGAACCTCTTCCAGCATAAAAGCTGTTTGGCGCCCAGTCTTCTCCTACTCTCCCTGCGCGGAAGTCTTCTGTGCAGGGAGGGTGTGGACAGCAGAGTACCCGTACTCTCTCTGCTGGTCTCCGCCGAGGAGTCCTGGAGCCACCTCTCCGATTCCCCCATCTGCCCCCCTTCTCCACTGGTGTTACGCTGATTTCCTTCCCCAGTGGATGGGCTGCCTCTCTCCCTGCTGGGACCCTCTCCGGCATCCCTCTGGAGCCTTCTCTCCGCCTCCAGCTCCGATGGCAGTTCCCTGACACAAACCATAAACAATATAATTAAATATAACAACAATAATAGGAGAGATTGCTATTGCCACCACTTGTTTAAGCTCTGTTTCTGATTACGGCAACAGGTCTCTGTATCTTCTTCTCTCAAGTTTGGAAAAGAGCGTGTCTATTACTACGCTGCTGTGGCTCACCCTTTTAACTTCACTATCAATCACATGGAGGTTAGGTCTCTCACTGAAAGCAGAAGAGGCGCCTACAACCAGCAGGTAAATTGGCCGGATGGCTCACACAAAGCAATTAATGGTCCAATCCTATAGATAACTATCCAAAAATAAATCCTGTTCTGGAAACTGGTTATCAGAACGCAGCTGTGTGCTCCTGATAACGTATGGTATTTCCCCCCCAATTGAACTGGGTTGTGTAAAGCGGGGATGGGGAACATGTGGCCCTCCGAATCTTGCTGAATCACAACTCCCATAATCCCTGACTATCAGCCATGCTGGCTTGGATAGACAAGTTTCAGCTTCGGCAGCACATATACTAAAATTGGAACGATACAGAGAGGTTCCCATCCCCTGCAACAAGGGCTGGCACATGCATTACACTTAACTTTAAACCATGGTTTCCATATCCTGGGCTTGTTTGGAAGCTGCTAACCATAGTTTCCCACATAATGCTAAGGTATAGTTAGTTATGGCTTCCTGGCTTGTTCCCCCACTTGTACAAAGAGAAGTTACAGTGGTGCCCCGCAAGACGAATGCCTCGCAAGACGGAAAACCCGCTAGACGAAAGGGTTTTCTGTTTTGGAGGTGCTTCGCAAAACGAATTTCCTATGGGCTTGCTTCGCAAGACGAAAATGTCTTGCAAGTTCCTGCGATTTTTTTTCGCTCCCCACCCCCTTTTTCTAAGGCACTAAGCTGCTAATAGCCTTTTAGCAGCTAATCCGCTAATCTCTTAAGCCTTTAATAGCCGCTAATAGCCGCTAAACCACTAATAGCGCTAATCCGCTAATCCGCTAATAGGGTTGCTTCGCAAGACGAAAAAACCGCTAGACGAAGAGACTCGTGGAACGGATTCTTTTCGTCTTGCGAGGCACCACTGTATTTGCAAGGGAAAGAAGCTTGTTCATACCTGGGTATGATCATGTGAACACAGCCTGTCTTTCTATCCTGCTGTTTTCCAGAAGGTCAAAGCACCTTACATCCATTTCTCTAAATCAGGGGTAGGCATCCTAAGGTCCGTGGGCCAGATGTAGCCCAATTGCCTTCTCAATCCGGCCCACGGATGGTCTGGGAATCAGTGCGTTTTTACATGAGTAGAAGGTGTCCTTTTATTTAAAATGCATCTCTAGGTTATTTGTGGGGCCTGTCTGTTGTTTTTACATGAGTAGAACGTGTGCTTTTATTTAAAATGCATCTCTGGGTTCTTTGTGGGGCATAGGAATTTGTTCATTTCCAAAAAATATATATATAGTACGGCCCACCACATGGTCTGAGGGATGGTGGACTGGCCCACGGCTGAAAAAGGTTGCTGGCCCTGCTCTAAATGCTAATCACTTTGTCCCTTAGGTGTGGCTGGCTTGGGACGATGGGCAACCCGCCCACTTGAAATTTACATTTGGCGACAGGTCCCAGACCAACATCACTCTTTGGGATGCTTGTATCACAGCTTCCTCTAGCCAGGTACAAATGTTTCTATTGGCATTTTCAATTAATATTTTAGGCCGTCTGTGGCAAACCGCTTAGAGGTCCTTTGTTCCAGAAAGTGGTACAGTGGTACCCCGCAAGACGAATGCCTCAGAAGACAAAAAACTCGAAAGACGAAAGGGTTTTTCGTTTTCTGAGGTGCTTCGCAAGACGGATTTTCCTAAGGGCTTGCTTTGCTAGATGAAACGGCCCTGCCTCTCGTGTCATGGTGACGGTCACTGCACGCACGCACGCTCGCTTCCCCGCTCCTCCGGCTCCCTCCCACCTTCCGGCTGACGGCTCCTCCGGCTCCCTCCCACCTTCCGGTTAGTGCCTCGCGCCGCTGCCCACCCCCCTCGCGCGCTCCCCTCAGAGAGCCGTTGCCGCCAGCGCCTCCCTCTCCCTGGAGTCGCGCTCCTGAGCCCTGCCGCCCTCCAGCAGCCACGTCGCACGGTGGCCACAACGCGCGGGTGAGTCTGAGGTACCGGCTGCGGCAGCTGTCCTGCTTCTCCCCGCCCCTCCCCGCCATTGTCAGTGTTTAAATGCAGTGGTGCTTCGCAAGACGAAAAAACTCGTACAACGAAAAAACTCACGGAACGAATTAATTTCGTCTTGCGAGGCACCACTGTATGTGCATATATTTTTTTTGTTATATAAAAGACTGCATTGCATCATTGCAGCTATGCCACCGAAAGTGAACATAGATCATTGGAAGCTGCCTCATACCCCAGTTCACCATTGGTTCATCCAACTCATTGTTGTCTGCACTGACTGGCAGCAGCTCTCCAGAGTTTCAGGGAGACGTATCTCTCAGTGCCACCTGGAGGGGCCGGGGATTGAACCTGGGATCTTCTGCAGGCAAACAGGTGCCCTGCCCCTGAACCACACATCTTCTCCAAAGTAATAACCAATGTTTCTCATTCATAATTTCTGCAGCTTCAGAAGGTTCTAAGCCTTGCAAGTCTCCAGGCCTGTGGGTCCCTCGAGCAGACAGCAGCCTTGTTGAGTCAGCACTTGGACCTGAAGTGGGATGGCAGAAAAATTGTGCAGAATCTGACATATGAGGTGGAATCTTCATTATTCTGTTGCATGAAACTGAGTACTGGTTTTGGGGGGACAGGAGGCGGGCAGGTGTGGAGGACTCCCTGGTCCTGAATGGGGTAACTGTGCCCCTGAAGGACCAGGTGCACAGCCTGAGAATCATTTTGGACTCACAGCTGTCCATGGAGGTGCAGGTCAATTCTGTGTCCAGGGCAGCTGTGTGCCCGCTCCTTCTGGTACGCAGGCTGAGACCCTCCCTGCCGTAGACTGTCTTGCCAGAGTGGTGCATGCTCTAGTTATCTCCCTCTTGGATTACTGCAATGCGCTCTACGTGGGACTACCTTTGAAGGTGACTAGGAAACTACAATTAATCCAGAATGCAGCAGCTAGACTGCTGACTGGGAGTGGCCGCCGAAACCATATAACACCGGTCCTGAAAAACCTACATTGACTCCCAGTACATTCCTGAGCACAATTCAAAGCTTTAAAGTCCTAAACGGCCTCGGCCCAGTATATCTGAAGGAGCGTCTCCGCCTTCATCGTTCAGCCCAGACACTGAGGTTCAGCTCCGAGGGCCTTCTGGCGGTTCCCTCACTGCTAGAAGTGAGGTTACAGGGAACCAGGCAGAGGGCCTTCTTGGTAGTGGCGCCTGCCCTGTGGAACACCCTCCCATCAGATGTCAAGGAAATAAACAACTATCTGACTTTTAGAAGACATCTGAAGGCAACTCTGTTTAGGGAAGTTTTTAATGTTTGATGTTTTATTGTGGTTTTTAATATTTTGTTGGGAGCTGCCCAGATGGGTGGGGTATAAATAAATTGTTGTTGTTGTTGTTGTTGTTGTTGTTGTTACATCACTTGGAGAAAATTGCTTTCATGAACAAGGCTGGGGTAGGGCAGGATTTGCTTTTTGACATATTTCATGGCCCTTGAGCCTGTTATGCTAGCTATTTATTTATTT
The DNA here is from genome assembly GCF_965153285.1 of Podarcis tiliguerta. Lineage (NCBI taxonomy): Eukaryota > Metazoa > Chordata > Lepidosauria > Squamata > Lacertidae > Podarcis > Podarcis tiliguerta. The sequence continues at coordinate 39,136,072 of NC_139547.1, read as the reverse complement.
ATTTATTTATTCTTGTTGCTGATGGTGCTGAATGTTTTCCATAAGATCTGTAGGCTTGTGCCCATGGCTTCCGCCAAATAATCCTGGGAACTGGAGCTTCCCCCTCACAGAGCTACAATTCTCAGCACCCTCAACAAACTACAGCTCCCATGATTCTTTTTAATATATATATATATTTATTAGAGGTTTGGAAATTACAGAAAAAAGAAAAAGAAAGAAAAAGAAACAATATAAATTTAACAAAACATACATTACAGTTACAATAAAAAAAAATACAACAATACAAAAAAGAAGAAAAAAAGAGAAAAATGAAAAAAAAAACCAATACATTAAACACACACATCCAATATTCCATATCTTTACCTTTCATTAACTTGGTTCATCGACCTCTTCACACCTCCCTTTTTTGTATTCTATTTCAATTAACTATTTCAGCAAATTCTTTCCATCTTACTCAATTTTTGTTGTATAATTTATCTTAACAGTCTAACCTTAAATTTTTCATTTTATCCCGTTATCAATCCACTTTTACTTACGTCTTTATTACATTTCTGCTAAAATCATATAACTTCATTCCAGCATCCTTCTAACATTCATTAATTTTACAATGTTTTTGTAGATAGGCTTTAATTTTTTTCCAATCTTCTTCCACCGACTCTTCTCCCTGGTCTCGGATTCTGCCAGTCATTTCCGCCAGTTCCATGTAATCCATCAACTTCATCTGCCATTCTTCCCTGGTGGGTAGATCTTGTGTCTTATAGCTCCCATGATTCTTTGGGAAGTTTTTAATATTTAATGCTGTATTGTTTTTAACACTTGATTGGGAGCCACCCAGAGTGGCTGGGGAAACTCAGCCAGATGGGCAGGGTATAAATAATAAATTATTATTAATTATTATTATATTATGTGTGATCTGCCTGAATTGGCTGGGATGTGACTGAATCTCACCCCAAAACAGTGACAGTTTGGGAGCACCCTTAGGAGCCATTATTAAACAACTTGTGAGTCGTACTCATCAGTGACTGCAGACATCAGAAATGCAGGCACGTTTTGAGCTCCTGTTCTATTTTCCCTTTTTAAAAAAATGCAGAAAAGCAAGTCATTGCACCTGGATAAAATTCAGGTGGAAGCCATTTTGGAAAACATCTTTTCGACTCCATGTTCCAGTCAGCATATCTTGGGGGAAATTGAAACAGACTACTCAGCTTGGCTTCGTCATTTTGCGAGCCTCAGAACCTGCGATCTCCCGGAGGTAAGTGATGCGTTGCCGTTGCTCTCAAATACAAACAGGGTTATCCTGTGCCTGCCTACTCAGAACGAAGCCCCGCTGAAATGAACGGGGCTTCCTTCTGAACAAACATGCATAGGACTTCAGTGACATGTTCATGCCTCTGCTTTGCAGAGAACAACCCTCTATCAATCTGAAAGCATCCTATGTTATTAGAGGGGCAGTCAGGTCCGAGTCCGGCTTAAAAGATAAAGAATCCCAGAATCATTGGAAGGGACCCACGAGGGTCATCTAGGCAGGATATTTCGAAACTGGCATCTATACATAACAATTACCATATGCAATTTTTATGCAAACCTTTTGCGGGGTGCATTTCCTCTTTGGGGGCACCCTGCCTGTCAAGACTTGGAAGCAGTGTCAAAGAGGTATCATTCCTACCCACTGTGACACATGTCTATTCCCCCACCACCACCTTTACTTTACTCTGTCTCTGGTAATTCCACCCACTCTTGTTTTCCTAGGCAATTGCACTCTCTGGGAAGCACCAGCTAAACAAGGGAGGTTTTCTCTGGCGATCAGAAGGCAAACTCAGCCTTGCTGGCAGCGAGGGGTCCATCACGGCCGCCTTAAGAAATCGTAGCACAGCCGAAGAGAGGAACTATTCGACAGAGTTTTCAGTGAGTTGTACAATATGTGACTTGGGCCCAGGCTACCTGAGATATCTTATCTCCTTATACAAACCTGCCCGGGTGCTAAGACCCTCATGGGAGCAACTTCTCTCAGGCCTGTTGACAGTACTACCCAGGACAGGATGGGGTTGTGCAGGGTTGTTAAGGCAGCAGAGAGCATTGTTGGCTGCCCACTCTCCACCTTAGAGCAGATTTATGCCACAAGGTGCCATAGGAAGGCACTGGACATAGTAAAAGATCCATCGCATCCTGGTCACTGTCTCTTCGAGCTCTTGCCGTCGGGACGGAGATACAGGACGATGAAGACAAGAACGAGCCGTCTTAAGAACAGCTTCTTCTCCAGAGTGATCTCGGCCCTGAATGGGAAGCCCAGACTTTGAAAATCATCTAATCTCCCTTGCTGTATTTTACTATATTTTTTAATTAGTGTTTTTATGGAGCAGCCAAGTAATTTCGTTGTCCCCGAAGGGGGCAAAGACAATAAAATTATTATTATTATTATTATTATTATTATTATTATTATTATTATTATTATCAGAGCCAAGGTTGGTGATGACACCAAAGGAAGCCTTTTCTGTGGCAGCTCCCATATTGTGGAATTCTCTCCCAAGAGACTGGCTCCCTCTTTGCTATTTCCTGTTTAGGCAGGCCTTCAGAAACTAAGGCACAGACCACAAAAAACAGTGACAATTTGTTGTTGACAAAGGACAGCTGGACATATAAAGGGCCCCCATTACCTTCAGTAACTTAGGGCCTCATCAAACCTAAATCCGGCCCTGCCCTGGACTGAATATCCCTTCAGTCTGATGCAGCAGGCACTTAAGTGCCAATGGCAGGCGAAGGGTTAAGCACTCTCTCATTTCCCTGACCTTCCTTTAATGCAAATTTCCCCCTCCCAACAGAACAGTTGCAAGAGAAAGGACTGCCTGGGCTTTCTTGCACACCCCTGCTACGTGACATGCAATTTGCCCCGACAATCTTGCTGCATCCGCCATAACTATTTGAGTTCAAAATTTACCTTCATCTGCCACCCTTATTGCAAATGAGCATGCACTGCCACCTAGTGGTAAAGGTATTCAGGTGAATATAGATAATTTGAAGAGTGGGCTGGTGGTGGGAGCTTTAAAATTACTAATAGCTAGGTGGGTGCAGAGCTGTCTTTCCCATAGGGCTTAGTGGTGCGTTGCGCCAGGGCGCCGGCCTCTCAGGAGCGCCCCAGCGAGTGGAGGAGCTGCGCAGCTTTGCCAGCGGCCTCCCCTTTCCTGGCACGCCTGCCTGCTGTGCCCCACCAACCATATGGCTGGTGGGCACGCAGCTTCCCTCCCAAGCCTCTGCGGGGGATTGCTCTCCTGCAGTGGCACGGGGGAGTGTTGCGCTCCCCCCCCCCCATGGCCGGCAGTACGCAGCTTCGCCCCCCCCCCCCACCTATCCATTGTAATTTGGGGGCGCTAGGTGGATATTTGCACCCCGGTGCCGCATCTGCTAAAGACGGCCCTGGGTGGGTGTGAGCAGAATTCAGTTAGGGCCTAGTGCCTTCTTGCCATACCACTCCAAATCACCTTTCAGTATGAGGAAAGAAGAAGAAGAGGAGTTTGGATTTGATATCCTGCTTTATCACCACCCGAAGGAGTCTCAAAGAGGCTAACATTCTCCTTCCCCTTCCTCCCCCACAACAAACACTCTGTGAGGTGAGTGAGGCTGAGAGACTTCAGAGAAGTGTGACTGGCCCAAGGTCACCCAGCAGCTGCATGTGGAGGAGCGGAGACGCGAACCCGGTTCACCAGATTACGAGTCTACCGCTCTTAACCACTACACCACAGTGGCTTTTGGTTGTGCATTTGGGACTCTTTTGTTTATAGAAAAGGAGAGGAACAGGTGACACAACAGAATAGTATAAAATTATGTGCGACATGGGGAATGTGGGTAGAGAATTAAAAAAAATGCCTCCCTCTCTCATGATGCTAGAATTCATGGATGTCCAAAGAAGATGAATGCTGGGAGATTCAGGACCGAGAAAACTAAGTCATCCTTCAAATTGTTAAACTATGGAACTCACTCCCACAGGGATGGCCGCCAAGTGAGATGTCTTTAGAAGACAAATGGGCAAATTTATGGAGGAGAAAGTTATTGATGGCTACTAGCCACAATGGCTATGTTCTGCCCCAAAGGTAGAGGTGGTAACGCTTCTGAAAACCAGTTTCTGAAAATGTTTTGCCTTTCTTTCCACAGCTCAAAGCATCTGATGCTGTTTGGCTGGGTGTGGTGGGAAGTGTGGCTTCCTCAGCTGGTCAAAGTCAAGTCCGGGTGGAGGCGAAGATTGACCCAAAAGAGGCAGTGAAATTAGCAGCTTCCAAAGGAAAAGGATGCCTTCAATGTTACGCGGGATACCTGAAAGGTAAATTCGCTATTCCGTGGTGCTCTGTTCTGGATAACTGGCATCCAATCGCATGTGGAATCCCTCAAAGTGATGGCTAGTGTGCTATTGTGGTTAAAGGAGGGGAGCCTCAGGCTCGAATGTGGCCCACCATAGCTCTCTGTGTGGACCTCAGAGCTCTGCTCAGTCCCCATCGGGGCACCAACTTGGGTCCCAGGTTATGGGTGCCCAGCACTTGTGACGTGATGGGGGGGCTACGGTGTGGTTGCTGAGCACCCACAACAATTTTTTGTGGGTGCTCGGGCCCCACGGGCCCCCTAGAGATGGTGTCCCTGGTACTCACTCTTCACTGGCCCTTCCCCATGCGCTCCCAGAGAGCTTCTTGCCTGCCTGGAATATGTCCTGATAATAATGCCTCTTCCTTTTCTGGAAAGGAGGACCTCTCTGTAGAAAAGTCTGACTCGCGCACTGCCAAAATCTGACTTTCACTTTTTTACAGCAGGCTACACCTGCTGGTCCAGCTGCTATTGCCTCTGGTCCCACCCACCACTGAAATGCGGCCCCCCAAAGGTTTCCCATTAGTCAATGCGGCCCTCAGGCTGGAAGAGATTCCCAAGCCCTTGCATCTGAGTAGCAATGGGAGAGCTAGAGATCACATCCTCGTGGAGCTGGCTGGCCTTGGGTCCAACTCTTTCTGTCTCTCTGATTAACTCCCCTTGGGAAGGGACAAAAAGGAGTTTAGGGATTTTAAAGAAACAATTTCATATGTCGTGTGTCTTTGTTTCTCAGTTTGATCCAGGAGGTGTACAAATAAAACACAGCTCTTGGTGGGCAACTCTTCCTTCTTATGGTTATGCGGGGGCATGGACAGGTCAGGTCTTCAAATAGAGGACTGTCCTGTGTAATGTAGGACACATGGCCACCCATGACCCAGAGAAGCAGTGATGGTGATTTGGCAGCCTCCTTTTTTGTTTATATTTTGGAAGTTTGATTAATTTTAATTTTTTTAAATTTAAATACCGTCCTATAACTGGGGGTCTCAAGATATAAAACCACAAAATACCTAATAAAAATAAAAACAACAACCCAATAGCCGCCACTCCCACTCCCCAAAAAAAAACATTTCAAAAGGGCATAGGATGTAAATTGGATCAACCAAAGGCCTGGTTGAAAAGGAACCATTTTCGTCTGGCACCTAAAGGTGTATAATGAAGGCGCCAGGCGGACTTCCCTGGGGAGAGCATTCCATAGACGGGGAGCCACTGCAGAGAAGGCCCGTTCTCGTGTTGCCACCCTCCGAACCCCTCAAGTTTGTCTGCAACTCTACAGTTCTGTGATGATTTCTATCGTTTTGCAATGGCCGCTTCCTTCCTTTCCTTGATTTCACACTTCTCTTTTTCCACCGTGGCTTAAAACTTTGTTCTTCTCTTGGTTCTCGCAGAGGATGCTGAGGATGGGCTGGAGCTTGAGGCTTGCACAGATGGCCAACAGCATGCCGCTTTCAATGCCTACCTTGTCATTAACAGAGAGAGGCGAGAGGAAGTGGGGCACTTGGCCCTGGAAGCCTCCAACAAGAGCTTGAGCTTCAAGGCCCATGGCTGTGGAGGTCCAGTCACTAAAACAGAGGTGTGATGTTTTCAAAAACGACAGGGCTCTCCAGATCCCCATTTTGTTCTGCGCTTGTTATTATTTTTGCTCGAGATGGGATCAGGGCAGTTATGTTCTGGTTTTGTGGTGGGGAAAGACCATTTCTGGCATAAACACCTCCAACCTGTTGCTTGATATCAGTTGGCCTCGGAGACCAAGATTTCTTGGTGGGGGTGGACACACTGCTGCCCCAGATGTGGCCAGCAGTGACCCTGGTGATGGTACCCCTAAAGTGAGAGACACCAAAGGGGTCTCACATTTGGGGGTGGGGCTGTGCTAGGGTCAAAGACCCCACCTGCTGCTATTTGAGCCAGGAGATTTACTGTACTTTTCCGTGTATAACATGCCCCCATGTATAAGACGACCCCTATTTTTGGGGACTCCAATTTAGGAAAATGGGGGAAGATTGCCCAGAGTTGTCAAGCTATTTTTTTGCGGAGGATTGCCCGGGGTTGTCAAGCTTTTTTTAGGGTCAATTGCCGAAAAACAGTCATAGAGAAAATCATCGTCTTGTACACAGAAAAGTACAAGACTGGGGTTTTGTTTCTTGGTGGCTAGATGGAGAATGATTGTTTTTGCTGAGGCAGGTAAGCACCTAGTCATGTGCCTGGAAGGGAGATTTTGAGACCACTTAGTCGGGGGGCGGGGTGGAGTGACAGGATCCTAATTCTGTGGTGTCGGATCATGGGTAAACATGAAGTAAACATGAGCCACAGCTGAAGTCTGGACAGTGGAAAATGTAGTTTGATTGCTGAGAATGGTTAGGTAACCCTCATTTCCCATCACAGAGTTATAGTTCTCAGAGTGCCCTAGAAAGAGGGGTTAACTACTAAACTATTTTGAGAACTGTAGCTTTCTGAGGGGGAATAGGGGACTCCTAACAACCTTTATCACCTTTACCAAATTACACTTCCCAGGAGTCTTTGTGGAAAGCCATGACTGTTTAAAAGTGGCATGATGTTAATTTGTGCAAATAGTGCCTTAGAGATCCCAGACAGTGAGAGCTAGGCCTCGTGTTCACCTCAGTAATCTTTTCAAAACCACACATCAAAGTCTTCTTCTTTCTGATTCTCGCAGTCAAAACTGAGTAAGATCGCATCCGACCTTCAGCACAGGCTATTGGCAAAGATCAAGAACCTGGAAGGATGCCTCCAGGATTTCAGGAAATCGGTAAGAAGTTGGCAGCAACTATGGCAAATGATCAGGGTTAGCCCAACAACATCTGGAGGGGTTGCAGATTCACCATCCCTGCTATATTAAACAAAAACAGTACAACTGTGTCTGTGGTGCAAACTCTGCAGGTTCAGCATGTTGACTTTCTCTACAATGCTGTTGGATGGCTTTCAAAAACTTCCCAGGAAGTAGCAGGAATCCTCCAAAACAAAATGAGAGGAGTCGTCCAGTTGTGGAAACAGAGCAGAGTCAAGCAAACACTACAGAACAGCCTCCCACTTTACCTGGGCAAACTTCAAGTCATCATACAACAAATGCAGATGGAGTTGCAAAGTAAGCTGGGCAGGGTGGAATGATTAAAAAAAAGAAAGAATTTAAGGGCCTAGCCAAAGATGGGGACTCTCTGGTTCAGGGATTGGGAAGGTATGTGGCCCTCCGAGCCTTTCTATCTGGCCCTTGGGACTCTCAGCAGGCCAACTGCCTTCCTTCTTCCCAGATCATGTAGCCTTCACTGGCTCTGCGTTGCCAATTCCTTGGATATTTTTGCATGTACAAAAATTAGGAGAAATTTTCACAAAATTGCTGGTGCATTTTCACAAGGACATTTTAAATAATAAAATTTTAAAAAGTGACGCAGAAATGTGAAGAACTGAATTTCAGGGTGGGAAAAACGAGAAATTGGCAAATTTGCCCCTCCACAGGACATGTATGTTAATTTCAATAGGTCTGCTCTGAGTAGGAGCAGTGATGGATGCAACCCTTTCCCCACTCCCCATCACACTCTCTTCTCCACCCTGTTTCCTTTTAAAAAGAGCCATTGACAACACTGAAGGATGCTTATTACGACGTGACGTTGAAGCCTCTGGACGAGGTGTGGCAACAGAGGACGGAGGAGTATCTGAAGAAACTCCAGGCTTTTGTGCCCACGCTAGTGAAGGATGTGTGGCTGATGGAGCCAATCCAAGTTTCCCTGAGAATGCTGAAAACTGCCTTGGATATGGTTGGTATTTAAAAATTATTCATGTCCCTCCTGCTCAGCACAGGAGCCCCAGTGGCCTAGTACCTGCTTCCAACAGGAGTTTGCTTGATATACAATCACAGAGTTGTCAATTTTGGAAGGCCTCTTTTATACGTGGCAACCATTTTGTGTTGTGCCAGGCCCCCATGACAGCCATTTTGTGTTGTGGTACGCCTCATGAAGTTTTCCATTTCATGACGGGTGTCCGCATCGCTTTCTCAAAATTTGTGTCCCAGAACTTGGCTCTCATCTGCCATGGCAAGGCGGTGAGGGGTCAGCAAGATTGTCACGTCCTCAGACTTCACTTCAACAAGCAGATTTCTTTTTAATGATACACACTCTCTGCCATTGCTTTTTAAAATTAAATTTTAAAAAAATCCAGTTTAAATTTAGCAATGTTAATTCCTTGGGTTTGTGTTCTTTTTACCCACCCTGCAAAACAGGCAACGCAACAGATGCTAAGCTGGGCAGAAGCCAAATTTTCCAGAGCAGTGAGCAAGCTTCAGAAACCTTTATCAAGCCTCTACAGTTTTTCAGCCAGGTAACACTGTGGAATGATTGCACTTGGCTGAGTTCAAACAAAATGCAGTGTTATATATATATATATATATGCCCATGCACCTGTTAAGTTGTGGGTGAACATATCAGACGACACAGCGATTCTTCAAACAGCTCTTGTTTATTCAGAGGCCAGAACAGAACTGAACTGAAGGGTTCAGTCAGCCTGCTTTTATAGAGCTCCAGTACAACGTAACTGTAGCAACTTTCTAAAACTATCCAATCACTTTCGATCCCTTATTTGCATAACTATCTACAGTATCCCCCTGCTGGCCCAGGGTGAGAACTTCAGTACAGCACCCATACTTTGGTTTTTCAATCAGTTACATTTGCCACATGGCATGGCTGGCTGCATCTTGCCTGGACTCTGACGTTGCCACTCATTTCCCATTTGGGCTATTAACTGGGTTGCCTTCCCAGCTGGGAAGACCCCAGCAGAGTAGATGACAAGCAAACAGTGCAGTTTGGTCTCCCTCTTCACAAAATGGTGTAGAACTGTCCACTGAGCCCCACAGTTAATTGGGCAGTGATGGCTCTCTTCTTGGATGGCATTGAAAGATAATTAGATAAATACATGGAGGATCAGTCTATCAATGGCTATGAGCCACAATGCCTATGTTCTGCCTCCACTGTAGGCTAGGAATTGCAAATGGGGAGAGTGCTGGGGGGCTCAGGTCCCCCTCGCAGGCTTCCCAATAGGCATCTGGGTTGTGGGACCAGAATGGGCCTTTGGCCAGACCTACTGGGCTCTCCCGAAGTTCATACGGTGCCTTTCAGAAACTGCTCTGTGGAAGTGAGATTGCCAGTGAAGCCTAAAGGAGAACCCACGCTGGACCTGGGAAACATCACAAACTATCTCATCGAAGAAAAACTTATGAAGCCCTTCCGAAGGCTGTACAGCATCAACCCAGCTGCGGAATATTACCGATTCAAGCAAAGAATTATGGAGAGCCCGTTTGAGCGTAAGTCTTCTAAAACCCCTAATTTCCATTCACTTCCTCTTATCTCATGGAGTATAAGACAGAAAGGAATGCACAGGAGCTGTAACAACAACAACAACAACTCCACGTGTTCCCTGCATCTCTGCAGTTTCCTTCACAGCTTCCACTTTAATTGCGCAAACGTAAATTTCCGCTATGCACTTGAACCCTTCTTGCAAAATGCTGGAAGTGACCTCAGTGCAAATGTCCAGGCCAATGTTTGAGCTTAGGTCCCACTGCCTGGTAATTGCATAATGTACCCTGTGCTTGACTGGGACACGGGTGGCGCTGTGGGTAAAAGCCTCAGCGCCTAGGGCTTGCCGATCGAAAGGTTGGCGGTTCGAATCCCCACGGCGGGGTGCGCTCCCATGTTCGGTCCCAGCGCCTGCCAACCTAGCAGTTCAAAAGCACTCCCGGGTGCAAGTAGATAAATAGGTACCGCTTTATAGCGGGAAGGTAAACGGCGTTTCCGTGTGCAGCTCTGGCTCGCCAGAGCAGCGATGTCACGCTGGCCACGTGACCCGGAAGTGTCTGCGGACAGCGCTGGCCCCCGGCCTCTTGAGTGAGATGGGCGCACAACCCTAGAGTCTGTCAAGACTGGCCCGTACGGGCAGGGGGTACCTTCACCTTTACCCTTTTTACCCTGTGCTTGCTGTCCTGGAATGGGGTTTGGTTGGTTTGTCGGTTAGTTTGTGTTACTGGATAGAAAGCATCTCTGGCTTAGCCATTTCAACATGCCTTGTATGGGGAAGGTCCCTGGCATCTCCAGAGAGGGCTACAAGGGACTCCTTTCTACAATCCTGGCAAACCACCACCTGTGGAAAGTACAGAACTAGCTGGATTTGAGGGTCTGGCTCAGTTGAAAGCAGCTTCCTTTGTTCAGCTGGGCCTGCTCCATAGTTTAGGGATTTCTATTCCTAGGCTTGCCATATATCCGGAACATTCTGGACATGCCAGGAAATCAGATGCCTAAAATGGCGTCCTGGGATATATATTTTTTAATACATTTTAATTGATTTTTTAACATATCATTTCCAACAATCATTTAACATAAATCCTTATCTTTTACAATATTTTAGATTTCCATCAACAAGCTCTGAAGATTTCCCATACTTTATCACTTATTCTGCATTTCTTAATTTATCTATTACTTTTAATTATCATTAACTACGGTAATAATTCTCTTCATAATCTTCATTGCAATATTTCACATAATCCTCCTCACAGAACTTCTTGCAGTCCTACTTGCGTAATCTGTTTATTACAGTTGCTTTTTAGATAGTTCAAATATTTACTCCAGTCTTCTAAGAATCTCTGATCCCACAGGTTTCGAATCCTTCCTGTTAATTTATCTAATTCTGCGTAGTCCATTAACTTCATTTGCCACTCTTCTTTCATCGGTAATTCTTCTTGTTTCCAGGGAAATTTTTTGAATTCTAAGAGCATTCCAGAATTTCCCGTACATATTTTCCTCTGAGCAGCAGAAGGAATGTCCCCCCCCCCCTTACATGGGAGACCCAAAGCACACCCCCTCCTAACATGCAGCAGCCCCAACTGAGGAGGAGGAGGAGGGGAGTGCAAAGGACAGTGGAAAGAGAGCGAGAGCACCCCCAAGCACCCGCCAGCCATCCAGAGAGGAAAATAAAGATGGCTCTGTTACCCTGCCCCCACCTTCCTCCCCCCTCAAGAGCTGCTGCATTCCCTTCTTCAAGCTGCCTCAGCTGCTGCCTGGAGGAGGACAATTGCTCCCTTTTCTAGGACACAGAGCAGGAGGCGAGAAGCCTGGCTAAAAGGGAACATGGCATGTTATGTACTGAGTTGAATAGGATCCAAAATGCAGCAGTCTGATTGGTCCTAGTACAATAGGATTCAGAATGCAGCAGTCTGATTGGTCCTAGAAAAATGCAGCAGTATGATTGATCCGCAGGAGCCACCCAATCCAGCTCCAGGTGGAAGTGAATCCGCAACCTGATTGGCTTACAGGAGAATCCCGGAATCAGCCAATCACGTGTGGCCCATTGTGTAAATAATGTATTTAAAGCAGATATTTTGGGGGAACTTTCATTTCCTTGCTACTATGAGCTGAATAAGGAGCATGAAATCCACACTCGACTCTGAGTATATTTCAGGGCATCTGTTGCTACTTGCTCAGGAGCAGGTCCAAAGGAACTTACCTCCTCAGTCCCACCCTCCCAAAGCAGGGTGGAAAAACCTCAGCAAGGAATCTCCCTTTTTTTCCCTGCTAGAGGAAGAAGAAGAAGAATTGGCTCTTGAATTTGTTATTTCTCACATTATGTGTCCTCTTTCTTTGTTTCCTAAAAAAGTTCAACAACTTTGGGGGTGCTAGGAATTTTGCTTTTTGAAATATGGCAAGCCTAGCTGTTCCAACACAGGTCGTGGGTGGTTTAGTGACCCTACTTTTCACATCCTCCCAGATCATGCCTTGTTGATGGGGAATAAGCACCTGAGGACATTCGACGGGAAAATATACAGTTTGACCTCCAAATGCAGTGTCCTCCTGGCCAAGGATTTTGTTCATGATGCATTTACTGTAATATTAAATCTGACCAGCAGTGGCAGGCACTCACTGCACATCACCATGAATGGTACCACTGTTGTTATCTACCCAGAACAGAAGGTAACTACAGGTCTTCTCCATTTTTACATCTGTGTCTTAACTTTGGGGTGCTTGGTATTTATGCTTTCCAGGTCTTAATTTTGTATTTATATTGAGGAGGTTCTTATTGATAGGAAATGTGGGCTGACTAAATCTATAAACCAGAGGAAATTGTTCTGGAGTCTGGCCAGTGTTAAGTTTACATACAGATGAGAGTGGGGAGGAAATGGATGTGGGGCTGCTAAGGGGTGGGGCTTGCAAAAGTATGTGCCCTGGAGTGAGTCCCAAGGACCAGAGAAAGGGCTGCATTTGCCCTCCAGATCTGAGATTTCCCCAACCCCAGCTGTGCCCCAAAGGCCTCTTGTGGGTGCAATTTAGGTGGGAAGATGCAGAATTTCTACAATAAGTCAAGGCCACCTCACCAACTTACTGCAAACCACTTTGCATTCTGAAAACCCAGTCTCACTGTAACCTCTATTCCCCTTGCTGCTTTTAAATAGATCTACAAGAAGTACAACTATTCCCTGTCAGAGGAGAACTGCCAGCATTTTGACATCCCTCCTGAAGAAAATGGCCTTGCAAACCAAAGATATTCTGATCTTGTAGAAGTGTCTACGACCAATGGGGCTTTGTTTTCATGTGATCTTCGCTACGACATCTGTACCCTTACTTTGGATGGATGGCATCATGGTTTGTACTCTGCGTTTTGAGCTATGTGTGGTGGATAGCAACGTAAGAAGCCATCGCTTCCCGTTCCACCCTGTATATGCCACATGCAGATCGGTTTCTGTTCTGCTGCACTTTGTCTTCTGCCAAAACCTGATATTCGTCTTGCTTTCCACTATGGCGAAATTATGTGACTAATGTAATATATCTCCCGCCAAACTTAATTTAGGGCTGCCATATGCTGGGAATTTTCCGGACAATGCCAGGATTCAGCCCTCATAAACGGGTGCCCAGGCAGAAATTGCTGAAATGTCTGGGGAAATCCGAATGTATGGCAACCCATGTCCATGTCAGACATGTAGATTTGGGCGAATTTCCTTAAAAATAGCTCAAAACTTATTCATCATCATTTCAAGATTTTGCAAAAGGAGCTCAACAACTTTGGTCAAAAAAAACTTAATGTTCCCCCCCACACACACACAATTTTTGAAATATGACAACCCTAGCTTAGTTGAACAAGTTACCGTATTTTTCGCTCTATAAGACGCACCAGACCACAAGACGCACCTAGTTTTTGGAGGAGGAAAACAAGGAAAAAAATATTCTGAATCCCAGAAGCCAGAACAGCAAGAGGGATTGCTGTGCAGTGAAAGCAGCAATCCCTCTTGCTGTTCTGGCTTCTGGGATAGCTGCGCAGCCTGCATTCGCTCCATAAGACGCACACACATTTCCCCTTACTTTTTCAGAGGCAGAAAGTGAGTCTTATAGAGCAGAAAATACGGTAAGTTTACAGCACTACTTTAAAATGGGGGCGGTAGGTGGAGAGATGCTACCAGGTCATCTCTCGAAATTTCCCCAAATAATTAGTCCTTAACCAGCATGAAACATTCCACAATCCTGCCCTTTGAGGTGGTTGAGACTTGCTTTCTCTTGCATTTTTAGGCGTGTCTGCTGGTCTTTTTGGTACCAATGACAATGAAGCGGGCAACGAATGGATGCTTCCAGACCATTCCTATGCTGGCAGCGTGCAGGAGCTCGTGCATGCATGGCAGGTATGCCAGTGACGCGTTTACATTGCAGAGGAGCCACTGAGTGTTGTGGGGAGGGCCGCAGCTCCGTGGTAGAGCAACTGCTTGGCACACAGAAGGTCGCAGGTTCAATCCCCAGCTGGGAGAAAGATTCCATGGCTGAAATCCCAGAGAACCACTACCAGTCACTGTAGACAGTACTGAGCAATTATTTGGCTGTACAAACTTGGGCATGTGGTTCAGCTCTCTGCAGGCTAATCTCAAGCTTGCAACCAAGGTCTACTGTACGGTTTACTGTTTGTGCTTTGTCTAGGAGGGCTAAACCACAAACCCACATTTGGAGCAGATATTAAGTCATGCATGGGTAGGTGTGGGAAAGCTGCATACAAATAAAAGGTTTTTTTTAAATGAGTCGGCTACTGGCCTTTTCAAAATAGTCTTATAAATAAAGAAATAATGGGGTGGAAGGTTCACAGGCTATGAAGGACTTGCTCACAAATTTATTGACAGCTGCATGAATTATGATAGCCAGGACGTGGAAGGGGCAAGCAGAATATAAAATGGAAGAATGGTATAAAGAGGTGTGGGGTATAGCTATTAATGATAAATTAGCATGTGCCATTAAGGTGTGACGGGGAATATGCAGGAGAAATGATTTTGAGGAGATACGGAAGGTGTTTGTAGAATAATTACTGTTAAAATGGAAAGGGGTCAAACCATTGCAAGAGGTGATGAAATTTTGGGAGGTTGGATAGTTACAATGGAATGGTCTCGGTGGTGGGGCACACATTTTTATTCTCATTTATTTAAGATTATTATAAAAAAATAAGTACAGTGGTGCCTCACAAGATGAAAAGAATCCGTTCCGCGAGTCTCTTCGTCTAGCGGTTTTTTCGTCTTGCGAAGCAACCCTATTAGCGGATTAGCGCTATTAGCGGTTTAGCGGCTATTAGCAGCTATTAAAGGGTTAAGGGATTAGCGGATTAGCTGCTAAAAGGCTATTAGCAGCTTAGTGCCTTAGAAAAAGGGGGTGGGGAGTGAAAAAAAATCGCAGGAACTCGCAAGACATTTTCGTCTTGCGAAGCAAGCCCATAGGAAATTCGTTTTGCGAAGCACCTCCAAAACGGAAAACCCTTTCGTCTAGCGGGTTTTCCATCTTGCGAGGCATTCGTCTTGCGGGGCACCACTGTATGTAAGTAAAATGCATTTGATTTTCGCCACCCAGATGAGCAACCAGTGCAGCCAGATGAAGAGGACCCCCAAGCCGTGTCTCGATTCATCTAGCCCTGAGATCTGCAAAGCTTTCTTCCTGGATGCCGATTCCCTCTTCAGGAACTGCTTCAGAGTAGTGAGTACCTTTTTTTTTTTTTTTTTTTTTGGTCAAAACAGGACACAAGATATGAGTTTGCTGCTGTTTGCACACCATCATTCCAGCCTACCTGAGGTCTTGGCCAGCTGCCCCTATGTCACCAAGCCAAGTTCAAGATTCTGGCAGCTCTGGTTTTAAAAGGCTCAGGTAATGGCATAATATAGGTAATGGCAGGGGAAACCCCTGCGTGAGACCCTGGAGAGCCGCTGCCGGTCAGAGCTGGCTATACTGGACTACATAGGCAATAATGGAAGCTTCCCTATCTGCTGTCTCTGTTCGTGATGACAGAAGCAATCTTAGACCAAAACAGACGGTTCCAGATTTCTTCCCATGGGACTTACCACCTCTTTCTTTTAAAGGTGGACCCAGAACCATTCTATGTCCTGTGCAAGACTGACATGTGTGAACTGCAGAGTGTAAAAGCAGCTTGCACCTTGGCTGCGGCATTTGTGAACTTGTGCAGCAGAAATTTTGTTCCCTTGCAGATGCCGATTCAATGTGGTAAGTAGGTTGTTGTTGTTGTTGTATGTGTTTTGGAGGGGGGTTGGTCTGGCTGTCTTCAAATAATCTAAGGATAGCATGTCAATTATGGCTTCCACTCAACTCCTCTATGAGGAAAGGGACTTTTTGATTTAGAGAAAAAGTGACATAATAGAGGTTTATAAAATAATGTGTTGTGAGGAGAAATTGGAAAAAGAAAGGTTTACTCCCTCTCTCATAACATAAGAACTTGTGGACATCCGATGATGGGGAATTTTGGAAGATTCTGGACAGATTAAACAAAAGTGCATCTTCAAGCGGTGCATATAGGTAACTTGCTCCCACCAAGGATTCAACTGCTTGAATAGCCAGGCCAGCTTTTTAAATAATGACCTAAGTATGGGTCCTTAGGGTAACAGGGGAAGTGACTCTGTGCCACAGGACAAATGGGTGGGGGCTCCTCCCTCACCTGTCTAGTAGTTAGAAGGAACCAAAACCTTGTGAGAGTTGTGTGTGACAGCTAGAAGCAGGTGGCAGGCTGTAGCTTGTGAGGGAGAGACATGCTTGATATCTGCTTGAATCCAAGGCTGCGGCTGTAGAAGAATCAAGACCTCCGTGGGACATTAATGCCATGAGCTCCTCCATCATAGGCTCAGGTTGCATATATGTATAAATAAACTATATAGCTAAGAGACACCACCCTGTCCTTCATTCCAAGGAAGCTGAACTCTGGGTAAGCGCCTGGAACCTCAGTAATCTCACACTGCTCAGATATGGGGTGGCAAGCGACAGCTTATAATCAAAATTGCCAGAATGTTTGGGTTATGGTTGATCTGATGTGCTTATATTATTATTTTGATTATGCTTTTCTACAGTTGACCTCCCCATCAACCTTTTTTATTTCAATTTTGCAGACCTGAGGCTGAAAGACAGCAGCTTGCCTAAGACTGTACAATGAGCCCATGGTAGAGGCAGAGACTCGCACTCAGGTCTCCCAGATCTCAAGGCCGACTCTCTAATGGAGGACCGACCACACACTGGCTCTTGATGTACTTTATCTGTTTGGAGGCCCAGTCTGCCAGCCAGCCACTACGTGGCTTTAGTGAAGAAACTCGGGGAATAGTTAGACCTGTCTAACTTTCAGATAGTTTCTGATTCCACTTTGTTCTGAAGGCAAAAATGTGCCTTTCTGTGCCCAAAACAACTTTGCTGTGCCTTTACCATAAAGAACATCCAGCATGGAAAGCATCAAGCGCAGTAGAATTTATAATAAATGGAAATGTGAAGATATGTTGTGTTAACAAATGAAGAATCTCATTGTAGAAGGGTGTCTTGCTCAGGCTGCAAACGGGGAAATCCAGGCTCTGAATTCTGGCAGCTCTGAATTTAGGATCCTCAGAATAAATGCAGAACAATTCCTGAAATTTCCCTTTGACACATGGCTGGTAGGTGTATTCAACACCTTTCAGCGAAATGCCTCATCTTTGCTCTTGCTTTCAATCCCCAAATCCAGCAATCATCGACATGAACTTGATATTGCCATGTGCTAAATCCATTCCTTAGAATACTTTTAAACTGCCTGTGCAGACTGAGTAATGGCATGTTAGAAATCACTGGATGAAATGTCTTGGCTGCCATATCACCTTAGATCTTGTAAGGTAAATAGACTGAACTATTTTGATTGAATAAGAATAAGAATAATAACAATAAACCAATTATTAGGAAAATCATGCCACGAGATTGTCTTTATTTACCAGGGTTTTAGGGGTTTTTTTGTGACAGATGGCAGTGATAGCCAACAACTTATCAACAACGGTTGCTCTGGAATATTTCGACAGTGAACAGTAAAGCAATTTATAAATACAATGTAACAAACAACAAAACCAGTAAGAGAAACATTAAGCCAAATAAAACCATTAATTAAAAAAGAGAAGCTTGCCTTCATTTTAGATGTCCATTTAAGACATTGCATGACCGCCATATAAGACACTGCATTATGAAGTTTGTACAAGACACACCCTGGGAACTGTAGTTTGTTAAGGGTGCTAGGAATCGTAGCTCTTGGGGTGTGAAGGGTATGCTGTAAATGTATGGTATGTACGCTCCTTTTGAAACTAACTGCAGGTCAACTTCCAATTTGCCTCACAGGAAACCATTCGTAAATGAAATAAATATTGTAATATATCTTGTAATACAATATAAACATATGCTTGGCTCTTACTGCTTTAGGCTTCAAGAGAAGGCTCACATGACGGACTGAATACACCTTCATGTGGAAAAATGAGTAGCCTCTGAACCACGGAAGCTTTTGTCATAATTAGTTCTTAAGATGCAGCAAAGAACAGCAAACGGTTCTTGTTGCAACACACCTGTACATATCTCATCAGATGCTAGTCCCATTGAGTTCAGCAGGGCTTGCTCTGATAAGTTTGAGGGATCCCCAAGGGGTGAAAATGAAGGCTTGGAAGAGATGGGCAACTTGGGGGAGTCGATGGAAGCACCTGCTCAGAGGACCTTTCTCATCACATCTACACCACCACACCCTTAAAGCATATGGCTTTGTCCAAAGCACCTAGAGATCTATAGTTTATCCTATTGCCTGTAGGATTTGCACCCGCAAAACCATTCATTCACTCCATTTGTATCCTGCCTTTTTTCTCCAAGGAGCTCAAGGTGGCAACTAGGGTTCTCACCCTCCTCATTCAACGTTCACAACAACCCTGCAAGGTATGTTAGGTGGACAGAGGCAATGAGTGGCCCAGTGTCACCCAGGGAAAGTGGCAGAGTGGAAATTTGAACTCTCCTCTCCCAGGTCCCTGTAGTCGCTACACCACGGCCTACTAGAGGCAGTGTAGTGTAATGGCCAGAGTGCTGGACTAGGACTTGGGAGAACAGGGTTCGAGTCCCCACTCAGTCATGACCTTGAAGGCCAGTAACCGTCTCTCAGCTCTAGCATACAGTGGAGGAGAGCGAGAAGCGTATACACCGCCTTTGAGCTCCTTGGAGGGGGGGGGGAAGGTATAAACGAAATAAATAAGACACTAGAGGGGCGAAATTTATTATAACTAAGAAGAGTAACACCCGCAGAGCACAGCATGGCTTGCCCCGCGCGCATGCGCACGCCAGGGGCCCCGAGGGGGGAACTCGGACCTCAATTCCAAGACGAGGAGAAGTAAAGGGGCGTGTTACGGCTGGCGGCGGCCTTTTACGACAGCGAGCGGGTTTCCCTTGACGGCAGGAGGCGCCGGAAGTAGCGGAGCGCAGGCGGAAGTGGGAGAGGGGGAAAGGAGAAGGCGGGGAGCAAAACAAAAAGGGAGAGGAGGCGGCGGCGGCGGGACGTAGGCGGTGGGCGCTGGGATGTGAGGTGGAGGACGTGGGGCCGGAGAGGTGAGGGGACGCAACTGGGGCGGGGAGAGCTAGGGAGCTTCCCCTTTTCCTTCTGGGGGGTCTCGGAGGAGGAGGAGGAGGGGGCTGAAGACTTGGGGCGGGGAGAGAATGTGGGAGGGAAAGCGTTCTGTGCATGCTCAGAGGCCCTTTCCCCTTTCTCTTCCAGTTAGGGAAGGCCTTCCCCGGTCAGTGTCCCCTTATATCTCCCCCTCCCTCTTCTATATACGTTGTTATAGGAAGGGGTGGCCTTGGAGGGAACTTTTATTTTTTGCTCGAGGGTTTTCCCTCCCCGTTTGTGGCTTGTCGCGCCCCCGCCCCCCCCCCCATCTCCTTGCTCCCCTTACACATAGTTTATTGCCTATAAGAGTGTGAGTGTGTGTGAAGTATATATAGCCTGGTTTTCTCATGCAGTGTGGCTTACAAAGCAAATTTCAGTAATTTCAACTTTAAGAACCTGACGGTGATGGCTTAATAAACTGCGTAGCGAATAAAGCAACCCGACAAACGAACGAGAACTCTGAAAAGGGGAGCCGCTAAGGCTCAGGAGCCAAAAAACGAGCTCTCCTCTAGAGTTTTTCTCCCTCCCTGGTAATTAATTTAAAACTCCTAGTAGCCACTTGGGTGAGTCACACTCACTCCCCGCCGCTGCATTAAAGCTCCTCGTCCCCCATGGCATCTCCCGGGGAGCTTTTTCCCCTCTGCTTGTAGCTCCTCTCGCAGCTGCTCTCAACTCCTCGGCTCCTTCAAGCGTCCTCTTGCTTTATTCCATAGCCCAAAGCAAAGGCCCAGTAGAGTAGCTCCCAAGGTGAAGCTTTTTAATCTGAAATATATACACCCTTGGTAGTTGGACTTGTGAACTGTTTCTCAGCCAATGCTCAGGGCAGTTTGAAATTTTAAAATGGCATAGTAAAGGTCTATTAAGAATACTTTTCATTGCATATTCATCTTCCATACCCCAACTCCTTTAGCAGCCTGCTAGTAGTGGAGTGGGGTTGGTGTAACCACAGTTCAGCATAGTAAAGGCACAGGGTTATGTTAATAACAATATGTGGAGTTGTAAGAACCTGGGAGATATGCAAAATTTTACTGGGAAGCCTACAGAAGAAAGCTAGTAGAGATGGAGTAGAAGATAAGGAACTGAGCAGGAATGTTTTGAAAATAATGTGTATGTACACTTGTTATGTTTGTAAGCCTGAGTGCTGTAACAAAATGAACCCCCCCCCCCAAGTTGGCTCATAAAATTAGTTTTCTTTATATTGCTTCATGTAAGGGCTGCATTTCTAAAAAATGTTAAAAGTTGTGAATAAATGAATTTCCTTGGTGAAATACGTTGGGGAGTGGTTATGGCTTTCTGTAAAATATAAATTAGTAGCAGATATGGGTGGTGCCATATTTCTGGAGAAGTTCCCATGGAAGTGCATATGACCCCTCCTTTAGTGACTTTTCAGAGTATTCATGCAGCATTTTAATTTCAGTCTACTTTAAATTTTTAATAGCTGTTTCTTACAGAGGTGTTGACTGCTTAAAGTGGTATAGTCATAATTTTAAATTGTTGATTTTGTATCTCTTATGACTGGTTTTATATGTTGCCTTGTGAGAACACTTATCCTGGAAGGCAGGATATAAATCTTATCATATAATATAAATAAATAGAAAAAGAAGAAGAGTTTGGATTTGATATCCTGCTTTATCACTACCTGAAGGAGTCTCAAAGCGGCTAACATTCTCCTTCCCCTTCCTCCCCCACATCAAAAACTCTGTGAGGTGAGTGGGGCAGAGAGACTTCAAAGAAGTGTGACTAGACCAAGGTCACCCAGCAGCTGCATGTGGAGGAGCGGAGACGCGAACCCGGTTCACCAGATTACGAGTCTACCGCTCTTAACCACTACACCACACTGGCAGACTTTGAGTGTTTTTAACAAATTATTTACTTATTAGTGAAGGTATACTGTAGAATACTGTATTAGGGGGTAATAGACTCTGTGCCTGAGCCCCCTTCTAATTCTTGGACCCAGCACAGATTCAATTCCTGGAATAGCCAGGCTTGCTAGTGAGGTAATGGCCACCAAGGGAACAAAGAAATTGGCTCTGTGCCCTCCCCCAACTTGCTAATACTTTGAAAGACAAAGGCCAGAGTTGAGGGTTGAGTTATGTGAGGTAGAAGGTAGAGGTTGCAGGCTGGGCAGTTGGGAGAGTCAGAACCATTCCTGTTTTATGCTGGAGTCCCAAGGCTGCAGCTACAGGAGGAGCCTTGGTTGCTAAAGCTGTGAGCCTCTCCATTCTAGGCACAGGTTGTATATATGTGCAAATAAGCCATATATCCTAAAGACACCACAATCTCCACTGTCCCTCATTCCAAGGAAACCGAACCCTGGGTAAGCTTCTGGAATCCCTGGAATCTTGCACCTCTCAGAGATCGGGGTGGCGTGTACTACAGTACTACCAGAAGTGGCCAGAATCAGGAAACCTGTATTCCTGTAGTTAGTCAATGTTTGCTTATTTGTGGTGCTTGCTGAGAAAACAACATGATTTCCCCCTCCCCCACGTGTGCATACAAACGTTATCTAGTGGTTTGTAGTCTACTTGCTGTAGGTGATATGGAACTACTTAAGCAAATATTCATAGGAGACTTCTGATTCTGAGCAGCCTTACTTGAACTCCTTTAGTTACTACTCTTTGACATCTGTAGTGAATTGGAAGGGAAGATAGACTTTGTCCAGGCTACTTTAACAAGCAGAACAGATGATTGCATAAATCCAGAAGCTTGTTTCCACATAGTATTTGCAACTAAAGGTTAATATTAACTAAACGTTAGGTCATTTTAATGATCATACCTGGATTGATTTTTTTGATTTAAATATATGCTTTTCTTTTTTTTTTAGCAGGTAGAGAGAATGAAAGAAAGGAAAGATGTCAGAATGTTGACCTCTGTGTGGCAGTATAATGGAAGGAAACATAACGGAAGACGTCTGTACTAGATCGTTTGGATGGCTTCAGCAACAAAATAACGATGCTAGACCATGGCTCTGGAAATTCTCTAACTGCTTTTCAGCTACTGAACAGAGTTTCCCTCCTAGTGCAAAAGCGGTAGGATTTTGGCATACATTTGCTGAGTTGAATGCTAGTACACCAGTGACCTATTGAAGGTGCTAAGTGTCCTGTTTGTGTCATCAAAGAGAGAAGGTGCAATGTATATTAAGATATACATATATTAAGATATATTAAGATATTTAATACTCTCCTAAGGGGTAGTTTCCTTCTATCCCAGAAACTGAGCATAAATGTGTCCTGCCCTATTAGAAGTGAGGAACCTTTTAACAACTCTTTACCTCACTTTCACAGCATCTGTTTTCCGCCATCAGTGCCCTTGTTCTTCAGGCAACTGTAATCAAATCTTCATTCTGTTCCGTTTCCTGTGTTAAAAAAAAAAATCTAAATTGGTTCAAAACCCAATAAATATGTAAAATGAATATATGAAGTTTGCCTTTGGCCTACATAATGTTAAACGCATGTGAGTTCCATACCCTCACAGGTTTTGTCTGTTGGAGCCGTAACCTGGTGCTATAAGACTAAATGTATCCTCTGATCTTCTTTATAATGGTTCTCTACCCCTCAGAACGAGTCCATGGAGAATAAGAAAGCTGCTGTGGATTTGAAGGATGCTCCATCCCCCCGCCATACTGCTTTGAAACAGTTCACAGCTGTCCCCCTTCCCAGTGATCACACCCTTCAGCAAAAGCAAATCCAACTTTCATCTGGTTCCAAAGTAAGCTGTTGTACTCATAACTCTGATTCTTCCGTTCATGCTCCTCAGCTACGTTTTGGTGGTAGTGGTGGCAGCAGCAGCAACAGTGGTGGTGGTAGCTTGATTCACCCTGGCACAGTATTAGACTCACAAGGCACCGGCACAATCACTTGTCAAATAGGGTCAGGGTTTGCCTATCGGTCTGCATCGTCATTCAAGAACGTTCCAACGCAAAGCGGCGTGGCAGGAGTGGCCAGTGACTTGTCTGGAGTGTGCCTGGAAAGCGATGTCTCTTCTTGCCCACATTTCCCCTGCTGTGGGAAGCTCCACTTCCAGTCCTGCCACAGCAACGTCCACAAACTGCACCCATTTCCTACCCATCAGAGCTGCACAACTTCGGGCTACTTCTCCTGTTCTGAATTCACAAGCGGGGCTGCGGGGCTTTTGGAGGAGCACGTTGCACAATCGGAGCGAACGCCTTGTGCTTGCGCCAACTCGCTGCACCTAAAAGTGGCACCTTCAGTTTGCTTAAAGGGCTCTCACTACTGCACTGAGTGTCTAACCAAGGTTTGTACCACACCATTTATAACATACTGTGTATACTGAAAATGTCAGCAGAGTATTTGGATGTTTTGTAGATTTAACCTGATATCTCTAGCCTTCCAATTAATATGCTGATTTAAACTGTATTTGGAATTGGGGTGGATGGTTGCCAGCTTCATAGAAATGTAAAACCCTCATTCTCTTTCGTCTCCTAATCCTGTTCCGTAGTTTCTTGAGGAGCAGCATACTGCATCTAACTGTTCTAGAATAATAAACTTAGTATTCCCTTTCGCTGGCACACAGCTTCAGTTCAGCTAAAGCTCCAAGCTGTGGTTAGATGCTACATCAGGAGTTGCCAGCCTGGTGCCCACGGATGACATGGCGCCCATGAAGGTTTCCAGTGTTGTCCCTGGGAAGGTGTCCTAGACTCTGAACTTTCTAATAATAATAATAATAATAATAATAATAATAATAATAATAATAATACTGTCTTTAGTCCTCCTAGAAAGGAAGTTAATGGGGTAAAATATGCAGGTACCTTGTTAGTGATTTTTGTGAAAGGGGAGTAATATAGCTACCCTCTATATTTGACGGGTGATCACTGCTTTTATTAGACAACAATAGCAGCAGTGTATGTGAAAGAGATCTCCATAATCAGGACCAGCAGGGCATAGCTGACATCCCATGGGAATTGTAAGGTTGTCATGGGTGGCTGTCGCTCTCATGTTGTGTTTTGCCACGCTCTCCACAGCAACCATTTTGTGTTACACCATGCCCACTCCATGACAGCCATTTTGTCACTGAAGCAAATGTGTTTTTCATCGTTCCCCCTGTTGAATTATTATTTGGCCCATCAAACAGATGCTAAGACAACAGCATATTTTTTTTTGGGGGGGGGGTTATTTTTTAAAGGTGAGTCATGTTTGTTACCTGAAACTCATGCCAAAGCAGAAGAAGTAACTCAAATCCTAAACTCGAGAATAAATGTTGAGGTTCTTTAATAAGTTCAGCCCTATCACATGGTTGCCAGCAAATGTTGCTTCTTCAGCGACAACTTTTTGGCACTTGGGCAACAAAGCCTTTTAAGAGGGAAAGCTTGCAATGTGTGATCACATGTTTATGTCTACCCAGGCCCAACCACAGTAGAGCAGGGTAGGGATTGGTTACCAGAAGCCTGTGCTGTGGGCACCCACAATCTCCCATTAATGTGAGATGCTATTTTAACTACAGATGTATTTACAGCACCATTTGGATTTGTCCCTTGAGTTAATGTGGCAGTCTTTTAGCCCGTTTTTTTCTCCTCTCTGCCCTGTCAGTGGTGGAGACTGAGCGGGATGTGCATTGGCCTAGATCCAGTAAAGCAATTACAGTATAGCCTTATGTCTCAGTCCTGCTCTGTTCTCAAGTTGTGCGCTTTCCCCTGGACTCCTTGCACCACAAGAAGCTACTTCAGAAACAGAAGATGGAGACTTGATTCCACCCCTTTTCAAAGTGAGGAAGCTTTCTCTCCCCCCCCCTTTTTTTTTTTAAAGTTGCCAACCCCCAGGGTATGTATGAAATGTATGAGCTTAACTTATATAGACCCTTGCAAAATCACAGCAGGTCTCCTTGTCCTGGAATGTAGGTCAGTTGACAGCATGCTGCATTTATGTCTCTTAGTGTGGTTAATAAGTGATGCTGAACATTTTCCCAGCAGCCATCCAGAGAGAGTTTGGTTGATGCAGCTAAAATATGGCCAAATACAGCTCCTCCAAATGTCCAAGCTGCACCTGTCTCCCTCCCAATATGTAATGGCTGCGGAACCAAAGGAGTAAGAAAAGAGAAGACTTTACTTTTGGCGAGCAGCTTTGGTCAGTTGCCACAGAAATACGGTAAATTGGCAGGTGTGCTTTTAAAAATGAATCATGGACTGTTTGATCTGTTTTAAGAGCGTTATCTCTTTTAAGTGTTGCCTTTTGGGGTTGTCCTTTTTCTCCCACAGATTCATCTTTTAATGGGTGTTAGTCATTATGGCTGCATGGGACTCAGAGGCAATTCCTAGTTACTGGAGAATAAAGGTGGAAGGGGGGCTGTTGAAATCCTATCCTGCTAATGGGCTTCCTGAAGGCACCTTGATGGTTATTTTGGGATGCTGGACTAGATCAGCCTTTTTCTTTTCTTTTTTCTAAATCCAGCAGGGCTTTTATTACATTTTTGGAAGTAGATGGGCAAAGTATCTCTGTCATTATCCTGTTAGCATATTATCTGTGGCTGTGATGTCATGGAATGTAGCCTACAGAATTGAGGCAGGGGTGGGGGAGGAGGCAAGAAGCCCAGTCAGCCAAACCAACCCATCCTTATTCACTGCTGTCACCAAGTGGCTATCCTTATTTATCTCTTAACAGCCCTTTAACCTTCTGGACTTTAAATAGCCCAGTCTACTCCCTGTGCTGGGTACACTGGTCTCATCCATTGCTGTTTGCATTGCATAGTGTGTGAGACAGAACTTTTGTTAAAACCTCAAAGTCTCAATTCTTCTGAATTCCTTTTGATGGTGAAATATCAGAAGCCTCACTATGGATTTTTTTTTTTAGTTCTGCTTATTGAAATTAAAGATCCCAGTTTGTCTCAGGTGGAGTGAAATGAAATTCCACCATGTAAGGCTCGGAAAGTGCCTTTATACTGGAGTGATTCCATTGGCCATAAAAAGTTTGCTCTGGAGTAAATGTAATGTGGACCACAGATGGGCTGATGTTTTAACTAATGGTATTGTGCTGAACATTTCCCCTGATATATCACTTAAACTAGATGGATTTAATCCATGGGTGGTTAACTTGTGGCCCTCCAGATGTGGTTAGATCAGGAACTTTGAAGAGCCCCTAAGCAGCATGGCCATTGGTCAAGGATTATGGGAGTTGTAGTCCAGCAACATCTGGAAAGCTAAAGGTTAGCCATCCTGACAGCTCTCTGTGTAATTAATCCCCCAGCTATAGCATTCTAACATCTGGCAAACTTGTGAAACTGCTGAAAATTCTAACAATAGCATATGACCACTTTCTATCTTTTCCAACTGTAGGATCTCCAGAGGTTGCTCTAACAGGCCAAGTGCTAGAAAATTTGCCTCCCATTGGAGTCTTTTGGGATATTGAAAACTGTTCTGTTCCTTCTGGCCGTTCAGCTGTGGCAGTGGTACAGCGAATTCGTGAAAAGTTCTTCAAAGGCCACAGAGAGGCAGAGTTCATTTGTGTGTGTGATATCAGTAAGGAGAGCAAAGAAGTTATTGAAGAACTGAACAACTGTCAGGTAAGCCTCTCTCCAGTTTAAAGTTTGACCTGGGGAAGCGAATATTTCCTGAAACTACAGAGTTGGAGGGAGGGTCTCATAAGCCAGGAATCTCAACTAGAGCACCCATGGCAGATGGCCATCAAACACAGGGGCAAAACTAGGCTTTATTTCATGTGGGTCAAAGACTCAGTTTGGCACACACACCCCCCACACATATTTGCATACACACGAACCCACAGGCTGGGACCCTCAGTTTCACCCCAGGTGTTTTATTGGGCCCTGTTGTATTTAGTATGAATGTTCCCTGTATTTTTTTAGGTGACAGTTGCACACATTAACGCAACAGCAAAGAATGCAGCTGATGACAAGCTCAGGCAGAGTCTTAGAAGATTTGCTGATACTCACGCCGCACCAGCCACTGTGGTCCTTGTATCAAGTATGTATAAACAGTGCTTTTAAAAAAAGAATAGGTTTTTGTCGTCGTTTGGTTGGTTTTTGCCCACATATAAGAACACATGCTCAGTTTCATTCAGATCGATGCACAAACTATCCTGATCACAGTAGTAATGTGTTCTGCACAACTTCTACGTAAAATTGTGCTCTGATCGGTGGGGATTTCCCCCCTGTTTTGCTTAAATGAGCATAATATTAAAACTATTCTGGGTTTTAATTTGTCTTGGTTTTACAGTCCATGCCAAGATGGTTGCATTGGCTCAAGTGGGACTATAGAGAACAAAGGAACGAGATGCAGTCATACCTTGGAAGTCAAACGGAATCTGTTCCGGAAGTCCGTTCGACTTCCAAAATGTTTGAAAACCAAAGCGTGGCTTCTGATTGGCTGCAGGAAGCTCCTGCAGCTAATCAGAAGCTGCGGAAACCCCATCAGATGTTTGGCTTCCAAAAATTGTTTGCAAACCGGAACAGTTTGCAGTGTTTGGGAGCCAAAACTTTTGGTAACTAAGCTTTTTTACTTCCAAGGTACAACTGTACTTGGAAACAGCTTTGGGCTTCTATCAAAGCCGATGAGTGCTGCATTGAAATAGCCATTAATGCTCCTTCAAGTTTCCAGGTTTAGGAAGAATACAGATTGCTGGGCCACAGTCAGTCATGGGGAACCTTCTAAGGGCCTTGTATCAGCAGTGGGTGGGGCCAAGGGCAAAAGTACCGTATTTTGCGCACCATAGGACGCACCTAGTTTTTTTGGGGGGCGGGGGGAATAAAGAAAAAATATTTTATTTCCCCCCCCCCCCAGGTGCAGGGCTGGAAGAACCAGGTCCGGGAACAGCGGGAAGGCGTGCTCCGCCTCCCCGCTGTCCCCCGAGCTTGTGGGGCTGGCGATGGGGAGAAGTGTGCTGAGCCCGGGACTGGAGGCAGCTCTGCACCGCCATCGGGAGCCGGGCGGGACTTCGCGCCCGGCTCCCTATGGCCGCGCAGAGCTGCGCTGAGCCAGGGACTGCAGGCAGCTCTGCGCAACCCTCGCAGCCTGTCTCCCGAGGGTTGCGCAGAGCTTCCTGAAGCCTGCATTCGCCCCATAGGACGTACACACATTTCCCCTTCGTTTTTGGAGTGGGAAAAGTGCATCCTATAGGGCGAAATATACGGTAAGTGGGGCCACATCTCTTACATAGGCTGGCTTTATTAGAACTCAAGGATGCATTCCAGCCAAGGAAAACTACTGGGAAAGGGTGCAAAGTGGGTCTGCAGAGACTCCCAAAAGCCATAGATTTGGATCTGGTGTGCTTCATTTGGCTCTTGGGTCTAAAAAAGTTTCCCTTGCCAGACTGAGCGCATCTCTGGAACATGGGCTACCTTGCTTCCAGCTTGCCGGTGGTGACTGGTGCTGCTTTCAGTTCTCTTCTGCTTGACCACCTCCTTGCAGTACATCCTGTGTCAGCGTGCATTGGAAAGTTTTTTTGCTCCTGCGGTTCCTGCATAAAGAAGCTCTAGGAGTAGCATCTCACAGAGACTTTCTTCCGAAGCTTATCATTGAGGAATGAAGTCATAAGGGGGAGAAAGGGAGGGGGGAAGGTGAAATTATACATATAATGCTGCTGAATGAAGATGCACTTTCCTGGGAACTCATTAATTCTGTAGCCTGGAAAATCTCCATGGACTTGGTTGAAACTACCTTTCTCACCCACTGCACACACACAGTAATGCAGGCTAATAGCGTCCTCTGTCGGGGCTTAACGCTGGGGAAGCAGATTCCCCTGGTCCTCCATACGGTAGTCAGATAACATATCAAGAGCCACAGGTTTCCCCACTCTGCTTTGCACTCTGGAGCACCACCTTCTCAGCCTGTCTGATGCATCTGTATCTTATTTCTCCTCAGTTCAGGATGTAATCTGAGCCATGCCTCAGTTGAGGAAGGAACACAAGTAACTAGCTGCCTTCTGAGTGTGTGTGAAGTCTGTTTCCTCCATGTTGAGTAACTACAGCCTCCCTTTAACTCATTCAGCGTTTGGGAACTGCCATTTTAAATGAGACAGTAGTAGAAATAATAACAGTCAGAAACTGCTGCCTCCTAGTGCAGCCCACAGTTGTTTGAGCACACAAAGCTGCCTTGTAGCGAGTCAGACAATGGGTCTCTCTAACCCAGTCATGTCTACTCTGACTGGCAGTGGCTCTCCAAGGCTCAGGTGGAGGTTTCCCCCAACCCTGCTGCTTGAGGCCCCTTTAACTCGAGCAGCCAGGGGACCTGTGTGCAAAACATATGCTTGGCCAATGATCTGTGGCCCTTCATATGAAGGTAGGCCACTGAAAGTTAACAGTGAAAAGAGCTGCTGTGAATTCCTGCCTTTGTCTTCTTTAAGTGTGAGCAAGTTTTTCTAAAGTCACACTTTACGGATGTCCACAAGAGACACCCTCTCATATTGTGTCCCCTTCCTGGCGTTCTCCCCACCCCATCCCCTTCCTCTCTTTCCCATCTTCCAAAGTGGAAGGAAAAGAGGCAGTCAAAGAGTGAGATAAATTTATTGCTGGCAGATTCCATTTTGGGGAAGGGGGGAGCGAGGAATAAACAAGCTACTGAATGAAAAAGATGGTGTTTTCCATTTACCAATGAGAGTCACAAAAATAGGTTCTCATTTTTAGTTCTGAATTATTCTGTGTGGCTGGGTCCTTATTTGTGGAGGCAGGCTGCCACCTGATTCTTGAAATGAAATTATCCTTGCAGGGGTTTGGTTTTTTTAACAGAGGCAAGGCAATGAATAGTAGCAACCAGGAAAGAAAACAGGGTCCCAGTATGGCTTTGTTGCCATATTGCAATATATTTTGATGTTCCTGAACAATTGATCTGCTGAGGCTTTTGGGGGGAAACACCCTATGAAAATGTGAACTTGTCAAAACCGTCTTCAGTCAATGATTTATTGTTGCTTTTGGGCTTATGTTTTTCAGCTGACGTTAACTTTGCACTAGAGCTCAGTGACTTGAGACACCGTCATGGTTTCCACATAATCTTGGTGCATAAAAATCAAGCTTCTGAGGCTCTCTTGCATCATGCTCACGAGCTCATCAGATTTGAGGAATTCATTTCAGATTTGCCTCCAAGATTGCCACTGAAAAAACCAGTAAGTGATTTTCCTCTCCGGTTTTTAGATGACTTGACTGGAGCACTAGCTTCCATTCAGCCAAAGTAATTGCATTTCTAGATGTGGCTTAGATTGGTCCTGGGTGTGATACACAAATCTTTTAACAACTCACGTGCCAGCAATACATGGTTAAACAGCTAACTCCTAGTTTCACAACAAGACTCTCCCATGCTCCAGTTGCATGTTAAAATTTCCTTTTAATGTATGCCAGCTTTGCTCTGGGAACAATAAGCATTATGTTGCTCAAAGTGAGCATAAAACTTAACTGTTTTGTGAACTCTCAGAATACAGAAGGAAGTGCAAAATTTGGGACTTCGGTTGCAGGTTTTCATGAAAAGTTGAAGTGCTCTTGATTTTGTGGAGAAGCTTGCAGTGATGTTGGTTTGCCCCCTCATTGCAGCAGGTGGCTTGGGTGCAACTGCAGGACTTTGTCCCCTCTCATATATTGCAGAGGAGGTGGGGACACTGGATGGATTTACATATGGAAGCAGACAGGAAGAAGAGGAGGGGTGTCGTACTCCTCCAATGTACATTAGGCAGCCACCATTTTAATTACCCAGTCATAGAATTGTAGATTTGGAAGAGACCCTGAGGGTCATCTACTCCAGCCCCCACCAATGCAGGAATCTCAGCTGGAATAGACTCATGGTCCACTGCCCTGGGACATGGGTGGACACCCAAAATGGATGCTACATTGCCCCAGGGCAGTTAAAAAGACAGAAGAGGAGACCCAGGCCAGCAGTGGTAGCTGGTAAATAGCCTGGCAATTAGTGGTGTTTGGCCAAAGCTTAATCTTTGGAGTCTTTATCGGCCCATGTTCCAAATTTTATTGACCACAAATAGTCCATAAGCTATGGTTTATCTGTGTTGCTGTTTCTTAATGATATAATACCAGCATACTTTGTCTTCAGCTATGATTCTACCCCCTAGTCTCCAGAAACCCACTAAAAAATAGCCGTTGTCTTTTAGGCATGCCATACCCTGCTATATGTTTACAACCTGCCAACAAACAGAGACAGCAAAAGTGTCTGCTACAGGCTCCGCCGTTTGTCAGACAATTGCGGAGGGAAAGTACTGACCATTTCCGGCAGCAGCGCCATCCTCCGCTTCTTAAATCAAGACAGCGCTGAGCGCGCTCAGAAGCGGATGGAGAACGAAGACGTCTTCGGCAACAGGATCGTCGTTTCTTTTACCCCTAAAAACAAGGAGCTTGCTGAAGCCAAGAATGCAAGCTCTACCGGAGCGGAAAAAGTGAAGTCGCCCAAAAAAGCGAACAAGAGCTCAAAGCTGTGCCTCGTGGGCAGGGACTCCACTGATCCATCAGCAAAAGCTGCTGTGGGAAAAGGCCCTCAGTTGCATGGCTCTGTTGCAAAGAACACCAGTGTGAAGAGCTTACAGGTAATAGCTCCATTAATTTAAAACTCTGAGGTGGGTGAGACATATTCAGCCTTAGAGGGGTTTTTTTTTAAAATCCACTAGTCTGCCCTACCCTTTGTCACCAGCCTCTCTGAAGTGTGTCCATCTAAGTCAAACCCAGAGCAGATCTATTGAAATGTGTGGACTTGTCAAGTTACAGTGGAAACCACACTTTTGGCCTTAGTGTCACATGCACTGCAGGCTCTGTCCCTCAAAATCTGCACACTGAACCCAGGTGTCCATAAATACGTTGTCCTTGCATTCTGATGAATGTGCAAAACCGCCCTGTTGCAGATGTTTCTGCTGAACTTGCAGGGGACACAACCAATGCCACGTGCAGTGTTTGGGTTTCTGCTTGCTGCATCCCAAGGTTCCACTAGCTGGTGCATAATAAGGAATTGTATTGTGCTTCCCATATTTAGATTCTACTTTTGCTGCTCAAACATCTGCACCAGCTGCCCACATGCTACTGGACCTGGTTCAAGGCTCTTGGGTCCAGGTTCCCTTAAAGGCTTGATCTCAGATAATCCAAGGGAGTGCTCTTAATTGTCCCATGTGTTACAGAGGCCTGACTGGCTTTGACCTGAATTCAGGCTTCTAATGTCGCTGGTCCCATGCAGAATATTTTTCCAACAGAGATTCGGCAGGCATGCTTGCATTTGATTTTCAGGCATGTCTTGAAGGTATTATTATTCTGACAGACCCTTGGAGCTGCTTACAGATTTTATTGGACAGTCATCTTAATGATTGTTTTGTATTGCTGAAGTTTTATGAGACGGTTGTTCTATAAATTTACACATAAATGATTTTCATTCATTTATGTAGCAAAATGTGTATGCTGTTTGTCAAAAATGAACAGCAACAACAACCTCTAAGCGGCTAACCAGAAATATAAAACATTCAAAGTCTTGATAAAACCAAGGAAGTCCAGGTATTTGAAAGCATTCAAAAGATGATTAAAATAAACAGTAGCTAAAAAGCAATAAATCACATCTAACTTCTACATGTCTGGATAAGTTGCCCAAACAAAAATGTTTTAAGCAAAAACTGAAGAGAGTATTGTGAAGGTGCCTGTCTGTCGTCAGTAGGCCAGGAATTCCAAAGTGTAGATGCTTCTTCTAAGGAATATTATTCTTAATATGAATTGAATTTATATACTGCCCTATACCTGCAGGTCTCATATTCATGTCTAAGTTGTGGGTTGCATTTAGCCTACCATAATCCCCTCTTGGGACGCGGGTGGCGCTGTGGGTAAAACCTCAGCGCCTAGGACTTGCCGATCGTCAGGTTGGCAGTTCGAATCCCTGCGGCGGGGTGCGCTCCCGCTGCTCGGTCCCAGCGCCTGCCAACCTAGCAGTTCGAAAGCACCCCCGGGTGCAAGTAGATAAATAGGGACCGCTTACTAGCGGGAAGGTAAACGGCGTTTCCGTGGGCTGCGCTGGCTCGCCAGATGCAGCTTGTCATGCTGGCCACGTGACCCGGAAGTGTCTTCGGACAGAGCTGGCCCCCGGCCTCTTAAGTGAGATGGGCGCACAACCCTAGAGTCGGACACGACTGGCCCGTACGGGCAGGGGTACGTTTACCTTTACCTTTAATCCCCTCTTGCTTGCTGACCTGCATAATTTTTTTCTTCAAGGAACTTTGCCGCATGGAGTCAAAGAATGTGAACATTACCGAGAATCACAAAGACCCACTAAAAGAGGACACTGCGTCATTGCAAAGTAACTCTAGTGCATCAAGTTCTACAGCCCTGGCAACCAAGAAAGCAGGAGCAGGAGACTCTGTTCACAAAAACAGTCTAAAGTATGTCAGGTGCAAGTTTGAATTTTGTAAAAAGCAAGAATCAAAATTGCAAGCTAATAAGGCCATTCTTCTTCATGCAGGAAAGATTCGCTGGCAGCCAGAAGCATCAGCAACTCCCCAGTAGAGAGAAAAGAGAAGGATGATGTATTCCAAGTTAGCTACCCATCTGCTTTCAGTATGCTCACAGCGTCAAGGCAGCTCAGTCCTGTGCTGATATCTCAAAGTCGCTGGTCCTCTAGGTAAGCATCTCTTGCAGTCCAAAGCTCTGACAAAAGCAGAAGACTCCTGGGCTCCAGTTTGGGAGATTTCTCTGAATTCTCCTTTGGAATGCTTGTGCAGGGATGAATCCACCCCTGACACTGAGGTCTGCAGGGAAGCTTGTCATAAGAGCCAGCCCAAGATGCTTGGGAAACTTAGATGGGTTTTAATCTTGTTTCTCAGTATGCACGTGTGTCTGCATATATATACCTGTCACCAGTGGATTAGTGCAGTGGTCTGAAGCCAAACTGAGGAACGTAGAAACTGGCTTATACTACATATAAGACCCATTGGTCCATATCACTTAGTACTGTCTACACTCCAGGAAGCCACTCTAGGGTTTCAGACAAGGGATATTCTTGGTGCTACCTGGAGATGCCTTGTGTATGCAAATTGCTCTACTACTGAGCTATGGCCCTTAAGCTTTCTCCTCTGCTTTCATCCCCTTGCTGTCCTCTTGAGTTGGCTAGTGGTTGATCCATTATCTGTCTGCACATGAAAGCAGAAGAGAGCAATCCCTGGTGTGTGAGGCAGGCATAGGCAAACTTGGCCCTCCAGATGTTTTGGGATTACAGCTCCCATGATCCCTGGCTAACAGAACCAGTGGTCAGGGATGATGGGAATTGTAGTCCCAAAACATCTGGAGGGCCGAGTTTGCCTATGCCTGGTGTGAGGAATTGAAAGGTCGCAGTGACTAACCTGGGATACCCATTTTTGTAACATGTGACTGGTGATGTTTGGAGACACTAGACCTTTTGTTTTTAAAAGTGAAAAAAGGATCTTTGCACAAGAATTTAAAGGTTGCTCTGTGTTTCTGTATTATGTGAATGTGACACTTCTTGACTTCATTTGTTCATTGAACAGATGTGTGTAACTCCAGTCCATGTGTTGCGAAATAGACCTGTTTGGGATTTTTTCCTGCTCACTGGAAGAGTACATGCTTTGCATGTCAATAGTCTCAAGTTCAGGTTCAATCCCTGAGACCCCCATCCGAAACCCTGGTGTAAAGACCTAGAGATGGGGTAGCCAGCATGGTGCCCTCTAAATACTGTTGCATTATGATTCTCGTCAACCACAGCCAAGATGGTCAACAGTCAGGGATAGTGGGAGCTACACTCCCAACATCATCTGGAGGGAGCCACGTTGGCTATCCCTGAGCCAGGAAGACCAAAAATCTGATTCTAGTATAACTAACTGGATTCGGCATTCGAGATATTTCATATCTCTTAAAGAAAAATTACCTTGCTCTTTGAATGCCTAAAGCGATTTCTCTCTCCTTGTGTGTGTTGTGTATAGTGGAATGAATAATTCTAGAACTCCCTTGCTTTCCTCCCTACTTCATTAGGAGTGTGTCCCCAAACCTCTCAAACAGATCTTCTCCACTCGCCTTCATCAATCACACTGGTAGCGGGGACTACCCAGATCCTTTTGCAAACGGAGCAGACATCCAGATTAGCAATATAGACTACAGACTGTCCAGAAAGGAGCTGCAGCAAACTTTGCAAGAAATCTTCTCTAAGCATGGCAAGGTAAACATCAGAGTTTACTTGCATTTGCCCTGTTTCGGATTTTGTGGATGCAGCTCAAGAGCAGAAACTCTTGTTCCTCATTGCAGATCATTTCAGAGCGGGTCGCATGTTAAAACAAATTGGCATAAACACAGAAATGGATGAACTACAACCATTGTGCCACCTGTGCTCTAGCCATTGTTCAGCTGGCTTTATTGTCTGCAGAGAACCAGAGCTCTGCAGTGTTGGAGAGGGTAGTTGGGGCTGATTGTGTCGATGATTCTGTACATACACAAGTATCATATGTCAATCCTGGTATTTGTGTGCTGATTTGATCTCTTATTTCAGGTAAAGACTGTGGAACTCAGTCCTCATACTGATTATCAGCTGAAGGCTATAGTGCAAATGGAGAATTTACAGGAAGCAATACGTGCTGTCAACTACCTTCATAGATACAAAATTGGCAGCAAGAGGATCCAGGTTTCGCTGGCTACAGGAGCTACCAATAAATCCCTGGCACTGGTTAGGTAATTTTAAAATAAGCTACAACATCTAACATGGCGTCTTTTGAAAGCTGAGGATTAGCTATGCATCAAATAGTTAGAATAGAGTCCCACATTTGAAGCATATAGATGGTAGACCGTGTTAGCATGAAGAATGCTCAGGGGCTTCACCGGTCTTCAAATAGTTACCTTAAATGAATGGAAGCATCTATCTGTTTTCTTTGTAGGTTGGGGCAGAATGGGGAAATAATGGATTCAAACCACAGCCAAGAATTCTAGGCTGGACATAAGCACAGGAACAGCTACTTTGAGAACTTAGTTCTGTTATTTTAGGTCAGGCATCCCCAAACTCAGCCCTCCAGATGTTTTGGGACTACAACTCCCATCATCCCTAGCTAACAGGATCAGTGGTCAGGGATGATGAGGATTGTAGTCCCAAAACATCTGGAGGGCCAAGTTTGGGGGTGCCTCTTTTAGGTGATCAACCCTTAAGGTGTAGGAAAGACTGGCTCACTTCTTGAGGTCACCTTAAAGTCAAGGATGCCAATTGTTGAAGTCCAACAATACCTGGAGAGTTCCTCACCTCTGCCTTTAAGTTATATACCAAAAGAGTATTCATTACTGGAGGTCAGGGTACGTTAAACACTTAAGAATTTTGAACAAGACTACCTCTCTCAGTTGGTGTATTGGCACTGGTAAAGAGTTAAACGCCTGCCTGGGCTATGTCAGCACTGTTTCTTTAAAAAAATATTCTGCTGGATCTAGTGTAAATGAAGAAAATAGTTCAGAATAAAATGATTTACCTTGCCTTTCCTAACACCAAATCACTTCCATTGGCAGTTCAGAAGCAATGTCCATTCTTCAAGATGCTCCAGCTTGTTGTCTGCCTCTTCTCAAGTTCACAGAGATCTACGAGAAAAAGTAGGTCTGAAAACGGCATGCCAAATTACTTAAGAAATCTGGTATATTCATAACTCACTACTTTTATGGTAGTAGTTTTAGAATGAGTTCTCTATACCAGGAGTAGGGCATGACCTCTCCTCCCCCACTTCCACTTCATTAAAGTTTCCAAATATTCTGGTTTTTTTAGGTTTGGACACAAGTTAAATGTATCAGACTTGTATAAAATAACAGACGTCGTAGCCATCCGCGATCAAGGCAATGGAAGACTTGTATGTCTTTTACCCAGTAGTCAAGCTAGACAGAGCCCTTTGGGGTCTTCACAGTCTCATGATGGCTCTTCAGCTAACTGTAGTCCTATCATATTTGAAGAACTGGAATATCATGAGCCCATTTGCAAGCAGCACTGCATTAATAAAGATTTCAGGTAAGAGGTGTTTTTCAGATCCTTCCATCTTTCTCTGTAAGTGAACTCTGGAATTGAAATTGGAGCATTTTTATATACTTTATATTCTGCCCTCCAGTGGTTCCTGGGGTAATACATAATAATATGTTGAGATACACAAATCAGTATGAGAAATGCAGCAACAGCAATATAAAATAGATTAGAATCTCAAGAAACTGAATATTTTCAGCCCAAACCATAAGTTTGGGGAAATGACCACATCTTAATCTGATGTCTTAAAACAGAGATCCAGCAGTCCCTAGCATTCTAGGGAGGAGGTTCCATATCTAAGCATTGTGGTTTAAAAAAACTTTGCAAGTGTTTGGGGTTGTTGGGTTTTTAAGGAAATATCTCTACAGAACTGTCTGGCATATATTACTCCTTTAATAGCTGTGAAGCATCATTATCTGTGGAGTTACATCAACTTCCTGAACTGTATAAGATCTTTGAAAGGTGGCAAATCCATGCCCATGTGGAAGAACCACTAATCTGCTTTGGTTATACCATAGCGATGACTCCAGTTTAGACTAGTAGCTGTTGGCTGCAAAAGTCCCTAAGACAAATCTTCCACAGTAGCAAATTGAGAGTGGCAGCTTTCCAAAACTCTGGGCTGTATATAATCCTTTATTGCCTTACCGCAGTATAAAACTGTTCAATATTTTCTTATTTCTCTAGCGAACATGACTTTGATCCTGACTCCTACAAAGTTCCCTTTGTGATTTTATCTCTTAAGACCTTTGCACCGCAAGTTCATAGCTTGTTGCAGACCCACGAGGGGACAGTGCCGTTACTGAGGTAAAATAAGGTTCCTTAGCCTTTGTTTGAATGTTCAGTAATGGGCTGGGTTAAATCCCCCCTTTTTTTCCCCCCGAAGTGAAAGGGGATCCTTGGATCGATTGCTCCACCAACTCCCTCCACTAGGCAAGTTAGAAATGGTTCATCACTAAGAGAAAGCACCTCCTCCAGGCCCCGTTCCACTTGAGTGTCTCTGTAGTTAAGATTCTGAGCTCTCTTAAGCATAATAATATATATACATTTTAAAAAAAAATCCAAATTCAAGATTAAATAATTAAGTATTAAATATTAAAACACGCCAAAAGTCAGGTCCATCTGCTTTGTGACCCCCAATAGTGCTGGTCACAGGTGAGAGGTGAAATTCTGTGCAGAACAAAAAAGCCATCCTCCCTTTAGGCTACTTGGAATCATTCTCATTGCTTTACCCCTCCTCCCCTTCATTGGTTTTCTCTGACTCCTCACATTGAGGGTTACCCTGGTTGCTGAAGGGGCTCCGAGCGACAAGAGAAGTCTGTATTAAATGCTGGCTGTATTTGGACAATTGCATTCTGCAGAGATGCTATCTTCCAAAGACGTGTTCTGAATTCTGCTCTTGCACAATACAAATACATAACCGCAGAGCACATACTGCCTAGTTCAGAACAATCTGAATATTAATATTTGTCTTCAGCATGTAAGAAACTGCAGATAACTAATTTTGAATTGCCGCCTATCTTTACATTTTCTTTCTTACCTCTGATCTGCAGATACTTTCCTCTTGGCTAAGTTTCTGGTAGTGTCCTTTATTCCATGCTTGTGCCCTTTCTTTCCTCCCTCTCTTGCCATCCACACTGCTCCCTTCAGTTGTTTTAAGGAGTGTTTGAGAATACACGTTTCGATTTCTAGATGTATCCTATGTGCCACAGAGCCTCAATGCCCTTTGTAGGAATTGCTGTTGTAATTCACTGTAGCTGAGCAGTGTATGTGTTGTTGAATTCTAACACACAAGGATGTGTGCTTGTGGTCTTGAGATCAAGACTCTTATGGGAGGTCAAGCATGCAGACAGAGGCATTCGATGTTACTTATCTAAAGCTCAGTTGGTTTAGTGTCAGAGGACTTCATCTGGTGGCAAGAAGTGAAATGAGGAGGGCAACCAAAATGGTCAAAGGCCTGGAAACGATGCCTTATGAGGAACGGCTAAGGGAGCTGGGCATGTTTAGCCTGGAGAAGAGGAGGTTAAGGGGTGATATGATAGCCATGTTCAAATATATAAAAGGATGTCACATAGAGGAGGG
Source organism: Podarcis tiliguerta (assembly GCF_965153285.1). Classification (NCBI taxonomy): domain Eukaryota; kingdom Metazoa; phylum Chordata; class Lepidosauria; order Squamata; family Lacertidae; genus Podarcis; species Podarcis tiliguerta. The sequence continues at coordinate 39,096,813 of NC_139547.1, read as the reverse complement.
AGAAAGGTTGTTTTCTGCTGCTCCAGAGAAGCGGACACGGAGCAATGGATCCAAACTACAAGAAAGAAGATTCCACCTAAACATTAGGAAGAACTTCCTGACAGTAAGAGCTGTTCGACAGTGGAATTTGCTGCCAAGGAGTGTGGTGGAGTCTCCTTCTTTGGAGGTCTTTAAGCAGGGGCTTGACAACCATATGTCAGGAGTGCTCTGATGGTGTTTCCTGCTTGGCAGGGGGTTGGACTCAATGGCCCTTGTGGTCTCTTCCAACTCTATGATTGTATGATTCTATGATTCATCCATTTCATGGACATGCATCCCGTGAATGCTGCAAAATCACACAAGCTGGCTTTTTCAAGTAATGAATCATGCAAAAACTCCCAAGTTTTTGGATCCCTGGCATCTCCAAGGAATCATAGCAATGTCCCCTGTCTGAAACCTTGGAGAGCGCCTGCCAGTCAGTGGAGACAATACCAACCTAGATAGACTACTCTCTTGACTTTCCTAAGTGTGCAGCAACTGTCTTTGTGATCCTTAGGTAATAAAATGCATAGCACCATCTGCTGACCTGCAGCAACTCTGCAACAGTTTTTCCAGACCCATGTCTTCAGTTCCAAATTCCTAGATTGCTGTTGGGTAGTCAGCTGTAGGTTGCGTCAAATTAAGGTCATGACAGCAAGTCACCTTTAATATGAACCTGCTTTTCTTACTTGCAGCGTAAACAGAGACTTGCTAATGCTTGTTTGCATCTGTTTTGCTACAAGATTGACCAAAGGTTTCTTAACAAGCAAGCAGTCTCGTCTAACGCTTTTTATATTATGTTGGTCTCAATTGCAGCTTTCCTGACTGCTATGCTTCAGAATTCAGCAATCTGCAAATGGTGCAGGAAGGCCAGGGGGGTGTTCCTCTGGAGCATCTCATCACTTGCGTCCCTGGTGTGAATATTGCCACTGCACAAAACGGCATCAAAGTTGTCAAGTGGATTCATAACAAGCCACCGCCTCCCACTGCAGGTGCATATTTCACTCTCTTATGCATCAGTCTTTTTGTGTTAGTTTCTTGCTTCTAACATCAGTAGCGTGCAAATAAATCTGTTCCTTTGTGTGATTGATTTGCTTGGGAACTTGTGGTCCTCCAGATCTTGCTGGGTTACAACTCCTGTCATCGCTAGCTAATGACCATGCTGGTGGGGGCTGGTGGGAGTTGGGAGTCCAGCAGCTTTGGGAGGGTCACAGGTTCCCTATTCCTGACATAGGATATAACCTAGAATTTAGATACGGGATAACCAGCACGATGCCTGCGTGCACCAGTATGTTGCCAGAGGGCTGCCGCAGTGCCTCCCAGGCTATCTGCTGCACCAGATTATAAGAAAAGAGGATGAAAATGCTCTCTCTGTGCCCCTCCAGTTGCTAACAGTTCCTTAATAAGTCTTTGCTAAACATGCCCACTTCCATGATGGGGCAACAGCAGGGCTTTGAATTGGCTGGACAGGGGAGAGGAGGATCGTTGTTGACTGAGCTATGCATGTATGTGCATGGAGTAGACAAGAAAAGAAGGAAATATGGAGTGATTTCTTTGGCGGGGATACACAAAGTGGGGTGGGTGGAGCCTTGAGGGGAGCAAAAAGAGGACAGGTATGATCATGGCAGGAAGAGAGGATGAGAACTGTATTTGATGGATGGGGTGTGGGAGGCATGTATGGTACCAAGGGGAGGTGGAAGTATTCATGAAAGAGATTGGGGGTGTGAGGGGTTTTTTTAAAGAGATGACTTGCTGCCTTCTGGGTGTTCTGTTGGACAGATGAGTGGTTTTGATTCTAGGGTTCAGATTATGACTTCCATTCAGTTCTTTGAGCAAGCTTTGCCTTTCAAATGACCATTCAGCTTGCAACAAAAATAGTAGCTGTGTGTTCTGGAATTCAGACCCCAGTTCTGTGGGGGAAGGAAAATTCCAACTAAATGCCTGAAACCCCTTTTGGACATACCAAGTTTGTCTCTCTGGAATTCCAGCCACAGTTCATATTTTTGCCTTGTTGTGACACGAGCTTGTCGTCAGATAAGTGGCCTTTTGCTTTTGGTCACTTTGTAATTAGTTTTTAGTCTGTGGAGACATGATACTTCCCCCAAATCCATGGTGTTCCTGTTCCTGATTTACTGCTAATTTTGCCTGTAGTTTTCTTTGTACGTATTGCATTTATGTCCCTTACCTCCTAAGTCAGAGAGTTCTTGTTGTTGTGTCCCGTCCCCCCCATTTTTAGAGCCATGGATTCTCCGTTCTACAAGCCCTGTGGGCAACCCACAACTTATTCAGTTCAGCAGAGAAGTGATTGATCTCCTTAAAAACCAGCCGTCGTGTATCATGCCTGTCAGTAAATTCATCCCAACATACCATCACCATTTTGCAAAGCAATGTCGTGTGTCTGACTATGGGTGTTCCAAGTTAATGGAGTTGCTGGAAGCGGTGCCTCATGTGTTGCAGGTGAGTTCAGTCTCAATTTTATTGAAGTGCATGTTTCCATGAGTGACGAGTGTCAGTTCACATAAAAGGCTAGCTTTAACTGCAGTAAAAATCCTCATTTTGAAGTTAAGGGTGGTGTGTCAGGATAACAGCAGTGAAGAAGAGTTCTTTGGTGCCTTCCACAGCCTCCAGGGATATTGTAGATCCCCTCTTTAAGAAGCTGGTGTTGAAATTTAATTTACACAGGACAAGCAAGGTCCTGCTTTCACATTGCCGATTGTTTGGAAGGGATTCTCTTACCCTTAACCTTTTGGTATGTAGCTTTACTGCTGTGACCCAGGACATCAAGGGCATTTGCATCTGGTCCAGGTTGCATGCCAGAAGATGATATTGGCAGCTCTATTCCAATATGTATCCTATGTTGGGTATTGCCCACCACCTGGAAACCTTTCCCATCGCCTCACCTTGCCAGTTGTCTTCTCAAGCTGCTTAATGGCTGTTTAAGTTAACAGGGCACCAGCCCTGTCTGGTACCCTCCACACATCGTTGGGCTCCCAGCTCCCATCACCCTTGGCCAGAATGGCTTATGGTCAGCCTGTAGCCCAAAACACATGTGTCATGAACTGGTTGGGCACAGAGAAATGGTCAGAGGAACCTGCTGGGGAACCTTCGAGGGAAGAAGGCTCAGAGCCTGGGGAGTGGTGGTGGGACATTGAAGAGGGAGAAGACTGGGAAGAGGAGGGCAAGAGGTAACAGGGATTCAGCCCTTGAGCCATGTGTTAGACCCCCTTGTTTTAAATAAGCAAGCCTTTTGCCAATACCTGCCACTGTTTGTTAATATTAATTTGACTTCTTACCTGTCCCAGAGGGGTTCCTACAATGTAAAAATACAGTGCCAAGTTTGACTGCAAGAGTTGCTTTACTGGACAATGTGGAGATCCAGGGAAATGTCATTACTGGTGTGAAGAAGCAATCGGGGCTAAGCTTGGTGTGCAGATACTTATTCTCATGGCATGCGGCTGCAAATAAGCTCAAATGCAGCAGTGTTTTGACTGTGGGAGTCACATACTTCATCTAAAATGTGGTGTCTTTTTCCTTCCAGATTCTCGGGATAGGCACCAAGCGTTTGTTAACCTTAACGCATAGGGCCCAAGTGAAGCGATTTACTCAAGACCTGTTTAAGCTTCTCAAGTCCCAGGCCAGCAAGCAAGTGGTTGTGAGGGAGTTCTTTCAAGCTTATCATTGGTACGTAAAGAGAACTGTGGCCTTTGCATAGCCTGCGTTTACACATTGACACTTCAAAGCTTTTTTTAAAATGAAAGGGGAAGGAGCAGCTTTCTCCTTTCCAAAGTCAGAATCTGAGGAGCAGAAACAAAAGCCAAGTTGAGAAGGAAGGATGTGGGTGGGGGGGTAAAAAATGGCTGATGTTAAATCTTATGAAGTTGGCCAATCCTCAAGGCAGGCAGGATGATGCACTTGGTGGTTTGCTGTGTGGATTCAGGGGGCACACAAACTTTGGCTAGTTAACCACGACCTACTCTTCCCTTCCTGGGTCCTCTGGTATGTTTAAAGAATGCCTAGGAATGGGGCACGATTTTCCCTTGCACTAAAGTTTTCCGAAAGTTCTGTTAGAAACTTGCAATAGAGAAGGAGAAATCTTGAGAACTTTCTGATCGAAAGTCTGAAATGTCTAGAGAAACACTTAATGATACCGATTTTTAAACACCACCAATGCCAGGGCCTGCTCCTAAGTTTTACTCAAAGTAGACCCATTGACATTGATGAACGTACTCATCTTCATTAACTTCAGTGGGTCTAATTCTGAGTTGAACACTTCCCGTTGCCTCTCGTATTATTCATATCTTCATGTGGAAGCAATGGAAAAGGTGCTGGATTGTGCCTTTTTCTGTTCTCGTTTACCCTAAATAGCTTTAATGTGAATTCACTTCTTTCCATCCCATTATCTAGGTGCTTCTCAAAAGACTGGGACGTGACTGAATACGGAGTGTGTGAGTTGGTGGACCTCATATCAGAAATTCCAGACACAACAATCTGTTTGTCTATGCAAGATAATGAGATGGTAATTTGTATCCCCAAAAGAGGTACATCCTCATTTTAGGAACTTAACCCTCTTCCTTTTTTTTTTTTTTTTTTAACACACAGGTCAGACTATAGTTGGTGCCCTGGTGACAGGTATACTTTTGGCTTTTTTGTGAATGAATTGAAGTTTATGGTGAGCAGCAGGTAGAGACTTGGAGCTGTGTTTTGATTGGGGAATTCATATACAGTGGTGCCTCGCAAGACGAAATTAATTCGTTCCGCAAGTCTCTTCGTCTAGCTTTTTTTTGTCTTGCGAAGCAACCCTATTAGTGGATTAGCGCTATTAGCGGTTTAGCGGCTATTAAAGGCTTAAGGGATTAGCGGATTAGCTGCTAAAAGGCTATTAGCGGTTTAGCGGCTTAGAAAAAGGGGGTGGGGAGCGGAAAAAAATCTCAAAACTCGCAAGACATTTTTGTCTTGCGAAGCAAGCCCATAGGGAAATTCGTCCTGCGAAGCGCATTGAAAAACGGAAAACCCTTTCGTCTAGCGGGTTTTCCATCTTGCGAGGCATTCGTCTTGCGGGGCACCACTGTATCCTTTTATTTAAAGAAAAGATCACAAGGTAGTTTACATGTAAATACAAACAGAACAGAATGCAATTTAAACAAAAGATTGATATCCAAACTCTCTAAAAAGCTGCAGAGAATGAAGAGCATTTTTGCATGACACCTAAAGAACATAAAGAGCCTCCCTGGCCAAGGGTTCTATTCCCACGGGTGCCTTGAGCCTTCAGAGTAAAGATGCTTATGACCTGATGCAAAATAAAAGTTATATATTGCTGTCATTCTGTTTCATACCTCCTTTCACCATTAAGTCCCAGGACAGGTTGTAGCAATTTGAAAACAAAGTGTTAGAAGTCAATTTTGAAAAATGATAATAATCAGTTCCTAAAAATTCAGAATGTGTCTTGAGAAGCATAGTGGCCAAGCACCACTCTGCCCACCTATGATTCCCAGCCACTGGTTTTCAGAGATATAACGCTTCTGACCGTGGAGGTGAAGCAGAGCGAACTGTGGCTAGTAGCTGCTGTGTTCTGGAGAGCGCTCCTTTAAACTAGCAGTTGAGCTGGAATAGAAGCCTTGTTGCTGGGAGGGTGCTAAAGTATTGGTCTTGTTGCTTTTACTTTCCCTTAGTTTTGCATCTCTTCTCTCGTTTTCAGAACGTACCAAGGAAGAAGTTGAAAGGACAAAGCAGTTCTCCAAGGAGGCAGTGGACTTGTTGCGCCACCAGCCTTATTTTCGCATGCCTTTCAATAAATTTATCCCATTCTATCACCACCACTTTGGGCGCCAGTGCAGACTTGCCTATTACGGATTTACCAAACTACTTGAACTCTTCGAAGCCATACCAGATGTCCTGCAGGTAGGATCCAGATACTCTGGCGTCCTCTTGATTCCACACCAAATAACCTTTCTAGCCTTATTGAGTTGTGCTCGGTGTATGGAGGAAACTCTGGTTGCCTGTAGAACTGAGCCTTGTTTTTAGAGTGATTACTGGGTGCTATTGCACTTACATGGGCAAACTTTGGAAGTAAACCTCTTCTTTTTAAAAAGCCATTCAGTTGTTTGTGTTAACAATTGGCGGGGAAAACTTATTAATTAATGGTATTAAAATTCATGGTATTTCAACACCTCCTGGAAAGAATTACAAGTGGGGGGGGGGGAGCCATCATATTGCTAATACAGTCAAACCTCATTCTGTGTCCGCCTCCGCTTGCGTCTGCTTTGGCGAACGTCCATGGCAAACTCGGAAGTACCGGAACGGGTTACTTCCGGGTTCACCGCATGCGCAAAAGCGGTGCTTCAATGTGCATCATTTTTGGGTTGCGGCGGGGCCTCCAGAATGGATCCCTGCCGTAACCCGAGGTTCCACTGTACTCCATTTGTGCATTGTAAGTACTGCCTTCCCCAGCCCCCGCCTAAATAATTCCATTAACCAAGCTGACTTCTACCTTCAGGTGCTGGAATGCGGTGAAGAGAAAATCCTTGCACTAACAGATGCGGAAAAGGTCAAAGCTTTAGCTGCCCAGTTTGTTAAATTGCTCCGATCTCAGAGAGACAAATGCCTTATGATGGCAGATGTGCTCACAGAATACGCTAAAACATTTGGCTACCCGTTGCGTCTCCAGGACTACGATGTTGGCTCTGTTCCAGCTCTGATGCAGAAACTTTGCCATGCTATCAAGGTATATTTTAGCACGACGTGTAAGAAAAACAACTTGGCATGACAAATGTAGATTTGGTGGGGACTGAGGGAGGGGCGTAGAGGGGGAGAGTGTTGCTCATATACATGATGAAAAGTAATACCAAGATCTTAAATGACTGGTCCTTCTCTCTGCGTAAAGTACAGCGTAAACAATATGGATGGTGTGTGTTTTTTTAAAGAACTCGTGTTCGTTTTCAGTCTAATTGGATCACTAGAGGAACCCAAGAATTTCAATTAGAATAAGTTACTAATAGATTCCCCCTGTCCCTGCCGGAAATGATCACAGCCTCAGGGGCACACAGCAGAATGGAAGATTAAGTGACAGGAAGCTGATGCTTTGTCAAAAGCTATAAGATTCTTGGGTTTCTCTGAGATTCTTGGGTTTTGGTTAATCCGTTAAAAAAGCCATTGGTTGCAGCAGATTTTATAGACAAAGCTACTTCGATATGATTTGTAGCTACACGTTCTTCCAAGGAGGGCTGGGGGTTATGTTGGAAGCAGCCGGAGGTGTCCAGAGAAAAGGGCCTTTTCGGCAGTGGCACCCTGATTATGGGAACCCTGGCTTGCTGGGAACAAAGTTATGGTCCTTTCTGTGCCAGGTGAAGATTTCTCATTTTAAGATCATTCTAAGTTCTTCACATCTTTTAGTTCTGCTTTGTTAATGTGTGATTCACTCTGGTTGTTCTTCGTTTAGTTTTTTTCCTTCTACTGTGGTTTTGCTGTTTCAATTTAATGCTCTTGTCTGCCTTTTATGGGATTTTTTATTTTTATTGTTAGCCACCCAGGGGACATTGTTAATTGGGTTATATATAGGTGATGTAAATAAAACAGTGTGCAGAACGCTTCTTAAAGCTGACTGCTAAACAGAAGGTCCCTTCTTAAAGCTGCAGTGTGTTAGCAGCTTTTGCCTTGCGCATCGGTGTAACTGGATTTCCCCACCCACCACCATTTTTATTCAAACTCCTCCAGGTCGTTGATGTAGAATCTGGTAAACAGCTCCAGCTTATAAATAAAAAGTCTCTCCGGACCTTGGCTACCCAGCTTCTGGTGCTTCTGATGACCTTGGATGAAACCAACTTTGTTTCTGTTGAAGAGCTTAAAAGGCATTATGAAACCACCCAGGGCGCTCTCCTGAATCCATGTGAATATGGCTTCGTGACGTTTACTGAACTCCTGATGAGCGTGCCTTATCTCACGGAGGTAAGGGAGAAGATGGCTTGGCTCCTAATGCCCAGCGTAGCACCTGTTTGCTATGCTGGGCTCTGTTTTCCTTTCTTCATGAACGCAGAAGCATAGCATGGGTTGCCTGTGCCCGGGGTGGGCAAACCACCAATGCCGCAGGAGTATTCCTGCCACTGAAGTGAAGCTGGGCCATGCTGTGTGGGGAGCCCTACCAGCTGACATAGCCCTTGGAAGGCAAATCCTCCCGGCGTCCGTGGAGTGTTGGGCTGTGGTGGGGTTGCCCCTTAACCACCTCTCTCCATCCATGACCGCTCACCATAGGCCTGGGCTGCTCCGCTGCCTTTGCCAGGGTGGGGCAGGGATCCCCACGGAAGCTGGCACCTGTGGGGGGGGGGGTGCCTGGTTGCACTCTCTCAGAAATTTGTGCCTGGGGCCACAGCTTCGTCCCCATGCTACACCACTGTTCTTGGGTCACATCTGCACTGTAAGCTTAAAGCACTATGATACTACTATAACAGCCACTGCTTCCTCCAAGGAATCCTGGGAACTGTAGTTTCCTCTCATAGAGCTACAACTGAGTGGTTTAACAATCAGGCTCTCTTCCTAGGGAACTCTGAATTGTAGCTCTGCGGAGGCAGTAGGGGGAGTCTCTTAATCACTCTCAGCACCCTTAACAAACTACAGTTCCCAGGCTTCTTTGTGGTAAGCCATAACTTAAACTGACATAGAGCTTTAAATGTATGGTGTGGATGCGGCCTCACTTTGGTTATTAATTAGCAATTCAGGGCCTAAAATAAGCTACTATAAAGGAAAGCAAGGAAATTGAGCAATTGCTGACTAGAGGCCAGGAAACCTGAGGTCACAGTCAAAGAGATAAATGGAGGAGAATAATGTTAGTGGAGAAGGAGTAACAGCAAATGTGGAGGAGTTGTTGAAGGTGCTTTGAGGTTTTGTGGTGGTGCAGACATACAGTTGGAATGCAGGATGCTGCTTTAAGCCAGACCAGGCTATTCACCGCAAGAAGCTGCCTTATGAGTCAAGCTATTGGTCCATCTAGCCCAGAGTTACCTACACAGACTGGCAGCAGCTCTCCAGATTTCCAGGCAGTACCATCTGTCTACCCTACCTGGAGATTCCAGGGACTGAACCTGGCACCTTTTGCATAGAAGGCAGTGCCCTACAGCTGAGCTACAGCCTTTCAGCCATTTAGTTCAGTATAGTCTTGGCTGGCAACAGGTCTTCAAAGTTTCCGGCGGTGGACCATTCCCGTTCCCTGCTTGCATCTGGAGATGTCAGGGACTGAACCTCTGCCCACTGGGCTTAGATTAGCCTTTCGGGAGCAGGTGTGAGAGCTCAAGTTAACAGGCAGCATTGAAAACAAGGAGAAATAAAATTGGACAGCAGAAGAGTCAGCTGAGAAAAACAGACAGCTATTGTATGTGCAGACAAGGATTCAGTTTGTGAACATAGAAAACGGATCAAAGGAAGAGAAGGAAGGGTCCCAGTGGATTAGGAATCTCTCTTTGCAGCTGCTGCTGCTGCTGCTTAGTTCTAAGTGCAGAGACTTGTTTCCTATCCACAATCCATTACGCCGTACCCTGAACAGAGTGCCTTGTTATATTGCCCTTCAGTATGTGGCCTCCAACAACTGGAAGAAACTTAAGATTGTTCCCTCCAGTACAAGGGGCAGGGTGACCTGGACTCAAAGCTGCAGATCATTTACTGTACCTTGAGAGGGGAAGTGACAGCAACTGGATTTGCTCTGATGATAATCTTAGAGTCCAGGTCGCTTTATATTCCAGCCTTAATGTAACTGAAGCGAGGCACTCGGGCGTTCTCAAGGAAGGATTGCAGCCAGTGACTCACATGAAGCTTTTAATTACGGCTTCTTGCATATACAGAACTACCTAATGTTTTAGTAACTGTATCACGTGTGTTGGGTTTGTTTTTAAGTGCAACTCCAAACTGAATTGCAATTAAAATGAAGAGCGGGGTAAAAAAATGTGTTCAGGGATGTTCTTTTATTAAATACTCTGCAATGCCCAAAGGTCGGAAGACTTCATATGCGTGGTTTTCCCTCCCACAGGTTTTTGTTGATGGTGAGGCAGAATATGTCAAGCTCACAAGCCTGTATGTTTTTGCCAAGAAAGTGAGGTCTTTGCTTCATACCTACCATTACCAGCAGATCTTCTTTCATGAGTTCTCAACAGCTTATAGCAAATACACAGGTGAAGTGTTGCAGCCCAAAGCATATGGCTACAATAATCTTGAAGAACTCCTGGGAGCAATTCCACTGGTTTGTAGCAGTTGTGTTTTTTCTTTTTAGTAGTAGTACTTAATTGAATCCTTAGATCCCCATGTGCAGTTTAATCGGTGCTTTTTAATATAGATGTGCTCTTGCGAAGTCAGGCAGGTGATTTGAAGACTAGGATTGCCTGGCTTTGTGCTGTGAGGCCTCCTCAATTCAAAAGGGAGGAAAAACTGGGAAATGGGATTTTCCACCGCTTCAGAATGTTCAAATATTTTACATTTCTAAATGTTCACCATTTAAACAAGCGCTAAGCAAGCCCCACCCCAACCTCTTGCACTCAGTGCTTCCACCTTCCTGCCTTCAGCACAGCGGTCTTAAAAAGATATTTTAAGCATTCAGATGAGAATGCTTTGAAACCTCCAGTTGGGAGTGTTCCTGCTGTGCAGAACCATGTAGAAAAGTCTTAAGTTCATTCTTTTGAATGTCCTTAGAACAGAGGCTTTCAACCTTTTTGAGTCCACGGCTCCCTCGATCAACTACAGTCTTTCTGCGGCACCCCTGTGGGGCTCAGGAGCCCAGTTATGTAACCCCTTGCCTGCAGATCTGGCAGCCCCTCACCTTTTTCGAACACCCTTGTGGAGTGTTCCCTCAGCCTCCTCTCCCCTGTCCTTGGGAGTCCTCCAGGCAACCGCTGCTGCCACCCATGCCCCAAAGAGAGGTGCCTCCTAACACTGCCCCACAGAGGCCTGGGAAGCACCCCATGGCCAAAGGCACCATTCACCTGGGAAGCTTGTAGCCAGGGCTGCTGCAACAAACAGTTGTGCAAGCCTTTGGAAGGCAGAAAATGCAAGAGGGCGTCAGAGGAGGGAGGGAAGGAAAGAGGGACAGAGGCCAGTGTTGCCCGTGGCACCCCTATTATTCAAGGTACCCCAGGGTGCCACGGCACACAGGTTGAAAACCACTGGCTTAGAACAAAGGTGAAGGACCTCTGTCCTGTGGGCCAGATTGGGCCCACCAGGCCTCCCCCATTTGACCGGCGAGGCCATTCTGGGCTCATAAGGGAAGGACTTGGCCAAAAGGGACTTTGCAGGCGCTGCCCTCTGTGCAGTGCTTTCCTAGCACCCAGGAGCCAGCTGGAAAGCGCTGCGCTCATGGTTTGGGAAGCACAGCACACTGGTTTGCGCAAGCCCTTTGAACTCTCTCCTCCCTCACCCTCATGGGACCAACTTCAACAGGTGCCAGTCACCTGGTGTCAAATGATAGACAGGTGGGGGTGGGGCACCCTAACCCTACCCTGGCTTTTGAAGTTTGGGATAAAATAATTTTTAGAACCCACCCTATTGCTGTAACTCATAGTTTGTTCTAAATTGCTGTTAAACCTTCCCCCCCCCCCCAATTGGGACATCATAGTGGAGGGTAGGGAAGAAATCAAATAAATGATATGATCAAAGGACTTGTAATCCTTTCTTAATTGACATTTTGTTAAGCCAGGCGGGTGGGGTGGCAGAGAGAATATTTAACAACTGTTGGAATCCTGCCTAATATTGAATGTAGTTCGCTTCACGAGGGAATACCAGAAAAGAAAGAGAAGAAAAACAGTCAGAATAGAGAGTTTTGCTGAGTTCAGTCATCTTACCTCAAACATTGTCATTATTGCCTTCTAATTAGGTGGTCTGGATAAAAGGTCATGGTCATAAGAGAATTATTGTCCTTAAGAACGACATGAAAAGTAAGTAATCCCTAGTTAGAGATAACTTTGAAAAAAACAAATACTTGAATTCCTGGTGAGCATATTTGCCCAAGGGAAGCATTGCTCACCGTCTTCCCTTCTCATAGCTCGTTTTAGCTTGCCTGGCCTTCCTCTTGCCGATGGTGATGGACAAGCTACAGAGACAGCAGAAGCAAGTGAATCCTTGGAATTAAAACTAGACGCATCAGATTCTGGTAATTGCTGTATATCAGGGGTCAGCAGACTTTTTTAGGAGGGGGCCAGTTCACCGCCCCTCAGACCTTGTGGCGGGCCGGACTGCGCGCGCGCGCACACACACACACACACACACACACAGAGCGGAGGGGGACTTCTCTCCCCCCCCCCCTGCTTTCCTACCTCCCCGCCACTCTGTCTGCGGTTGGGTGGTGGTGGTGGTGGCACCTCTCCTTTCCTGGCCCGTTTTCCAATGCGCAGGGCCAGCAGACGCACCAAGCTCCAGCCGAAGCCCCATGATGCACCCGTCACGATGTTCACAGCATGACCATCGATGAAGAGGCCAGCGGGCGGGTGATGAGTCTGGGCCACACTGAGGCTTCAGATTGGCTGTCATCAATCAAAGCCCAGCTCCCTTCCTCCTCAGGGTGGGGAGAGGGAGGGAGGAGGCATTGAACAATCACGCCGATCCAAGCAGTGATTCCAGGACCGTCCACGGGCCGGATCCTGAGGGCAGTTGGGCCTCATCCGGCCTGAGGGCCTTAGTTTGCCGACCCATGCTGTACATAGTGAACATGGCTGGTTTAACTTCATTGATTTCAGTGGGTCTGCTCTGAGTAGGACTTAGTTGAATGCAACACTAAATCTGCTTGGGGATAAATTGGGCACTGTAGTCACAATCGCTGGTAACAAGTAAAGGCAGTCACTGTGGGTATGATCCAGAAAGCGGTTTGCCTAACTCATGCCTCCTTTTGAGCTTGGGCCAGTGGGTCTGCAAGGCTCTGTTGACGTCTGAGAGTCAACTACTACTCTGAGAGGAAAGTCAGAACCCATGATGAACTGGCTGGATGCAGAGGAGTACTGGGAGGCACCAGCTGGGAAACCCCCAAGGGGACCCCCAGGGGAAGAAAGCTCAGAGCCAGGGGTCTGGGGGGGGGACAGACGACAATGAGTGGTCGGGGAGAAGAGGGAACAGACTGGGAGGAGGAGGTGTTGGAAACAGAAGAGGCAACGGGGTTTAGTGAGCAGGAAGAGGCTGGGGCAGAGAGCAGTCCTGATTTGGAGGCCAGAGAGGAAGGGGGCCAGGAGGCAGAGAGAGAGGAGGCCAGCTGCTGAAGATTCTAGGGAGTCTCCCTCCTGCTGCAACCAGTTCCCCTCCCTGCTGGTCTCCCAGAACATGCAGAGAAATGAGCAGAAGAGAGATTGGATGCAAACTGATTGCTTGGGAAAAACTCTGAAAAGCAGGGGACTTAAGCAAGTGTGGGAAAGGACCTTCAGTCCTTGCAACTGCCTCATTGGGCCAACACCTCCTGGGAAGAGTTGTTGGGATCACTAGGCCTGCATGCTTTTCGTTTCTTGGAATAGAGTTGTTAACTTCACTAACAAGATTTGTTTTTTATTGCTGACCTCCTGACTCCTGGTAGTGAGTTACAATTTCTCCTCTCTGTTTTTCCTGCAGTCTCTAATTCGACTGAGCAAGAGCTGCTTTGCCTCACAAACATGTCGCCTGTGGATCTGTTGTGTGAGCCTGTCCCTTCCTGTCTGCCTTCCCCGCAACTGAGACCAGACCCAGTCATCCTTGTACCGGCAGATCTCATTCAGTTCGAAGAACATCCACCAACCCTTTCAGGTAAAAATGAGTGTGCTCTTGAAGGAGGTCTGTCCTTGGACGTTCTGACCAGTAGCTGTTTCCAATAGGAACCATTCTGGCTTTGTTTCAGGACCTCCAAAATCGTTGGACTTCCCTTCCAGTGCAGTTGTACTGCAATTGGAAGCCTAGTCTATAAATGCAGCAAAATGTTCTGTTTGAATGCATAAACTTCTCATGTATATAATACCAATGAAGTACTTCTGTGTTGTGATAAGTTAATTGGTAGAATTCACAGCCCTTTAGCAATCCCCTTGCAGTAGTATTGAATGCCACTTCACATTGACTGTCTCCACTTTTCAAAAGTTACCTTGTTTAGAGTAGCTCAATACACTAGCCTGCTTCCCACCCTTAGTTCAAAAGGCCTAAGCAAGTTTATCCAGGGATGGAAGTGTTCCATATATCCATGTCCAACTCCAGCTTCCGCATGCTGCTAAGATAACACACATCCCTATTGGAACAACTTTTTTCTCCAGTGAGTTTTGGCAGCCTTAGTTTCCCGCCAGATCTCATAGCTTTCCGTACTGGACTTCAGAACACCAGGATCCAATACGTAACAAGGACCACATCCTGTTTGCTTGCATTTCTAGCCAGTGGCAGTCAACGTTCATGTATTCAGGCAATGCATCCTTTCACTGAAGGAGACAACTTGCTGTATTTATTTTCAGATGCATCTGAAAATAATTTTGCTCTGAAAACTTCACGGTATTGCTTTCCCTTTTAGAGATGATTGTTTTAACGAAAGAGGAGGAGAATGCTGTTAGTCCTTTGAGAGCTAAAGAAGAGGCGAGCCACTTACATGCAGCTTCGAAAGCTGCAGAAAATACACCAGCACCTCCCTGCCCTTCAGTTGAACCGCAGCCGAGCAAAGAAGCCATGGACAGCCCAGTCAAAAGGCAGCATAAAAACAGAGTGAAGTTGGCAGCCAATTTTTCACTTGCACCTGTAACCAAGCTTTAAACTATGTCGTGTTGTGAGAGGCAACGCATTGTCAGACTGCACAGAAAATGAAGCTATTGGCTACCCTTTATATTTTAAATCACAGATGGGACGGGGGGCGGGCGGGTGGTCACTTGCGTTTATCTTTGTCACTGTTGACTACCTTTTGTGAGATTTTTGTTCAGTTTACACTGAGTTCAGCTGGGCAGGTATTTTTTATTTGAAACTTCAAGCATTAAATGTTTTACTGTTCCTTTTTACATTCTGTCGAATGTCAGGAAAAAACTAGCAAATGCTAAACTTGGAGTGGGATGGAATTTGAGTTTCTGAAACCTCATCACTGATGTAAAGCCTTCATATAGCATATGAATCTACAGGCAATTTTAAATGTGTGTTTTCCAGACAGGTAATAATCAAATGCATCGTCTGTTTTGGCAAAGCAGCCTATTGAGAACTTTATTTTTAATAAGTCATTAGATTGGAATAAAACCTGCAGTGGCATCTTCAGGGTTAAATTGGTGAGAGCAAAGCCTAGGATTTTTTCTGATGACTTGTAATTGTCTCTTGTCAAAAGATGACTGTAGAGCATGGCTAGGGAACCTGTGGCCTTCCAGATGTTGTGGACTACAGCCTCAGCCAGCATGACCTGTGGTCAAGGATGATGGGTGTGGTAGTAGATAACATCTGGAGGGCCCAAACTACCCATTCCTGCTGTAGAGGATTACATTGATTGATTACAACCCCCCTTTTAAATGCTTTCTGTAATCAGTTCCACTGAGGAATCTCGTAGGAAGGTGAGGATGTTTTTAAGCTTCCCTTTTATTGAGCGCTCCAAGTTGATGCTGTTGTGGCTTAGGAAAAGCAAGTCTTGGTGTTTTGCATTTTGAAGTAAGAATTGAGGTGCTTCTTGCAGCATCCGCCAATGAGATTACTGGGAGTATTTGATATTTCAAATATTCATTTAAGTGTACATACATTATAAATCACAGCAAGGGGGTTTAAATGAGCTTTTTTAAAGATGGAAAGTAATGATTCTACTTCCGTTTGCACAAAAGTATGAGCAGCACATGGAATTGCCAAAGTTCTGGTGCTTTTCCTCATTTTAAAGATCCAGTAAATGGGAAGCTTAATGTGAGTCAGTATGTTTTTAACTGTGTCTGGTCTTTATTCTGATGTTTACTCTGAGTGCTCAAACCTGCTCTTGTGTGTGGTTTTTTTCCCTTCCAGTTCCTATAGTGGCATTTCTGTTGGTGTTTAGAAAGGCAGGCCTTTGTCGAAGGAGGCAAGTCAGTGGAGTCCTTCTACTTTCTTTTTTATAGAGAGCTCAAATGTCTTCTGACCAAAGCTTTTATACCCCCCGTTGGGTAAACTTGGCACTTACAATGGGTTGTATTTGCCAGGCAAGGATTCTTAATTGCTCGTCAGAAAGAAGGAACCTATAGCAAAGGTTTCCACTGGCTGAACGGATATGTGCGTACAAATAATATTTTTGAAATGTGTGTGAGTCTGAAAAAGCAGCCTTAGATTTCACAGCCAGCAACTGAAAAATGCCACTTGATGGCTATAGACAACCTATTTTTAAAATAAGAAGAAATGGATTTTGTTTTTAAAAAGTGTTTTTTAAACAAAGCCAAGTATTAAACAGTACAGAACTAAATAATGATATAGCCATTACGAATGCAGAGAAGGACTGGAAGATTTTCTGAGATCATGGCAAGGCACAGTGTGTTTGTTTGTGTATGTACATCCTTACGTTTCCTCTACAGAGATGGGGTTTATAGGAGTGATTATAATTATTTTTTTTAAAAAAAAGAAGAATGGAACCATTTCATGGCTTTAATTGTGAGGACATCTTCCATTTACCTTATGTGTTGCTTGCATAAAACAAAGACCTGACCAATTGGGGCCTGTCATGCAAATGCGAAAACAGTCATCATTTTGAGCCACAGTTGCAAGTCATCTATAATAGACCAAGTTTTGGTGAAAACTCAAGGAGAAATAACAGTACTGTTAATGTACCTGGAATACAGGTGTGGGTTGTGCCACCTGTAGAGAATGAGAAATCTTTCTGGAGTCATGTGTAATTCTGACCTAAATCGCTGTATGAAAGTTATAGACTACCTTTTGGGGAGTTTGTTTTTCATTGTGTGAAACCAGCTAATTTGGGGGGGGGGGGTGTTTTTGTTTTTCTACGAAGGCTTGAAGAAATAATGTGACTGGACTGATTTGAAAAAGAATTAAGGGAATGAAATTATTTCATTTACACTTCACTAATTTTGATTTCTTGGTTGTTTTAAAAAATATCACTGAAGCCCTCAACTTATGCACTCTCAAGGAGACAGAGCTCGCCATTCTCCTCTGTTGTCTACTCCCATTTGGACAGTTTTGTGGCTCGAGTGCTGTTTTGTGTGTTGGGACCAAACAGTTGTCAATAAAATTTCCAAGCAAGCATGCAACCTTGTCAGTTTGGTTTTTTTTAAAAAAAATAAGAACTAGGCCGGATTAAAGCCTTCTCTGCACAGCAGAAACCCCACATTTTTTAAAAGTAAGAAGCCTGCTGAAAATCATCATCACTGGGATGGTCTTCATAACTGCAGAGTTAGTCCAATAATAGTCCTATGTGGAGCAAGCCCATTGAACTTACTGAGCACTACTAACTTAGACCTA
This sequence comes from Podarcis tiliguerta, assembly GCF_965153285.1. Classification (NCBI taxonomy): domain Eukaryota; kingdom Metazoa; phylum Chordata; class Lepidosauria; order Squamata; family Lacertidae; genus Podarcis; species Podarcis tiliguerta. The sequence goes on along the minus strand of NC_139547.1, from coordinate 39,079,443 downwards.
CTGACTGGGAGTGGAACTCTGTTGGATAAAACACAAGATTAAGCACAAGCGATTTCAAACTCTGAATTTTGCTTTGAATGGACACTTGTGCGATGCCAGTTTTGTGCCATGCATCCCTGCCATTTCTCACCATTTGCATTTGTACATGCGGCAAGCTGCTGAGAATCCCAAATCTTTCTGTGGGCTTTACGGAGTGAACCGATGTAAGAGCACGTGCTGCATAAAACCACAAGAGTCTGACAGATGACTGGTCGGTAGACTACCAACTGCCTTGTCCTATTTACAATATTTATTCATTATGTAGATGCTAAAAGGAGCTGCCATGCCATGTTTTTATTCTGCCCACGGGAGCAAATGCTGTCTTGTCAACGGAAAGAAGTGTGGAGCGCATCCTATTCTACGCACAGACTATTAAAATTGCTATTCTACATATTACTTGGTATGATTTTCTATTTCACAGCTGGCAGAGGGCGTGGGGGGGTGTCTCCCTCCCCATATACATATCATCTTATATACACACAGATCTATATATAAGGATAAAAAGTGGTACCTGCCTGTTCCCTGTGAGCCCTCTCCCTAATATCTGTCTGTCTCTCTTTTTCCTATACAAGTCTTTCCCTCTCCTGGAGATACAGTTATACTTAGATATATATATATATACTCCTTGTCTTAAACCTAGGCATGCTCACTGAGTGATCCGTGCAACAGTGAAGGAGTCACCGACAGGTACATTCAGTACACGACAGTTACTGTAAAAAAACAGTACAGGAAACTCTACTATCAAGATATCTGGATGCTTAAAGTCCTCTTCCGTCCACAGTTTTCCCGTCTGTTGGGTTGAGTGCGTAGGGGGCAGGGGGGGGAGGCAGTGCCCCGTGACGAGGGAGCTACATGATGGCGCACTGGGTGGTGCCGCAACAATCCTTAATGATAGCGATTCCTGCTTTGGCAATGGTGGGCTTGTTTGGAGGAAGAGGAGGGGGCTCCGCCTTCTTCTCTGCTGGCGTACCTGTGGTTGGCAAAATGGGGAGCATCCTTAATATCCTAGGCTGGGGGTTTAAAATAACATATGGAAAGTTTTGGGTAAATTATTGCACAGTTAAAGTATACTGTATAAAGGTAAAGGGACCCCTGACCATTAGGTCCAGTCGTGGCTGACTCTGGGGTTGCGGTGCTCATCTCGCTTTATTGGCCGTGGGAGCCGGCATACAGTTTCTGGGAAATGTGGCCAGCATGGCTAAGCCACTTCTGGCAAACCAGAGCAGCGCACGGAAACACCGTTTACCTTCCCGCTGGAGCGGTACCTATTTATCTACTTGCACTTTGACGTGCTTTCGAACTGCTAGGTTGCAGGGACCAAGCAACGGGGGCTCACCCCATCGCGGGGATTCGAACCGCCGACCTTCTGATTGGCAAGTCCTAGGCTCTGTGGTTTAACCCACAGCACCACCCACGTCCCTTTACTGTATAGTCTATACAGTATACTATACAGTATACAGTATACTAAACACAGTGACTTCCCTTCTCTTTCTGTGGTTCACTTTGCATACCAAACATCCCTGCATATTTTACATTAACTAAACTATTCAGTAAACCATTTTTACAGCCATCAAAACCTATTTACACTGTTGAATTTATCTTAATGCTACCAGCGTTTTTAAATGAACATCATTTTCACCCATATATTCAAACATTTTCCAGTCTTTTTTAAACGTATATTCTTCTTGTTCTCTTATTCTATATGTTAAATCTGCAAGTTGCATGTATTCCATCAGCTTAAGTTGCCATTCTTTGGTTGCTCGTTTTCCCGTCTGGGGCTAACAAGACACGGGCCGCAGTAGTGGCATACATAGTCTTTTTTGACTCCTGGGAATTTCCCTCTGAATTATTTCCAACAAAAAGGACTCTGGGGTTTTTTTGGAAAGGTACTTTTAAACACTCCCCCCCCCCCCAATTTATTATATACTCACTTACCCTTTTACACTTCACTGATTTACGGTTGTTTAAATATTTTGAGATGTAAATTAGAAAATTCAATAAAAATTATATAAATTTTTATTGTTTTCCCCAAATAATCCTGGGGACTGAGCTATGATTCTCAGCACAAACTACAGCTCCCAGGGTCTTTTTTTTTGAGGGGCAGGGTGCAACGCCACTTCAAATTGGCTTTAAATATATGGTGTGGATATGATCTCACTGCACGCCAGCCGCCTTCTTGGAAGGAACAGAGCAAAAGTGTGCATGCAGGAGATGGAATGGGTGCCGTGGAGTCTTCACGGTTTGCATAAAGCTGCTATCCAATCCTTACATTAGCTTTATGCAAACCATGAAGACTCCGCAGCTCGTTGTTAGAGACAGCTTCACCAAAGTACCGTATTTTTCGCCCTATAGGATGCACTTTTTCCCCTCCAAAAATGAAGGGGAAATGTGTGTGCGTCCTATGGGGCGAATGCAGGCTTCAGGAAGCTATCCGCAAGCCATGGAAGCCTGGCGCGAAATCGCGCAGCTCTCCCAAGGCTTGCGGAGAGCTGCCTGCATCCTGAAGCCTCGGGCACGCTGAGCTCAGCGAGCCCCAGGCTTCGAGCTTCACGCAGCTCTCTGCAAGTCTGGGGAGACCAGCGCAACTTTCCGCGGGCTCCCTAGGCTTGCAGATAGCAGCCTGTTCTGGGGGATGGGGTCGGGGGAAGCTCGGGCTTCCCCAGCCCCGCGCCTGGGGGGGGAAATAATTTTTTTTTCTTTCTTTCCCCCCCAAAAAACTAGGTGCACCCTATGGGGCGAAAAATACGGTATTTAGAAGAGTTTTGAAAACTCACTAGTTGGAGATCGCACGGCTTTGTCTAAGGGTTTCAACTTGATCCGGAGGAACTCCGCCATCTCCTTGTCTTCCTCCTTCTCTCTGTTTCGAAGCAAAAAATAACAGAATTAGCTAGTGGACTTGGGGTGGGTGGGAACCAGCAGCTTTTATTTTAATGTAACTGAGAGATGCAATGAAAAGCGATGATCAGCAGAAGTTACATGACAAATAAGGGGAAGCTGACTTGTACTAAGTCCTTGGAAGGCGGTGGACTCTCCTTCATAGCAGGTTTCAAAGCAGTGTTTGATTTTGTCATGGATGGTTTAGCTGAGATTCCTGGATTGCAGCCGATTGGAGTAGATGATCCCTGAAGTCTCAACAGAGGCCAGTTTAGGAAAGTTTGGCCACACTGGGCACCAAGCTGAGAGGGCTCCACAGGGTATGTCACAAGAAAAGACAAACAATGGGGGCATAGCTGTCAACTTTTCCCTTTTCTTGCGAGGACTCCTATTCAGAATAAGGGGAAAGCGGGAAAGTTGACAGCTATGAATGTGGGGTGCTGGATTTTGGCATCACACAAGGCCCTGCTGAAATTTGAAAAGTCTGCCACTGCTTCTAACTCTACTGTGTTATGGTTCTATGGTTCTATGATCTGTCTGTCTAGTTCAACATTGTCCACACTGGCTGGCAGCACTTCTCGGGGGGGGGGGGGTTCACGCAAGAGACATGCCCAGGCAGACTTGGAGATGATGGGGATTGAACCCAAGGCCTGTGCTGTGTTATAGGAATTCTAAGGTCTCATATATATAACTCATAGGTTCATAAATTTAAAAGGCAAACACATAAGTATGCAAACTACATGTCTGAAATAGTACAGAAGAGCAGTCCTGAAACCAATCCTCTCCCAAATTGACCTCAAATGTTTCTCTGCAAGGAGGAAGGAAATGGGAAAAACCTCCCCATTGTCTCTTTGCTCACAAATCCTATCTTAAGGGTGTATCTATGTATGAATAGGGTGAGCCTGTGACCTGGATTCAAGAACTGAGTATTAACCATCACAAAAGAATGGCCAGGATGCCCAGGTAAAAGCAATCAGTGACTATTATCAGGTATCCTGGCAGACAGGTTTTCTGCTGCAGACTGCCCCTTCATTGATGTATGTATGGTGTTTTTTGGGGGTGGTCTTGAGCTACAAGGGAGGCAATTTTCAAATGTCTATATAAGAGCTTGCACACCATTGTTCTGGGTTCCTCTCCTCCCTCCCTGCATGGGGTGAGCGGGGGACCCTGTTGCAACAGTTTAATAAAGATCATGCTTACTAGCTGCTTTGCTTCTCAATAGTCTCTGGTTGGCCTCTGTTATTTTCTCCTACCAATACAGAACCTACTTAAGGACTCTCTACGGGCTCTTAGATACCCCATAAGGGAAAGGGAGCAGTATTTTTCTTATAACAGCTGCGTGCAAATGCTCTCCCACTGAGCTAGGGCCCTTGCCTAAATAAAAATAGGAAGGAAAAGTGTGGAGTGAGAAACCAGTAAAGCACTAGTATAAAAGCAAATAATAACAAGAATTCAAGGAATTTATATTGGCAGAAACAGAGTCCTAACTTATGGGTCGGAGAGGCCAAAGACTGAGCCTAGGACCTTCTGTATGCAAAGTAGATACCTTCCACTCAGTCTATGGCCCTTCTTTATCCCACAGTCTTTCTTGCAAATGCAAGGGTGTTACATACTGAAGTTCTCACCCTGGGCCAGCAGGGGGATACTGTAGATAGTTATGCAAATGAAGGATCGAAAGTGACGTTCAGTGATTGGATAGTTTTAGAGAGTTGCTACAGTAACATTGCACTGGAGCTCTATATAAGCAGGCTGACTGAGCCCTTCAGCTCAGTTCTGTTCTGGCCTGTGAATAAACAAGAGCTGTTTGAAGAATCGCTGTGTGGTCTGATATGTTCACCCACAACTTAACAAAGAGTATATGCGCAAGTGCTCTGCTAAAGCATAGGGGTTCAATGAACAAAGTATATTGTCTACACTCTCCAGGATTTCAGCTGGCCTGGGAAGTATGTTTATCTGGAGATGCTGTGGCGGATCCTTCTGCATGTGATGGAAGATATGCTCCGCTGCTGAGCTACATCTTGTGCTTGTTGCTTTTTAACCGTTGCTTTTTCTGTAGTTCTCTTGTTGGGAACCGACTGGGTGTTTAAAGTTCAGGTTGTCAGCTGCCATGGAAGCTTACATGTCAAAAGGCAGGGTATTGGTTAGTTTGTAAAAGTGCATCACAGGCAAAAAACAAAACCGAGTCTCCTCCAGGTCTTGGAAACAAGCCATTCTCCCATGAGATTACCTTAATCTCTCTACTTCGGCGTCATCAACGAGGAAGTCTCTTTTCTGCACCAGTTTGTGGATCTTCTGAATCAATTCATCTTCCCTTTGCTTCTGCAACTTTGTCTTCTCTTTTTCTGCTCAAAAGACAGTGGAGGTAAAAAAAAAACAAGAAGAAGGAGCAGATTGCAAGAATACACTTGTTTGAATTTTCTTCGGATTCTGCCTGATTTTGTGCTATAGGGATGGATACACAGTGCTTTTTTTTCCAGGGGTGCTTAAGGGCACGCAGTACTGGCACCTTTTTGTCCTAGAAGAAAAGCACTGGTTAAAAGAAGTTTCAAATAAACTTGGCATTTGAAAGGAGTTGTTTATTACCAACTTAATCTCCTGGCCATTGCCGGCTTCATCTCCTGTTCAAAATTCAGGCAATAAATCTACACACAAACCCCGAGGAACAGGATGGGAACACTTTGTAAGCTGCCTTTAAGGAAGTAAATACACTGTGTACCTTTTGCGACTCGGGTAGAAAACAGCCACCAGGAGAGCTATAAATTACTCTCAGACTAAATAGAGTGTCTTTGTGGCAGGGAGAGGTGTAAATATTTTGCAATGAGACGCAACGATGCTTTGAATGAAGAAGAAAAAAGGTCACTATTTTGGACGGAAGAACTGGGCACAATCCAAAGGGGTGTTGCGCATAGCTTCCACATGTGCAAGTGCAGTGTTGTACGCAATTTCTGTATTGTACACCTCCACTGCTGGAGGCAGTATAATAATATAAGACGTTCCCTGCTAGTTCAGTCCAGTGGCCCATCTAATTCTGCATCTTGCTTTCACAATGGCCAACAAGATGCTGGCGGAAGGCTTATGAGCAGCACCTGAGTGCAAGAGCATTTTTCTCTCCTGCAGTTTGTGTGGGAATGTTCAGGGATGCAGGAGAGGATATATACTGTTTGATTATATCCTTTGCAACTTGTGTTAACAAGTTCTACAATTTAGTAGAGTAACATCCCCCTTTTCAACTTGCACAGCGGATGCGTTTGCTCAGGCTCGCTAAAGCCTCTAAAATAAGTTACCTGGTAATTTCCCCTTTAGTCCCTCATAAAAGAAATAGACACAACACAGCCTTCTATAAAAGTATTAAAAGAGTTTACTCACTCACTCATTCTGTTCACAGATGGTTCCCAGAAGGCAGACTTAAGTTACAAAAGTAATATACCTGGAAACTATCCCATAAGGAGACAGCCCCTTTGTCCTCTCTTGGCTGGAAGCCAAGAAAGAATCTTAGGCTAAGCAGATGTTGCTTCTTTGACGAATGTAGTCAGAGAGAGAGAGAGAGAGAGAGAGAGATGGTGGCCAGTCCTACGCTTTTGTTACCTGTACAGGTGAGGCCACGCCCACCTCTGGTCACATGTAGAGGAAGTCTGTCCCAGCCTAGGAGGAAACAGGAAGTTCCAACTGGCTGGTTCAGACACCCCCTTTTTATGTCCACTCTAGGGATGTAGTACTTGACTGCTCTGTGTTTCACATCCCACAGTTTGCAGCAGTGTTCAGAAGCATCACTCCAGTGGAATAGCCATGCCACTGAGCAGCCGCCGACAGCCGTTTCCTCTTTGACTTTGGCTAATCCACTTTCGAAGCCGTCCGAGTTGGCAGCCCATCACTGCCTCTAGTGGGATCAAATTCCAAAGTTTTTAACCATGCTGCTGCATGAACTACCCCCTTTCATCTGCCTGCAGCAAAATGTGGTGAAAAGGAGCTGTGAAAAAGAGCTAGAAAGAAACTGGGATGGAACATGGAGCAGCGATTGCAGCCTCAGAAGCTAACTGCATATTTCCTGCTTTCCTGGGTAGTAGAAACAGGGGCAAAACTAGGCTTTATTGCACCCAAATAAAAAGATCCAGTTTGGTACCCTCAAACACACATTTGCATACCCACACACACAGGCTGGAAGCCTTAATGGTACCCATCGGGGGGGGGGGGACCTGGCTAACCCCCCTGTAGCTTACTGTAGCAGGCCTTACGCCCCACTCCTGTTGGATGCTTCAGTTGCTCCACATTGAGAGTGGCAGGCCTCTTGGGTTGCCCACTGTGGGAAGAGGATGCCGGCCTAGATGAATATATGGGCTGATCCTGCACACCTCTGGCCCCTCCTACCACTGGCATGTGGCCCCTGGATGATTGCTAAGAAGGGAATGCAGCTCTGGAGTTGAAAAGGGTTCCCTATACCTGGCATAGTCAATTAAATATAGGGGTTACCTTTTTGGTTTAGCCCTATCTATCTAATGTCCGTGTGCTTATGTGAGTGTGTGTGTTCTTATATGTTAATAAAACAGGATCAAACAAATAATTTTAAATGTAGGAATGGTTTACAAAGAAACAGACCGTACTTGCACAATTAATTCCCCTTCCCTTAGTCCCAACTGTATTATATCAGGGGGCACAGAAGGAAGAGAATTATGGTTTTCTCTTTCCTTCTTCGTCTACGTCAACACTTCTCTCTCCCCTCTCTAGGGTTTGTAGCCCTGGTTACTATCACACTTCAGGAACCCAAGCTTGCTTAGCAAGGAGAAGCCTGAGCTGCTGTTTTTCCTGAGCAGCTGGTTTTTTCCAGGCTCCAAGATGACACAACCGAACAAATAGTCTGCCAAAACATATCCTTGAGCTCAGTTCACACTGTTCAGCAAAACAGATGACTTCTGGATCTCTCAGGAGACTTTGTTTCTCTGTTAAACGGATACATACAAAGTGGGGAAGCCTTCACATGGCAATTTAGTCCATCTCTCTATCTGCTAATTTACACATCATATATGAGCTTTCACATGACCTAAAGGCCACTTCCAGGAATCGTGTGCAAGTTTAGCACCTATCTCTGTGCTATTTGCTTTCAGTGGGAGGCAGGGGAGATGTTTGCAACACCACAGAAATGAGAGCAAAGATTTTGGGATAAATCAGCCTCATATAACTAGCATGCTGAAGTCTACTTAATGTATGAAGGGGTTAAGACCATAGAGTAAGCTGTTCTGCTGGGCTTAGCTAGGTCACACCCCCTCACCTTGGAAGGAAGGGTAACCAAACTCTTTGTTCTCTCTCTCCCACCATGTGAACTGCCAGAAAGGATGTCTAAGCTGGATGCTCCAAGCTTAGACCGCATGACTTTAGAAAACCATCTTTGTGTTTCTGTACAAATAATTCATAAACATTTACCATTGTGAAACCAGAGTTGTGCTGCTTGTCTTTTCTTGCTGATGTATGGAAGAGCACATGAAGCTGATCTTTGAAGAGTTTGCAAATAAACCATTTTTAACTACCAAACATGTGATCTCTTTATATGCTAAGGGAAGTGGGGAACTCTGGGAGAAGTTTGGAAGGGGATATTGTAAAGGTGTAACACGGTTGGCGCTGTGGGGACGCGGGTGGCGCTGTGGGTTAAACCACTGAGCCTAGGACTTGCCGATCAGAAGGTCGGCGGTTTGAATCCCCGCGACGGGGTGAGCTCCCGTTGCTCGGTCCCTGCTCCTGCCAACCTAGCAGTTCAAAAACATGTCAAAGTGTAAGTAGATAAGTAGGTACCACTCCAGTGGGAAGGTAAACGCTGTTTCCGTGTGCTGCTCTGGTTCGCCAGAAGCAGCTTAGTCATGCTGGCCACATGACCCGGAAGCTGTACGCCGGCTCCCTCAGCCAATAAAGTGAGATGAGCGCCACAACCCCAGAGTCGGTTACGACTGGACCTAAGGGTCAGGGGTCCCTTTACCTAACAGACTAGATTTCCATATTTTACTTTGCTGCATGTTTTGTGATTTTAAATCTCTGCTGGGGTTCTCTCACCAAAGAGTACTTGCCCTAAACCTGGATCCCAGGCATCTGGGGAATTCCCCATTATTTCATTTTCAATCACACCTATAACATTTTCTGTTTTAAAACAATTACAATTAAAAATAATAATAACAAAAGTTGTTCTTTATTCTGTTATATTTCCCAAAGTGGCTTTTAGGTTGTTTGAAAACTCAAATGTAATGTGCAAATCCCAAAAACAGAATAAATGGCCATGTGAATGCAGCCACCGTTTATCTTTCTATTTTAAAGTGGAAGGATGTTACTGTTTTTTTGCTGTGTATGTGTATCTGTTACACTAGCACAGTAAAACTATAAATGCACACAGCTTCTGACTGTGCGTATCTGGTTTTATATATGTGAACGATAACCACACCGCCACTGCTGAATGTATTAATCAGGCCTACAAAGGATTTTTAAAAAAATGTTGCATTGATGCTCAGTCTCTGTTACTGATGCATCACCCCACTCTCTAGTCCCAGCTTTACAGCACAATGCTGCCTTGATTAATTGGAACAGGTGACAACTGCTATTCCTACAGCCTTATCTTCATATCCTTCAGCGTTTCACAGATGGAAACAGAGCCAAGCTTGTAATAAATAATCACCATCCTTAACATTTGTATAGCACTCTGAGTCTTCAGAGCACTTTGCTTGCATTGCAATGCTTTCAAAAACCACGTAAGGGAGGGCTGCAGTATTATTCCCCATTTTGCAGGTGGGAGGACTAAGTCTGAGAGACTTTGTTTGTTTGTTTGTTTGTTTGTTTGAAATGCAATCAAATATTTGCTGGAAGTGCAACAGCAGGGATCATTCAGTGTGCAATTTATGGGTTAATTCTGTTAAAGTTAACTAGCCAGGGGGATGGATGGATGGAGGCATTGCTTAGCAACCAAGCAGAGTGAGGTAGTGCATGCTCTGATTGGCTGTGTAGTTCTGAGGTAATTTTCCTCTGTATGTTTGGTTGAATGTCACCATGCTATGTACAAAGCCTGAACTAAGAAAAACGGAACCTTTGTTCTCTTCTCCTCAAATTATACACTGCTTGGTTCAGTTTTCTCAGTAAAGGGGTATCAAGACTTTTCTCTTTGGACTCCCTCTGTGTTATTTAAGTGACTTTGCTAACAATATTCACAATGAAAATACCTGGGATTGCCACTAAATTCTGCAGCTCTTTCTTCAAATTCATGATGTCCTTACATAACTGGATATCATCCATCCTAGAGAAACAGGAAAAAAAAAAATCAGGGTGGGGAGCATAATATGTGTTACTTACATCTTCCTGCGGAATCAGTTTGATTAGTAAATATTGTTTCTATATTTATTTATTTATTTATTTATTTATTTATTTATTTAATGTTTATTTATTTCCCTTTTGAGTTTGTTTTTATTCAAGGATTTTCATACTTAGCAAGGGTACCTACGACCCTTTTTTTCAATTCATAGAGTCCTTTCTACAGGTCAGTTACATTCAGCATTTATGTTTATAAAAAATATGCAAGAAGTTCAAAAGCACGTAAGAAATAGGAAAACAGGAAGGAAAAAATGCAATTGAATAAATAGAAACATTAATATGCAAGAAGAAGAAGAAGAAGAAGAAGAAGAAGAAGAAGAAGAAGAAGAAGAAGAAGAAGAAGAAGAAGAAGAAGAAAGAAAGTACAATTTTTGGTCACTACATTTACAATCAAGAATAAGAATTGTTCGGCTTAGAAGTTAATAATATGTTCCATTCACAGTTCACAAACTCCAGTTCTGATATATATATGGTTAAGCGCTTAAGGTCTTGGGTTTTTTTGCGGTTTTTAAATTCACTTTGAGGCATTTCAGAGCAAAAGGCAATGAATCAATATAATAAATAATAATCTATTGAGTTTCTGCCTTCCTTCTTTCCCTCTCATACAACTTGTAAGCTTAGTCATGACTGTGTATTCATACATTTTGGCATCATATTCTGTTGTTGCTGAGATCAGAATCCTTTTCCAATAACATATCCAGCAATCATACGAGATATTAATTCTCTTTGCTGCAGAGGAGTTTTTTCTGTGTGCTTGTCAATAAAAGTAATGCAGGTTCTCAGTTGATTTGTATTTTTGTTCTAAGATGGTGCTTGTTGTCTGTTGGTTGTTGATTTTTACTAGTACTTATATGAAAAATATATTTTTAGCAGTGTAATCCAGAGGTCACAGTTCCCACAGATGCCAGGGTAGCTGCCATGACCTCCTAGGATGCCCACAAAAGGTCTCCATAATGATATCCTCCTGAGAATTGGTTTGCTCTTCCTGATCAGTTCCTCTTTGGGTAGACTCAGCCACTCACACCTCCATGGCAGCCATTTTGTGTTTTGGCACACCACTTTATGGCAGCCATTGCATGACTGGCACAAGGCGGTGGGGTGCTGACCCGTCAACCTCATTCTGCCCTCAGCCACACACCACCTGCCTGGCTTCCTGCTTACAAAACCAGTCCTGGCTATCCGCTTCCAACTTTTTAGTCTCAATGCTGCCCTTATGGAACTCAGCAGGGAGGAGGATGGGGACAAACTTAGAATTGGTTGATTGGCTCTGGCGCCACCTACTGTTGGGCTCTTTGTTGTCCCTCCAACCAGTCTCAGCTGCCACTACTATGTGCTCCACACATAGACCTCTCTATCCACCACAAAGGAGGAAATCTGTGCTGTCCTACGGCTCCCGCAATGCCTTCCCAGGGAGCAAAGGATTGCAACCCAGCTTAGAATTCTTAGGTTTCCTCTCTGGGGCTCTTGCTTGGTTCCTTCTGATCACAGAACCGGCTTTACACAGACACATAGCTGTCAACGTTTCCCCTTTTTTTAAGGGAAATTCCCTTATTCCAAATAGGATTCCTCAGAAGAAAAGGGAAAAGTTGACAGCTATGCACAGACACAGACACAGACACAGACACACACACACACACACACACAGGCTTCATTGCATTAAACGGCAGCGCCTTTTCCTTTAATTAACCATCTTAAAATGTTGCTTCTCTCTTGGGGGTGGGGAGAAACCAATATTAAACACATGCTCAGCAATAAGCAAATTGCCTATTATGTTCTGTGCAACAGCACTTTGAGAAATGGGATTCATATCACGAGAACGATTGTCTTTGAGGGAAATTACAGTGTTAATTAGAAGGCAACAGTTTTCCTGGAGGAAAAGAAACACTGGAAATGGGGAAGATCCTTGAGCCAGCACTGTCAGGCATCTCTCTAGTGAAGTCACCGGAATATGAGAAGACCAGTAAAGTATGTGATCTAGAACCACACTTCTGGTGGCACAGCCTGAAGGTGCTGGTATCTGCAGGAGTTTTCACATCAGTGCAGACTCAACTCATCAAGTGTTGGTGCTGACCTTTAAAACCCTAAACGGCCTTGGCCCAGTATACCTGAAGGAGCGTCTCCACCTCCATCATTCAGCCCGAACTCTGAGGTGCAGCACCAAGGGCCTTCTGGTGGTTCTCTCCCTGCGAGAAGTGAGGTTACAGGAACCAGGCAGAGGGCCTTCTCAGTAGTGGCGCCTGCCCAGTGGCGTAGCGTGGGGGGTGCAGGAGAGGCCGGCCGCACCGGGCGCAACATCTGGGGGGGCGCGCTCGCACTCGCAGCTCTCTGCCCCTACCTGGTTAGAGGGCGCAAATTACTTGCCTTGCCCCGGGTGCTGACAACCCACGCTACGCCACTGCGCCCGCCCTTTGGAACACCCTCCCATCAGCTGTCAAGGAAATAAACAACTATCTGACTTTTAGAAGACATCTGAAGGCAGCTCTGTTTAGGGAAGTTTTTTATGTTTCATGTTTTATCGTGTTTTTAATATTCTGTTGGGAGCCGCCCAGAGTGGCTGGGACAACCCAGTCAGATGGACAGCATATTATTATTACTATAATTATAATTATCAAGGAATGCACCATCTGTAGCCTGCAGAGATGGGTACAGACCCCTTTGCCTGAGGTGTGTACATGGGTCACTGGACTTCAGGGAACAGGGCTGGCCCTGATGCCCCCCCTCTCTTTCTCTTTCTCTCCCCCCCTCCCTCTCCCTCTCCCTCTCACACACACACCTCTCTACACAGATCCGCTGTCTATATAAGATTTCCCAGAGCAACATTTCCAGGGCCCTGTTAATATTTATGAAAGTATTTCAGACCAAGCAGGGGGGTCATCTTGGTTCTCTGCAGAGGGGAGGCAAGAGGGCAACTGGAAGAAGAAACTGCTCTCTAATTGGAAGCAGCCAGAGAAGGACACGGACTAATTGCCTTCTCTGGCCAGCAGACAAAATGGTTGGGCCGCCTGCTAGGCGCTTGATTACTAGTGCAAAGTCGGGTCTCTCTACATGCTCTGCAACATGAGATATAATTGCTCCTGAGATTATGAAGCAGCACACTTGGTAGCTATTATTAACTGACTTAAGAAATGAAATGCCTCTCTGAGGAATGGATACTGGATATTGTGAGGAACAGGGGATCTGCTGGTGCCAAGCAGTGAGATCTCAAGTCTCCAAATAGGGATTATTAATATATTATTATTATTATTATTATTATTATTATTATTATTATTATTTGCTACCCATCGGACTGGGTTGCCCCAGCCACGCTGGGCAGCTCCCAACATTAAAAACTCAATAAAACATCAAACATTAATACTCCAGATGTAGAGCACCACATGCTAAGCACAGGCGTTGCCAATGTGGAGCCCTCCAGAGATTGTTGGACTACAACTCCCATCAGCCCCAGCCAGCATGACCAATGGAATTTGCTATCTAGCAATATCTGGAGGGACACGAGTGCCGCTGTGGTCTAAACCATTGAGCCTTGGGCTTGACAATCAGAAGGTTGGCGGTTCGAATCCCAGTGACGGGGTGAGCTCCCGTTGCTCGGTCCCAGCTCCTGCCAACCTAGCAGTTCAAAAGCACATCAAAGTACAAGTAGATAAATAGGTACCGCTCCGGTGGGAAGGTAAATGGCGTTTTCGTGCGCTGCTCTGGTGTCGGTGTTCCGTTGCACCAGGAGCGGCTTAGTCACGCTGGCCACATGACCCGGAAAAACTGTCTGCGGAGCGGACAAATGCCGCCTCCCTCGGCCTGTAAAGCGAGATGAGCGCCACAACCCCAGTCCAGTTTGTGACTGGACTTAACTGTCAGGGGTCCCTTTACTTTTACCTTTTAATATATGGAGGGCACAAAGACTACCCTTGGCTTAGAGTACAGCCCAATTGGAATGAATAGGATTCAAGACAGTAACGTCCCATTGATTTAATTGGGTCTATTCTTAGGCCACATTCGAACTGTATGTTTAAAGAACAAGCATACTACTTTTAAACAGTCATGACTTCCCCCAAAGTTATATGGAAGTTGTAGTTTAATAGTTTTCAGAGTTGTTAAGAGACTCCTGTTCCCCTCACAGAGTTACAACTGCCAGTGGGAGGCATCATTTTCCAGTTTGCCTCAAGCGGCAAAATGTTCCTGCGAGGATGAATTATGGGAGAAGAAGGCAAAGCCCCAGTCAAACAGGAGAGGTTTGCCAAAGCTCTCCCAGCGGCGGCCTTCACATCTTCCCACCTGATCAGTGATAAATAGCGCCGAGCGAAGCTTCCATTGTGAACACTGGGGAAATTAAAAGGGCAAACTGGAAACGAAAAACAAACAGGCCGAGGGAGGAAAAGTCAATGAACAAAGCACGATAGACAGATGGCTCCCTCCGTAGCCTTTTCTACAGGGGAGAAAAAACATTTTGATTGCAAATGCTCTGCACTGTTCGAGATGCAAAACGTCAGGGGAAAAATTCAGTGCTCACAAGGCACGGATTTGACTCTGACTCACTGGGTCTAGATGGAATTTGACAAGACAGGTGTTTACTTGTCAGTGCAGTACCAGGTCTGGGTGGCTCCTAATCCTGCTCTTGCTCCTGAAGGTGCAATTGCTCCTAACTACTATTTTGATCGTGACATACTTAATGGCTGTGCTGACAAGGCCCATCATTTCCAGAAGCTTTTAATCCCTTGCTGTAAATTTGCTACAGGCTTGAAACTCGGCTTCCCTGATTGACGTTGTAATAGGAGGAGATTGCTCAGGGCAAGAAATGATAAGGGCAGGCCTGGTGCCAGTTGGCTTGGGCAATGGCTGAGGGGCCCAGGTGCCAGAAGGTCACCTCGTGGGCCTGACTGAGAAGCTCCTTCGCCTAGAGCCCCTGGGTGCCTATTTTAGTGGTAGATTGGCAGCTGAGCCACTAGTGAATGGGACTGAAGCTTGGCTGCCATCTGTGGGGGCTGGCTGCCATCTTTGTTTACCCAGAATTCCAATGCCTCAGCCTTTAGATCTTTAACAGGGGTGCCCAAAGTGTGGGAGGTCAATGGCGTACCTGTGTCGAACACTTACACTTAATTGTAATACAATAAAATACAATATAAGGAATAAAAGTTTAAAATCATGCATCATTGCTACAACAGAAGAATTACTGAGCGGATTTTTAAATTCCGTATATTAGTTGCCTAATAAAAAATAGCTATACAAAATTATGCGTGCTCTAAGACTTTCCAGTTTTTCAACTCTTCTCTTTTGCAGGACTTCAGTTCTTCAAATCTCTGGTTGGATCTACATTGATCTTCTAAACATGATTAAATTGAACATTCGATAAGGTCCAATGGCAATTTCCCTTCGTCAGTGGCTCAGTGCTCTGCAGCGCCTTCTGGTGTCACATTTTAATAATGCATTTTTAATGCGATAAACGACGAGTGTAGATCCACTCTCTGACTCCACAACTTCCTTCCACTAACTACCCCATCTTCTGGTTGGACTTATATTCAGTATTTCCACTCCTCCTGGCCTTTTAGCCAATCAGAAAGAGGACAGAGTCCTGGTTACGTTTCTACGTCCTGTGAATTTTCAGATTCCTAGGATGAACTTTTGACCTTCCCATGCAGAACTTTCCCCCATGCACTTTTAACCTTCTTGTGAATTTTGGACCCGCTTGCCATTGACTCTGGCTCCATCCACTGTTTGGGCTCCCTGCCTTCCACCTCACCAGTCCCAATGGGTACCACCCATCACTGAGAAAAAACTATTCACTTACATAAACCTGAGCTCCGATTCTCTTCTGACTAAGACTTCCCGAAGTCTCTGGATCTTTGCCATCTCCAGTTCTATCTCCTCGGGCATCATGGTAGTTTCAGCCATCGAAATGATGTCAAGCTGATCTGTACAGGATTTAAGACAGACAGGAAATAAATGAGGGTTTGCTCATGCTGGCTTAAGAGTCTTTTAAATAAAAGAAGACAGAACAAATCACACAGAGTTCTTCCATCTTTAGGAAGAGTCACATACCTTAGATAGTGAGGCTTGAATGTGTTCAGGGGTTCTGATATGATATCATAAGCCTACGACCCTGAAAGTGGCTAGGTTCCTGGTCGCGGTCCTTACCCAAAAGCGACGCCAAGGAGCACTACAAGCTAATTAAGGCGTAGGATGCCATTCTATCTTATAGTATTTTATTGTTATAGCGGTGTTTTAGTGGCTGTTTTTTTCTTTTTTTGTTCCCTTCCCTATTTTTTTTTTCTTTCTTTTTTCCCCACGTGCACAAGTTGTTATTTATGTTTTTTCTTGTATGGGCCTATGGCCGTAATAAATAAATTGTTGTTGGGGGGATATCATAAGCCTTCCCGTTTACCTATAAATAAGCTGAATATTCTCAAACTGTGTAACTATAGAGTATGGCTATAGGGTATAGCTATATCAAGCAGGAACTGCAATGCTCTTGTTTAGGGTTGCAGCCAGCCAGCCACGCCCTCTTGCAGGAGACTCCATTCCATTACTATTCTTCATCTTGGTTTTCATTCCCCCTAAAAGAAATGGCATTCAAAGCCCACTGAGCATGTTCAGTTCTCTTTGGGTTGTTGTTGTTATTGTTGTTGTTGTTGTTGTTGTTGTTGTTGTTTTGTAGCTTCTCCCTCCCTCATTTTCCCCTTAAACATTTTGGGCAGTTTGGCAGATTTTCTGCTGAACCTGCTGAGCTCCATGGGGAGCTACAATCAGATCCTGCAGCTTCTGACATACGCAGGACCAGAGATAGCCACTGTGGTTCCTTCATCATTTTACACAGCAAGGAGGGGGGGAAATCTCAGATCAGCTGCTTAGCTACTTCCATCTCAGTGATCATGAAACAATAACCTCACTTCAACTTTCATGGTTTGGCTAAGTACCGTATTTTTCGTCCCATAGGACGCTCCGTCCCATAGGACGCACCTACTTTTTTGGGGGGGAAATAAAGGAAAAAAAATTTTCCCTTTATTTCCCCCCCAAAACCAGGTCAGGGAGGAGCGGGATGGCGGCGCTGCGCCTCCCCGCTGTCCCCCGAGCTTGTGGGGCTGGCCGATGTCTGCCCGGCGCGAGGGCGCTCTGCTTCAGGGCGCCCCATGCGCCGGGCGGCAGGCTGCCGCCCGCAAGCCTTGCGCGCCGGGGGGAGTTCTCCCCCGGCGCGCAAGGCTTGCTGACGCTTGCGCGGAGCACGGGGCGTCCTCCGAAGGGCGCCCCGTGTTCCGCGCTGCAGGCTGCCGCCCGCAAGCCTTGCGCGCGGGGGGGAGTTCTCCCCCGGCGCGCAAGGCTTGCTGACGCTTGCGCGGAGCACGGGGCGTCCTCCGAAGGGCGCCCCGTGTTCCGCGCTGCAGGCTGCCGCCCGCAAGCCTTGCGCGCCGGGGGGAGTTCTCCCCCGGCGCGCAAGGCTTGCTGACGCTTGCGCGGAGCACGGGGCGTCCTCCGAAGGGCGCCCCGTGTTCCGCGCTGCAGGCTGCCGCCGGCAAGCCTTGCGCGCCGGGGGGAGTTCTCCCCCGGCGCGCAAGGCTTGCTGACGCTTGCGCGGAGCACGGGGCGTCCTCCGAAGGGCGCCCCGTGTTCCGCGCTGCAGGCTGCCGCCGGCAAGCCTTGCGCGCCGGGGGGAGTTCTCCCCCGGAGCGCAAGGCTTGCTGACGCTTGCGCGGAGCACGGGGCGTCCTCCGAAGGGCGCCCCGTGTTCCGCGCTGCAGGCTGCCGCCGGCAAGCCTTGCGCGCCGGGGGGAGTTCTCCCCCGGCGCGCAAGGCTTGCTGACGCTTGCGCGGAGCACGGGGCGTCCTCCGAAGGGCGCCCCGTGTTCCGCGCTGCAGGCTGCCGCCCGCAAGCCTTGCGCGCGGGGGGGAGTTCTCCCCCGGCGCGCAAGGCTTGCTGACGCTTGCGCGGAGCACGGGGCGTCCTCCGAAGGGCGCCCCGTGTTCCGCGCTGCAGGCTACCGCCCGCAAGCCTTGCGCGCGGGGGGGGGAGTTCTCCCCCGGTGCGCAAGGCTTGCTGACGCTTGCGCGGAGCACGGGGCGTCCTCCGAAGGGCGCCCCGTGCTCCGCGCTGCAGGCTGCCGCCCGCAAGCCTTGCGCGCCCAGGGGAACTCCCCCCAGGTGCGCAAGGCTTGCGGATAGCTTCCTGGAGCCTGGAGAGCAAGAGGTGTCGGTGCGCACCGACGCCTCTCACTCTCCAGGCTTCCGCGAAAACCTGCATTCGCCCCATAGGACGCACACACATTTCCCCTTCATTTTTGGAGGGGAAAAAGTGCGTCTTATAGGGTGAAAAATACGGTACTTCCCATTTCAAATACAAACTCACTTTTCTGGTTTTCTTCCTTTTTAAATGAAATTATTCAGTAGCTTGCTTAAAAACATATTTTTGCACCGGTATTCCAGTGGAAGGTTGTGGAGCAATAAAGTATTTGTGAACACGGATTGCATTAAGACGGAGACCTCGGAGTTCAGCAATAATTTATGTGATGGCACAGCAACCCGTAGAAGGATCACAGGTTAAAAGCAGATGAGAGGAGAACCAGATGGTACAAGCTTTAAAACAACATCATTAGTGGAAATGGAAATCGTCACAATGGGCGGGAACATTCACTGGGGCTGCACAATAATATCACCTTGGATATATAAATATAAAAATACATAGGTATACATGAGAATGGAGAGAGGGAAGTCACCGATTTCACAACAGCAGAGGTCAAAAGGGGCAACCTCAGATTCTACCTTTTGCTGGGTCAAGTGATTTTGCTACCCTAAAAATTTCTGTTGCAGTCCACTCCATCTCCCTGCATGTCACTGTGGGAAGCAGAGTCCTGCTGGAGCAGACCAAAGGTCCATAGAGTCAAGTTAGTTCTCACACAACCTTTCTGTACACTATCTAGACAAGTAAGCAGCAGAGTTCTAGGGTACATTTGGGCCAGGCAGAAATACTCCAGGGGATTGAGAAGCAGAACCAGTGAAGGGGATGGCTAGGGAAGAGGCATGACCTGGGAAGAGGGCCAGATAGAGAGACCTAGTTGGCCCCAGGTCTGATATTCCCTATCTGTCAAGATGCTGTCAGCAGCTTCTGGCTGGTTGCCTAGGAATTATAAAGACAAGGAAAAGTTTCTTAGCATCCTTCTTTACTTCAGTGTTTGCACAGAGAGGCTACAGAACCCAGCCTTTTGGATAAGGCCGTTGTCCTGAGTGAATTTCCATCCCCCGCCGTCTCTCCCACTTCCTCATTCCTCTTCTACAGGTGCTGCTACGTGCCCTCTGTCTTTAAGGTCTTTGCTCTCCTACTTTTAAGGCTCGCCGGGTTCTGGGAGATGGAGGGTCTGGAATGCTTTCTAATGACATGTCAGCCGAGTGTTGTTCTGGCTCTCCCATGATTTCCCAACTTTCCCCCTCATCTGCCTCTGACCTGTGACCTCCCTCAAACCCCTGCTGTAAATCTATACTGTCTTCCTCCTCCTTGGAGGGGTCAGGATGGGGAGACAGTCTCCACCATTCCTCCTCTGCCCAGTCCCTATCTTTGTTCTACAGCAGCAGTTCTCAACCTGTGGGTCCCCAGATGTTGTTGGACTACAACTCCCATCATTCATGAACTCTGGCCTTGCTAGCCCGGGGTGATGGGAGTTGTAGTTCAACAACAGCTGGGGACCCACAGGTTGAGAAAGGCTGTTCTACAGCATTCCTGAGGAGAAGGGCTGTAGATCATTCGCTACAGAATGTCCCTGGTTCAATTCCTGGCATCCCCAGGTTGGGTTGTGAGGGCATTCCTTCCTAAATCCCTGCAGAGCCAGAATGGACAATAGGGATCTAGATGGACCAAGGGTCTGATTTAGAAAAGGCATCTTCAGTTGCCTTTGTTGTTGTTGCTGCTGCTGCTGCTGTTTACATTTGCATACCATCCTTCATCCGAAGATCTCACGGTGGTTCACAGCATAAAAACACAAAGAGAAAAACCAAAATATGTAATAAAAACAAGAACGAATAAACCAATACCCCCCAAACTCATTTAAGAGGGGTATTAGATGTTAACCAACCCAAGGTCTGGTTGAAGAGGAACATTTTTGCCTGGTGCTTAAAGGTGTATAATGAAGGCCCCAGCCAAACCTCCCTGGGGAGAGCATTTCACAAATGAGGAGCCACTGTAGAAAAGGCCTGTCCTTGTGTTGACACCCTCCAAACCTCTTGTGGAGGAGGCACACAAAGAAGAGATTCCGATGATTATCACAGGGTGCAGGTAGGTTGAAGTGATGTTCATGCATTTATAAACCTGACCGTTGTGCCATACAAAACTGGGAAAAATATTGCCTTTTCCCTTGACTTGCTTGCTTTAGCCGCAAGATAATTTCTAGAGAAGAATTTTGTAAAGGCATTTTCAGGTGTCTGGGTTCTCTTTGTTAATGCTAAAATAAATTCTGTAAAGGAATTCCCCAGCTGTCAAAATACTCTGCCTTGTGGACTGAAGATAATAAACCAAAATACACAACAAAGAGGTTTGCGGCACCTTAAAGGCTATTATAACGTAAGCTTTCATAGACTCAAACCCATTTTGACAGATGGATGGAATGAAACATTAGTTGGCAGGTATATAAAACAGAAAATTGTAAGGTGAAAGTAGAATAGCAATGATATACAAACATTACAGTCAGTAATAATTAGAAATGAGAGGTTGTCACACCCCAAACCATCTTGGTAAGCCTTCCTCACTTCTATGCTTTCCTGAAAGCCTGATGACATTTTATCTCCCCACAGTCTGAGACTTTCAGAGTGATTTTGTAAACAGACTGCATTTGGATTCCTCAGGAAACTGCCAGAGATAATGAAATGGAGTCTAATGGACTGGAATTAATTCTTCCTCTCAACAAAAAGATCAATGATTGCTGTCTTTGGGGCAGTTGGCTTGAACTGGGGCAGCGTGGGGGTAGAGGGAAGAGAATCTAAGTTTCTTTCCATTGCAGGTTTTGGAGCAATTGCTGAGGATTGTATTATTGGGACAGGATAGGTGGCCTGGAAGTCTCTGCTGAAAAACCTCCACAGATGTTGACCCCAAGTGAAATGCATGCACACAAATTCACTCCTTCGGCCCTGAAAATTTGGGGGAACAACAAGTCAGCCTGGACCGCATTCTAAACCACGCGAGACAAGGTTCAGTCAACAGACAGACAGCAGTTTAGAAGGGAGCCATGATTATCCCAGTCCAAGTTTGCTGCCTTGGGACGAAACTATGGAATTTAAGCACAACGCGACCATTTAGTGTTCCCCAACTGAATGTAGTCCTCAAGCTTTGGTTCTGGACATGAGTTTCTCAGCTGTGGTCTATAAAAGCACTGATTGACGGCACTGCTGTCGACGTTTCCCAAATCCCTTTCTGCCTTTCTCATTAAATGGTCCATGTTACCCGCTAACTCCCGCCGCCTCCCTCATGGGGAAATTCTGACACTCTAATTATTCCTCGCCTGCTGTGTCTGTCAATTTTTAACAGCTCTACTTGGCTAAGTGTTTAATCACACAGTCCATGAGCATCACACTTTACCTCTCTCCCCCTCCCAACCCACCAAAGGGGGGGGCGAACTTTTTAGTTTTTCTCATGTGCAACAAATAAATGACTTTGTTCCGGCCTTCAGTGACAAACCGTACCATAATTTCATCTGTTACTTCTGATGATTACATTTCAGAGAGATGAGGGAACCTACATTTCCTTTAATGCAAGAACCTCAATGCCTCTTTGCGTCTCATTCTGGGTTGTCCTATGCCAGGGTTTGCCAAACTTGGATCTCCAGCTGTTGTTGGACTACAACTCCCATCATCCCTAGCTAGCAGGACCAGTGGTCAGAGTGTGGTGTTGTGTGGTGACAGTAAGAGCTGTTCGACAGTGGAATTTGCTGCCAAGGAGTGTGGTGGAGTCTCCTTCTTTGGAGGTCTTTAAGCAGAGGCTTGACAACCATATGTCAGGAGTGCTCTGATGGTGTTTCCTGCTTGGCAGGGGGTTGGACTCGATGGCCCTTGTGGTCTCTTCCAACTCTATGATTCTATGATTCTAGGTTCTGCTTGCAGGTTTCCCATAAGGATCTGGTTGGCCACTGCAAGAAGAAGATGCTGGAATAGATGGAAGAAGCAGGCTCTTCATATGCTTTTACAAGCTCCAGGCCTCAGCATGTCCAGTTTGTCCTGGAAAAGATGCCTGAAAGTCACTGCTATTCAGTGTAGGCAGACTATTCTGAGATATATATGTTGGTCAGTATCCCACTGCTTTCTAGGTTCCTAGGTCTGTGCAACATCATCCTTTGCATTATAGTCTTGGTGAGGAAATTGGTAGCCCTGAGAATCAGGCCTTAATATCATTTACTCTAAATATTCAATTAAATCTGTTCCTGCCAGCTTAACTAATAAAATGCCTTTGTAGAAGTCTTCCAAAAGAACAAAGTACAGCCTAGTGCACAAAGAAGCATGCAAAGACTCGTTGCTTTCTGTAGTCTTAACTGCATTCAAATGGGTGCTTGGATTGCAGTAGTGCCATTTTGATCATGACAACTCCCCGGGTCTCAGGTTTTCCATGCTTGATTTAGCTGCTTCCTATTCCTTTCGGGGGACGCGGGTGGTGCTGTGGGTTAAACCACAGAGCCTAGGGCTTGCCGATCAGAAGGTCGGCGATTCGAATCCCCGCGACGGGGTGAGCTCCCGTTGCTCAGTCCCTGCTCCTGCCAACCTAGCAGTTCGAAAGCACGCCAAAGTGCAAGTAGATCAATAGGTACCGCTCTGGCGGGAAGGTAAATGGCATTTCCATGTGCTGCTCTGGTTTGCCAGAAGTGGCTTAGTCATGCTAGTCACATGACCCGGAAACTGTACACCGGCTCCCTCGGCCAATAAAGCGAGATGAGAGCTGCAACCCCAGAGTCGTCTGCAACTGGACCTAATAGTCAGGGGTCCCTTTACCTTTACCTATTCCTCTTTCACAGGAAGGTTGGAAGTCAATTGGTTTATTCAGCAGCAGTTTTGCAGGGATATAGACAAGGATGTCTTCCTACCTTGGCCTGGAGATGCCAGGGATTGAACCTGCAACCAGTTGCTCTACCACTGATCCAAGCCCCTTCCAGGATCTCCAATCTTCTATTTTTTTATAACAGCCTGGTTCTCTCTCCCCACCCCCAAAATCCTACTCTCACAGAACTCCCCACCACCCCAATAATTCTCAACCCTCCTCAATGCAGCATTCAAACACAATACAATCACAGGGGAGTCTTTGCAAAAGCGAGCCAACGTCATATCAGCCACTGGATATTCTCAGCCATCTCTGCAGCAGCTGGATAAATAATTCTAGATGACTGTGCCCAACCCAACAAAGGCCCAAGCAAGGCTGCTATGGAGATTTCCTTTCAAGAGCTGGTGCATGAAACACTCCTAGGCAGGCCAGTAATTAAATAGTTTGAGCGGTTGTTGGGGTTTTTTCCAAAGAAGCTTGGAAGATGGAGATTAAACACAAGGCTGCTGTCCTTGGATGCATTTATTTATTTTTAATATTACATTTATATCCAAGGATCTCAGAGTGGCTAAATTGGTTCTCCTGGGATGGTTATATAAGTTATCAGTTTCAATGCAGCATGCTCCTGAACAAGTATCAGGGTGGACATACATGCTTCAGGTTACAGATGCTTCAGGTTACAGACTCTGCTAACCCAGAAATAGTACCTCGGGTTAAGAACTTTGCTTCAGGATGAGAACAGAAATTGTGCGGCAGTGGTACAGCAGCAGCGGGAGGCCCCACTAGCTAATGTGGTACCTCAGGTTAAGAACAGTTTCAGATTAAGAACGGACCTCCAGAACGAATTAAGTTCTTATGCTGAGGTACCACTGTACTGCTACTTTTCCAATCCACACAGGTCTTAGAACTTCTGTTGTCCCAGACTGGAAGAAGCACATCTCTCCAGACAGCAATAATGAGGAAACACGAGGGAAGCATCACAGAACAACTAACAAAACAGAATGATGTGTGGCTGCTCCATTAACATGCTAGTATTGTATCAATAAAAGGGACACGGGTGGCGCTGTGGGTTAAACCATAGAGCCTAGGACTTGCTGATCAGAAGGTTGGCGGTTCAAATCCCCGCGACGGGATGAGCTCCCGTTGCTCGGTCCCTGCTCCTGCCGACCTAGCAGTTCAAAAGCACATCAAAGTGCAAGTAGATAAATAGGTACCGCTCCAGTGGGAAGGTAAACAGTGTTCCTGTGCACTGCTCTGGTTCACCAGAAGCAGCTTAGTCATGCTGGCCACATGACCCAGAAGCTGTACGCTAGCTCCCCCGGACAATAAAGCGAGATGAGTGCCGCAACCCCAGAGTCGGCCATGACTGGACCTAATGGTCAGGGGTCCCTTTACCTTTACCTATTGTGTCAATACCGTTGCAGAATACATTATATATTGAATAAATCGGGGAAGGGACTGACAGGACATGTCTCAGGAAGAAGGATCCCGAAGCCAAATCTAATGGGTTAATGAAGTAACAGTAGGCAAATTATAGCAATGCACAATGACTATAGTAGCCACATACATTTCACTGTTGGCTTCATGTCCATTGCACCCACAATCATTTCTTGTTTGTTTCCTTGATATCCCTCCAACCTCAAAGTGCCACACATGGTTCTCCCTCACACCACTTAATCCTCATAGCAACCCTGTTAGGTAGGTTAGGGGCTAAGAGACAGCAACTGGTCCAACCAAGGTCATCCAGCAAGCTTCATGACTGACTGAAAGGTGATTTGAACCCTGGTCTCCCAGGTCCCAAGTCTGACACTCTCACCCAGGCATAGGCAAACTCAGCCCTCCAGATGTTTTGGGAGTACAACTCCCATCATCCCTGACCACTGGTCCTGTTAGCTAGGGATGATGGGAGTTGTAGTCCCAAAACATCTGGAGGGCTGAGTTTGCCTATGCCTGCTCTCACCACTACACCACACTGGGCCTAGCAGGAAAAAGGAAGCTTTCCCCCCTGGTTAGTTTTTTCTTGCCCTCCCTATGCTTAGATGAGAGTCAGGAGTCAAATAACCGCAACAGAACTTGGAGACGAGGCATTTTGTCGATATCCTGTGTGTTTGCACAAGAATCACTAATTCCCCACTCAATAAGCCAGGTGCCTTAGGCTAACAAACAGATATTACGGGCCCTGCTCTGTAGGCAAAATAAAATTCAAACTTTGGCAAACTTCTGTCCACCCTCACACCCTGATCCTCAGAGGTGAGGAGAAACCCACCACTGGAATCAACGTACCACATGCCTTGCTGAACATTCCTCTTTAAATAATGTTCCTTTAAAAAACAAACAAAAAATGCTTCCTCTCCTGTTATGAGTCAGTAAAATGGGATTAATTAAGACTTCACTGCCAGTTCTGAAGAGCAATAGCCAGAATGGCTGAGGCATCTCCGGTTGATTTTCTTCATACATTTGCCCTCTGAAGGCACTACAAGCAACACTTTGACTCCGCTGTTTGCTTTACACAGTTGCCTCTTGCTTGGCAAATGGATTGGTGCTATTTCATAGCTGACTGCTGCCGTCTGAGGTGACTTTATGAAGCATTTAATTGCTCTCCTTTAGTGGCAGGTGTTCAGCACTTCCAAACAGGAACAGCCAGACCCTGCCCTGACAGGTGAAAATGAGAGAGACGCTTTGTAACAATAAGTGTTTCTCAAAGAGTGGGCTGGGACCAATCAGAGGCTACTTCTTTTAGGTGGGCCTCAGCGCCGCAGCCTATTGAGTGCCTGCTCACTTGCTTGCCCCGCCCCATTTTGGTTGGACCAATCCCAGGACCAGCATCTCCTTCCATGATGATTAAAGATGGCTGGGAGGCAGAGAATTTCAGGGGGAGAAGGGAGGTTTTCCTGCTTTGGGGTGGTGGGTGGTAGGGAAAGGTGCTGAAGGGAATTAGAAGATTAAAGTTTAATATTTCAGTAGCAGTAAACTCCTCCAAATCACTTCTCATACAGAATTTAGTCTTGAAAAAGGCCTCCTGTTGTCTAGCAAAGCCTTCCTTCAAATTTTACTTTAGTCAAAAGGTGGGAGCCCACAAGAACCACGTTACCACGTAATTGATTAAGGATTTTCACAGAAAGCTCTAAAATCAGCCAGCGGAACTCTAAAAAGACCGGGTCAAAAGGAACCAATTTGTACACCTGTTTTACAAGTGAGGAACACTGAGCCTGAAGGATAAGCGATTAGCAAAAGGTCACCCATTCGAGAGAAACGTTTTCTAAATTATCAGCTATTGGGAGTCAGAGAGCCTTGCAAATCTACAGCAAATCATCCAGTAGATCCCAGTTTACCTTCTGCTAGGGGTGGAGGAGAGATTCAGTTCAGTACACAGGCTGGAAAAACACAGTCTATCCTTCGAAAGCTGCCCTTCCTGAATTTTGCGACGCAGTTTTCCCCAGCCAAGTAATAGGCACTAAAATGCATATACTGGTGTGTGCATACACATCCATGCATCACTGAAAATAACACACAAAAATTGATTGCACAAGAAGAGAAGATCGTTTTGCAGAATTGTGCAAATTAGGGGAAATTTCATATAAAAATGCATACAGTTGACAAATTTGTAGCAAAATGGTGGTGATTTTCATGAAGTCTTAAACCAAAAAACCCTGCAAACTGGTGTAGAAATGTGGAGAACTGAACTTAGCATTGGAAAAAGAGAAACCAACAGAAATTAAGACAGAGTCTTCCATCCCAACCTTCTGCCTACCCTGTGCTACCTAGAGGGTACCCGTCAGTCAGAGAAGACATCACTGAGCCAGATATATCAGTGATCTGACAGCTGATATAAAACCCTCTAATCTTCTTTGCTATTGCGATTATGACCATGTTCTCATGTTACCTGAGACATGTTCTCACAAATGGTTACTTCAGTACAAGAAAATCTTAATACCTCTCCTATTCTTACTGGGGGGTGACTCACAAAACCTTGCTTATCACTGCAATGCACCGATGATCGCATGAACAAATGCATCACTGCCACGGATCTGCTTCCACGAATAAAGGCCTTTTAAAAAATCATGCAGAAATAATTACGTTCATGCTGGGAAGACTCATGCTTCGTCCTCCAAAGCGTGTCTGGTTGTTTTCCAGTGCCTCTTCTTTAACATATCTATTTTTGGTTTAAGATGCAAACTGAGGTTGTCATTAAGGTTGTTCATTCATGGTTCTCTAGCCTTCTACAGAGGTACTATTATATTTGCTAATGTGTCGTAAACTTTTTTGAAAGGTTACTTAATTATTCATTTATAAGAGCATTTGTAAACCACCGATTCATTAAAAAAATATTACGGTGGTCTACAATAAAGTCATGCAAACATCATAAAGCTATTGAATCCAAAAACACCAAGCAAATAACCATCACCGAACTGAATTAATTCTTTAAGAACAGAAGCTTTCCAGTAGCCAAAAATCTCTGAATGGTAGGTGCTACTCTGATTTCAATAGAAACAGTATTCCAAAGTAGGACAGCACATTGCCTAATGGTTTAGTTTGTATAGAAGCTAAACACCAGCTTGAGCTGGATGTAAGATTTTCCTCCACTGAAGAAAACACACAAACTGGGACACGTTAGGCCAGAATGCAAAATTCATGGGGGGTGGTGGGGGTACTGGCGAGATCAAGAGAGTAGATTCTTGCCCACTTCCTTGTCTTGGATCTTTTCCTACAAAATCTACAGGGATTCTGCAAGATGTCACATGCAAATTCTTCTTCCACAGCGGGAAAGATTTGAAACTGGGCGGTAATTGGATAGGTCTAAGGGATCTAATGAAGTTTTCTTTAAGAGTGGACACACTACTGCTTCCTTCAGTTCCCCGTGGAATGTCCCCGTGTCAACCAGAGGGGGTCCGCGCAACATCTGGACACTCCCTAATCAGCCAAGATGGGCACGGATCAAGGAGGCAGGTGGTGGGCCTACCAACTTGGAGGAATCTATCCACATCAGCAGGGAGTATCCAATCGAAATGGTCCAACACTGGACCTGAAGTCAGTTGAGGGGCCTCCAGTTCAGTAACTGTATCTAAATTGGCAGGGATAGTGGCCAGCTGGGGCTCACTAGCTCTGGGAGAAGGTGTGTGATTCTTCAGCTGGAGTTGGCTTGGAACAGGTGAGGGTCACACGCCTCATCAAGCCCAGATGCTGCAATCAGCATGCAAAGTATAAAAAGGGCAGCAGAGCTGAGATGTTGGGTCTGCTCATCTGCCCATGTTGATGGATGTCAGCTTGGATGCTTGAGGATCTCTGTGGGACTTTGGACTGACTCCGAACGGGGGACTTGACATACTGACTTGCTGCCAGGTAGGCCAGGGGTTAAAAATAGCACAGTTTCCATGTTGAAGTACTCTTGTGGCCCTCTTGGTATAAAAAGTTGGACTATCCTGCTATAGCAGACGCTCCAAGTGTCCCCATTTTCCAGGGACAGTCCCAGATTTACAGAAGCCATCCTGGTTTCCGATTTGATTCCAGAATATCCCACTTTTCCTTAGGACGTCCCCATTTTCACCTGAGAAATCTTGAAGGGTATGGAGTTATGTGACCCCCTGAGCCAAGGAGATAAGCAACTATACTACATTTAGAAGACATCTGAAGGCAACCCTGTACAGGGAAGTTTTTTAATGTTTTTATATATGTTTTTATGTATGTTGGAAGCTGCCCAAAGTGGCTGGGGCAACTCAGTCAGATGGGCAGAATATAAATAACACTAAGATGATAATGATGATGGAATAGGACGTCCCTATTTTCATCGAAGAAATTTTGAAGGGTTTGCTTTTGCGGACATATGCGAGAGACCAGGGCTGGCCCACCCACAAGGTCAGCTGAGGCAGCCACCTTGGGCGGCAGAACCTCAAGAAGCAGTGCACCCCATCCCACTGCCTCCATGGCTGGTGGAGAGCAGCAGTAACTTTGGCCGAGATCTTGTGATATTCCATGTGCTCCATGAGATCTCGCATGATCTCGCCGGAACCCGACGCTCAGTGGCGTAGCGTGGGGGGTGCAGGGGGGGCCGGCCGCACCGGGCGCAACATCTGGGGGTTAGGGTTAGGGGGCACAAATCCACAGGTTAGGGGGCGCAAATCCACGGGTTAGGGGGCGCAAATTACTTGCCTTGCCCCGGGTGCTGACAACCCACGCTACGCCACTGCCGACGCTGTCCTCACTGCTTCATGGGCAGCACCAAACAGCCCAGGTAGGGGAGGCATTGGTAAGGGGGATTTGGTGGTGGGGCAGGGGCGAAGAGGCAGCTTCCTATTTTGCTTCAGGCAATGAAATGGGAAGCGCCTCCCCTGCGAGGGACAGTCAGACAGGAAAATTCTCTGGGAAGTCTTTGCATATATAAATAGAAGTGAGGAGGATTAAAAGCTTATTATTCATTTCAGAGAGATGCCTTATCTTGAAGGGCCAAGATTAATTATTAGCATGATCCTGGTGCTATTGCGTGTCTCGACTTGTTCCCAGTATGTTATATAGACAAATGGAATTGAAAGACTTTAGACACATGTTCTTTGTTGATTATTGGAGGATAGATGGATAGATAGATGTTCTTAGTTGACTCATTGTCTAGAATAATTTTTTCCTTTGCAGTTTTCTCCCACACACATTTATTCTCTTATTCTACCAAAAGACTCTGCTGAGTTGCCTTGCACAATGCATTTTGTTATGTGGAAATGTTACACTAGTTGTTCCTGTTTAATGTAAAGTGGCGGAATTTCTTTCCTTTATCAAATACAACTATGTTTTGGTGGTGTTGTTTGTTTAAAAAAAATCAACTCAACACTTAACAGAACAAGGGCCTTCTCGGTAGTGGCGCCCTCCCTGTGGAACGCCCTCCCACCAGATGTCAAAGAGAACAACAACTACCAAACTTTTAGAAGACATCTGAAGGCAGCCCTGTTTAGGGAAGCTTTTAATGTTTGATGTATCACAGTATTTTAATATTCTTTTGGAAGCTGCCCAGAGTGGCTGGGGAAAGCCAGCCGGATGGGCGGGGTATAAATAATAAATTATTATTATTATTATTACTATTATAACAACCGGAAAACCACATCTGAAACTGTGGCAGCCATAAATAGAAGGCTGACAGTGGAGGTCATACCATAGAGGAGACCTCCCAAGCCATGGAGAGCAGCTGAAATGGGGAATGCAGGACACACACCCCACTCACACACCTTTTCTGGTTTCCTCCAAGTGGGAGACAGAGAGTGCTGCCAGCAGTAGCAGAAAGAAGGCAGAAACCCATTGGGTAAAACAAGAGCTTAAAGCAGAGTTGGGGAATCTGTAGGACTCCATCTCCCATCAGGCCCCAACCATCATGGCTGATGCTCAGGGCTGATGGGAGTTGTGGTCCAGCAACATCTGAATGGCTACAGTTTCCCTGCTTTAAAGGGGCAGCATCTCCCTATAAACCAAGTAATATTGTGTTGCTCCAGGTCCTCATTTGTCTGCTTTCTACCTGCCAAATACTCACACCGAGCTGAGGCCATTGAGACTGGTAGGGTGGACAGCAGGGAGCCTAACATTAGGTGGCGCCAGAGCCAATGACAAGCAGAGCCAATTGATTCTCATTTTTATCGCTATCCTCCTCTCTGTTGTGTTCTACAAGAGCAAAGCTGAGACTTTAGAGGAGGAAGCTGTCACAGGCAATGCCCCGCCCCCTCTGGCTTGGTAATAAATAAGGAGGAAGGGAGGGAAATCTATGAAATCCACAAGCTTCACCCCGTGTCTCTCATCAAATTTAACCAAATCCTGCCACCACCACCAGCCCATGTTGTTGTTGTTTAGTCATTTAGCTGTGTCCGACTCTTCGTGGCCCCATGGACCAGAGCTATGAGCTATGCCATGCAGGGCCACCCAAGACGGACAGGTCATGGTGGAGAGTTTTGACTAAACGTGATCCACCTGGAGCAGGAACCAGCAAGCTGCTCCAGTATCCCTGCCAAGAACACTCTGCCACCCCATAGCCTTGTACAAAACTACAGTAGCTAAGTGGGTTATTGCGAAAGTGTGTGAGGCCCCCTCCGGCTCCCTTTGAACACCAAATGTGTGCAAAGCTTTGAAGCCAAAACTCAAGGAAATGTATTCCAAAGCTATCTTTATGATTTACTGGCTTAAGGGTGGAAGGTAGGTCAGCAGCCCAGCAGCTATTTCTGAGGATGAATGTTATAAGACACCTTCACTAAAGGTGACTGTGGCCAGCAGATTCCAGGCACTGTAATAATCAATACAATGTAATAAATAAATGGGAATGCTTTCACCACCATCCCAAAGAGTCCTAATGCGGGGGGTGGGGGGGGGAGATTATTCAATCATACTAGAATACGTTTAGCATGGATAGCTGTTTTGAGGCTGGTTGAAACCTATGACAGGAACGATCAATTATTCAAATGGCAGCAGCTTAGCCTTTTTTTAGAAACGGTAGATTCTCGAGGAAATTAAAGAATGACCAAATGCCTCCGTGTTACTCTTGGATCCAAGTCATATTCATTTAGTTTCTACGTGAGCCAAAGCTTTTAGCATAGTGGCACCAGTAATTTGGAATGCTAATGAAATCTGACAGGCACCTGCAATTCTGATATTTCATCGCCTGCTGAAAACGTCTGTGTTTCCCCAAGCGTTTTCGAAGAATTAATTCGATTCAGTGTTGGTCATTTGTTTGGTGTTTTATGGTTTTATAATTTTATGATGTTTTTATGGCCTTATGGCACACTGCCATAATATTTTTTAATGACTTGGCTATTTATAAATATTCTTCTAAATAAATGAAATTAAGAAGATGTTTTGACTGGAAACGTGCGTGAAAAATAGCAGGGCCTGCCGACGACACGAGAGTCACTTAAGATAGCAGAACGGAAACTCGAGTATCTCTCTGGCTTATCAGTAGCTTTGACTCATTTGTTATCTAATGATGGGGAAATGAGGTTTTATCAGTCACCACATTGGGTTTCATAGGCAGGGAGCAGCACCAAACACTGTCCATGACTCAAATGCTGGAGCCCCTGTGGCTAAGTGAAGGAAAGGCACTCTCCACTTTGAAAGAATTTAGTCGTCTAATCCAACCCCCCTGCAAGGCATGAATTTCAACAGTTTCCCATCCAATCTGAAACCAGACCAGACCCTGCTTAGCTTTGCAAATGTGCTAGCAGTTTTACTGTTACACCACTAGGGGTTAATTATAATTGAATCATAAAACTGGAAATTAAATTAAGGCATCAATCCTAAGAATGCTTATTGGACATTAAATCCCTTAAAAGCAGTGGAACTTGCTTTGGAGAAACTGGGATGATATTCACTTTTGCTCCTCTGCTTTCCAGTCGCATCTATACTAGACATTTCAAGCACATTTACAAAATACAGTTCCCAGAATTCTTTGGGGGAAGCCATGTGCTTAAATGTATGGTGCGGCAGATGTTATGTGTATTTTTTTCCGACTGGTCCAATGCTGCATATGCAACTAAAGAACAGGACACCTGGAGTCTTTTTCACAAGCTTTGTGAGGGAGATCTAAGGTGTGTCTGCTTCACACATCTGCAAGATGCTATGTACTAAAACCAGTGTTGAAAAATAATTCTTCAAAATCAGCTTTGTTGGACTGGTCATGTTGTTCAGATGCCTGGTTATTGTCTTCCAAAGCAACTACTCTATTCCAAACTTAAAAATGGAAAGCATAATGCTGGTGGTCAACAAAAGAGGTTTAAAGACTCTCTCAAGGCAAATCTTTAAAAAGGTAGTATAAACACTGACAACTGGGAAACACTGGCCTGCGAGCGCTCCAATTGGAGAACAGCCTTTACCAAAGGTGTCATGGGCTTTGAAGATGCTCAAACTCAGAACGGGGGGGGGGGACGGAGGACGTGCTAAGAGGAAGGCATGCTTGGTAAACCCTCATTGTGATCAGCTCCTGCCTGGAAACCAATGTCCCCACTGTGGAAGGACATGTGGGTCCAGAATTAGCCTCCACAGTCATTTACGGACTCACTGTTAAAACCGTGTTTATGATATAAGATAACTAAGAAATTCTTGGAAGTAACAAAACAGGCCTAGGGATAGTAAAAGATTAGTATAGTGAAAATTATGGACTAGAATAGAAAGTAAAGATAAGAAGTTTGTAACTGAAAGAAGATATTTGTGTTATAAATATGAAATTGGAAACTGTTAAATATGTGATACTCTGAAATTCAGATTGGAGGGTGTCGAGGAAGTCATATAGCAATGTAATTTAACCAGGAAACAAGAAGAAACAATTGTTACTTTTTGTTAAGTTTTTATGTTGTGTTAAGTGTAATGTTTTTTCCTTTGTGTTAATGTTTGTGCTTTATAAGAGAAAATTAATAAAAAATTGGGGGGGGGGCGGGGAAAGA
This sequence comes from Podarcis tiliguerta, assembly GCF_965153285.1. Lineage (NCBI taxonomy): Eukaryota > Metazoa > Chordata > Lepidosauria > Squamata > Lacertidae > Podarcis > Podarcis tiliguerta. Next base: position 39,045,810 of record NC_139547.1, on the reverse strand, counting down.
ACCGTGTTTATGGAAGACAATCTTACTCAGCTACGAGTGATCACCAAAGAAGAAGACTAAAACTGAAATGCAGCAACTGTATTCCGATGAGTTTAGGGTTGAGCTAGATGGCAACCCTCTTATTTGCTATATCGTACAGCTGTGGTTCTCTAAAACTATGGGTAGACTCAAAGAGATCACAGAACACTTGGAAGGAAGGATATAGAAATGTTGGGGGGAGAGGATCCTGAAATATTTTTATTTTTTTACAAAAATAATGGATTGCTTAATTAAAAAAAAACAACTCAGCAGTTTGCCATAAAAATGCAGCTACCACTATAAAAACATCAACAACATTCAATAAAATTACCGTCCAAAAGTGGGTGAAAACACAAGTGTATATCTCAAAAGAAAATGACCCACGTACAAAACAAAAATTACACATTTCAGAGTCTAGGAAAGCTTAGGTAAACGTAAACATTTTAAAGAGGTGTTTAAAGGTCACTGCTGTCTCCACCTTGTAAATTACCTGAGGGAAGGCATTCCAAAGGATTGGGTGCAATTGCTCAGAAGGCCTGATTCTGCATTGTCACTAAGTGACAATCTGCTGGTCGTGGAATGACTACCAAGGTCTCCTCAGAAGATAATACAGATCAGAAGGTCGGCGGTTTGAATCCCCGCAATGGGGTGAGCTCCCGTTGCTCAGTCCCTGCTCCTGCCAACCTAGCAGTTCGAAAGCAGGTCAAAGTGCAAGGAGATAAATAGGTACCGCTCCGGCGGGAAGGTAAACGGCATTTCCGTGTGCTGCTCTGGTTTACCAGAAGCGGCTTTGTCATGCTGGCCACATGACCTGGAAGCTGTACGCCGGCTCCCTTGGCCAATAAAGTGAGATGAGCGCCGCAACCCCGGAGTTGGCCACGACTGGACCTAATGGTCAGGGGCCCCTTTACCTTTACCTAAAGGTAAAAGACCCTGAACACAAAGCTAGGACACCTGAATCACTGAGAGCTAGGACATCTGAATAGGTTGGGTGTTGTTTCACAAAATATGTCAACTGTTGCATGTTGGATAAGTGTGGATGAGTTCTCCCCCACTCAACCTTTGATGGATTTATGAATTGTAGAGCTGCACATGAATTATCCACATTGCTTTTGAAATTTTGTAGTCCAACCCGCTGCAGGAATTTCAACTAGATCATATATGACAGGTGACCATTCAACCTCTGCTTAGAAACCTCCAAGGAAGGAGAGCCCACAAACTCCTGAGGGAGACCGTTCCACTGTCAAACAGCTCTTACTGTCAGAAAGTTCCTCCTGATGTTTAGTTGGCATCCCTTTTTTTGTATCTTGAAGCCATCAGTTCGGGTCCTAGCCTCCAGAGCAGGAGGAAACGAGATTGCTCCACCACAGCCCTTGAGATAGTTGAAGATGGCTGTCTTATCTCCTCTCAGTCTCCTCTTTTCCAGGCTAAACATACCCAACTCCCTCATATGAGGCTTGGTCTCCAGACCCTTGGTCACCAGAGGATTGGTCAAATCTATACAGGCTAAGACTATTAGTGGCTGCTGGCCATAATGGCTCGGTTCACTGTCGGAGTCAGTATCTCTCTTTTGCTTCTTTTTTTCTGTCACGATTGCAAATTTTAAAAACGATTTTGTTTTTTTAAAAAAACAAAAACCCCTCCAGCCTACCAGCGCTGTGAAAATCATCCCAAGCACTGACAGAGCTGAAAAAACCGCTAGCGGGGGAGAAATGGCTTCCCCACCTCCCCCGACCACCAACATATGCGTAAAAATGCATCAAATGAGTGAAAACTCCATATGGAAGTGCGAACGAGGGCTGCTATTTATAGAAGCTTGTAAATCAGGGGGTTCTCACTCTGCATCACGGAGATCATCTTCTCTTTTGCCTGTGAAGCAATAAATTAGGAACATGGCAAACTGCTTTGTAGCAGGTCAGATCTGCTGTCCGTCTAGCTCAGCACAGTCTCTTCCAGGGGCAAAAAAAGGAAATGACCTCCCCCTCCAAATGTGGTTGGACTCCAACGCAGTGGTGGAGCTTCATGCTCCGGTACCAGGGGCGGAGAGCAGGTTGGGGCGGGGCTGGCACACATCCTGGCGGCGGGGCACCCAGTGGAGGGGGGCAGCTGCAATGGCATCCTGGGGATTGCGCTGCTGGGGGCAGTGCGCTCTCCCCGCACTCCTCTTCCTCCGCCAGTGCTCCAACGCCCATCAGCCCCAACCAACATGGCCTGTGCCCAGACCTGAAGGGCCAGACCTGAAGGAAGTCCAACAGCACTTGGAGGGCCGGAAGTTTGCTGCCCCTGGTCTGTTCTGATTGGCTGTGGCTCTTCACTTTCTACTTTATTCTTCTACCTGGAGATGCCAGGGTTTGCACCTGGGGCCGTCTGCAGCATGGCGTATTCTCAGCCAGTGAGCTATGGCCTCTTCCTTAAGTCAGGCCAATGGTCCATGATGATATTGTCTACACCAGGGGTCATCAAACTTTTTCAGCAGGGGGCCAGTCCACTGTCCCTCAGACCTTGTGGGGGGCTGGACTATATTGGGGGGGGGGTGAACGAATTCCTATGCCCCACAAATAACCCAGAGATGCATTTTAAATAAAAGTGCACATTCTACTAATGTAAAAACACCAGGCAGGCCCCACAAATAACCCAGAGATGCATTTTAAATAAAAGGACACATTCTACTCATGTAAAAACACGCTGATTCCCAGACCGTCCGCAGGCCAGATTTAGAAGCTGATTGGGCCAGATAATTTGCCTACCCATGGTCTACACACTGTCTGGTGGCAGCTGTCCAGGATTTCAGGCAAAGTGTCTTTTTTCAGCTCTGTCTGGAGATGCTGGGGTTTGAAACTGTGACCTTCTGCACACAAAGCAGTTGCCCCTGAGCTATGGACCTTCCCCCTGTGGTAAGAATTTACTTCTATGCCACTTTGTTTGTTACGCAGGTGAGGAACCACCTTTTAAATAAAGCATGGGATCCAGGAGGGACCCAGTGTTTATTGTAGCTATTGAAATGGGTCTCTGATTCTTATATCACCTCTAATAAGGGAAGCTGCCTTATATAAAGTCTGGTCATTGGGCCATATTGTTCAGTATTGTCTACACTGATTGGAAATGGATCTCCAAGGTTTCAGGCAGCAAAGAGCTGCTGTCACTTAGTGTAGATAAAAGGGAGTTGGGTGGAGCAACGGTCCAACTTCTATGCTCCTATGACTAACAGACTTATTATGACATAGCACTTCAGCTTTTGTGAACTAAGGACTGCTTCCTATCTGCAGTTGTGTCATCCAAATATGGGCTGTAGCCAATGCTGGTCCGACTCAGAGTAGACCCACTGAAATTAACAGACACGGCTAACTTTTGCACATCAGTCTCAGTGGGTCTACTCTGGTTGGGATTGAGTTGGGTGTAACCTTATGCTTATACACAGGTGTATCGGTACAGTCTGTGGCAATTCAATTAAAGCTTAAACATATGCAAAATAAGCACAGTCACATTCACAACAGCAGTAATGGCTAAGGACACAGTCTGTAGTGGGACAGGAAGCCCTTATCTCTATTCATACCCAAACAAATAGAATCAAACCAACTGATAAGTTGTGATTCACCCAAACAACATGCACCTTGCCCAGCAGTGACAGAAAGTTACCAAGAAGAAAAATCACTTCTGGATTCTTAGAACATTTCCAGGAAACTAATTCACTTTATGATGCCATAGTGGTCGATACCACAGCACCACAGCTAACCCCAGTCTTGTCTTTTACTTATTTATTTCATAAAACCTATACACCATTCAATTGCAAAACAACAGCAACAAAGCTGTTTGCCAAAAAAAGTGTTCTACAGTGTGATCATATGCATGGCTACTCAGAAGTAAATCTCACTGAAAACTTACTCCCAGGTAAGTTTGTTTAGGAATCTCTATACAGTGGTGCCCCGCAAGACGAAATTAATTCGTTGTGCGAGTTTTTTCGTTCTACGAGTTTTTTCGTCTTGCGAAGCACCAGTGTATTGACGGTTTCCCATAGGAATGCATTGGCGGTTTAAAAAAAAAAGGCGCAAGACATTTCGTCTTGCAAAGCAAGCCCATAGGGAAATCCGTCTTGCGAAGCAACTCAGAAAACGGAAAACTCTTTCGTCTTGCGAGTTTTTCGTCTTCCGAGGTATTCGTCTTGCGGGGCACCACTGTATTTAGGAATTCCTGGGAGTAGGAGTGGAAGTGTCAATTTCATTTCTCTCGGTTTCTCTCTCTTTTTTTTTATTCCTAATTTCATTTCTCCGCATTTTGATGCATTCTGTGTTTTTGTTTGCTTTTAAATGCTCATAAAAATTCACCAGCATTTCAGCGAGGCTTTCTAATAATCAGCACAATTTTGTCTGCAGTTTTGACTAACGCATACATTTTTGCAAGCAATTTTCCGCTTGTACGAAGCATTTTTGTATGTTTGCTTCTATATTCATTTTCACCCACACTTTCCCCCCAGTAGATGCATTTCAATAGACGTTGGCGAGTTGCAGAACAGCATCGCAAAATCTGAACAAGCGCGGATTTCGAAGGATGGCTGTACTCCAGTTCTCATATGGTTTGGGAAAGTACAAATGGGATAGATTCAGCTTTAAATATGAACTGAATCAGATTTCTCCCCCATCCCTACTGGGAGTAAGCCAGTGGTGTCTGATCCATCAGGGCCTTGTCCAACCAACTTCAGTCTGCCTTCCTCAGAGGATTTTCTCTGCCAATTATTAGATTTGGCTCCGCCTACCCATAAGTCCGGCAACACGGGTGGCGCTGTGGGTTAAACCACAGAGCCTAGGACTTGCCGATCAGAAGGTCGGTGGTTCGAAATCCCGCGACGGGGTGAGCTCCCGTTGCTCGGTCCCTGCTCCTGCCAACCTAGCGGTTCGAAAGCACAAAGTGCAAGTAGATAAATAGGTACTGCTCTGGCGGGAAGGTAAACAGCGTTTCTGTGCACTGCTCTGGTTCTCCAGAAGTGGCTTAGTCATGCTGGCACATGACCCAGAAGCTGTACGCCGGCTCCCTCGGCCAATAAAGCAAGATGAGCGCCGCAACCCCAGAGTCGGTCACGACTGGACCTAATGGTCAGGGGTCCCTTTACCTTTACCCATAGGTCTCACTGCCTTTTGCCCTACCAGTCCTTATGGGCACCAGTCACCACTGGAGTAAGCCCTATTGAACTTCTTCTGAATAGATGTGTCTAGAATTGCACTGCTAGTCTGGTTCAGCTCTGTTTTGGGAATCACCAAGCCAACCAGTTCTGAATCAATGCCAACCACTGCAACAAAAACTATCACTGCAATGGAAGAGGTAGGTGTTGGGGGGAGAGTTAGATCAAAGTGCTGCTGGAAACTCTTATCAAAGTCTAGGGATGGGGTGCCAAAGACCAAGAAATGCAGCTGAAACCCAAAGATGGGAGCAACCAAGGCAACAGTTTGAAAGCTCTTTGGTGTAAGATGAGGGGCAACCTCCTAATAATGTACATTGGTGCACATAATCAAACTGTAGAGGGGGGAAGTACTTTCCTTGCCTATCCCCAAAGGGAAAAGGCCTTAACTCAGTATTAGAGCATTTGCTATGAATGCAGAAGGTCCCTGGTTTCATCCCTAGCATCTCCAGGTAAGACTGGTTAGGAGAGACTCCAAGTCTGCAACCCTGGCAAGTCGCTGTCAGTGAGTGTAGACAATACACAGCTAGATGAACCAATGGGTCTGAGTGGGCATAAGGTAACTTAGTGTGTCTTGAGAGGCTGCCACACCCAGAAAGCTTCTCAGCAAGATCAATTCTACACTTTCAGGAGAAACCTGAAGGCATTTTATATCCCAGGAGTCCAGGACTTTGAGTGATTTTTGCAACCAATTCTGGGCGCATCTTGATTTCCCAGGAAAGTGGCAGAGGGAAGAAATTGGTGCATAATCAACTGAATTTAATTCTTCCTCCCAATGAAAAGGTTAACAGCTGCTGTCTTTGGGGCAATTGACTTGAACTGGGTGAGGTGGGGGCAGGGAGGATACAAGCTTCTTTCCATTGGAGGTTTTGGAGCGTGGGTGATTGCTAATGATTGTATTCTTGGGAGAAGCAGGAAGGCTTGAACTGACAACAGATTTGGCACGCAAGAGCCTTTGTTAAGTCAGCCTGTTCAGCATGTCTGAAACGCCATTGACAAGGGACCATCCTCCCCCTGGCTCCCGTAAGACATCATCCATGGGGCAAAACAGAGTGCATAGATGTCCCTTCTCCTACGACTTAAACTGCTGCTAGCAGTTTTCTTTTTTAAAAAATCCACATGCTTTTGTGATGCTATTTGAGAGAGAAATAACAAAGGAAAAGTCTGCCTCTGAGATGCTTCCACAAACCTGCCTCTCCACCCCCTTCTCTAACAGCAAAGCACTTTGCCAGGATTTGTCTAGTTTAGGGATTGGGCATTGGTGGTTTTTTGGTTGTTGTTTTTTTGCAAAGGCATAATAAAGTACAAGTTACAAGGAGTGGGGCGGAGGGAGACCACCAGAATATCCCCCTTTCTTCTGTCTCTTCTCCCCGGTTTATTTTCTCCCACTAAGGGGTAATAAGAGAGAAACCTTTTTCTCGGAGATCTCTCCTCCTCAGCGCCTCAAAAAGCATCACCAGAAAAGCACTAGAGAACATCCTTGCCTAATATAGGCACAACTCCCTTTTGTTCCTAGGAAGCAATTGCTCAGTTGCACGCCTGCTTGGTGATACTAGAACAGAGGGAGGGAGTGTGTGTGTGTGTGTGTGTGTGAGAGAGAGAGAGAGAGAGAGAGAGAGAGAGACTGACAGACTGAAGGCCATTTGGGGAAGGGCTGTAACTGGTGCTTAGCATGCAGAAGGTCCCAGGTTTAAATCCTGGCATCTCCCAGTAGAGATTGGAGAGAAACCTCTCTGAAACCCTGGATAGCCACTGCCATTCTGTGCAAACAATATTGAGCCAGAGAGGGATCAATGACTTGACCCAGGATAAACAGTGTTCTTCTGCTTTGGGGAAGGGACACAGCTCAGTGAGAGCACCTGCTTCTCATGCAGAAGGTCCCAAGCTCTATCCGCGGCGTTGGGATTAGAGAAGACCCCTTGCCTGAAGCCCTGGGGATCTTCTGCTACCAGCCAGTGCAGGCAACACTAAGCCAGGTGGACCTATGGTCGACTGGGCAAAAGCAGCTCCTTACGTTGTTGATAGCTGCCCAGCTCCCTAGCTTATCCTATCCGATGCAGAAACAAGGGGAGCCGAGACCACGAAGCCCGCATGGGGAGATGGGAAGTACTTACTTCTCCCTAGCCCCTCGGCTCGCCACGCCGTCTCCTCCACCGCCCCATAGCGTCTCAGAGGCTTCTCTGCTTCCATGCTGGCCGAGATGGATCTCTTTAACTCCATGCCGGAGCCCTTTTCTGCCTGGGCCCTGTTCCCTCGGCTGCTTGGCGGGCTCCCCTTCCTCCTAGCAGACCATCCCAGCCGGAGGAAGGGCTTGAAGGAAAGGGAGACGCAGAGGGACTGCTCGGTGCGCGTTTCTCGGCTTGTTTGCTACCAACGCCGGGGCTGGCCAGCCTCGCTGAGCTCACTGCATCTCCCTCCGTCGCGCTGGTACCCAGAGGAGGAGGGGAGGGATGCAGCGCGCATGCTCAGTGCGAAGATGCTCGTGAAAGGAAGCGCCCGAGGGAACGCAGGGGAGGGGAGGGGGAAGCAGGCAAACAATGAGGGCAAATATGCCGTAGTGGGGATGGAGGGTATGTATATATACATATTGAGTGAGTATGGGAAAATGCTAATCAGTGACCACACATAGCAGGGGGTCAGAGGGAGATAGCCTGAGTCTCTGAGCTATCTGTGTGTGTTCGGGCGTGGGGTAGGGAGGAAAAGGCAGCACCCCCAAAAAATCCCCAGCCCTAAGATCGGAGGTGCCAACAGGGCAAGACTTGGGGGCAGAAGAAGTTTAAAAGTCCAGGGACCTACTCAGGAGAGTTTATTTGTTTCATAAGCATATTTGCAAACCACCAACTCATGAGAGAGTTCTGGTGGTTTGCAAATTGTTTTATTGTGCATTGCATATGTCTATATCTCTGTATCTCTATAGATATAAATATAATGGGGGTCTATAATAAAATCATGAAAACATCATAAACTCATAAAGTGCAGGAGAAAGAACCAATGCTGAATTAAATTAATTATCTAAACAAACAAATAAAAGACTTGGTGAAACAAAAACATTTTGAGCAGGTGACAGAATTCAGGGTTATAGGTGCCTGCCTGATTTAATGGAGAACAGTGCCCCAAAGTATTGATACCCTTACACTAAAAGCTTTGCTATGTGTAGAAACTATATCAATATGAGAGAAGGGTGGGGCAGTGAGGGGAGATTCTCCAGAAGAGGGCAGTGATCTGGCCAGCATATGAGAGCTTTCCCTGACCCCTGCCTTCTGCCCCAGCCAGCATGAGCAATGGGTTTTCAGAGATGGCAGTGGCTGTGCCATTTTGCCACCACTGTCCATCCACGGTTTGCTCTGCCAGATGTGACGACGCACTGGGAAACTTAGACATTCTTTCAGAAAATTAGATGAGTCAGAGGAAGTTAGGAAGAGGCCAAATCTTCAGTTGGGACAGGAAACAGCAAACCCATTGACTGTTTTGTCAATGCAATTAAAATGCAGCTATCAATGCATATTGCTTTCTGAGTACCACCTTCACACTGCAGTTCAGTTGATTGGAACATGGTGCTGATAATGCCAAGGTTGCAGGTTCGATCCCCATATGGGACAGCTGCAAAGTCTTGCATTGCAGGGGGTTGGACTGGATGATCCTCAGGGTCCCTTACAACTCTAGAATTCTGGAATTAGCTGGCTCCACCCATCAATGGCTTTAGCTCCACCTGCTGTTGGTCTCCCTGCCTTCCACCTTACCAGCCTCAAAGGGCACCTGGCACCTCTGTTTATTCATGAGATTTTCATCACAGGCAGCAAGAATACCAAGGCCAGGTAATGCACTTCCACCTTGCCTGATCTTCCGTTTGGTCTGGACACGGCAGAGTTTCCCTTGGGCTGTTTTAAAGGACAGCAGATGCAAGAGTAACTTATAGACTGTTGTTGTGCATCCAGAACAAGAAAGGCCAGACAGTGCTATGAGTCAGGAGCTTAAGCAGCAGGTGGTGGTGCCGTTTTTACTGCTAATTTGGGGGTGATGACTGTGTGGAGACGTTGCTGGGGGTGGGCTGAACTGATTCATTGGAAGCAGTGCAGGAGTGGGAGGAAGCAGAGGCACCCATATGGGTTATGGTGGAGGAAGAGGTGATGAAGACAGCTCAAAAGACAACAGCGGCCCACCCTCTAAAATACTAGTAATAATAACCCGGCTCTTCAGATATGACGGTGAGAAATGGCTTTTCTCTCCCTTTAATTGTGAATGCTGGAGGTGGGTGCCAACAGAAATGGAGCCCCAATGGATCTGTTGAGCAGCAAGGAAGAAGTGTTAGAATGCTTGGAGAAAGAAAAAGGGCTGTGGCTCAGTGGTAAAGCATCTGCCTTGCAGGCAGAAGTTCCCAGGTTCAATTCCCAGCATCTCCAGATAGGAGGGGGTAGACTTGGCTGGAGAGCTGCTGCCAGTCAGTGTAGACAATATGGAATTAAGATGGGCCACAGGCCTCACTCGGTATAAGGCAGCTTTGTACGTGCCTAGGTTTCACAGAAGTGCAAAAGAAATCTGAAACAAGCCTCAGACCTAAGGGGGCTACCCCACCCCAAAGAAAACAGCTCAGGGAGGACTGAGGATGCTCAAGAGCTACAGCACACTGGATCAGGGGACCAGGAACTTTTATTGATATCCTTACAGTTTATAGTATCTGGTTAACTGTGTCATAGTCTCATGCTTAGCAGCAACGTGCAGAGCTCAGTGGAGTAGGAAGCCAGCAGAGTCCATGAGGTGTACTTGCCTGGATGCAGAGTCAGTATCCAAAGTCAGGTCCAGTCCCAGGGTCAAGCAAACAGTAATCCATGTGGTCAGAAGGTTCAGGGGTCAGGGAATCTGATGGTCATGGGGGTCAAGGGTCAAGACAAGCAGGAAGCAGCAAGGTAAGGCTAAGTATCTGGCTGCTGCTGGAAACTCTGATTAATAACAATAATATTTTTTTATTTCTACCTCGCCCATCCTGGTTTAAAAACCGGGCTCAGGGCGGCTAACAGCAAATATAAAACATTGGTTAAAATGCGACTTAAAAACAACATAAAACAGCATAGAATACAACATAAAATGCAGCATCAATATCAATAAAATTCAAAAATGCAGGGGTCATTTTTGGAAGAAGGCTGAAGCCAGCTGGTTCTCATCAGCTTCTTCTCTGTGTCCCTGAAGGCTGATCAGCTGCAAGTGGAGTTCACTCCCCCCTTCAGGCTGCTGTTCATCAGGTGAAGCTGACTCTGGGTCCATGACAAACTGGCATGAATCCTGATCGGGGCCATTCTTCTAGGACAGAGGTGAGGAACCTCAGGCCTGGGAGCTAATTGCAGCCTACCAAACCTCTCCATCTCGCTCTTGGATATCTCCTCAGGTCACACACTCCTCGCTCCACACCACACCCCTCACTGGTCTTTTGTCAAACCCTGGGTGCTTTTGCCTGATTGGAAAACATCCTTGAACTCTGCTAATGCCTCTTGCTTGCCTGGTTAGAGGATAGAGAGGAGTGTGCGAGTAGAGAAACTAGTCAAGTACAAAGGTACTGTAAAATGTGCATTGGTTGCTCCACCCACTTTTGTCTCTGGCTCCGCCCCCACTGGCATGTGGCCCTCAGAAGGGAATGTGGCCTTTGAAAAAGGTTCCCTACCCCTGTTCTATGAAGCAAGGCTACACAGAAACATTTTGTTGCAGCTCCCACTTTTTTAATTTCAGCACCTGATGTGCTGCATTCTTTGTCACGTGCCCAGCACCTGAAGAGACAACAAAAAATAAAATAAAATGCAGTTCTCATTTTAGAAGGGGGGAAAAGCCGTAACAACTGCATCATAAAGCAGTAATAAAAACAGCCACCTAAAAATGCCGCCATTAAAAACAACACAGAGCAAGTCGGCCCGCAGGGAATTTTCAAATAGAAGTATAAGCACACAAGTGGAAACTGCAGCAAAATGTTGTGGCGTGGAGGGCTGCTGTTCAGGAGTCCACACACTCCATTCCGCACCTCTTGGCCATAGCTCAGTGGCAGAGCAGCCCAATCATCAGACAGCATTCTGTGGTCCCTGGGCATGCTTTGTGCACATTGGGCTGTTTTGGGGGTCCTCTCCCCCAAACCTTGCACATATTTCCACAAAACACATGGCTTGAGCAGCATGACAATACTGCCCCCTGGGCAGGGCTGGCAACATTCTGGCTACATAAGCAACAACACTCAGCACCTGAGGTTGGAAATAGAGGGAACGGTTTGTAGATATGACTTGTAAATGCAAGTGTGCTGGCTGCCAGTGGCAATCATACCCTCACTTTCAGGGGATTGTTGAAGTGTCACACTTCTCCATTCACGTGGGCAGGGATGAGGGTTTGGGGGTTTTTTAACAGTCAATCTGTGTATAAATTTTAGGAAATAAATAGGCAGCTTGTTCCCATTTTTAGATGCTCTCTTCTGCCCCCAGGAATCTCCGCATCCCCTTGTCTGAGTGTGCACAGAGGTAGCCCTCACAGAAAAAAGTTGCCAGCAGGTGCAGAATGCCGCGGCGAGACTCCTTACTGGGTCCTCGCTGTGAGATCACATTCACACGGTGCTATACCAGCTGCACTGGCTCCCGGTGGAGTACAGGATCAGGTTTAAGGTGCTGGTTTAAACCTTTAAAGCCCTATACGGCCTAGGACCCTTGTGCCTACGGGACCGCCTCTCCTGGTATGTCCCGCGGAGGACCTTACGGTCTTCAAACAAAAACATCTTGGAGGTCCCGGGCCACAGGGAGGTTAGGCTGGCCTCAACCAGAGCCAGGGCTTTTTTGGCTGTGGATCTGGTGGAATGCTTTGTCACAAGAGACTAGGGCCCTGCGGGACTTGACAAATTTCCGCAGGGCCTGCAAGACAGAGCTGTTCCACCAGGCCTTTGGCCAGGGCACAGCCTGACTCCTTCCTTTGGCAATCTTCGTAGAACTTTAGCCCAATGGTTGCCATTAATTTGATTTGAATTCATTTTATAATGAAATGATTTTAGAATGTTGTATTACTTTATTGTTGTTAGCCGCCCTGAGCCCAGCTTTGGCTGGGGAGGGCGGGATATAAATAAAAAATTATTATTATTATTATTATTATTATTATTATTATTATTATTATTATTATTATTAAAATCTACACCTTTATAGTTAGTCAGACCATTTGTCCATCTAGCTCAGTACAGTCTACACTGACTGGCAGCAACTCTCCAGGGTTTCAGATAGAAGTCTTTTCCCAGCCTGACCTGGAGATGCTGGGGATTGAACCTGGAACATCCTGCATGCTCAGCACATGCTGCACCACTGAGCTACAGCCCCACCCTCACTAGCCTTTATAAAACCCTCTCACCATCCTTCATCGATGCCCTGTCCAATCCATTTAGATTAAAGCCCGAATTACTGCTATATATAGATCCTGGGCTATTCAGCATGTATTTGACCATTCTCAATTGAGCTTACAATTTCATGTAAAGTTCTTCCATCAATGTCATGGGTTTCCCCACAGCAGCTCAGGGCTAATGTCCTTGCTGAGCTTTGGTTACGGATATAAAAAGAGGTGGTGCATGAAATGGAGTCAGCTGAGCATATTTCATTGAACAAATAAATGCAGGACTTCCATCTCCATCCTTCAAGTATTAGCCAGGTGATAAGGGCTAATACTGACATGCAGAGATCCTGCGAATGAATTATACTGCAGTTATTACAAAGTTCTGACCACCAGATTGGATTGTTTGCAGTATGTAAGCCCAGGGAAATGCATACATAAGTAGAATGAATGGGGTTTGTTTGTTCCAAAGGTGTGAACAGCAACTGCAGAACAGAGAGAGAATTTCTATCCAGGTCAGATTGGCCAGTGCCTGGAAAGTTTGGATTTGGGAGTGGGGCATGGAGAGAAAATGCAAGTAAGAGGTGAAATGATAGAAGTTTATAAAATTATGTGTGGCATGGAGAGAGTGGATAGAGAAGAGTTTCTCATGGCACTAGAACTCAGGGATATCCAATGAAACTGAAATTTGGAGGATTCTAGACAGGGACGTGGGTGGCGCTGTGGGTAAAAGCCTCAGCGCCTAGGGCTTGCCGATCGAAAGGTTGGCGGTTCGAATCCCCGCAGCAGGGTGAGCTCCCATCGTTCGGTCCCAGCGCCTGCCAACCTAGCAGTTCGAAAGCACCCTTAAGTGCAAGTAGATAAATAGGGACCGCTTACTAGTGGGAAGGTAAATGGCGTTTCCATGTGCGGCTCTGGCTTGCCAGAGCAGCTTCATCACGCTGGCCACGTGACCCGGAAGTGTCTCCGGACAGCGCTGGCCCCCGGCCTCTTGAGTGAGATGGGCGCACAACCCTAGAGTCTGGCAAGACTGGCCCGTATGGGCAGGGGTACCTTTACCTTAGACAGATAAAAGAAAGTGCTTCTTCACACAGCACATAGTTAAACTATGAAACTCACTCCCACTAGAAGCAGTGAAGTCCACCAGCTTGGGTTGATTTTAAAAAGAACTGTTAGAGGAAAGGATAATATGTGTTTTTAAAGTTAATGTTATATATGGCCATCTGTAACCATGTACATGCCTGTCCAGCTGCACATTGGCTATAAACTTAAAAAAAATAAAAATAAGGATGCATGTCCGTGGCAGCCAAGGTGACTGTTTGCCATGACCAATATCTGGGTGCTCATCTGGAGGCCCTCTGGGCTGCAGGGGTCTGGATCTCAACCCTGAAATCCAACCCTAGCTGTACCGCAGCATTTGGTATGGGTCATCTGGTCAGATGAGGTGCTGCATGGTAGATCCATGATCAGGAAGGTGGCTTTTTAAAAGTTAAAAACAGCTGTCAGGGGGTGGACATATTGGGTACCAGCTTACAGGGTTAGCCTACGTACATCAAGAGGCTGCTGTGCTTCAATCATGCCCACAGTGAATGAACAGAGGCAGGGTATGACAGCAGGAGAGGTATGAGCCTATGAGCACTATGGCCCAACTCTTGTTTTGACTAATATGTGCCAGGAACCCATGGGGAAAGGTAGACGAGTGGTTCCAGAACCATGGATAGCTCCCTTGGAAGGTGGTAGCCTCTCCTTCACTGGAGGTTTTTAAGCAGAGGTTGGATGGCCAGCTGTCATGGATGCTTTACTTGAGATTCCTACATTGCAGGGGGGTTGGAATAGGTATCACTTGGGTTCCCTTTCAGCTCTACAATTCTGATTCTATGTACTTGATTTCAGCACCATGGATAGCTCCAAGTGAAAGGCCTTGGTTGCAGCACCATGGACAGCTCTGAGTGAGCAACTTGTCCAAAGGCTGGGGATGAACTGGAGTCTTGAGTTTTTCCCTTCAAGTCACCTTTCCCAAGCATCAGCCACTTGGCTTAAAGATTGTGGCCTCAGGTCTGCTAACAGGTACTTCTTCTCCTTTTGGTGGTCTCCAGCCTGGCATGCTCCCTTGGGCAGGTGCAATAGCATGGGGAACATTTGGTTCCTCTTTATGAGTCGGGCTCAGGGGAAACTGTGTAAGCCACCCTGAATTCCTTGGAGGAAAAGTGGGATGTAAATCAAAATAAATAATCAGAGCATGGCAGAGGTGAAGAAATGAATTCAGCAGTTGGGCTGGATTCTTATCTTCCCGCCCTCCTGTCCGGCAGTTGGGTGGCACTTTCCACCCACCAATCACCTGACATCACATCAGGCAATCTGTTTTTGCCAGTGCAGTTTGAAATGTGTCACTTACAAAGTGCCACTCACAGTGCTTTAGAAGTCCCAAGAATCAGCTGTGGGGTGGCATTTGCAAAGTGAAGCGCAACAGTGCTTTGTAAGCACTTCTGATCAGTGGTGTCTGCAAAGTCCCTTTTACTTCAGCTGCATCTTTACCTGTTCCACCATTGACATCAGGTACAGGGTCAGGTGGGCATGGATTGGTCAAAATGGCCTGGTGCTTCTAAGCAGGCCCATGGGCCCACCGTGGCACAACCACCTGGCAATTTCTCCCTCTCTAATGCAGCAGGCCAGGATAAACTCCTACATTACTTCTGTTGCTTGCAAGCTTCTTCCAAATGAGTTTCCATTTGGTTGAGATAAAAGTGCTGATCCCACAGGCAGCCCAGGTTACATGGTTCATTTCCACATACTGTTAGTCAGCAGCAAAATGTTTTCAATATCATAATTTTATTATCTTTATCATTCAAAACATTTATATGCTGCCTTTCCGGACCATGTCCACCCAAGGCAAAAAAACCACCAAAAAACACACACCCCAAGACCCAACAGAATGCAATACAACACTACAACAAAGCTTCCAAAACACATTAAAACCCCCCCACAATTTTCAGGTTACTTGAGGCAGAAGGCTTATATCAGGACCGCCACCCAGTTTATTTACTTTGAAACAAATAGAAGGAATCACTGTACATATAAAGCACACAGATTTTTCTTTTTTTAAAAACCCCCAAAACACTTAATAAACTATTAAAATGATTGAGAATGTCATTGTATATTAAATATTCTGTCATAACTGCAGTATTTCACATATCTGCAGCAATACTGCAGCTGAAAGCAGCAGGAGATCAGAGTCAGTAGTTTAAATCTGTATAATAAATAATGCCATTTTTTTGAATTACTTCACTATCGTTAGAGAAAGAGAGAAAGCACCATTCACTTGGGGAAAACCATATGGGTTAACAAAGACAGATGAAGCGGCTTTTTTAGAAGCTGAAGCAGAATGAGACTGAAGATTAAATTTTTACACCATGTTTTCTTGGTCCTCATGAAACGATCTTGCAAGCTTTGCACAGAACCCATGCTGCCTTGCTTTTCCAGTACAAGTACATTGCAGGAGAGGGGAAGCATAATCCGCAAGGAATTTTAATAATTAGCAAGGAGAACACTGATGACTCAATATTCCACCCGCCTTCCATCTGAGCAATTAAACTCTGCTATAAAATTAAATTATACAGTTAATGTTTCTCCACTGTGAGGTTAGCTGCTGTGATAGGCAAATGTTTGCGCTGCCCTGTAATAAGCAAGCCACTTCAATCCCTCGAGAAATGGCCCTGCAGCACAGAGAAAGACTGTAGGAGAGAAATAACGAGCAACTGGCCTCCTTTGCACAGGAATAAATAGCAGCAAAAATCAAACAGTTTACTGAATATACTGACCTTCAGTTGTCTGATCAATAACACACTTGTGACCCGTGAAATGGGAATCCTGATCTTAAACACTGGCGTATCAAGGGGTATATTTGTTACTTATAAATGATGTCATTTTGGAGGTGCAGTTGACCTGGAGGTTCTGTTGTACTGTCTCTGTTGAAATTATTGGGACCTGGGCAAGAGCAGGGATGGGTCTTAAGACAGGAGAACACTGTTTTCCATTCATGAACCAACTGACCTACGTCCTTTGCCCTTCATGAATCCAGGTGGACTGTGCCCTTTGCTGGTTGTTGCCTTTCATGATTAAATGACATGTGCCTTTTGCCATTCATGAATTACTTTTCTTTTTATAAAACCAATTACAATACATAATCAAAAATCAACAAAACATGCTCTCCACTAAAACAAATTATCATAATATCACGCCTGAATACTGGGACAAAAAATATGCTAGTTTTTCAAATAACTCTTTATATACGAAACGGCTTTGTATTCACCCAGGCATAGGCAAACTTGGCCCTCCAGATGTTTTGGGACTACAATTCCCATCATCCCTGACCACTGGTCCTGTTAGCTAGGGATCATGGGAGTTATAAGTCAAAAACATCTGGAGGGCCGTGTTTGCCTGTGCCTGCATTAGGCCATCCAGCCACTACAATGAAAGTCAGTAGTTCTTTAGGCTGTGAGGCAGGGGTTTTCCCCCCAGACTTGAGATCCTTTTAAGTAAAGATGCCAGGATAGCACCTGAATACTCCAAGATGCATACATGTGGTGAGTTGGTTTTTGTGTGGCTAGAATGTAACCTACTACATGAAGGTAAAATTTTACATCCATTGCTCCACCTCCTTTTGTATCCGGCCCTGCCCATCCTGGGCATGTGGCCCCCAGGAGATTAGCTATGAGGGAATGCAGTTCTTGGGCTGAAAAAAGTTCCCCATTCCTGCACTGGAGACTGGAACTAGCAGCTGCCTAAACAAAGCCCATGGTTGGCAATCTTTTTAATCTTCTAGTTAGCCCACTCTGCCTACTAAAGACCCTGCCCAGCCTTCACAATTTATTTTCAACCTGATTTTAATAACCTTAAAGACTAGAGCCATAGGATTCTGCATTCTGTCCACAATATCAGTTATTGTTGCTTACGAGGCAAAATGGCAGTCCACAGAGCATTTTCTTAACCAGGCCTTCTCAGTCTGTGTATTTGTAACTAAAACTGCAGACTTTCTCTCCAAGCCACCATTAATATTTTTATTGTCATTATTTATATGTTTTGAACAGGTTTTATATATGTACATAGTTTTGATTCTATTAATGCTTATTTTTTCTCCTGTCAGAGAAAACGGCAGGGTGTAAATATATACACATAAGAAGAACAGCAACACTCTTGTGCGCTTTTGGTTGGAGGGAAATGACCTTGGAAAGACTGTCCAGAACATCGAACTGCTTGGGCAAACTGTAGAACGGAAATTGCTATCAGACTTCACCCTCTCTAAGCTGGAGGGACAGATTAAAAATAAATCAATACATGTGAAACCTATTAGGAGCGGGTTGTTAATCCCCTGGACTTCAGGTGGATCAAGGAGTTCATGCAGGACTTCTCTGAGGCTTTACTCCAGGAGAAGTCAGTATGCTGCCTTCCAGACACTGTCATATTCCAACTCCCATCAGAATAGCCAATGGGTAAGGATGGCAGGAGCTGACTGCAGTCAAAGGCAAAAACATATGGCCATGTGACATATGGGGCTTATCCACACTTACCTTACCTCTGTTCTTTCCAGGCATGGCCTGCCATTTAAAGCTCTGTATCTGAACACCCTGGTTTTTGCTCCAGAGCTTTCTCTGCAAAAATCTGCTTTTTAAAGCTCAATCGGAGCAAATCTCAATCTGCAGTAAAAACCCAAGGTGGTGTTTGCTCCGATTCAGCTTCAAAGAGTTTTCAAGTGAAAAGCTTGGGGCAAAACCAAACAAACACTCAGACACAGAGCATTAAAGTGTGGACCTCTGGCTGAAAAGAGTGGGGCAAAAGGCAAGTTTGGATAGGCCCTTACTTCCATCAGATGTCAAAGAAATAAGCAACTATCTGACGTTTAGAAGACATCTGAAGGCAGCCCTGTTTAGGGAAGTTTTTAATGTCTGATGTTTTAATGTGTTTTTAATCTATTGTTGGAAGCTGCCCAGAGTGGCTAGGGAAACCCAGTCAGATGGGTGGGGTATAAATTATTATTATTATTATTACTACTATTATTATTATTATTATTATTATTATTATTATCTGAATTACAACAGAGCAGGATGCAACTGTGCATCAGACTGGATTTACACATGAAGCACAGAAAGACCCAAATCAGGCAATGCAATGCACTGTATCCCTCCGGAGCAGGTGTGGGGAACCTTTTTTATTAGCCCGGGGGCCGTATTCCCTTCTGGATAACCTTTTAGGGGCCACATGCTGGTGATGGGCAGGGCCAGAACCAAATGTGGGTGCGGCAACAAATGTTAAGTCTTACCTTTGTGCAACAGGATAGCTTATACGCACACAGTCTTCATCCAGTCAAACAAGAGGCATGATCAGAGTTCAATAACACATCCCAGCAAAGCAAAAGCACTCAAGGAGTGAAGGGTAACGTTTTGGGGGAAGAGAGTGTGACTGGGGTGGGGAGTGCAGTACAGGAAAAGTCCCGAGAGCCAGACAGAACTTCCTCAATCCTGCCCTAAACCATAGATTGGTAGTTCACATTTTTTATGTTCCCGAATTCTACAGGCTCACACTGAACCCTCAAGTCCGCGACTGAAATAAAAGAGAAATAAAGTTATCTTTGCAGAATGCAGGGCTTTTTTTCAGCTGGAACCCGCTGGAACTCAGTTCCGGCACCATTGCATCTAAGAGAACAGAGGAGGTGTTCATGGTGAGCTCCAGCACCTCTTTTTCTAGAAAAATAGCATTGGCAGAATGGATAGGTAAAGGTAAAGGGACCCCTGACCATAAGGTCCAGTTGTGACCGACTCTGGGGTTGTGCGCTCATCTCGCTCTATAGGCCAAGGGAGCTGGCGTTTGTCCACAGACAGCTTCCGGGTCATGTGGCCAGCATGACTAAGCCGCTTCTGGCGAACCAGAGCAGCACATGGAAACGCTGTTTACATTCCCGCCGGAGCGGTACCTGTTTATCTACTTGCACGTTAACGTGCTTTCGAACTGCTAGGTTGGCAGGAGCAGGGACCGAGCAATGGGCGCTCACCCCGTCGCAGGGATTCGAACCACCGACTTTCTGATCAGCAAGTCCTAGGCTCTGTGGTTTAACCCACAGCGCCACCCGTGTCCCTCAGCAGAATGGATAGGTAGCAGTCAATTAAAGCCCACTCAGAGGAGAAGCATTAAAATTAAGAAGCCTAAGTTAGTCATGCCCAATAATTGACTACAACCCTAAAAGTTAGCTGAGTGCATTCCTACAGCAATAAGGTACCATTTCGTAAATGCTCAAGTTTGTTCACTTTGAGTTCTACCTTCATACACACTCTCACCACCCCCTAAAAAAATGCAGCTGGCATCTGCCAACGCAGCTCGCTGCCTCCCTGACAGGTGAGGGATGCTTTGAACCAGAAATATATTTATTTCCCTGGCGGCATCTTGTCCGTGTCAGGTTTCTTGCCTCGGAACAACAAGAAAACTGATTTTGCAGTTCCGTCACCGCTTTGTTGGGAAAAGCACAGGAAAGTTGCCCAGATAAAACCACACAGGCCAGTGTACGCCGTCCTCCAATGCACTGGAACCAAGCTGAAGTTGGAAAGCTATTTGGGGGAAAGAAAAAAGAAAAACAGAAAGAAACCAAGCTAAACGCACCAGAGAAATATCAGAGCCTTCACCTTGTCATCTTTGTTGCACATCCAACTTGCTGCAAAATGAGCTTGCTTTGCTAAATTGATGTGGTGTGAGATTTAGTGTGGCGATGGGAGTTGGCCACAGGTTCCCAAACCCTGCCTAATAATAATAATAATAATAATAATAATAATAATAATAATAATAATAATAATAATATATTTCTACCCCGCCCATCTGGCTGGGTTTCCCCAGCCACTTTGGGCAGCTTTCAACAGAACATTAAAAACAGAATAAAACATCAAACATTAAAAACTCCCCTAAACAGGGCTGCCTTCAGATGTCTTCTAAAAGTTGGATAGTTGTTTATTTCACTACAGAATGGTGAAACTCTAGGATTTTACTGTAGTTAAAAACTCCTCCAATCTGGAGTTCTAAAAGCTTTGAAAAGGGAAATAGAATGGGGGTAAGCCAAGGAGAATTTATTTATGTTGGTCTCTTTGATGAATGGGCCTTGGGCCAGCCTCCTGGCGACCAAGAAACCAATCAGAGCGGGAGTATCATTCAATCAGGAGGGAGTGAAGAGTTAAAACCTGACAGTTAAACTGTCAGATAGGGCTTAACTGTCAGAGTGTATATAGGGCTTAACTGTAGGATAGGGCTTGGAAAGTGACGAGATAGGGATCAGTTTAGAGCCCAGTTATGGTCAAATTGACAGTTAGCTAGGCAGGGCAACCCAGACTGTTTTCTAAGGGCAATGTAAAGTTTCTAGAAAGGGCTGGGAGTGTTTTACTCGTAGTGCAAGACCAATAACCATTCTAGAGAGAGGTTTAAATTATGGGCTTTAAGTATGTTTTTAACTATATCTGCAAATAGTTTTTTTACTGAAACAAAGTATTGGGCCTTATCAGAGTAACCACTAAGCTACAGCCCGCCTTGTGTGTTTAAATAAAATTCCAGTTTTGTTTACAAATTGCCTCAAAACAGGTTTTCCCTTCCCATGTGGGAAAAAATCCTTGCTGCTGGATATAATAGCAGACATCTCAAGTGTTACTGACAGGGTGTGTCTTAATTTTAAAGCACCTAAATCAGGCCATGAGGTAACCCAAGAGGGTTACCTTATTGAGGGGTGGCTGCCACAGTCAGGGCCGGCCGACCCATGAGGCTAGGAGAGGCAGCTGCCTCAGGCGGCAGGATCCACGGGAACAGCAGATCCAGCACCCAAGGAATGCATCTCCTGCTGCTGAAATAACAGGGACAGCTGAATTTTCAAAGGGGACACAGATAGGAGGTTTCTGGCTGCTCAACAACCCCAGACACCAGAACTAGAGATATGGGGATGTGGTGAAGAATGTATCAGGGCAATCTTCTGACTGTGTTGATGAGCACATTGTTGTAGCTGCTGCTGTTATCTTCGTCGTGAGTTTCTAAGGAGGGGGAAGGCAAATTTAAACTCACCTGCACAAAAGGCCAGTACATCAGCCCAGTCTGAAACAAAAGCAAAATATATTTAAAGTAGTTAATTGAGAGGGGAAAGTACCACGAAAAAATCCATCAAAATAGATGAGGGTTACCAATGTAAAGGTAAAGGGACCCCTGACCATTAGGTCCAGTCACGGACGACTCTGGGGTTGTGGTGCTCATCTCACTTTACTGGCCGAGGGAGCCGGTGTACAGCTTCCGGGTCATGTGGCCAGCAGGACTAAGTCGCTTCTGGTGAACCAGAGCAGCACACGGAAATGCTGTTTACCTTCCCGCTGGAGCAGTACCTATTTATCTACTTGCACTTTGACATGCTTTTGAACTGCTAGGTTGGCAGGAGCAGGGACCGAGCAACGGGAGCTCACCCCGTCGTGGGGATTCAAACCGTCAACCTTCTGATCGGCAAGCCCTAGGCTCTGTGGTTTAACCCACAGCGCCACCCACATCCTTTTGCCAATGTTAAACATATTGTCAAAAGAACTGGTCTTGGAATCGGCAGTGGAAGAGACTGCCATGAGAGGTGGTGGACTCTCCTTCCTTAGAGGGTTTTAAGCAGAGGTTGGATGGCCATCTGTAATGGATGCTTTAGCCAATATTCCTGCAATGCAGGGGGTTGGACTAGATGACCCTTGGGTCCCTTCCAGCTCTAAGATTCTATGATTATAGATTATCTTGGCAGCACAAATAGTAATTGCAATGGAAAACAGCCAAAAATCTTTTGCTGCATGCTTGGTACTGGTTACTCTGGGATACACTGGAGAAAGTCACACATAATTTGAGATTTCAACAAGACAAGAACCTCCAGACACCTTTTATATGGTTTGACATACAGCAGAACCATCATTTTTCAAGGCAACCCTTATCACAAGCCCGGCAAATCTGGAACTAAACTTGATGATCTGATAGTGTTGATAGTCTTTATTTGTACTGTGTCATTTTAACTTGTGTGCAACTATTCATTCCATGTGCCTATTTTATAGTTTTGTTTTCCATCTTCTAATTTTCATTTGTTATGATAATTGTTCTCTCTGTTTGATGTACATCATAAAATAACAACAACATAGATGGGTGGAATTCAATGCTGTGCTAAGTCCCTTAGTAGTGTACTAGATGTGCTAGCAGAATGGCTCTCAAAAGAGAAGGCCAAGAAACCAGCATGATTCTTGTGGCTGGTTGTGGTAGCCTGGCTATTTCCTGCTAAAATCAGCTTCAGCTAGTGCCACTGTTACACTGGATATCATATTGTGCAACCCAAAGGAGGTCCCCTCATTCCCCTCAGAGAACTACAATTCCCAGAGTTCCCTGGGAAGAGGGATGGATTGTTAAAGCACAGATGGCGGCTGTGGACAAGGAACACGGTCTCCTCACAACTCTCAGCACCCTTAACAAACTACAGTTCCCAGGATCCTTTGGGGAAAGTCATGACTGTTTAAAGTGGTATGGTCCTGCTTTATTTAAATGTATAGCGCAGTTGGGGCCTGTCACAAGCGGGAAGGTGGGTAATCCTCAAACTGCCACTTTAAGAACTCCAGAGAGATAGCACTGCTTCATTTTAAGCACAACAAGCACAGCATAGTGGGCTGCAAGAATTACATGATACCTGATATACTCACACATTTGCCAGATTGGCAAACAAAGGTATAGAGGAACAAATGCTTCCTTCAACTGCAGAGGACGAACGCCTCTGAACAACCTTATTTATTTCACACCACCTGCCAAACTCTTTTCTTCCTTGCTCTCATAATACCGTTTCTGAGCGTTACATAAATGCACGCTTGAGGTAAGAGCTGAAATGCAGACTGGTTATGAACAATGTCATGGCCACAAAAGAAAGGGATGTGTACAGCCACACCTAGCATGCTCAGCTTTCATTAAAAAGAAAAAGGCAAGCCTCCAGCCGTTGCAGTTGTGGAGATACAAGGAAAAGCATACAGGCAATAGTCTATGAAATTGCTTACTAATACATAAATGCATTTCTACTTTACAATGTCCTGAGTTGCTAGGGACAGCAGGCAATCAAGATGTTCTCGTTTACCTGTTTTTTAAAAATGTGTTCATATGTTTAAAAACTGAACAACTTTCAACGTATCTTTCTGCCCCCATTTATGTTCTGGGTCTTCTGCACTGATTCTCTCCATACCACCCTGCCCACATATCTACTGACTGGGCCTCTTCATCACAAATTTAATGCTTATGACCCCAGTAAGTCTTTGCAGACTTACAGCAACCGGTTTGTGTCCTTAAAAACACATTTCTAGTCCTTACAGCTGTGAAAACTGGCTTGTATGCAAGTGGACAGTACTTGGTGAAATCTCAAATGGCAAAAGGATGAGGGAAAAGTTCCAGTGGTCAGCTCTGGGACCAAGGACCTTACCTATCTCCTTGCCCCTCACTACAAAAGCAGGATGCATTCTGCATGTAATGTGTGCATAATTTGAGGGATGGGAAGAGGGCCAGACAGCCAGAACCACCACTGTAAGTTGAGTTTCTTTTTTTCTCCTCCCTAAAGTATTCCCCTTTTTCTTCATGTGTCATGTCTTTTGATGATGAGTCTGAGGGCAGGTACAGCCCAATAAATAATTTTTGGAAGTCACTCTAAGCGCCTTTTTGGCTAAAGGCTGGGGTATAAATGCTGTAAGTAAATAAGTAAGTAAATAAAAAAGGTGGGCATACTTGTAAGTTGTGTGTGGTGATGGGACCACGTTCAATATAGCATTGCACTTACCTTATAGGTATTCCAAAATTTATCCCTGCAGTCGGCAAAGACATCCTCTTTCCCCTGGAGTATACTCATGCCTGGTCGCAAAATGTTTAAGGAAAGTCAAGTAAAATCTACTAGAAATTCATTTACACAGCATTTTATACTATGCCACACACTTCTGCTTCACTAACCATTTCCTTCTGAATGCATCCTGAATGGCATGTTTGTCTTGCCATAAAATATGTATCTTGTGATCTCTTGATTTATTATTATTTTTAATGCATGGCTTCATGTTAAAATCACATATTGAACTTGTCAATTCTAACCTAATTTCTTGAATTAGTTTCTTCCTGTCCCCCACCCATTTCTTTAAAAAAAAAAAAACCTCACATAGGAACACAACAATCTGCCCAAATCAGATCCTTGGTCCACCTAGCCCTGTATTTTCTACACTGGCTTGCAGCAGCTGTCCAACATTTCAGAACGAGATGTCAGGGACTGAACCTGGGATGTCTGAAGGCAAAGGAGATGCTGTACCAGTGAGCAGCAGCCTTTCTCCCTAACATAGGAACCTGCCTTAGGTCCACTGAGCCTTGGTCCACCGAGCTCAATCTTGTCTACACAGGCTGGCAGCTGCTGGAGCCTTAATCCAGTGCCTTGGACCATTCATCCATTTATCTGTCTCCTTGGCTACAACCAGCAAGGCTGCAGCTGATAGGAGTCATAGTCCAAACTCAGTGCACATGAAGAGCCAAGTGTAGTGGTTATAGAATAGTGGACTAGGACCCCGGAATACCAGGGTTCAAATGCCTTCTCGGAGCTCACAGGGTGCCTAACCAACCAACCTGCCTGCCTATCTCACAGGATTGTTGTGGGGATTGAATGAGGAGCAGGGAGAACCATGTATGGCACCTTGAGCTACTTGGAGGAGGAAAAAGGTGCGCTAGAAATGCAATAAAGCAATACAACACCAGTGTAACCAGGTCAGGCAAGGATGCTTTTGGGTGCTCCACCAGGGCTGAATTTAGGTTTGATGAGGCCCTAAACTACTGAAGGTAATGGGGTCCTTTATATGTCCAGCTGTCAACGACAAATTGTCGCTGGTTTTTGTGTTGAATAAATGCTATCTGGTAATTTATGGACCTAATGGGTATCTAAAGCCATTTGCACATAACAAAATAGGTATTTTAACAAGTGATTGTTGAATTGAAATACAATAAAGAAGAAGTATATTAATAGTGAAATTTGCGGGGGGGAAGGGGGCAAGAGAGTGGGGCCCTAAGCTATAGCTTGCTTAGCTTATACGTAAATCAGGCACTGGCTGGCTCCCTGCACTCTGCGTGCGCTCAGAGGCACAGCAGCCATTTCCTGGCCCCCTCCCTCCTTCCCCGTCTCGCGGCCTCACTCACCGGTGTAGAAGGCGAGCACTGCGACGGGCGCGCCCATGAGCTGGTCGCAGAGCACTTTGGCCAGCACGGCGCCGGGCGCCCGGCCGGGCAGCAGCCTCTCCAGCGCCCTCAGCCACACGTAGTTGAAGTTGCCGTGGAAGGAGAGCGCCACCAGCGCCACGTGCCGCGTCTGCGCCCAGTCCGCGCTTTGGCCCGGCAGGCGCCGGAGCCGCTGCTGCGCCGCGTCGCCCGCCGCGAAGAGGCTCCCGTAGAGCGCCACGTTGCATAGCCAGGGCGATCGCCGCACCAGGCGGCCCAGCAGGGCCATCGCTCGCCCGGGGCGGGGTTCAAGGAAGCCGGCCGGCTCGCATCGCCGGCTCCCTCGCCCTTGCAGCTCCTGCTCCTCCTCCTCCGCCGGAGGGAGACGCCTCAGTCCCTGCCTCCTTTTCCCCCTTCTCAGTCGACGCGCACGGCCGCTTCCTCGCCGCCACCCCCGTTTTTCGGCCAGGCGATCAGGTTCCCCGAAACACAACAACCCTGCGGGGTAGGTTATGCCGAGATACTGGTGCTGCTGGCCAAGATCATCCCGATTGCTTCAGAGCTGTGTGAAAATAGGGACCCAGGTTCCTCACTCGCCACGCGTAGTACATAGCTGTCAACTTTCAGATTTGAAAATAAGGGATCAGCAGCCTCGAAAATAAGGGATCAGCAGCCTCGCCTGTCCCGGGGGCAGTCTACGGGATATCTAACAATCCGGGATAGCAGCGGGAAACGGCGCTGGAATAAGGGAATTCCCCGCAAAAAAGGGAAGGTTGACAGCTGTGGCGTAGTAAGGCACACCAACCCACCCAGCTCCCTGCACCCTGCAGAGGGGTGCGCGCCCAAATATGCACCATGAAATGAGGACTTGGACCCCGGAGGCCAGGGTTCAAATCCCTGCTCCACCATGAAACTCACTGGTGGACCTTGGACCAGTCAGAGTCTCTCGGCCCAACCTGCCTCACAGGATTGGTTGTGATGGATGCCGATGGGGAAGAAGATAACCATGTGAACTGCCTTTAGCTCCACGCAGGAAAGGGATATAAATGTAATAAGTAAATAAATGTGGTTTGGTCTTTTAAGAGGAGTGGCCACACTCACAACCGCTATGGGATCACTTTTCCTCACCACAGTGTGGCAGCACAGCTCAGTTTTAAGACATTGGCAAAGTCCCCTAGCATCCTTTGGGAGAGTATATCGCTTTTTCTGAATGGTCTTTTTTATCTACAAGTATCTCATCTTTGGGGAAGTCTTTTGCACTCAGTTGGGTTAGTGGTAGGAGCCCTGTGTATTTGAAAGCGATCCTGGGCAATAAGTTCATAGGATCAAAACAAAGCACCGGTGCGAGGCTTTTTATTTTACTTCCATGTGTTTCAAAATGAAATACTCCATCAGGAGTTACAAACGAGATATTGGGCAACGTTGATATAATGGTTCTTTTGAAAAATTGGTTGTATCCAACTTATACTCACAGTGGACACATTTTTCTCTAGAAAAATAGGTGCCGGAACTCAACACCATGGAGTTGCTACAGCAAGTGCCACACTTTTTAACATAAAAAATCAAAGAGGGGCCGGTACTGTGTACCTTTGAGTGCCCCCTGAAAAAAGCAGTGGGGAGACTCATTTAAATTAATGAACCTGTGAGGCATGTTCATTGATTTAAATAGGCCTAGTTTTGACTACAATCCATAGGATAATAGTCATGATGGTTGTGCTCTGCCTCCACAGTTGGAAGCAGCAATGCTTCTGAATACCATTTGCTGGAAACCAAAGGAGGGGAGAGGACTTTGGTGCTCCAAATCCTGCTTGCTGCTTTCACTCAGAAGCAAGTCCCGCTGTGTAAGCTGCTACCAGGAAATGACTATAGCTGGTTACTGCACAAAACCCAACGTCCTCTTAGGTTGAATCCAAACAAAGAAACGAGAGGACTTTGTCCTCCATGAAAAAGCTACAACCTAATGAATCTACGCAGTTGTGTCGTCGAAGCGACGACGCCAAACGCTTCGCGGCCGAAGGCGGGACTCGAACTCTCAACCTAAGCTTTTCGTCAGCCGATCTCGCCGTGTCACCAGCCCAGTGCGCAGGCCCAGCCGGCACGGATTCCGTCATCGCCTTCTTGGAGAATGTTCCATTATAAACAGAGGGGCGACAGCTCGGAGTCAGGAGATGGGGACGGTAACTTTTAGAGGCGCGAACGCAGCTCTGATAGGCGAACCGTCTCTCATCACAGCAGTTTTAAGAGACCTTTAAGCTTTCCGTTCCCGTTCCCACTATCCGGTTTCCCGCCCCCCAGATTTCATTTTTGGTATGCTCCACGAGGCCCGCGCCTGTGGGGGTCTTGCGCCCTCTGTCAATCAGAGGCGGTACGGAAGCCTGTGGGGCTCCGGTCTCCTAGGTGAGCGCGCGTAACTTCCCTCCCCTCGTCCTGGTCGCCGTCACGTGCCCCGCCCTCTCTTCCCTCAGCCGCCGCCTGGCACTCCGTCAGCCCTGCCAACGTGGAGCCGGCTGAGGCCGAAGCGAAGGCGGAAGTGTTCTGAGGAGAGGAGGGAGGAGGAGGAGGAGACGGGGGGCCTTTAACCAGCCGCCGCAGCTGCCGCTGAAGAACCTCCGGCCATGGAGAGCTCCTTGGAGAAGGTCGGCTCTGCCTCAGAAGTGTCTCAGGCGGGGAAGGCGGAGGGCGGGCAGGGAGGCAGGGACGGGGCGGAGGAGGAAGGGTCCGCGGTGCCAGGGGCGGGGGCTGAGGGGAAATCGTGACAGGGGGTGGTCGCTGCTCCAGACGACGGTACACAGTCAGCAGCCTTGCAAATGCGAGTAGAGAGGTTTATAGATGTGTGCACGCACACATATATATATATGTGTGTGTGTATACACACACACACACATCTATGCACATATACATGCATGCGTGTGTGTGTGTATATACATACACATATATATATGAATCCTATAACATATATACACAGAGACATACACACATATATATGTATATTATATTTGTATGCGGTACATATTTGTGTAATATTTATATAGTCACACACATGCACACATAGATACATGCTCACACATATTATGAGTGTGTGCAGAAGCATATATGTATACATACATTATACACATACATGTGTGTAATATATGTATACATATATACTTCACACATATTTGTGTTTGTAATACTGTTTATGCACACACACACACACACATATATATATAAAACATATACGTACGCATATAAAAGCACATCTGTAAGCACATGTGTGTAGAGCATAGCATATCGTGTGTGCAGAATATATACGTGTGTATGTTATATGAGTTTGTTGACTATACACACACACACAAACACACACATTATATACAAATATATTATTTTTAAAGCAACATTTTTGATGAGCTTGGGCTGGATCCTGAGTTAGTCATGCCCATTAATTTCGGAAGAACTAAGTCTGGATACAACCTTGTAACAAATGCATATGTGTATATGTACTGTTGTTAAATAGGCAGATAATAGCAACATTAATAATCATCATAATATTAACCATTGAAAATGATTCTTCTTAGGGTAGCAGTGGGGCATAGCTCAAGTGGTAGAAGGCCACCTCCTTGAGACTCCAATCCTATACTCATGGAAGTGAGCTAGTCCCACTGAAGTAAATTGCACCTACTTCTGAGTAGATTTGTCTAGGATGGCACTGTGAAAATGGTGCTACCATTAGCATATGCATTTAATATATTTCAGGCTTTGATTTGAGGTTTTTAAAACCAAGAGGAGAGGAGAAAGAGGAACCCTCATTCTTAGTGCTGAATATTGCTTGATAGGCATTTATTTTATTTATCCATCTATCTGGCAAGAATCATATCTTTTCTATGTATAATATATCCAACCTAGCTTGCAATTGAGCAGGGCTGGCCCTACCGTTAGGCAGTGTGAGGCAAAAGCCTTGCACAACAGATGATGAGGGATGGGGAGTGGACAGAGCTGCATGTGCCATGTGATCTGCCCTGCACCCTCCTAAAGTAGGCTTCTGACCTCAGGTGCAGTGGAGGAAGATGCTGTTGCCACTGTCAAAGTGTGATTCAGCTGTTATTCTTGCCAGTTTTTGTACAATGGTAGAATGAGGTGGCACCTTGTCCTTTGCCTCAGGCAGCAAAGTGTCGCAGGTAAGCCCTGCAATCCAGCTGGAAACACACAGATTTTTTTTAAAAAAAGAAGCAGTCTCATTCACAGAAAAAAGCAGGAAAAAAACTTAAATTCTATTTATGTGTCAATATTTTACATACTGGCTTAAAGCGAGAGACTGTTTATGCAGGCTGTCTACCACATATTCTCTCTCACAGGAACTGCCAAAGGCCTTGATGTAATAATAGTGATGTAAGCCATCAAATAGAATATATCAAGCTCCCTTATAACTGAGGCAAGTCATTGTTACATCTGGGAACGACCTCTAAAGTTTAAGACATCGATGCCAGTTAGAATAGTGGGCAAAATGAACTCAGTTGTCTGGCTCCGCATCAGTTGCTTCATATACACATAAGCTGCCTGGCAACAGCTCATTGAGTTGATCTGTAAAGTCACAGGTTCAATGTCTTGCATCTCAAGTTAAATGGATGTCAGGATATCAGGTGCTGAAAGCTGATGTCAGTCAGAGCAAAGCAGATAATACTTGAGTTTGGCAGACCCAACATCAGGCTTCTTCATACGTGCAGAAGTGTAATGCTCAGAGGTACAGCATCTACTTTGCATTCAGAAGGTCTCAGGTTCAATCACCAGCATCTTCAGACAGGGCTGGGAACCAATCCTAACTTGAAGCTTGGAAAACTGCTCCCAGTCAGCGCAGACGGTACTGAGCTAGATGAACCAATGGTCTGGTTCAGTATAAGGCAGCTTCCTACGTTCACATTACAGTGGGGTTGTGCCACGGCTCCATGGGAAGATCCAAAACCTTGGCCTCTCCCAATATAATAAACTTGGCTAGCAGGTGCTGGGAGTGGGGGAAAGCTCTTGCCTCAGTCCTTGGGAAGCCACAGCTAGTCAGAACAGAGTGGATGACAGAATGGTTAGCTGGGCCAGTGTTCTGACATGGTATAAGACAGTGTCATACGTTTTGTGAGGAATGGCAGTAGCTCCATGGGTTGGTGTGTATGAGGTTGTGAGTTAAATTTGTGGCATTTCCTGTAAAAAAGATCTCTGGTAGGAGGGCTGGGGGAGACCCTTCTTTAAACTTTGTAGAGCTGCTCCCAGTCAGAATGGATTGACAGTCTGATTCCATATTAGGCAGCTTAACATTCATATCATCATTATTTGAAGGCCAAATATACTCCTTACGGGAGAATGTGTCTCTATAAAACATAAACACACACCTGTAGCTTTCTGTTCTAGTCTTACCTTTATAACATGCTTTTTTGTGTGTGTGCAGGGATCGTTAACTTGTTTGTTTAAGGGCACTTAATCATGTGAGCCCCTACCTGTTGTGTGAAGTAGTACAGTCATCAAACAGGTTTTCCTGCTCTTCTGTTTTTGAGAACTAGCAACAGGCTAACATAGATAACCTTTTTAAGAAGCTGTGGGGTGCTTGCAACAAACACTGGGGATATTGTGTGGGATTTGGTGCAGAAGGGCAGAACAAGAAGATGCTTAGTTTTTTGCTTCCCCTTTAAATTGCCCTTTCCCTGCTTATATGTATGTAGTTATAAAATATGTATTTATAACTATAAAGTTTAAGTTGCCTCCTTTTTTAGTGGGGAGTTAGTTTCATACTTATTTCTCCCGTTCTTTATTGGTTGTTGTGTGTTTTTTTAAAGTGTGGGTAGGTGTTTTTAACTCTGAGGCACCCAAGTGTGTTCATTAGTAAGAGCCATGTAACAATCTATGCAAAATTTTAGAAATTAAAATTAGTAGGATCTATCCATTGCAACCAAAGAAGTTTATAAACTTGGATTCTTTGTGTAATCTACTGGTATTATGAGATGCACATTGTCACTTGCTGTTAAAGAAATATGTACTACCGTTTTAGTTCAAGGCAGAGCTTACTCCCTATGAATCTTGGAACATAAGGGCAGAGTGGAATTTCAAAAGGACCAGCTCTCACAAATACTTTCTTTCTTCATGGGGATGTCTTTAAAACAGGGGAGGGAAAACTCTTCCATCCCAAGGACCATAAACCCTCAAGGTGAACGTTCCAGGGACACATGCTGGTGGTGGACAGGGTCAGAGTACACTGTGGCTGGAACACTGAATTTGACTCCTACTTTTGTATGGTAGGCTACATTCCAGCCATTCAGAAGTCAGAGGTTTCTACGCACAAGCACACATCCTCTATCCAGGCAAGCAAGAAACACAGGCAAAACACATTATTGCGAGTCAAAAGCATTCAAGAAGGGCATGGAACAGGGCCACTGTTGGCTGCCCCCTGGGGAGAGGGGACATGACCTGGAGAGGACTGCAGACTCTGCAAAATCCCAAGGGCTGAACAGAGATAATTGGAGGGCCACATTTGGGAACAGATGAGGTTCCCTGACCCCTGCTTTAAAAAGTACCCCTGTTAGAACTCAGAAGTTTCTGTCGCCTTGTTTTGTGAGTCATTCTTTAGAAATGTTTCTGGGGCAGCTTCTTTCTAGCACAATAAACCTGTGGAAACAAGAGCAGCTGTTGGATTGTGGCAGAGACCAGTTCAACATGTCACCAGGGAACTGGAGGGAATAATTGTACTAGTACAACCAGGCATCCTTACTGTTTTTCTGCAATATTTCTCACTCATGTTTGTGTAGCTATATATAGAATAGATAATCTTACATACCATAGGCAAGCAGAGAAAATCCAGGTGTTGTACCTAGTGTGGTGTTCTAAGGCAGGATTTAAAAGATGCTGCTGATTTTTATTTTCAAGGCCACATGAGGGACCTTGGTGCTCATCACACATTTTATTCTCTTTAACATATGCACAAACACCCATAAAAAGCTTGTGCTGCTGCGCTTGTGTTTCTGGGCCAGGTTCCATGGTATTGCATTAATTTGTAATGATAACATCTTCATCCTTTGCCTGCCTGTCAGACCATTGAGATCTTTGGAGGAAGACTTCATAGTCCTCCATGAGCTGTGCACAGGGTTGAACTGCATGCTGTTTACAAATCTACACTCAAAGTGAACTACAGATCAATGAGAGATACTAACTTAAAAGTCTTAAAATTGGCCAGCATGAGTGAGAAAAGAAACCTGGTTCTAAGCAACCACCAAATGCTTCTGTTTTACAAGTTAAAACCGTGAAGACTGAGAAATAAACAATTATCACTAAGCCAAGCATGGTAGAATATATATTTTTTATATAGAGAACTTGCTATTTATATTTTGTTCCAAGTTGGACGCTCTTGCCTATCTATTGCAAGTGAGCTAGAGATCCATCTTCTTCCTGCCCTAAAGTAGTGAACGTTCAGACAATTACATTCAGGGTCTCCTATGTTTTAACAGCTTTTGGGGTGACTCTGTTTGAAAGCCGTTTGGACCAAAGAGTAACAGAAATGTGACTGTAGTTCTTGATTCTCAAGGATTAGAGATACTTCAGGAGTACTCAGTTTAAGAAATGAAAATTCATTTGCCAGTTGATACAGTGGGATATTTCCCCATTAACATTAGGTCTGTTACCTGCTTAAATAATTCTGGGTGCATCTGATGGGTTGATCTAAAGATACATATGTGTAAAAGCCATCATGCTGAGTATAAAAGCATACTTCTATGTTTATTTTGGGGGGATATGGAGCAGCTCTAATTAACAGGAAGTGTCCTGTCATTATGGAATCAAGATTTCAAACAAACTTGTTTATCCACATTTGCAGAGGCCAAGGTTCTTTGATGGGGTGGGTAGCAAGTTAGCATGCCCTCTACTGCCACTGCTGATGCCTTTCTTAGCTGGTGCAATTCTAAGCATATCCTATTTCAGTGCTGAATTCTTGAATGTCTAGTGGGGGGGGGGCGACATTCTTGATGGGTGAATTGCTGGGACCACAGCCATGGAGAGCTGAGTTAGGTAGGGCAATGCCACAAGTCTGTTGCCCAGAAGCCCCGGAAACCATAGAGCTGGATCCCCTGAAATTGATGGAGGAGGTGGCAATGCATTGGTGGGACATCACTTTTTGCAGGCATAGCCATGGAACCCACTGAGCAGTCTCTAGGAAGCCATCACTGTGCCATCCAGTCTACTAACTCAGCAACAGCATCCCCATAGTTGTGTTGCTTGCCCACTTTTTTATAACTTTAGGATATTTGTAGCCTGCGTTTCAATATATGCAAAATTCCACAGCAGTTGAGTTGACAATAAAACATGGGTTGGCTGAGATGTGAGTGACTTCTTTGTCCTCCCATCCACCAATAATGTACGTGTGAACACAGACATAACAATTTTACTCCATAGGGAGTGACATACTGCAGGCATTATTGTCTGAAACTTACCTGTCTTGACCTTGTGTATGTTTGAGAAATTGGTTTTTAAAAAACTGAATTGAATTTGCCATTCTGTCCTGACCACCCGAATCAGTATGGCTGATGGAGGGTGGGGGACCTTTGAGGTATCTTCCTTTTAATAATAATAAAGTTCAAATCTCCATTGGTCCAGGTGAATTAATCCATTTTAGGACATTTTCTCCCATAAGGAAGCTGGTGTGTTCAAAGCTGCTTACTGTTTTCACAGCACTTGCTGTCTCGTGGAAAAAAATATGCTTTGATGTCATAGGTTGAGACTCTTTCTGGGTTTTTTCTTTCTGTTATTCCCACAACATCATGATAGTTTTTGTTGGAAAAAACTGATGGATGAATCTTTTAAAAAAGGACTCTGTGTAACAAGGAAGTAGAAGCAAGTATAATGAAATAGCAGTACATTTGTAAATACATTTTAAACAAATAAGGAATTGTTTTAGTGTGTATATGTGTGTATATAAGAAGGGGGGTTATACTAATTTATCTTAAAAATATCAGGATGTTGTAATAACAAAAAGAGCCTCAAACCATGGCATCAAAGCATTTAATAATAAATAAAAATCTTAGAGGAGTTTGTATAAAACTAATGTATGACAGTCGCACACATACAGTTTCTTGTCCTGCACACACACAAGCAACATACACACACAGAAACAGCCACTACTTGCAACTGTACTTTGTAAAATATGCCTGTGCGGAATTACCTATAGGCATATTGCATTCTAATTCCTACATTGAAGAGCTTTCTGTATAGAACTTTGTGATAAGTGAAGCAGACTTGAGTTGAAAACAAAACTTGTCTGGCTAGATTGCAAAGCAGCAAATTGGTATCTTGCTGGCATTCTCAGCATAGGAGAAAGGGTGTTAAAAGAACAGAATGGAGATCCACTGTGGATTTGATGGGTGAAATGAAAGAAGAGGTAATGCATTGTGGTGTAGTGGTTAAGAGCGGTAGACTTGTAATCTGGTGAACTGGGTTCGCGTCTCCGCTCCTCCACATGCAGCTGCTGGGTGAGCCTGGGCTAGTCACACTTCTTTGAAGTCTCTCAGCCCCACTCACCTCACAGAGTGTTTGTTGTCGGGGAGGAAGGGAAAGGAAAATGTTAGCCGGTTTGAGACTCCTTCGGGTAGTGCTAAAGTGGGATATCAGATCTAAACTCCTCTTCTTCTACTTCCACATATTTGTTCTTAAGGAAAGCATTTGGCTGTATTAAGTCTTTTACAGGATAGTGAATGGAAGAGGAAGCTTCAGGAGAAATAATGAGGAAAGGGGACTGTGAGAACAGGTTGATCGTTGGACTCTTAGCTTTATATGCTATTTATTTGTATTTTTATCTCATCCTTCCTCCAAAGAGC
Source organism: Podarcis tiliguerta (assembly GCF_965153285.1). Classification (NCBI taxonomy): domain Eukaryota; kingdom Metazoa; phylum Chordata; class Lepidosauria; order Squamata; family Lacertidae; genus Podarcis; species Podarcis tiliguerta. Next base: position 39,010,242 of record NC_139547.1, on the reverse strand, counting down.
TCAGGACAGCATTCATGGCTCTCTCACATTAACTTTGTGAGGTAGGTTTGGCTGAGAGATAGTGTCTCGTCCACAGTCACTCAGTGAGCTTCATGGCTGAGTTGCCCTGATTCTAGTCTGACTCTCAGGACACTTGCAAATCTTCAAATCAACCCAGCATGCACAAGTGTTTTCAGACACTTGTTATGTTGCAGTCTTACTTCACATTTTGCAGTGAGAACATTTTTAATGTGTAAAGTATACATCTACAATATGTACTATGTTGAAAGGTAAATGATTATCATGGCTGTCTGGCTGTTGCTGCTGCTGCTTCTTGTTGTTGTTAGGTATATCACTGGCTAACGGTCTAAGTTAGGTGGTTGATGTTTCTTTAATGTGAGCTCATGAATGATTAGGAAGTAATGTAGCTGGGAGATTTCCATTGAGAGTTAATCAGAGCTTTGAAAAAAATGGCACATACATTTATAGAAAGGGCTGATATAGGTTAGGGGTATGTGCACTTGTATGTGGGCAGGTCACATCCACAATATGCATTTAAAGTACATTGCTTCCCCCAAAGAATCTGGAGAGCTGTAGGTTGTTACGGGCGCTGGGAATTGTAGTACTCTGTGGGGCAAACGGCAACTCTCAGGATTCTTTGGAGGAAGTCATGTGCTTTAAAATGTATGGAGTTAAAGTGATCAGAGAGCAAGTGAGAGATGGAGGAAAGACTGGAAGTGTCTTCAGGTGCTGAGTGCCTCCCTATGGCGATCTTACATGAGGCCGCACAGGGGTGGGGAAACTTCTTTGGCCCACGCCCAGATCTTAATCTCCCTGACCACTAGCGGGCCAAATTTGGCAGGTGGGTATGGTTGTCTACCTGTCAGTCACCTGATGTCATAGTGACATCAGGTGATGCCCCACTTTGAAACCCTGATTGCCTGGACTTCTAAACACAATGCAGGGCTTTCAAACAGCCCTTTGTAAACATTCCCGTGCTCTGGAGATATGTACAAAGGGCTTTCAAATAGTCCCCATGATGCTGCTTCAGACTTCATCATGAAGGCTGTTTGAAAGGCTCCACTGCACTTTGAAGTCCTGAAAACTGGGGTTTCAAATCACAGCGCTGGGAGGGACATTCTGTTTCTATTGAAAGGAAACTGCTTCACCCTACTTGAGCAAGACACATTCCTACTGCTCATCAGCTGGTGGGTGGGTGGGGGAACACCTTGCTCCAGGAAAAGGAATAATTGGGAGATCACTTTAAGTTCCCACTTGTTTCTTTGAAACCACACCTACTCATTTACACGTGATGTCATACATGTCAGGTACACAGCAGATAGGTGTGGCTTCCTGAAAATGGCCTGAAGTAACACACCTACTCCCTAGCAGGTGTGCATGCCGCTTGTTTCTTTGTATCTTCCACCTGTATATTTGCATATCCCCAGTTCTATCTCCTTTCAGTGAAAGCACTGCTCCCCTGAAACTTCTCACTGCTCTTAATCCCATTTTCTTTTTCATTCTTTGAGGCCAACATGGCAACAGTTTGTTTCAGAGTGTGCACATGCATGCTTGTGTAATTACATTTTCCATAAAGGCTATTGTTCGTAATATTCTTAATGTAAAACTTTTTGTGTGTGTGTAATCAAACCATGCTATTGTTTTCATCATTGAGATGACTTCAGGATTCTGGGGGCAGGTTGTATTTTAAGGCAGTGCACATAGCCTTTGAATATTTTATCATGTTGGAAAACTGGTAGAAGTTGATGTAAAGTTTTGCCAATGGTACTACCAAAAGGTTTTCAAAGATGACAGTGTAAAAAGGTGTGGTCAGTGGTGCAATCCTCCACATTTTTACTCTTGACGTCAATCTCATTGTGTTTATTGAGGCTTACTTCTAGATACTGCAACCTTAGCAGGTGTGTATAAATACCTGAAAATATACATTTTATAGCATTCTTGCTTCTGGTTGGCTGTAGTATAAAAAGATTGCTGGACTAGATGGCCTGTGATCTGAAGGTTGCTCTTATGCTCTTCATTTATGCAGTTGTCTAAAACTCAGTCCCATGATCTGTTCCAGATGCTGAACATTTGATAAAGCAACTCCTTCCTTCATTTCAGTGGAAGGCATTGAACTGCATGTTGCATAGGCTTGTTCAGTGGAAATGGGAGCATCAGAAAGTTAGGAACTCCAAATAAATAGACTCTCTGGTTTTTACCTTGAAACTGAACCCACAAGGAATCATTCTCACATCAGTGATTGATCATCTGGTGAGAGGAACACTTGCAAGCAGGGAGAAATTAATTTGGATCCTTTGGGAGTTCTGCCTTCCACTTGGAGTATCTTGATAATAGATGCCTACAGACCATTGGGAATAAATTTCCTAGAGCTTCTGCAACCAAGCAATGCATTGCAGCATCTGTAAAATGCTATCTCTCTGCTGTCATTTAAAAAACTGGATTAAAACACTAGAACTAATGAAGAAATTTGCCACTGTGCCAGTCATATGAGGAAAGAGGAGTCACACCATTTGTTCAAGCTTATGTTTGGCTTCCTGACTGCCTTATCTGATTTGTATATTACAATTGTTGACTCGGCTCTCCCTTTTCATACATGTGCAAAGGTTGCTACAGGTTCACCTTCAAGTGTCTCAGATACCACACACCACCTGCTAATCTGAAGTATACACAATAATTAGGCGGATGTGTTACCATGGCTTCATTTTAACTTCTGTGTGCAGTCATATTCACTTTGGGCCTGTTTCCCTTACAGTGCATTGTCGTATTGTAGAACATTTTTCTCATTTTGGATATTTTCTTTTCCGGAGCACCAGGCCACATAACAAATGCAAAAGCATGCTTACGACACTTGGAACCAATTTGTACATTATGAATTGGCCCTGTATGAATAGGCATTCTCACAAATGGCTTGCTCACATGAGTGGTGGAAACATTGAAGGAGGGGCTTAAGGAACTTGCAGCAGCAGCAGCTTGTATAACTGACTTGTAGTCCAGCAACATCCAGAGGACCACAGATTCCCCATCCTTGTTCTATAAACGAGGGTTTCCAATCCCCAGCATACCTTGCTCATGGAAGCCATTGTTGCATCTTTTGTGAGTGAGCTTCTTTGGTACTGCACTGCTCCTGCAAATAAACCATTTATGTGAGCAGATACTCATTTATCAGAACATCCACAGCCTAATAGAGGTCATGGCTCAGGGGTAGAGCACATGCTTTGTTTGCCAAAGGTCCTAGGTTCAATCAGTGGCATTTCAGTGCAGGGCTGGGAAAATAGACTTGCCTGAAACCCACTCCTAGTTAACAGAAGATGATTCTAAGCTTGATGGAACAATGTTCTGACTCTTTATAAAGCAGCTTCCGGTATCAAGGATAACCAGTCACTAAAGAACTTTGTTTTTCATTTCTGGACAGAAGAAACTTCCTGGAATGAAAAAAGGGATGTTGGATTTGTAGGCCTGAGCTTTTTGGACTTTTGGAAGACAGGCATCTCAAAGAGCCTCTGCCTGAGTGGCCACCAAGACATGTAATTCTTGGAAGTAGAAGTGGGCTTGTATGACTTTGGCTTTGTTCAGATATAATAGAATTCCATGGTTCCCTGTGGTGAGGTCCTGTTATCACAAGCCTTGGGCTCAGGTGCTCCTCCTTCGCACACAAGGGGAGAAAATTAATCCTTTTACTATCTTTCTCAGAACATTTATGCAATTAATGCTATTGGCTTGATTTATGCCATATTGGTGTGTTAAAAAGCTAACATAAATATTATTATTTTAATAACAGATGGTTGACCCTACCTTAGCAGAAATGGGAAAGAATCTTAATGAGGCGATGAAGATGTTGGAAGACAATCAAAGGTACCTACTAATATCAGCCTTGAAGAACACTCAGGAGTGTTAGAAAGACATCATTGCTGATAAGTTTTCTGCTCAGTCCAGCAGAGCCTATTGTTGTAGTTGCAATAACAAAATCCCCTTTGGATTTTGTAATGAACAATTAGATTTGTCATTGACGGGCGGCAGTCGTGCTCCCCTGACCATGTCCCGTGATTTGGGGAAGCAGCAAGATAGACATTGCATTCCTAACTCTTCACACAACCTGGAAGCAGCTTCATAGGATGGGGGAATTTTCATTGGGACCACAGCATGGGTACAAAGGGTTAAAATAAAAAAGTCTACATCCCTGTGCATCATAGTTCTGATCCACCCTCTCCACACCTGCTACATACTGTTTATAAAAGAGGCAAGCAGATGCCAAGTTTTTATCATCTCATGTACTTTGGCCCTGCATGAGAACAACTGAGAACTCACACAGCCTCACTTGCTCATCTCTGGTCCAGGTGTTCAGTCTTCGTGATGCACTAGAGTATGAAAGAACTCTGGCAGCTGGCCAAGACAAAAATCCCATTGCATTTATGGTGGGTTAGGTTGCTTTGCATATATGCCTAGTCTAGAATTTCCCTTTAAGCTTACATTTAACTGTTATGAAGACAACAGGTGTTTCATATCCTTCTGCAAGTTCCCCACCCCAACCCCAGGTTTTATAGTTAGGAGAAAATGATTATTGTATTGCATAGGATGTGAGGAATAATTAAACTGGCTTCTGTTGTAGCAGCTAGATTGGAAGCACTCAAGAAAATGCAAGTGAACTATCTGTAGGTCATAAACCTTAAGCTTTCATTAAAAAAAAAAGACATCTACAAATTGTCAATAGGTAGTGTTGTATTTCCTGTTTTGAAGTTCATTTTATATGGCACATTGTCTGCTGACAAATCTTTTAAACAATATTTGATCATTTTTAATACCTGCTTTAGTCATTTCTTTCAGTCGGTGTTTAACCTTTAACAGCCCATTAGAACAGATCAGGTTCAGCACTTTAGAAACTACTGAACTACTGAAAAAATGAATGGCTTTTCCTTTGAAATCAAGGTGTAGTGGAAATTTTGTGTGGCTTAACCAAGGGCAGGATTTAAACATCTCACTGTGGTATGTTCAAACTAGGAAAGTGGAGGAAGAAAACGAAAAAAAGTATACAAGGAAAGATATTCCTGGACCACTTCAAGGCAGGTGAGTAACATGATCGTGAATCATGATTTTATATTGCATCCTTTGTCTTCCCGTGCTATGCATACAGAAGTCTCAGGTTCTGTTCCTGGCATTTCCAGATCTCAGGCACTAGGGCAGGGGGAGAAACCTTGCATGGAAGTCAGGGTAGACAATATTTCACCAAATGGATCATTGGTATGTATAAGGCAGCCACATTTATCTAGCCTACAAGCTGCCAAGAATACACTTAACCAGGGCGTTCTCATTGTATTGGCAGAGTGGCATAAGCAAGGAGACTAGTCCCCTGTCAGCAGCAGCAAAACAGACAGTCTCTTATTTGTGCACTTTGGTACTTTTGGCACACCATTCAAATCAGTCATTTCATTTACTCGCTCAACTAACCTGCCAATAATGTATTGCACAAATAAAATGGCTTCAGTGGATTGTGCTCCTTGTGGTTTTTTTAACAGTGAGTCAGGGGTAGAGGAAAATAACCATTGATGATTTCTTTTTCCAAGTCCCTGGAATGTATTTACATTGTGTTTCTAGAGAAATCATAATCTACATTATTATTTCAGAGTTCATGGTGCATTTCTAGACAAAATATTAAAAGCCTCTCAACAAATTACCGAAAAAACGATAGTGATGCATTGGGACATCAAAAGGGCCTGATTTTTGCTTTCTTTTTCTCCCCTTAGTGGACAAGACATGGTGAGCATTCTCCAGTTAGTTCAGAACCTTATGCATGGAGATGAGGAGGAGGAATCGTTGCAGTCTTACCGGTAAACAATTGTACATGTTGGTTTGGACCCAAAGGTGTTCTGCTTGCAGGAGCGGCTGTCTTACATCTGCTGCTAGAGTGTTGCATGAGAAAAACTGAAAGCACATGCAGTAATGTTCCTCCACCTGCTACGTCATACGTATGACCTCTTGGAACAAGCAGCGGCATAAGAGCAGCTTACCTGTTATAGCTCTTACCTGAGCATTCAGTCAATGTTTGTGGAATGATGCCATTTTACTTTCCACTCATAGTTATTGGGATTAATAATAATAACAAAGTTTTCCTTTATTATTAAATTCATAACTTATTTAAACCTATTTATATCGGGGAACACAAGAAGACACGCTTAATTAAAGGCTTTGTATATTCCTGATACAATAGATACTCAGATAAAGCAAAGATTCATTTTTTTTCAGACTGCTCTCTCTTAAAGAGATATGTGCTTTGCTTCATTACATTATTTATGGGAAATTACATGCAGCATGAAATAATTTCTGCTTTGGTGGCCCCATTTCTTCAGATTGCCTGTATCTTTCAGAACACTGAATTGATGACAATATGAACAATCTGAATCTTTCGGGAAAGAGATTCTAAGTGGACTGCAAGCCTAAATTTCTGCTGGAAATAGCTCTTTCCGAGGAAATGGCTGCAGCTCAGCGATAGACCATGCAAATAGCGATAGACCATGCTTTATATGCAAAAGTTCCCAGGTTCTACCCGTGGTATCTCCAAGTAGGTTTGGAGAATATTTCTGTCCGAAACCCAGGGGTAGCTCACGATGACAGAGGCGTAGAGGCACTGGACGGCCACTGCTGCTAATGTGAAGCTCCCCTGTTCTCACTGCTGCTGACTTTCCTGTCCCAAAGAAGGCACCACTGCTGCCCGTGGGAGCATGTCACTGCCTCCTCCACCGCAACCACCTGCCCATGAGCCACAGCTGCTGAACCCTGGAGAGCTGTTGCTGGTCAGTTCAGGCAGCTGCTTACATCCTGCCTTTCTAATAAAACGTTCAAGGCATCTTGCAGTGCAGCATTAGCATACAATAAAAGATTAACCAATAATATTAAAAAAACCCCGCGGGGACAGCAAGTAAGATAGCTTAAAATCAAATACCTGTCTAAAAAGAAAGCTCTTCACAGAGCAGCAGAGGAACATGCGAGGGGAGAAGTTTTATTGACTTTAAATATTGTATCAGTTTTAAATTTTTTGTCATACATCTCTTTGGGATATTCGCAATATCAATATTTGAAATACAAATACGGCTTAAACCCGAGTTCCAGGGAAATCAACGCATGACCTATTTTCAGGAGGTTTTCAGAAGGATTTGCTGAGCAAAAATGAGACGCATGATTTCTGCAGCATTGGTGGTCGTTCTAATGTGTTTCTGGCTTGCAGGCTTCAGAACGTTGGAGAACAGGGTCACATGGCTCTTTTAGGACACAGCCTGGCAGCTTACATCTCTGTGTTGGACAGAGAGAGGCTCAGAAAGCTCACATCCAGGATCCTTTCTGACACTACACTGTGGCTGTGCAGACTTTTCAGGTATCCTGCATTATGAATGACTTGATTATAAACATTACAGTAAAAAAAAACAAAAAAAGTTCTGACTTATAATCCCAAATATATGAAAATGATACAGTCAGTTGGAGTGGCAGTTTTGAAGGTGTGAGGCAGCCAAGGTATTCAATGACTGCACAAACCTTACTTCTCCGGTGTGAAACTGCAGCTGTTCGGAGGTAGTTAGACTCCAGCTCCCATCAGCCTTGGCTAGCATGGTCAGGAATGATAGGAGTTTCAGTCCAAAAACATTAGGAGGACCATGGATTCCTGACCCCCTGCTTACTTGAATCTTATTCTGGACAAATAAGTGAACCTTTTTATGCAGATGTCCTGTTCATTTTAAGTCAAAGGACAAGAACTCTCCCCCCCCCCCCCCCGAGCATTCAGGGTAGAAAGTGTCTTCCATTTCTGCATAATTGTAATGTTTGGTAAGTGAACTGGTGCCTTTTCTGTAAGCTCATACTTACATAATAATTTCTCTTAACAGGTTTGAAAATGGGTCAGCGTATTATCATGAAGATGACCGTGAGGGCCTTTTAAAAATCTGCAGACTCGTGATTCACTCGCGCTACGAAGACTATACAACTGAAGGCTTTAACGTGCTGTATAACAAGCAGCCTGTTATATACATTAGCTCTGCAGCCAGAGCAGGCTTGGGACAATCTCTTTGCAATCAGGTAAAATGGAACTTTTGGAGTCTTATCTGTAAGTGACACTTTCTTTATCATGTTGTCCCCTTAGCTGGTTTCATTACGCATCTATACTTTCTGTTGAAATATCCTTGCATCTGTGAAATGAACTTGTCTCTCTTACTCACATTCAGATGGTATCCTTTTATTCTGATGTCCTGTTGTTGCAGAATGTTATAGCTGAGGGAACTCTGAAGGTTATTTAGCCTGCCTGCCTGCATTCACATAGAATGTTCTGTATTCCACTTAGTATGACTGCAACCCTGCATACAGGTTGACTTCAGTGGCATTTAACTCACCTGACTGGATGCAGAATTGCAGCCTATATCTTATCCAAGTTAAGGTGCTTGCCATTGTACCTACTGATGGGAGCCAGTGTAGTGTAATGAGACCCCTGGTTGACTCTGACTCCAATGTGGATGCCACCCTGCCCCGCCCCCAATTCCTTCAGGCAGGCTCTTGTTTCGTTTTTAATTATGGTGCTTGGCGTGTGTTCATCAGTTTAAACTTTTTATGTTGTTCCTTCAAATAAAAATGCTTAGAGGTTCTTGCGGGGAGTGTGGGGTGGCTTCATAGCTGTCAGGAGGAAGAGCCAATCAGCACTCAGTATAGGCTGCTTATGCTGGAAATGGGAAAAGCCGATGACTTCTGAGCTCAATTCAGTTTGTAAGATTAGACATCTGGCCCAAAAGAGCTGTGCAGGCCACTGGGGGCTCGCTGCTCAAGATATAAATAAAAAAAATAAAAAATATTGTCCAGTGTATCTGAAACAGTGTATCTGAAAAGTATGCATGCACACAAAAGCTTATACCCACAACAAACTTAGTTGGTCTCTAAGGTGCTACTGGACAATTTTTTTATTTTTTTATTTATTTCGACTGCATAAGACCAACACAGCTACCTACCTGCTCAAGATACGTATACATAGAACTTAATGACCTCCCTGCTGTGACACACTTTACCTCTGCCAGGTGGTCCTTCTCTCAGATTTCCACGTATGAACCAAGGTTGGGTCCGTTGCATTTCAGTTCTTTTTAAACCTCATTTATGGTTAACGTCAGTGGCAGTTTTCTTTTCCAAATGACAGAGTAGCTCTGTGAGATTGAGGCCTTTCAAGTTGCAAGCTAAACCTGTGTTTTCTCTATTCTGCCACAGCATACCTCCTCACTTAAATTACACACACATTATACTTCATCAGTTTAGATTTCTCAACTTTACTTTTGTTTACATGTTGAGAAGCATAATAGTGCTTTGACCCCTATCAGAAAGGTTGCCAGCTGAGTATTCCACAAAAAGGGCATCACAACGGATAAGGCCCATGGCTTGGTTGCCATCTCCTTCCCCACCCACCCCCCATAACAGTCTCTCTGGCCAGACTGCCACCTACTGGGAAAGGTGGTCCGGCAAGTATTTAGACCCCCAGCCATTTAGGGCTTTATAAATTAGTGACCTTAACCTGTGTTTAGAAACAGTGCAGATCACGGTGAATGGTTGCAACATGGCTCTGAATAAGCAGATCTGAATAAGCCCATCTTAGCCTTCTTCAAAAACATGCACAAACATGGAAACCTGAAACGCTCGGATCACATTAGGGATATAACTTCTGTCTCTTCCCTCTGCAGCTTGGTTTGCCTCTTTCCTGCATGTGCCGGGTGCCTTGTAACACCATGTTCGGATCTCAGCATCAGATGGTAAGTTTGAGCAGAAGCAGCTGCACACGGCCTTGTTCCACCTGTGTACATAAATAATTGTTCCCTCTTTTGCTTGGTGGCAGGATGTTGCTTTGCTGGACAAATTGATCAAGGAGGACATTGACTCTGGAAAGCTGCCAATATTGCTAGTGGCCAATGCTGGTAGGTATCTTTAGCAGATGAAATTTGACTACTACTTTCCTGCCCCCTCCCCCCATGCACTTTCTCGCCTACTCCCAATAGAACCTCAGATTTCTAATTTATAGATAGAATGCTGTTTTTTTTTTTAAAAAAAAATAATATTTATTGAGGTTTTCCAACAACATAAAACAAAACATATCCACAAAAAACAGAGGAAAAAAAAGAGCAGAAAAAGAAAAGAAAAAAGGAGAAAAGAAAAACAAAAATCAAAAAACCCTCTTCCCCATCCCCCAACACAAAAATCCCCCAAAAAAACAAAACACAAAAATACCCCACACAACACAAAGTCTCACATTCCCTTTTTTCCTTTAACTTGTTTCCATGGCTTCCTCCCACCTCCCTCTTTATATTCCTGATTTTAATCTAATCGGCAAATTCCCTCCAACTTTTGATACTTTTTCCCTTAGTTACCTTTACCTCTTTTTTTAAAAAAACAATAATAATAGAAAAAGAGAATTTATCTTAAAACTTCTAATCTTAAATTCTATAATTATATACCCTTATATCTTAGTTTTTCATTTTCCTTATCTTACTCCTGGAACCAGTTAACTTCCTTCCGTCATCCCCTCAAAATGCTTATTAAAACCATATTTTGTCAAATTTTACTTAATGATCTCCAATTTTTCCCCCCATCTCATCCCCCCGGTATCGGGTACTGCCAATCCTTTTTACAAATTTTTAGAGTCTTTCCAATCCATCAATTCAGTCCATCAGCCAGGTTGCCTGGTGTCCGAGGCCTTTAAATCATCTTTCTGGCCTGTCTGGAGAGTCTTTTTCGAGCTTAAAATTATGTCCCAAACCACATTCCCCTCAACATCTCTTTTAACCTTTGTGAACAAGCTTGCCCGAACTCTGTAGTTCCTCTTGTAGACCAAAGAATTGTCCAAAGTTTGCTCCACACACTCTTTAAGGTTGCTAAAATTCACTTCTTCAAACTTTCTCAGAGTGCCAATTTCCAAAATATATCTTATCAGACCTGTATCTCTTAGTCCATACATGGCACTCCTTTTCCAGATCTGTCCTTTAAACTCTTTACTCTCATAGTCCATTTTTTGTCCATCAACTTGAGGCTCTATTACTGTATTTTCCACCAGAGATTCCTCTTGTAAAGACGGAACCTGTTCTGTTTGATCCATATTCTTGTCAGTTGTCCTTCCTTGTTGGTTTAATTCCAGTCCTTGGGCCGAGTTTAATAGTTTTTTCCCTTCTTGGGCCAGGCTGTGCACATTTTCCTTCAAATCAGAGATGCCAAATTCCAAAATAGACAGTTTTTTTTGAAATTGCTCAAACAGAGCTGCTATTCTTCCCTCCATGTTCCCAAGTCTGTTCTTTCAATGTTATCTTACTGTCAAGGTCAGATGCTTATTTAGTCTGTAAAGTTGCAGCCTGTGTGAAAGTTTCTATCCAAAAGTATAACATTTGTAACAATCCAACATGAGTTTCTGTAACTTTCCACAGCCACCTGATTACAGTTTCCTTTAGTTATTTTTCATCCACCTTTCAAAAGCAATTGTCATTTAACTCCTTTTTTCCTTTCCCAAACAGTAAGCAAAAGATTCAGTTCTCTCTTAATCCTTTTCTTCTTAATAATTCTTAGTAATTTATTTCTTGTTATAAAGATTCTTTTTCTTGTTTTGGCCGCCCGGTCCCGGGCTCGAGATGGTTAAAAATAAGTTCAAAGTACCCTGCTCTGCAGGACTATAAACTGTTAAAGCAATCTCCCCCTCTTCCCTGCTTCCGAGGGGGGGTTTAAAGGGCTTAGGTGACAGATTTATTTCCTTGTGAAGTACTTTTTAGAGGCTCCAGTTCTCACGCTTTTGCCTTGATCTTTCTACAAAGTGGAAGGTGGGCTTCCTGTTTTAACCTTCCATCTGATGCCGAATTTCAGTAATTTATAATCCAATTTCCGTTTACTTACGAGAGTTTCTTTAGTCCAAATGTCCACAGGAAAAGTTAGCGCTTCCTGACAGCAGCTGTGCGGCTTCACTCTCCGAAAACAGCGATCGATCCAAAGTGCCGCGCCACTCACCCCACGTCGCTCCGGAGCCCGTAACCGGGTCTCCCCGCGAGTAAGGGAAGCGCTACTGGCACCAGCCGGATCCCAAGTCCACGGTCTTCCTCCGACCGTGGTTTTTAGCGGGTCTCCGCCTCGCCGTAGGCAGTCAGACCCTTCTTTTCAGAGAGCAATCTCCTCCGAGACGAAGGAGGTCCGCCATTGCCAGGCGCGCCAACCCGGAAGCCTATAGATAGAATGCTGTTAACTGGCTGCTTTATATTTGAGTTGTCAGGCTCGGTCCTAGTTTTCATGGAGGTAGGAAGCCAGTGTCTGGGCTGTTTCACTTCAGATTTGCGGGTGGGGGCTCCCATGAAGGAATTGTTGGAATCTCCTCTACGACCGAGCTACTTCCCCGGTTGAGCCTTCGGAATCTCCTCCGACAATGATTAACGACCTGAGCCTTTGATAAGGCTCCAGGCACGTTCCCCATTCAGCAGAGTATCAAAGCAGCAGAAGAGACGAGAAGTTTGAACTACATGGCTAGGTTTATTTCTAATTACGCAGACAGAAAAGAAATATACATGCTCTCTCTGTGAAAGCAGAGAGCAACTGAAAAACAAAGGAACAGGAAACCAGTAACATCACATCCTGTCTTCCGTGAGACTTCCAACAGCCTGGAATCTCTGGAATGCAAAACAGAGTCTTGTGACTTCAAGCACTGCACAGTGGCCCAATCAGAAACCAACACCAATGCCCCTCCACACTCACTCACCAAATAACTAAATAACCTGACTATGAAGTCTAGAAGTCTCTCTTCTTTTAAATGAGAGCTAGGATTGTGCCCACAGCAGAGAGGGAGGGAGAGTAGGGAAACCTATGCTTCTCTGAGTTAAACAGGCCTCAGACATGGGAGTGCTAGCCAGTGCCCAGATGACAGCACCAGGAATATTCCAAAGGAGGAGAAGCTCCCATTCTGGTCCCTCTCATTGCAACATTAATTGGACTCTGGGTGGGGTCTGCATACAGCAGTGCAGCTGAGCCACGCACCAAGTCTCAGTAGGGCTGGTTGACCGCACCCCTGGCTAATCCTTTCTCCCCACCTCCATATGCTAGGTACAAAAAAGATGCCTGCTGAAGGTGGGGGATCTTGGTTTCCCAAAATTTAGGGCTCAGATGGTCACTGAGTTGCTTGGACAGTTGAAATACTCCATGCAAACATACTTATCAAAATAAAGCCCCCATTTCTGGGCACCGTACTGTTAAAAAAAGCACAAGGCTACTGGAGTGTAGCTTGAGGCAGGACAAGCGCATCAGGTGGCTGGAAAGGGAAGCCATGCTCTCACGTCTCCACCATGTGTTGACTGGGAGGCAAATATTCCCTAACACAGGAAGCCTGCCCTGGGGCAGTTGTTGCTAAAGGCGTATTGGAAATAGAAAAGACTGAACGCTGCACTACTTACTATAAAACTTTACTTTGTTGAAATGGAATTCCAGCTAATTCTGAGCCTAACAAAGTGCCTAGGAGAGTTCATGTTAAGTGGCTGCAGCCATTAGCGACCAATCTTTTTTGCATTTGGATTGTTGTTCTTCCCTTTCGATGCAGGTACACCAGGAGCAGGGCACACAGACAAACTTGGGCGACTGAAAGAACTCTGTGAGCAGCACAGCATGTGGCTACATGTCGAAGGGTACAGTGCCATTTTAATGTAATGTTAAGTTGACTAACTCTGCATGAGATCCCCATGAAGGGAAATAACACGTGCACAAATAGCATGGCCAGGTTTGTGCATGGTTTTGCATCTGACTTCTTCCTTAGTCGCTCCCCATCCTGAAATACAACCCCCTTTTAAAAATCTCCTAAACTAAAAACAAGTGAAGTGATTGTAAAAAGGGAAAAGGCAATAGATGCCATTGATTTAAAAATTGGGCAGATTTTAATGAGCAGGTTTTCATGGAGCTGTTTCAGGGAGAGTTTTAAAGGACAGTACAGTGCTGTGCATCTATTTGAGTCCCCACACGCTGCGCTAAATTGGTGCAGCATGGCATTGCGTCTGCACATGCGCAGACACTGAAAATCACATTGACGCAGAGGCCGGAAATTGGGGGGGGGGGCGCTCATGCGTGTGCGCAATCCAGCCCACAGAGGGATCTTCTGGAGTGAACCGGCCCAGGCAAGGTAAACCTTGCCGACCCCTGCCTTAACCACTAACTGGGTTAAAACAAAGTGTCTCTTTCAGGTCCAGAATCTTGGAATAAATTCCAGTTTCTACAGCATACAGGTGTAAATTCCAGTTTCTACACATACAGCTTCCCTAAGTACAGAATCACAAAATATTTAAAATGAAACTAAAGTGAAAAGTTAGCATTTAGAGAAGGGAAGGAATATCCAGTGCAATCTAAAACTGAGTTTTCTTGTTTCTTTCAGGGTGAATTTAGCTACTTTGGCTTTGGGTTATGTCTCGTCATCTGTACTGGTATGTTTCTGCTTTCTTCAGTGTGGGTTTAGGGGACTGAATTTATTCTGTCTCTTTTCATACCATTGATCATGATATCCTCCTGAACCAACTGTTCAAGATGGGTTTTAGAGGTGCAGTGGTTTCATCATACCTACAGTCAAGTCCAGATAATAACGTTAGGGGAGTGCTTTTTGGCTCCCTTGAACTTGTGCTATGGGGTCCTGCAGGGCCCTCTTTTTGGTCCCCAGTGTTATTTAACATCAACACGAGGCCATTGACAGCAGTCATTTGGAGTTTTGGTCCAGGTGTTGTCAGTGTATTGACAGCAATATACTGATGACAGGCAGCTCCATTTATCCATTGGTAACTTCAGCTCTGAGCTACTGCAAAGTGAGGCTGCCTTGGCCTGGAAGCCCCAGCTGCTAGACCACTGGTGAAGAGAGATAACTGACGGCATGCAACACCTCTGCTGAAACATCTGCAGTGGCTGCCATATGCTCCAGGTTCAGGACTCCTTTATTAATATACGAAGCCCTGAAGAACTTGGATTCAAAATACCTTAAAGACTGCCTTCCCCCTTATATCCCAACTTGATCACTGAGATCATCTGGAGGATGTCCTCTGTGTTTCAGAGGCCCAGTTGTCTTCAGCTAGAAGTCAGGCATTTAGTGTTGCCAAATTCCACAAATGTGGACTACTCTTCCAGCAAAGATCCAGGAGGCATCCTTACTGCTAATTTTCACGTGTCTCCTGAATACTTTTTTATGCCAGCAGGCCTCTGAATTTGTTTAATCCCCACCCCAAGTTGAGCCAGTCATTTTCATGATCGTTTAGGTTTTTTTAGGCTGGTCTCTCATTTTTAGAAGTTTGGCTCGTGGGTTTTGTTTTGAGTTGCACTCAAATAATATAACTCTGCCTTCCTTTCAGCAGGCTGCAACCAAATGTGACAGCATGACCCTGACTCTGGGGCCCTGGCTAGGTCTCCCAGCAGTGCCTGCAGTGACTCTCTACAGACATGAGGATCCTTCTTTGGTAGGCTTATTTCTTTGTATATATGCTCACTGCTTGATCCAAAGCTCCAATAGGCTGGCAACCCCTGCAACCATCCTGAATTTTTCACGTACGATGGAATAACAAATCCAGCAAAAAGTAATGAATGCAAATATGTTGTTGTTTTGTTCACAGTCCTTGGTTGCAGGCTTGACCTCTAGCCAGGCAGTTGAGAAGCTGCGTGCTCTGCCGCTGTGGCTCTCCTTGCAGTACCTTGGACACGATGGGATTGTGGAAAGAATAAAACATTCATCTCAGCTGGTAAGAAGTTGGGCATTACTCTTGTGCATCTCCATGGGTGAGGTGGCATTTCACGTTTTACGTACATAGTGGTGTTGCTGCATTCTCAGTCTCCAGCCAAAGAAGAGATGAGTTATTTGTGTGTGTCATATGTGTGCATGAGATGTAACAGGATACCTGTAAATGGGTCACAGAAAGTGTTTTGTATTTTATTTTATTTTATTTTCCATCAAAACAGCCATGTAGGGCTGATTATGGCCAGAGAAACAATGTTAGGAGAGGAGATTTTAAGTTTTCCTGCACACACCTTTGTCCTGATCTGAATTCCTCCAAGTAGCTGTTGGCCTTCTTTGGGGGCAGGGCAGTGGGAAGAAAATACAGCTGAGTGTTTTTTGTTTAAAGAAAAATTCCCAGTGGAGATAACAGAGACTTGGGGGGGGGGTAGGGCGTTAGATTGGGGAAATGGTGCAAACAAAGACATTTAAAGACCCATCTTCATATGCTGCTGCTCCATTCAAAACTAGGGTCTTTGACAGCTGCTTTGAAGTAAGTTTGTTCAAGCACAGAAATCTAATCATAGGTCCATCACATAATTTACCTGAGTCTTGTAATATAATGATTCACTGTTTGAAGGAGGCAGCTGACCAAACATTTATGCTCTACAGCTTCTCCATGTTCCCAAGGAGAAACAGAGGTGGTGCAGCGGAGCAGGGCTTGATTGACAAACTGCAAATGGTCGCTTATATATGAGCTTCCAGTAGAGGAAGTCTTTTACAGGCTTCATATAATTGTTTGCCAACCCTCTGGTGGTGAGAGCGTGAAACAGTTGACACATCTTGTCACCAGTTCGGAAAGACGTTGGCCACTGCCTTCCTGTGCTTGGGGCCTTGCCCTTTTGATCATGGGCCTGCATGCTGCAGTGAGTCACCGCTGTGCGTTTTCCCAAGGCACTTCCTGTCATAAAAGGTATCAGGAAGTAAGGCTGACATCAGCAGGATTTTTCCCTTTTAGTTGCTGCTATTTTCTGTATTGTTTTAAACGGCCTCTTAGCTGTTTCTGTTGTATTCGGTACAGCACCTCTGAGATGTGGGTGGGCGTGATTAATAAATGAACAATCAGGCACTTGTTAAACCTTGGCAGAGGGGCTGCTGCTCATCACCCCCTGCCGCTTGTGCTACAGCCTCACTCCTCCTTGCTTTGCTGTCTGCTCATCTGCCTTCCCCAAATGTGAAAGCAACAGCAAGACCAAAGAGAACATGCAGGAGCAGCAGCAGCAGCCTCCACTTGCCTTGTGGAGCAGTGGGGCAGATTGGGACCAGAAGAGCAAGAGCAAGCGATTGGGCAGGGGTGGCAGTGGGAAGGAGGAGGAGAGGGTGGCTGGGGAGACCCCCTTAAGGCATCTTGTCCCAAAAGTCCCAAGAGTCAACCCTGATGGAAAACCCCAGCTGATGGAGGCGGGGGCGAGTGTTGTCCATATACCTCATTGTTTTTAGTTGCTTGGTGAGTCATTTTCAGTCCCCTGCCTCCTCCCCACCACATCTCTAAAAGCTGTTAAAAAAAAAAAAAAAGCCTGATCAGGCCTTCCTTGTTTTTCTCCTATCCTTGGTTTTGGAAGTGGTCTTTTTAAGTATCCATCTGGCAAAGATGACAGGCACCTGCTCTGTATTGTTCTTGCTGCTTGGAGAAAGTGCTCCTGTTATCCCACTGGCATTAGTGTATGATGTGCACCCTTACCAGTACATTCAGTTATCACAGTTTAAGGGATGCGCTATTCCCACTTATACTCATGACAGTTGCATGTACTTGGGTGGGTATGCGTTGTCCTTTTTAATGAGCTCTGAATGAGCATCTTACGTATTTTATATTGTCATTTGTTTTATATATTTTTTCTGGTTTCAGTTTGCTTGTCTTTGATTTATTCTGTCAAGTCAACTTGAAACGCCGCCTTTTGTATTAAGTGGCTGAGAAATGTTAATAATGATGATGATCCGTAATACAGTGGTATCTTTGGTTGCGGATGGGATCTGTTCCAGAGCTCCGGTTGGATCCTGAGGTTTTCGCTACCAGAAGTGCTTGTGCGCATGCATGCAGCACGGTAGAGCACTTCTGCACATGCGCGTGTAGTGAAACCCGGAAGAATACTTCTGGGTTTGCCATGTTCACATCCTGAAGTTTACGTAACCAGAGGGTTACATAACACGAGGTACTACTGCACTTAAGGGGTGCCTCCTCAGAGCCCTCAGAAAACCACCCTTTGTGTATGCAATAATTGACCAAAAGCCAGTAGAGGTGAACAGTTTGCGTTGCTAAGGAACGCATCATCCTAGGAAGACTCTGAATATTGCTCTGCTTTTTAATAATTTAATTGATTCTTAGAAAATCTTCATGCTGCAGCTTTCAGGCTTCCCAGCAGGGGCCATTTAGGAAGCTTTTATAGGTGGCTGCAAGAGCCACCTACTTGTCTTTCGACCAGGGGGAAGTGGTGGTGTTGGAATACTTCATGATGGCTTGAGGCGCTTTTAAATTAAAGCAGCTAAAGGCAAATTCATGTTGCCATTTATCATTTTATGGTGCAATTTTTAAAAAAGTGTGAAGTGCTTTAGGATCTTGATTTCAATCTCACAAGGACTCGTTGAGCAAATTTGTTGTTATTCCATTTACAGATGAAGGAGGGACCACTAAGACTAGTCTGCATCTTAAATTGATTCTGGCTTGCCACTACAAATTTAAGTCTTGATCGAGCTGACACACCCATCAAGAATTGAATGAGTTTTGTAATGCTTGTGTAGTTGTTGTTTGTTTAATCTCTTTCCTGCTCCCAACTTTCATCTACTCTTTTAGAGTCAACGGCTGTTGGAAAACTTGAAGAATCAGGATTTTATTAAAACCTCAGTAAGTTTTCCTTTTGCACTTTAATTTTTTAAAACAATAGCAACAATATATTAAGCTCGTAACCCACCCTATCTTCTTGACACATTCCTGTTTTCACTTAGGAAAAGTGGTCTTGTTGTATACATAGAACAGTAATAACAGTAGCAGACCTTGAGGTCTCAGATTTCAGCGGTGCCCTGTGCGACGCCAAAATTTGGCGCCCCCTCCCCGCCTCTCACGCTCCATTCCAAATCATAGTTGCAACATCCCCTGCAGCGCCCCTGAGGCTCAACACCCAGTGTATCTGAACTGGTCATGCTTCCCTAAATCCACCTCTGGTGACAGATTTTAGACAAAATACACCACAAACAGGCATGGCCTTCTAACGAATCTGGACGGTTGTGCAAAGGAGTATATTTGAAACCCTCTGTGATTCTTTGTCTGCATAAACTGAGCTGTGGGTCTGGGATAATAACACCTGGCATAAGTGGGAGGTATTTTACCACCTTGGGGAATTCAGTGGGTCTTACACTTGGGAAAATGTAGCCTTGGTTTTTATATTTTACTTTATCACATTTATAGCCTACCTTTCTTCCAAGAAGCTCAAGGGTGGCATATTCTCTTTGACCCAATTTTATCCTCACAACAACTCGTGAGTTAGGTTAGGCTGCAAGACTGTGATTGGCCCCAGATCACCCAGGGAGTTCCATGGCTCAACAAGGACTTGAACCCTGGTCTCCCGGATCCTAGTCCAACCCTGTAAACCACTATGCCACGCAGGCTGTCTTTCAAATCTGGTATCTTGGTTCTCTTGCCATTTGAATGTTAGCACTAATGCCAGACGTCGTAATGACATGGGCCCTAGAGAATTAATTTTCTGTACACAGCCTTAAGATGCTCTCACAACATTTTGGAACATGGGTTTTATTATTATTATTTTCCTGAATGTCCCATTTCTAAGGTTGAAGATGAACATAGCTCTCCTGTGGTGGTATTTAAGTTTTCCCCAGAACTGTCATCTATAGGTGAGTAGAGTTCAGTGAAAATACATTATAATCACAGATAACATTGATTTGTTGATTTTTATTATGAATACGTTTGAAATTTGAATTCTTATAAAAGAGATCTGTTTTGACTAAAATAATAGCAAACACAAGTTCTTTCATTTTGTTGGAGGGGAGT
Organism: Podarcis tiliguerta; assembly: GCF_965153285.1. Classification (NCBI taxonomy): domain Eukaryota; kingdom Metazoa; phylum Chordata; class Lepidosauria; order Squamata; family Lacertidae; genus Podarcis; species Podarcis tiliguerta. Next base: position 38,990,485 of record NC_139547.1, on the reverse strand, counting down.
TAACATCAATATTGAACTTAAGACCCAATTTTTGAAGTTTAGTCATCTGTATTTCCCCCCACAATATTCTCCTTCCTTGGAAGTTTTTAAGCAGAGGCTGGATGGCCATCTGTCATGGATGCTTTAACCGAGATTCCTGAAATGCAGGGGGTTTGGACTTGATGAGCTTTGGGGTCCCTTCCAACTCTACAATTCTATTACTCTTCCCCATCCCCACCCCAGCTTTTCTTCAAAGGTGCTTCAGAGGCTGCAGCTTTGAACAGAGGACTATTTCCCTACCATAAAAGTCTGGGGTTTTTTTTTAAAAAAAGCAGATTTGTTGTTGAATCCACTTTAATTCTGCAAACCCAAGAGTTGTATCCAACTTAAGCTTAATTCAGAGTACACCCACTGTAATTAATAGACCTAAATATGTATGCCTTGCTCATTAATTTCAATGAGAAGAACTGCTCTGAGAATAACTACTGTTGGGAACAACCCTACATTTCTGATTTGGATTTGAATCCCTCCCACAAAATACTGAAAGTCTGGAGGGCACTTCAAAGGCAGGATACAACTGTAACAATAGCAGATCCGTGTCATATAATCACTTGCTAAAAGTTCAAATAAATACAACTGTCTTCCTAGTGCAAATATTTGGCAACTTGTATCCTCTTGGTGTTTCCTTTCTAATATGCAAAATTAAAGTGTGTGGTTGTCTTCTTTTTCTAATGATAAGCTTCAAGCACAGCATTTTTACATGCATTACAGAGAATTTTGGCTCTGTAGCATAAAAAAGAATGAAAATGCAATTTACTGTAGAATCAGTTAAGAGGTAATTCTTAAGATATGGTTTGAAAACACACAGGGGCACTTTTTGCTACAGAAAATAACGGAACACTAGTTGGAGCAGCTAATACGTGCAACCTGTACCCAGTTTTAGTCATACTCAGAGTAGACCTATTAAAAATGAATGGACCATCATTTCAGTGGGCCTACTCTGAGTATGACTTGGCTGGTTACAGCCCATAAATGTCAGAGCTCTCCCCAATCTCATACATGATTCCTGTTGACAATTCCTGTCACATTTTTGCATTCAAAGCTGCCTTAAGTCTCTTGTAAATTTAGATTATGTGTGGTTTCAAATCAGAGTCAGGTCAAGCATTTGTTACGACCAGTGCATCAAAGTGCTGAACATGTTGTGCTTCAAAACCTAAACCTTCCAAACTTAAGTTCTTGGTTCCATGTCCAAAAAGTGCATTATATAAAATATGAAGATATAAATGTTCGCTTCTGTATCAGTTCAAGGGAGAAAAGTAGGATGAATGAATTATTCTTTGGCATCTGCCAAAATGTTTTTAACCCAGGAAATTCACTTTCCCTTTTTCTTTGAATTCAGATCATATGTTACATTCTGCCCAAACACCTACAATTACTGGCAATGAGAGATACATTTGTGATACTTTTAATCAGTGGGTAAGTATTCTTCCTTATCTCTTCATAGGCATGCCAGACATTGGTCAATCAAACATTTTCAGTATAATCACTGACCCCTTTGTGCAGAGGAAAACAATCCCAATACACGCTGCTTATGTCAGGTCTTTTGTCTGACAAGCATTTCATTTGAACGGCTTGGGTGGCTTCTAAAATTTACTGATTCAGTGCAGGAGCAGCTGCTATAGTGTCCCAAAAGCAACATCCAACCCTGTACCCTCTATAGCAGGCATAGGCAAACTTGGCCCTCCAGATATTTTGGGACTACAATTCCCATCATCCCTAACTACTGGTCCTGCTAGCTAGGGATCATGGGAGTTGTAGGCCAAAAACATCTGGCGGGCCGAGTTTGCCTATGCCTGGTCTATAGTGTTACAACAGAGCATAGACATGGAGGCAGCTCTTGGTGGCATGGCCTTGATTGAGTTTACCTATATGCTTCTTTTTCAAAAAGAGCTGTGCCCATAGCAGCTTACAGGCTCATTTTCTGTGCTCTCAATTATTGTATTAATCTTCCTCATGAGGTCACGCTGCTGTTGGGAGCGGTACATTCCACCTGGTCAGCTTTCTGAACTTGGGGATGGGGCTCAGAATAGCTAAGCCTTTTTTCCCCAGTTGCGTGCACAAGCAGCCTGATTCCAAACAGGCTTTTAGAGAGAAGATGGTTGATGGACAAGATTCCCACGGCAGAAACTAGGGGGACAGACCAAAGCATGATGCAGCAGCACTCGCAGAAGCTTAGCAGATCTGGAGACTCATACGTTACTTGGATGGGAATCCCATGTATGTTACCATGAGCAGGGAGGCCCACAATTTGGGACAGGCCTCAGTAGCCAAGCAGAACGTTGTGGTTGCCTCTTCCTTCCCTTTTGGTGATATGGCTTTCAAGGCACATCTGCTGAATTGGAACCCTGCATGGTGTGCTCTCAGGTGGAACCAAGGGCATGGTCTCTTTGACCCTGGGGAATTAGTTCTGAGTCTTAGATCTGATTTATATTGAAGCCGAAGATTAAACATAAGGCAGTGCCTAATGTTTTTGTTATATTTCTGTTATATTTTCATGTATGTAAAATACCTTCCTATTGGGTTTTTCTAGCTGCTGTAACATTATTTGCTAGCTATTTATTTATTTATTTATTTAAGCTCTGCCTATCTTTCTCATGGGAAAAGGAGGCACAGAGCTTGCCCATCCTTCTGACCCACAACTTTCCATGACCAAGCAGCAGCCAAGGAACACTGCTGCCCATCCCGCCACCTCCCTGCTTCTGGAGCAAGAAAGGCTGGCAAACTGCATGGCCAAAGCATTCTGATTGCTTTGACAATGCAGCAGCCAAACTACCCCAGCCTTCCTTGTAACTCTGGGGGTGCAGAAAGGGTAGGGATTGCTTTGCAGTTGCTGGAAAGACAAACACACACACACGCACACATCTGCTATTCTGAGGCTGGGAAGATGGCTAAGACTCCTTGAGCTGAGCAAAAACCACAACAGAAACTAAGCAATGTGGAACAAAAAAGGGGGACTGCCTGGGAGTAGTACATAGGTAGATGAGAGAGAAAAAGGGGAGGAGTAAATGAGTTATGAGTAATGGGTGATCAATAACACCCCTTTAATCTTGCTTTGTCTCATCAGCTGGGAGAGCAGTTGTCTCAGTTGGTGCCTGCCAGTGGAGTTGACTTGGTAGAACTGGAGGATGAAGGCGCTTGTGTTCGTTTTAGCCCATTAATGACTTCTGCAGGTAACTGGACACATTTGACAATTTTTTTGGGGGGGTTGTTGCAATCCATATACAGGCAGTGACCATTTCACAGGGGGGTTCCATTCTTGACCACCGTGTGCATTGGCGGAGTGTTCCTAAGTGCCCCCCACTCTGTTACGCCCTGTTCTACCGTCCTCTGGTTCCAGAAGGACCCAGACATCTGTGATCTTGCATCAGTTGTAGCCTGTATGTTATTTGGGTCATACCCAACTTTGAGTCTTAGCCAGTGTTCAAAACTCCTATTGTTCTAGGCACATTTTGCGACAGAGAATTTTATTAGCGCAGGCAGTTTCTGAGCTCTGGGCACAGTATTGCGCCTAAGATTTCAGTTTAAAACTGCACAGTGGAAGGAAAGGAGGACCTTTTTCTTCCTCCGCACTTCCAGCTACTCTCTGAAGACTGGAGAAGAGACCCTCTAAAGAATATTAGGGGGTGGGCAGAGGAAGGACTAAACTGTGCGAAAAATGAACTTAATATTTTAGCTGCAGTTCATTCATTTTCAGCTTTGTATTCTTGTTATAAAAAGGACGCCTAGACATCCCATTATGAAAACCAGTATTCCTGTACATACACCACAACTTATAACAGTTGTTGTTGTTTAGTCGTGTCCGACTCTTCGTGACCCCATGGACCAGAGCACACTAGGCACTCCTGTTTTCCACTGCCTCCTGCAGTTTGGTCAAACTCATGTTGGTTGCTTCAAGAACACTGTCCAACCATCTCGTCCTCTGTCGTCCCCTTCTCCTTGTGCCCTCCATCTTTCCCAACATCAGGGTCTTTTCCAGGGGGTCTTCTCTTCTCATGAGGTAGCCAAACTATTGGAGCCTCAGCTTCACGATCTGTCCTTCCAGTGAGCACTCAGGGCTGATTTCCTTCAGAATGGATAGGTTTGATCTTCTTGCAGTCCATGGGACTCTCAAGAGTCTCCTCCAGCACCATAATTCAAAAGCATCAGTTCTTTGGCGATCAGCCTTCTTTATGGTCCAGCTCTCACTTCCATACATCACTACTGGGAAAACCAAAGCTTTAACTACACAGACCTTTGTCGGCAAGGTGATGTCTCTGCTTTGAGACATCACCTTATAACAGTATGTATCTGTAAAAGACTTTTGTTCCACAAGTTAGTATAAACCTTTGGAACTGGTCCTTTGGTTTTCTGGAGAATTTGTGAGCAAAGTTAATTCCCAGCATTCTCCTGCAAAGGTATCTTTTGCTTTGTTCCTATTTCCAGCCTTAATTCGTAAGTCAGTTTTTCCATAAGCACAATACACCATACTTTCTTGTATCAAGAATTCAGGTGTGCGCCTTCTAATCCTTCCAGAATGTGGGTATAATCCTACGTGCTACCACTAAGAGGAATCCTGTCTCCACACCCTCGCCAGTGTGTAGGGGAATCACATTCATGCATATATGAAAGTTTAACTGGGGTTAAACACCATTTCCAAACAGTACTGCTGGCCTCTGTGTTTACCATAGAACATGCTAATCGACCAAGCGTTTCAGTTTTAGGAACTGAAGTGCAAGACGTTGACCAGTTGGTGGACTGCCTTAAACTGAAGGTCCCGGTGCTGACGTGCACATTGCAACTCAGGGATGAGTTTGAGCAGGAAGTGAAAAGAACTGTAGGTCTCGCCTATGTTGAAGACCTCAGCTGGCCAGGCCTTGGAGTGGTAAGGTGAGTGGCTGCTCTGCACAGACTTCCTCAAGGCTCTTTGAGAGCTCTAGGCTGCATATAGATGTAGAGATCTTCAGCAGTGAGGCTGCTGTGGATCCATGTGTGCCCCTTTTTAGACAAGCTTCCAAACTGAGCTCAGGAGCAGCCAGTTCTTCCTGTTTCCAGAAGAGTTTGGCTGTGCGATTTGCTCATTGGTTCACCCAGTAGCCATTGAGAGGCATACACTCCATGAATTTGTCTAGCCCACTTTTGAAGCCATCTGAGCTAGTGGCTGTCTCAGCAAATCTTTCAGCAGCAAATGCAGTGGAAAGAAGTATTTCCTTTTCTTTGTGCTGAATCTGCCACCATTCCACTTTACTGGATGTTTTGTTCCTCCTCCGAGTTGTTACCATTTACTACCATTTTAATATTTGCATAACGTCAAACATATTTGATCATGGTTTCCCACCTTGGTATTTTCGAAGAGTCTTTTTATTTTTCCAATGTACTCGTAGGGTTTAGGACTGCTCAGGTTAAACAGACTACATGCATACTTCTGGAGCAAATTTGCGCAAAGCACATATGACGATGTGACTGAAAATTTTCAGTAATGTTGGCATGGTGTACAATGAATAATCAAGGCAAAATTTCTGCAAACTGTTCTTGGACAGCAAGATAGGATTTTACAGTTTTTACTGCAAAACTCTACCACTACCATAAATAGTCCATCTGAATTGGTTTTGAAAGGTACGAAGGGCAGAATGAAGACAAACAGGAGAAAGAAGTGGAGAAGATTAACAACGAACTATTGAAAAAACTAAATGAGCTGGAATCAGATCTGTTGTTTTCCTTAGGTAATAAACTACTTCTGAAACTATTCAATGGGGCAGTGAAATGATGGGGAAGTCTAGGTATCAGTGTGTGTGTAATCCCCTGTAACAGTTCAATAATACTGGTTTCTCTACCAAACAGAGGAATTTTGCATTTTTATATTTAGCTTCCTTTGGTCACTTTTAATTGTTCTAGTCACAAAATTTTAAAATTCTCCAGAATTTGGAATTTTCAAAAAGGGATTAAGAGTGGAAGAGAGAAGTACTTTTGATGGGGAAGGGCTGTGCCTTACCCTGAATCCAGGGGCCCTAAAACTTCTCTTTAAAAATAAGTTCGACACCTATTTAAAACAAGCATGTTTGCAATTTCTAAAGTGTTTGCGAACCTCATTCTACCTCTTTGCCCCACTTCTCAGGTCCAGAATTTGGAGGGGAGAAAAACTGTATTTATATTGGAATGGTCACTGAGGACCTTGATGTTTCTGAGCTGATTGAAACTATTGCGGCGACAGGCCGAGAAATTGAAGAGAATTCAAGGGTATGTACTGACCGTACAAGACTGCAGAGTGGGAGCATAATGAGCAGACCTCTTCTTGGTCATATTGATTGCCCTGCACTTAGTTTTCCTATAGGCCCCTTAATAATAAATGTATTCTCCCTCTAGAAGCTATGCTAGTCTGTCACCACAAAAATGACACACACAACATTGACACTTACTTGACTTCTTTCTCATAACACCGTGTGTGTGTGTGTGTTCCTTTATTCAATGTGCCACATCATAAATTGCTAACATTTGGATTAACACAAGGTGTTAAGCACATAAGAACTGATTCATGAGCAAAGCAATAACTACCGGCTTAGGAATTGCCTCCCCTCCCAGCTGCAGCATCTTAATTAAATTGATCATTGCAGCTCCCTTCTCAGTTGTTTTTTTTTAATCCAAATTAATAAATCACTTAAATAGCTCATGATAGTTCCATTTTAATTCCAGGGTGGTTAACTTTCTATAGGGCAGCAAGTAATTAATGAATGGATTTTATTTCCTTGGGGGGGGGGATAATGAACTACCCCACAGCTTCTGGTAACAGCTTGCTTCCTTTCCAGCTGTCATCAATAGCAAATCCAGAGACTATTAACACACTGAGCAGCTTGCTGCTGGAGAGTAACATGCAACCACTTCCTGGTCTCTTTTTAATGCTACGCTGTGCTGAGCTAAAACAACAATTGGCACAGCATGTCATCCAAACTGGGACGAGCTGTAGCCAAGGTTTGTTCTTCGCTTGCCATGCTGTGCAAACCTGACCGCTGATCGATCTGTGAACAGTGGCAAGCACCTTAAAGAAACTTTCATAGAATATTAGAGTTGGAAGGGACCCAAGAGTCATCTAGACCAACCCCCTGCAATGCAGTGGGCTTGACTGTTTGAAAGTGGCAGAAGGGGAAAGAAGGCCCAGTCCTATTAGTGCCTGTAAAACAGCTGTGCATGCACCAGTTTTTGTTTTTTTACCCTTTGTAAGCTCAGCTAGCTCTCTCAAGTCAATATGGGCAGTCATCCATGATTCGTGGTACTCCTACATTGGAGGTAATGCACTAGCAACACCATACCAGATCAGGAATACAAGAAATGCTAATAACGTGTGCTGTTCAATTTCTCATCAGCTGCTGGAGAACATGACTGAAGTTGTACGGAAAGGCATACAGGAAGCGCAGGTTCAGCTGCAGAAAGCAAATGAGGAAAGACTCCTTGAAGAGGTGAGTGCCCCAAGTTAAGCAATTTCCCAGCAGCAGCAACAGCAGCTGCAACCACGCTGCATCCTGTTTCTTGGCAACACACTGATCTTTTTCCCAACCCCGTTTGTTTTCTCAGGGGCTGCTCCGACAGATTCCTGTAGTGGGCTCTGTGCTCAACTGGTTTTCTCCATTTCATGCTTCACCAAAGGGAAGAACATTTAACCTAACAGCAGGTGGGGTGAAACTTGATTATATCAATGATTTTGGGGGTTGAACCAACGTTAGCAACTTGCGGGAGCAATGAATTAGTAGGCCCTTCAAAGTATATGTGCAGCTGTGGTGGCTTTGAAGGAGGATGGTTATGGATGCTGTTCCTGTCCTGGTTTCTCTGCTTCTGCCTTTATGCCCTGCTGGTGACACCCTTCCAGAAGCTTCTGGTTAGCCACTGTTACAGGCAGTACAGTGGACTAGTTGGACCTTTGGTCTGATCCAGCTTGGCTCGTTATGTTCTTGTTAGCTGTGATAACTGAATAGAACTTCCAAGTTTAGTGGCAGTGTACCTTGGGGATACCACTTGATGGGGAACAGGCATAGGAAGAGGGCTATTCCCTTCGTACCCTGCTTGGGGAATTCCAGTGGCATCAGATTGGTCCTTGTAGGAGGCAGGATGGTGGAATAGATGGACGTTAAGCCAGATTCAGCAGGACTCTTCTTATAGTCATAGTCTAATAGCACATAGGATGTTTTGCATATATCCCTCTCTTCCTAAAACTTCTCAACCCCATGTGGAAAAACTGTGACTCAGCCCTTCCACATTGAGAACTGGGAGTGTTCTCTGGAAAAGCCTGGGAGGGCCATTCAGAAGTTTGCAGATAGCTTCACTTGGAGCATCTGAAGAGCTCCAGGGAAGATGCTATATTGCAGAAGTAGCATCTAATGTACCACTGTACTCAGAAGACTCAGCAGCAGCAACTTTCCACTCATGGTTTGCTTTGGAATGTTGTTGTGTTGAAATCCAAATGGAAGGTTGTGAGACAGAAGTGCCTTTGGTACAATGAAGTTCAGCTAAATAGGATCATATTATAAATACCATCCTATCATTTGGCACGTTAAACCTAGTTTTCAGGTATGATCTGAGGGGCCACTAACCAAACCCTCTTCCCTTTGCCAGGTTCTTTAGAATCTACAGAGCCCACGTACGTCTCCAAAGTGCAGGGCACTGGGAACACCCCACCTCCCACTCCCACGTCAGGCCGTGCAAAGCAGAGGTTCCCTGGTAAGTCTTCCCTTCCATCGCGTTTCAGAGAAGCTGCTGGAGAGTTTCACCGTTGGTGAGAGCCAAGTGTCTTGCTTAGAAGTAGGTCCCAGTAGAAGCCATTCCATTAGGGCAAATGGGACAATGTTTTAGAAGCTCGGAATGCTGAATCCCGTTCCCATCGTTTTCTCTTTTTTGCTGTACATGCCCAGAATCACAAATATGCCATGGGCATATCTATCTGCAACAGTACCTTACCTCCTATATGCCCACTTGATCACTTTGATCTGTGCAACTGGCAGTGTGACAGGTGCCACATAATACTCGTTCCATATTTGTAAGGAATCAATCTTTTATGGTGGAGCAGCACTTAAGCTTTGGAACTCCCTGCCACTTGACACAATCTGTTTTTAGTTTGCTGCAGATTTTATTTTATTTTATTTCTGAATGTTCTTAATGGTTGTTTTTACCGATAATTCTATTTACTTTGTAAACTGCGTTGAGTTTTGTTTTTTTTTAAATAAACAGCATAACATTTTTATGAAATATATAAATAAATGTCTACCACTGATGCCCAATCAACCTTATGAACTGGCTTGGTTTTCCATCCATAAATTCCCAACTGTGGAAACAGGCAGGCAGCATTTCAGACCTTGCCGTGACTGCGTAGCACTAAATCGAGTGTGTATATTTTGCCCCAGGACAAAAGCTGTTTAGAAGGTCCTTGAGGAACTCGGATGGGTTCAGTGAGACCAGCTCGGTGAGTCACATCGATGATCTGGAGAGGGCAGAGCAGAGGCCTGCTGCAGTTCCCCCTGCTGGGCAAGGTGATTCAAAACAGCCAGAAGAGAGCATGCTTCCAAACCCGGAAAGCCCTGAAGATTCCCGGGGCGACAAGGCGAAGGCCCTGGCAAATGACTGCACTACATCCGAGGAACAAGAGAGTCTAAGATAAAATCCAGACCCTGTGCATTTTAAGACTTTGTACAAAAAAAATGCACTCCCTCTCTAGCAGGGGCAGCCTAATGATGCATTTAAAATGTGAACAGTGCCACAGTTAGTACAGTAACGACTACTGTTAAACTTGTGATCGACTGGAGATTTTTGCACAGAGTTTAGTGGAAGAAGCCTTTTCTCCCCACCCCACCCTCTTTCGCCTTCTCTGCGGGGGGCATCGGCCTGGTTTTTCCTGTACACTTTGCCATTGTTGCTTTCTGTCCGGCTTACGTTCACATTGCCCAGGTGGTAAACAGCAGTTTCTTCGCCACTGAAGTTTGCAAATGCAGGATACAGCTTGTCTTCCAGCTGGCATCCTAAAGAATGGTTTGCTGCTTAATTTTCAAGATGCTCTACCCAGACACTTCCCTTTAGGTTGGAATGATCAATTGCACTTGGTGCTATGTGTTTTTGTAAAAAAGAAAAGAAGATTCTAACTGTTTAATAAATCTACCAACTGCTCGCTACCTTATTTTTAAATACCTATTTTTAGAGGTAAATCTATAGGCACCCCTCCATATGGTTCCTTTGGTTTTATGAATAGCCTTTAAAAAAAAAATCTGAAAGTTTGCTTCATGTGTACATATATAAGTGATTGAGCACCACTTTGGGCATTCCCTACCCACCACCACATAAACCTGCAGCAAAAGTTTTGCAGTCCGAGGCCAACACTCCTCTTGTAGGAGTATTCCTCACCATGGCTGCTGGGAACAGATATCCCACACTTTCCTGCTTCAGGCCCAGTTAGGAGACAAACCCACTGGGATAGTTTTGCTTTAGAGCAACTCACCCCCCAGAGTCTCTTTGACACCTTTCAAAAGGTATTCGTGAAACACTTTTGAGCTGACAATGTTGCATATCTGTGATGTTTCCTGTACTGCTATCCTGGATTGTTCTGATCAGTAGTTTACATTTGCTAGATCTTGTAAATACCCAGAGAAATTGTTAGGTTATTTACACTGCTGCACTATTTAAAGAAATGAGCTAACTTTTTTTTTCTTTAATCAAAGAGAAAATATTCAGAAGCCTGTTTCATCCCCCTGTTATAATGCATTCACTTTAGTGATTGCTTTAATTCTGTTCCTATTGAACTTGCATCTTTTCATGTGGTAAGAAAATCCTAGGAGTGAGTTTATGTGATCAAGCCCCAGGCCAGTCTTTGATCAATTACTTCAAAATTCATAGTTTTTGTTTTTTTAAGGGGATTGATCCCCTTTTTCCTAAAGGACCTTTCCTGGAGTTAATAGCTTCCTCCTTGCAGTGACTGGTAACGAACTACAGCCTAATCCTATACTCACACGGATGCTGAATGAAAGCATGGCAGTTTGCAAGGGAATATTATAGTGATTATATTTTGCCTTCCTAAATAATGCAGTGGCAGCACCCAGGCATAGAAAATGAACATTCAACACAAGAGGAGTCCACCATGTCATAGTGGAAGAAGTTGCTTGTCTGAACCTAGAGTGGAACTGCTTTGAAACTCAAGTAACCAAACACATAGTGAAAGTACATATAAGCTGAAGGTCAGACTGAAGGCAAAATGCACATAATTTCCCACCCTGCTATAAAGATAGTAACTTATGGTCATGGTGGTCCAAGTTACATTAGCAGTCAGTTATGTGTGTCAGGCGTGGAGAAGGTAGATGGTGTGAGGGAATGATAGTTGCAATATCCGGTTTGGTCCTTGGCCCGAGGAAGCAAACTTCTCTGAAAATAGGCTTGTAATATCCTTCAAAGTATTTTCTTTGCTAGTGGATTTTGATGAGCAAAATGCATTGGGCACTGCCTTGGTGTGTGATGAGGACTACTGTTAAGTGTACTGTTGATTCATTCTTTACTCTAAGGAACTGGGAATCCTTAAAAAACAGACAACCTTAATAGGTTTGCTTTGTTTAAATAAGAACTGGGGTGTTTTGTTTTGTTTTTAAAGTACAAATTCTCGTCTTCCTTGGCATTTTATTTGGTAAAATGAATATTAACTTGGGGTTCACTGAGGAGAAATGGGTTGAAGTTATAATCGTTAATACAAATTTTAATGTTTTTATATTGTTAAGCCAGCAGTTTTGCTGGGATACAGACCTAATTTAGATACTTCCCAAATGCTTCAATAAAGGTTCTTCAACTTGTTAGTATCTGAGTTTGTGTCAAGGTTTTCACATGTAAGCAATTCGAGAGGAAAATAAACTTTCATGCTCAGGCACATGTCTATCTTCCTGCTACTCCGAAAAGGGTTTCCCATTCATATCCATGGGATTGGCAACTCCCATCATCCCTGACCATTGGCCATGCTGGTTGGAGCTGATGGGAATTGGAGTCTGCAGGGCCAAAAGTTACACATCCCTGTAAAGTCACCTGCCAATCACTGTATTGGCAAAAGCATGTTACCTTTTTCCTGTGTACAATTTACTTCCCTCGGATAAGTGCAGATTGCTTTTCTGAGCTTCCATTTGAGATCTTTCCCCTTAAGGCCATAACTTTGCATTGGGCTCCAGTTCCTTCCGCAGATAGCTGTGCAGTGAGTTCCTTGCATGCAAACTGCTCCAGAGATTGCCACAAATAATCCAGAGATGTTCTATACTAGCTGCAATCCACCTGTTTCAAATAAAGCTATTAAGGGGGGGGGGGACACTGGGCAACTGGCTCGAGCTGGCCTTTTAATTTTTGGCAATGCCCCAGACCAACACGAAAGTGGGGGTGGGACTTAAAAAATGAGGGCTGGACCCAGAATTACAATGCTATACACAGCACTGCAAGCCTGCCAATTGTGGCTCGGGGCAAGGGGAGAATGACAGAGGACTCTTGGCTCAGAGCTCCCACAAATCCAAACATCACCCCAGAACTTGGGAAGGATTTGCATGTCTTAAGGATATTGCACCCTCCTCAGTGGCGTGACAGGGAGGCCTGTTTTATACCTTGATCCCCACACAGACAGAATCTCATCCAGTAAAAATATAGAAACCTCACGTATCTTTGTTATTATTTGAGTCTTTGAGAACTTTTTTAGGATATGCCGCTGTGCAAACAGGGCCAGCTCCCACAGTCTTGTTTCATATTAGCAAAAGGGGGAAAACGCTATTCACTGAAGTCAAGTGCAGTCTCTGCCATCTGGAATGGCTGCTCCTCCTTTGGCACAATTCACACCTTCGGAGTCTCACTCGGACTCTTTCAAAAGTCACATCTGGTCGGAAGAGACCTTCTCCCATAGGCCACTCTCATTTTTCCTGTATATCCAAGGTTTTCTGCTAGGAAACAGTGTCTTATCTGGAAAGGGATGCTCTTTTAAGTACATCAGAGTCGCTCTAATGTGGGAAACAAAGTGAGGCGGTTCAGCCAGAGGCGACGTCGAGAGATTCTGGAAAACAAATTCCAGAGTTAAAATACACCTTCGCCGCTACTTCTACCCGTCCTCCATCCCCCCACCTCCAAGACAATCACATCAGCATCAGAAAGGCCTGAAGATCCCTATCCATGGGTTAGAATGTCAGACTAGGGCTGGAGTGACCTAGGTACAAAATCTTCATTTAGTCATGAAGCTCACAAGGTGACCTTGGACCAGTTACACACACTCAGTCTAACTTGCACACAGGGTTGTTGCATTGTCAGGGTAAAGTGCTTGATGTGGGGATGCCTTTGAAAATGGTTCAGAAGCTTCACCAAGAACAGAAAGTCAGCTCCCTGACTTTTGACAGGCTTGATTCAAACAGATCATGCAACACCCATTTTGTTACAGCTACAGTGGCTGCGTTCTTCTGAGCCCAATTCAAAGTAGTGGTTTTATTCATTATTATTAAATTCCTATAGGTTTTCACCTATAAAGCTTACAGCTTATACCCCAATATATTCTGAAGCACCTCTCCTGATTATAAGCCTACCTAGAATTTATAAGGCCTTTCTCCAGATCTTGAGAAGGGCCTTTTCAGTTGTGGCTCCCCATCTGAGGAATATTGTCCCCAGCAAGGTCTGCCTGGCACCTTTGCCAACAACTTTCTGGCCTTGCCTTTCCCCTCAGGCCTCTTTCTAGACTGAGATCATGTTGCTTTGTTTTTGCTGCGCTGTCAGAGCTTCCTGCAGCTGTTGTTTTGTTTTTATGCTATAATATATTAATATTTTTTTTTAATGTGCCTAACTCACTTGGGAGAGCTTTGGGTAACAAGTGACTAACAAATCCAGTATTTTGTTTGTTTCGTTCTGTTTTTGAAAGGGAGGGGACAACCTCACATAAAGCCATTTGCCATCTTTCCCAGGAGGAAAGGTGGCAAATACATTTAACAAATAAGGGGCATGAAACTGCTTAATCTTCAGAAACGAAAGCACCCCAAGTTTCTCTGGGCATTTCATTGGGATCCCGCCACCATCTTGTTCATGAGGACCAGTTACCTGCAAGATGTGCTGATCGTCCTGGGCTAGCCAGAAGTCCACATGGGGAAAAGGCATCCAAAAGTAAGGGCCAATGCACAGTTGCTCCTTTCTCGAGTCATAAACGTTAACCATCTACAAAACAGCAATTTCAGAACAGCGTGTTATTGCCCCAAAATGAAAAGGCAACAGGAGAGTCATGTATGTATTTATCTGGAGGCTTTGCACATGTGTGCACACACACACCGTGTTTTTCGCTCTATAAGACGCACCAGACCACAAGACGCACCTCGTTTTTGGAGGAGGAAAACAAGAAAAAAAATATTCTGAATCTCAGTAGCCAGAACAGCAAGAGGGATCGCTGCGCAGTGAAAGCAGCAATCCCTCTTGCTGTTCTGGCTTCTGGGATAGCTGCGCAGCCTGCATTCGCTCCATAAGACGCACAGACATTTCCCCTTACTTTTTAGGAGGAAAAAGTGAGTCTTATAGAGCAAAAAATACGGTAATTCCTGTGTTTGCCCATGCTAAAAATACAGTCATACTTTGGATTACAGAAGCCTCAGGATACTTTTTTTGGGTTATGGACCCGCCGAAACCCGGAAGTACCGGAACGGGTTACTTCCAGGTTTCAGCAGTTGCACTTTACACATGCGCAAAGCGCCGAATCACAACTCGCACATGCACAGACGCGGTGCTGCGGGTTGCGAACATGCCTCCTGCATGGATCACGTTCGCAACCCGAGCATCCATTGTAATGATTGAATGGTGTTTGGGATTCTGATTTAAAACTCCCACAGTCTGCACTGCAAACTGAGCACCAGCTTCAGAAACGCCTGTGACGCAAGGCAGGCAAATGCCACAAGAAGTTACATCTCACAAGTAATTACATTTTCCAATCTCCCGAAAACTGAAACACGTGTCTTCTTACCTTGGCTCCCGTTAAGATACTGGCAGACCGCAGATCCACATCGGGACCCTTGTCTGGAAACGTTGCGTGGAAAATCTCTCCCGTTTTAACATTCGCAGCTGGAAAAGCAACATCGGATCACATGGAAAGGCTGTCGCAGGGGCAAATTTGCTCCCTGTTGCTCCAAACTCTTAGGATAGAGCTGAAGCCCACAAGTTAAAATTACATGAAATGAGATCCAGATTAAACATTAGCATCAGCTGCCCTATCGTACACTGCTCAGCCGTGGAACAGGTGGCCTTGGAAGGTGGTGGGGGCTCCTGGGTTAGAGCTTTCATTAGAGGTCGCCTGGCAGGGATGCAATACATCATTGATCGCGTGCATCAGTTGTGAGTTCGACTAGGTATTTTAAGTACCTGTGAACTCATATGATTCTGTATCCCATTGCAGTCATGCTCAGAGTAGTTCCACTGAAATTAATGGGCACTAGTAGCTTATGTCTTAATTTCAATGGGTATACTTTGAGAGGAACTTTACCTTCTAGATCAGCGGTTCTCAACCTGTGGGTCCCCAGATGTTGTTGGACTACAACTCCCATCATCCCTGAGCTCTGGCCTTGCTAGCTAGGGGTGATGGGAGTTGTAGTTCAACATCCGGGGACCCACAGGTTGAGAAAGATTGTTCTAGATCCATTTCAATCAAGGTTTAAACCCTGTTTGGGCAAAGAAACCGCTTTGGTCTGCCTGTATGATGATATCTGCCAGGAGACAGATAGGGGAAATGTGTCCCTGTTAATTCTCCTCAACCTCTCAGCAGCTTCCAATACCATTGACCATGAAATCATTCTGGAGCGGTTGTCCAAGTTAGGGATGGGTAGGGCACTGCTTTGTGGTGGTTCCAATTCTACCTGGATGGACTGTTTGGCCCTATGGAGCCTTCAATGTGTGGTTCGTCTGGGTTCAGTTTTATCCCCAATGCTGTTGAACATCGCCATGAAACCACTCAGCGGGGTTACCCAAAGGTTTGGAGTCCACTGTCAGCGATAAGCTGATGACACTCAGCTCTACTTCTTTACACCTGCAAGTGAGGCAGTGGAAGTGCTGGACTTGCCTTGGTAATAGACTGGATAAGAGCCAGCAAACTGAAGGTCAATCCAGTTAAGATTGAGGCACTGTTAGTGGGTGGTTCCCTAGACTGGATGGGCTAGGAGGTTGCCTGCTCTTGTTGGGCTTACACTCCCTCTGAAGGAGCGGATACACCTCTTAGGGATGCTCTTGGATCCTTTGCTATTGCTTGAGGCTCAGGTAGCCCCAGCAGCACTGAGTGCCTTCTCTCAGCTTTGGCTGGTAGCCCAGTCGCGCCCCAATCTGGACAAAGATAGCTTAACATCTGTCATCTATGCTCTGGTACCCTCTAGGTTAGATTACTGCAATACATTATATGTAGGGCTGTTAGTTTAAAGGCAAATGTTTTATATCTCCTACTTCTCTGGCACCTAAGAGAGGAGAGGAAAATGCATGGAAGAACCATAGGTTGGTCAGCCTTATTGATACAAAAGGAAACCATGGTTTTACAAAACATCTGAACTTGGATTAAAATTAGAAGTCCAGGAAAAGTTTAAATTTCTGATCTGGTGAAAGCAGACAATATACCTACCGGAATAGGATCTTCTCCTTTAGCAAAAAAACAAAACAAAACAAAACCCTGGAGATTTCAAAAGGCAGAGTGTGGAAACCTCTCATTAAACCATCTGCATCATTTGTAGCGAGCTTGATAAATTGACCCCAAAATGTGAACGTTACTCACCAATTCCATAAATGAATGGCAAATGTTTGCCTTTCTCTTGACGGTCATTTAATTCTGTTATTTAAAAGAGAGGAGGAGAGAGGGAAGGAGAGATATAACAATAAAACCTCTGATTCTTCCACGGAAGAGGACACGTTTAAAAAACAACAACACTGAGCTTGGGAAGAAACTGAGATACAAGTCCCTGCCAGGTATACACAAATATAGGACTCATCAAATATTCATTCAAATTTGTGACATCAGTCTGGGGTTGGGAGATGCTACTTTTAAGGATAGTCTCCCCGCAAGGTGACCTGAAAGTCAAAGAAATGCAAAAATACAACGCGGAAATCCTTCTCCAGAACAAGTACTGGGATCTGACATCAGCATGCATTGTTACATATGGCTATAGTTGCCATATGCATGCCATACATTTAAAGCATGATACAGTACTGCTTTAGGGATGCAGGTGGCGCTGTGGGTTAAACTACAGAGCCTAGGACTTGCCGATCAGAAGGTTGGCGGTTCGAATCCCCACGACGGGGTGAGTCCCGTTGCTCGGTCCCTGCTCCTGCCAACCTAGCAGTTCAAAAGCACGTGAAAGTGCAAGTAGATAAATAGGTACCGCTCTGGTGGGAAGGTAAACACAGTTTCTGTGTGCTGCTCTGATTTGCCAGAAGCAGCTTAGTCATGCTGGCCACATGACCCGGAAGCTGTACGCCGGCTTCCTCAGCCAATAAAGCGAGATGAGCGTCGCAACCCCAGAGTCGGTCATGACTGGACCTAATGGTCAGGGGTCCTTTATCTTACAGTAACTGCTTTAGCAGAAACAGCTTTTCCCAAAGGATCCTAGGAACAGAAGTTTGCTAAGGGTGCCGAGAGTTAGGAAAACCTTATTCTCTCACAGAGCTACAATTGCCAGAGTGGTTTTTCAATCAACCAATCAACTGATTGCTCTTCCCAGGGAACTCTGAGAGCTGTAGCTCTGTGAGGGGAATAGGGGTCTTCTAACAACTCTCAGCACCCTTAACAAACCACAATTCCCAGGTTTCTTTGGGGGAAGACACAACTGATTAAAAGTGGCATCACGGTGCTTTAAACGTATGGTGCGGATGGCGCAAAAACACCTTAGGCCAGGTAGCTGAGAAGATGGGAAGCAGAGGAAAGTTGCCCATTTGAAAGTTACCTGTCACGCAGAAGGTCACTAAATGGACATTATCTTGCAAACGGTCAAACGCTCCTAGGAATAACAAGAGGGGAAAGTGTGAGACCTGCGCAACAGAATGAGATATTTCCAGGCTACATAGAAAGAGTTCTTTTTTAAAAAAGAAAAAAGGCAACATTGGATAAAAATCCTACATTAGTCCCACTCAAAGTAGACCCACTGAAATTAATGGACATGACAGGTGCTGGCCTATTAATTTCAGTGGGTATCCTGAGTGGGAGCTGGTTGACTCTAAGCCATGCTAATAACCAATTTGTTCTACTTTAAGCAGTCACGGTTTCCCCAAAAGACTCTGGGAACTATAGCATGTAAAGGTGCCAAGAATTGCTAGGAGACCCCTATTCCCTCACAGAGCTACAATTTCCAGAGTGGTTTAACAATCAATCCCTCTTACAAGGAAACTCTGGGGATTGGTGCAAACAGGGCTTAAACCATGGGTAGGCAAACTAAGGCCAGAGGGCTGGATCCAGCCCAATCGCCTTCTAAATCCGGCCCACGGATGGTCTGGGAATCAGCATGTTTTTACATGAGTAGAATGTGTGCTTTTATTTAAAATGCATCTCTGGGTTATTTGTGGGGCATAGGAATTTGTTCCATTGTTTTTTTAAAAAAATATATAGTCTGGCCCCCCACAAGGTCTGAGGGACAGTGGACCGGCCCCCTGCTGAAAAAGTTTGCTGACCGCTGGCTTAAACCTTGATTGAAATGGGAATTGCTGCGGCCTCAGAGCCATATCAAGCAGGCTCATGACTCTCATAAGGCTCCTAACTCTAGGGCAGTCCTTCTCAACCTTGAGTCTCCAGATGTTGCTGGTCTAGCCAGCAGGGCCAGTAGTCAGGGACGATGGAGTTGTAGTTCAAGTTCACCTGGGAGCCCATGGTTGAGAAAGGCTGCTCTAAGGTGTCTACTCGGGCATCATGCCAAACCACAGTAGCAAAAAGAAAGAAAAAGGCCCCAAACCATGGTTTGCAAACCCACTGGAAACTGCTGTCAGATTCTAGTTTGCCAGCTGATCAGAAACCGTGGTTTGCCAGCTCAGCCAGGCCACACTTAAACGTCCTTCCACCGCTTGATGCAATGTCTGAATCCAGTCTCTGTGGCAGAGGCTGACCGGCATCCTCAGGGGCAGGGCTTAAGTGCCAATCATTACTCTTTGTCCCTCCCCATGGAGGACCTACATGCTGGATTTGGTGTGAGCCCTTGCTATCCCCAACAGCGTAAACCTCTCAGAAGCTCTGCAAGCTTTACCAGCATCCAGTCGGAATTCTAAACTTTGACAGAGGGAGTAGGAATGCAAACTTACTCAGGAGCTGATTGGTAAGTCGCTGGGATAAGTGCCTGTCATCGCTGAATCCTCCAATCAAGTGTACTTCCAACCTAACAACAAGGACGGAAGCTGGAGATATAACCTGTTATCACCGGTAGATTAATTGACTAAAGCCTTAGTTGAATGGGATCCACTGAAATTTAAAATCAAGCACTTTATTCATTTATTTACTTTTACTCTATCTTGATTCTGGTTAATTGATATAATAGGAAGAAGAAGAAGAGGAGTTTGGATTTGATATCCCGCTTTATCACCACCCGAAGGAGTCTCAAAGAGGCTAACATTCTCCTTTCCCTTCCTCCCCCACAACAAACACTCTGTGAGGTGAGTGAGGCCGAGAGACTTCAGAGAAGTGTGACTAGCCCAAGGTCACCCAGCAGCTGCATGTGGAGGAGCGGAGACGCGAACCCGGTTCACCAGATTACGAGTCTAATGCTCTTAACCACTACACCACACTGGGAATGTAAAATAAATTATTACAGGTTTCTGTCGTCCGTCCGTCCCGTCCCCACTTATTATTGAGTGGTAACAAACTTATCACAGTTTATTTCATCTCAAATTTCCTTAAACACTGTCAAAAAGGCATACATATCTGAAGAGTTGGAGGGGCAGTGTGTCCTAGTGGTTACAGTGGCTAGACGAGGGTTCAAATGCCCACTCGGCCGTGATGCTCACTGGGTGACCTTGCACCAGTCACTACCTCTCAGCCTAACTTACCTCACAGGGTTTTTGTGGGGATTAAATGAGGAAGTGGAGGAGACCCACGTATGCCACCTTTAGCGCCTTGGAGAAAAAGGTGGGGGTATTAAATATAAATAAAATATCCATATTAAGTAAATTAACTGTTAGTTGATCATCTGCCCTTTTCCAGTTTGCTTGACAGCCACCAAAGTTAAAGAGAAAAGCTGACCTTCCACATTCCATGTTAGGAGAAAGCACTTTCACTGCATTTGTGATTAACAAAACTTCTGTCTCCGTATCCGATCCATCGCAGTGAGTCAAACAGATAGCCCCGCTGCCTGAGGGAAACAAAAATACAATATGGATGGCCTGCATGTTCCAGGCAATGGCAACTAGAGTCTGCAATTGCTGCCTGTATGCTATCAGGTTCAAGGTACCTGTATTACTTTAAAAGATAAAAAGGTAAAGGACCCCTGGACCAGTCAAAGGTGGCTGAGGGAGCTGGTGCTTGTCCACAGACAGCTTTCCAGGTCATGTGGCCAGCATGACTAAACTGCTTCTGGCGCAACAGATATGTAGCGCTCCAAGCTTATCTGGAGCTCAAAGCCCTCCCTGGGCCACACCCCAGAGTTTATACTTGGTTAAGCATGTCCCTCAACTCTTAAAATGCTTCTTGTCTTCCCGGATGCTTGGATGTCATCAGCCAAAACCTGTTGTACTGGCTGAAAAACCCTATAAATCAGAGGCATCGGAATCCAGGGGCATAGTTCAAAAGCAGCAAGGAACCCAGAGGCCAATGACATACCTGTGTGTCTGAGGACCACCAAATGGCAGGTGGTTGCATCATCTGATCCGAGAATAGAGACAGAAGCTGAGGGAAAAGGAGGAGAAGGAAAAGTGAGGTCCTGGCGGCTATTTCTTAACTTTTGGATGGACCTTCCTTAACGCCAACCTACCATCCTTAGGAGTGGTGGCTGCAAATTCTCTCTGCTGGACGTAGAGAAGTCCTTTGGGGCCCACTGATTGAGCAGGCTGACTTCTTAAGATTTTGGCTTGTTCCTGTAGAAAATGGGGAAACAAAGTCATATTTAGGTTCCCAGCTAGCACAATCATTCTGAGATCAGGAGCCCTCAATGCTGAAGATGCACCTACTTAGGCAGGCATGCCCTCAGAAGCATGATTTTGGGACGAGGTGGTCTACAAATAAATAAATCATTTCTGGCACCTAAATCAGCAAACAAAAACCCAAGAGCTTTCCTTAAGAGTTGGAAGGGGCCTTGAAGAGCATCTGGTCCAACCCCCTGTAATGCAGGAATATGCAGCTGTCACTTACGGGGATCGAACCTGCAGCCTTGGAGTTATCAGCACCAAGCTCTAACCAATGGAGCTATCCAGCTGTCAAAACAAATCTTCCGGGCCAAATTACAAATCACTTGGAACTGCATAGGGGATTTATTCCCATAAACACACCAGGGTGTAACAAACATGGGGTGGGGGAGGGAAGAATTCAGCCCATGGTGATGTACCAATATTGGGCCATTTTGTGAGGACACATCAAAAGCCAGCCACTTCATCCTATGGGCCAAGATGGTGACAACCAGGCATGGGCTGAATTTTCCTTCATGGAGTGCCTGCTTGCAATAAATTCCAAAACAGGGGTCACAGACATGCTGCCTGCAAGTGCCAATGTTGCCACCAGTACCTATTTTGGTGGCCAAGAAAGATCTCAGTCAATCTCTCCACAAAAAAATCCACAGTTCACAAGAGACCTTTGGTTTTCCTGCCCAGTTCCTGTTTGCACTAGCTTGGCCTCTCCCACATTGGGAACCTTCCCAATCATGAATTGAACCAACATTGAACATCCTTTTCCATTCCAAATGGAGCAGAGGTACAAAAAGCTCTCTATAAGAGGTTGGATGATGTGGGTGCATTCTCCCCCACTGACAGGGAAAACAAGCCCACACCATATTTTAGATGTGGCAGCCATTTTGTGATGTCTCTCCTCTTTCACAAACGTACACATACAGTAGCCATTTTGTGGTTTAGTGGTTGGAACATCGGACTGGAATCTGGGATACCAAGATTCGAATCCCCACTCAGCCATGGTGCTCTCTAGGTGACCTGCATCTCACGTCTAACCTACTCACATGGCTGCTGTGAGGATAAAACCATGACTGTCATCTTGAGCGCTTTGGAGGACTATGAAAGTGAAAAGAAATAAGCAAGATATAAAAGCCATTCCAAAATTCCAGACTGGCCCCCAAAAGGTGGGCGGCCCCCGTTAGGTACATAGGAAAAAACCTGTTTCTCAAGTATTTCAGGGAGCAGGGGAGAAAATCAGTGAAGGTTTGAGGGAGAAGGGCATGAAAAGAACATCTGCAAAAAGAGCAGGGGTGGGGAAATTAGGTTGCATTTTTTTTTAAAAGGGCAGGCCGGTGGAGAAAAGCCTGAAAGCAGCCCATGCAAAATAGAAGTTGAGAGTTACCTTACATCAGGACATTCAAAATAAATTAAAAGTCACAAGTTCTCAAGTCATTAACACCATTAACCCCAAACAATGGCAGCTTAAATGTGCAGCATATTTGACTGACTGTATTTATATCCTACTTTTTTCTCCATGGCACATACATGGTTCTTCCCCTCATTGTTTAATCCCCACAACAACCCTGGGAGGTAAGGACACCCAGCGAGCTTCATGGCTGAGTGGGGAACTGAACCCTGTTCTCCCAGACCCTAGCCCTCTAACCCAGGCTTCCTCAAACTCGGCCCTCCAGATGTTTTGAGACTACAATTCTCATCATCCCTGACCACTGATCCTGCTAGCTAGGGATCATGGGAGTTGTAGGCCAAAAACATCTGGAGGACTGAGTTTGAGGAAGCCTGCTCTAACCACTGCACTGCACTGACTCTGTATTTAAGCTAGAAGACACCACCTTTTGGGAGCATCCATGCACCCTGGCATTGCGTTCCAAACACCTGTGTCCCAGTGCATATTTGCTCAGAAGTAAGGCTGCAATCCTTTTCTACACTAGGGGTGGATGTAAAAACATATAGCTTTCCGGATGCTGCTGAACTACAACTCCCATAATCGCCAGCAAGCTTGGCCAACAGACCATTTGATTGTGGAAGCCGACCCTGGTGGTCCCTTCAAAGTCTACAAGACTGCGATCAACATCTGGAGGCCAAAATATCCCCGCAATGCTGCTTTACAAGCACACACACACTTACCTGAGAGTCATTCCCATTGAACTCGATGGGGCTTACTTCAGAGTAAGCATGCACATGATTGCACTGGCGTTGTTTCTAAAAAAAAACCAACCCTCCCATAGAGTTCAGTGGCGCTACTTTCCAAGGTAAGCGGTGCACAGAGACGCAGCCTCCGAAGGGCACCAGAGCAGAGCAAACGAAAGACATTTCATTTTATTTTAAATATCTGCATCTAAGGACGCACCGTCCAACTCACAGCCTCAGCCCTGCCCCCCCTTTCTTCTCTCTTCTATTCATGAATAATCCCTATAACCAGCTGCCAGCTCACCTCCAGCTCCGGGAAGGTGTAGATCAGCTCCCTCGTGGGGTGGGACAAGTCGACCCGCTCCCCATTGACCAGCAAAGGCATCTCGGGGAAGCGCCCAGCCAAGGAGCCGCGGAACTTCCTGCCGGGGACTCTCAGCTGTGCGCCACGAGGGCGAGGCCAGACCGGGCTGCAAAGGGCGCTGGGAAATGTAGTCCGCGGGTGCATGGGGAAGAGGGCGGGGCGGCGGGGGAGGAGGATCGGGGGAGCCCTCGGGGTCAGGGTTTAGCGTCTATTCCAGCCCGAGGGCCACTTTCCTCCAAGGTCAATCTTCGGGGAGCCGCATAGCAGCGGTGGGCAGGGCCAGAAGCTAAAGTGGGCAGAGCAATGCCTTTCTGTATTATAGGAGCTTTTTCCCCCTTGCATGCCTAATACCTTTTAAAAAGCCATTTGTGTGTGCATAAGCACTCATGCACACAGTCCCATCAGCTGCATGTGATATATATATGACATATGACTGTTAAGATTTATTTAATATTTCATATCCCGCTTTCCTATTAAACGACCAAACAACAACATCCCGCTTTCCTATTTGGATAATATTAGTTCGCAGGGGAAAACATAGGTATGGAAAAGAAGGTCACTTCACCCAAGAAGGGGTTCATGGGTAACGACTAAACTCTCAGAAGAGGAATGGGATTGTTGTACATTTGGGGAAAACTGGCCTGTGGAACAGCCCAGGTGATGGAACTCAGAGCAAGCCCTCAAATTGTCAAGTCGTTTAAAGCTAAGGGAGTGTCATTAAATTACAAACTGAATCACAGTCCCTTTTTTAAACAAAAAAACCCCACAACTACTTTTTTTACAAAACAGGTATGTTGCACGAGAACACCAAATACGATATTATTAACAACAACAACAATTTTATTATTTGTACCCCACCCATCTGACAGGGTTGCCCCAGCCACTCTGGGCAGCTTCCAACAGAGTATACAAAAATATACAGTGGTACTGTTCCTCGGTTTAAGAACAGCCCTGTTCACGAACTATTCGGTTTACAAACTCCACAAAAGTAGTGTCCCGGTTTTCAAACTTTACCTCAGTCTAAGAATAGAAGCCGAATGGTGGAAGGGCACCAGTGGTGGGAGGTCTTATTAGGGAAAGCTCGCCTTGGTTTAAGAATGGTTTCAGTTTAAGAACACACTTCCGGAACGGATTAAGTTTGTAAACCGAGGTATCACTGTACTCTGCATTCCATAAAACAAAAGCACACAGAACATCATGAGAATGACAATGAGTCCAGAAAATAATTTATAGCAGCTAGGTGCAACATAGCTTATCAAAATTGTTATAGTAACACAGGATCTCACACACCTCGATTTGCTAGTGTGTGCAAATTAACTTCTCGGCAGCCTGCCCCTTATTCTTAAGCATCCTTTGCAAGACTGCCTTGCATCAACAGGCCTTTTCAACAGGACAGATCTTATGTCAACTCCTTACTGACCTTTCTTGCTTTCTTATGACAGTTGCAATTTTTACATCCGCTCTACACCGCTTTGACGCTTTCTATACAAGTTAGTGGCATATAAAATATTTTTTAAAATAAATAAATAAAAGCTACGCCCCTCCCATTTCTTGCTTTTGTGGTTGGTTGGTTGGTTGGTTGGTTGGTTTTGTTTTTTGAATAAGTGCCTGTGCTTTACAGCCCGTGGGCTCGTTTCAGACTCTCCCCTTGCCCCTGAGCAAGAGGAATAGCTGCTCAAAGTGTTCCTTGGAACTGGCTGTCTATCTATCTCACTGGGCAGCTGGGAGGTTAGGGAACTGACTGTTTGCCCTAAAGGGAGAGGACTCTTAAGAGGTGGAAGAACTTAAAGCAAGCCACTGTCACTGGAAACAAAACAAAACAAAAAGCCCAGTTAAGCTAGCCCTTTTGGGTAGGGCTGCCAATTCACCAAAAACAACTCACAAAAACAGCAGCAGGAGGAGGAACACCAAACACACCTGAAAGTGCTTTGCTCTGATGCCACCCATCATCTTACCTGCAGACAGCAGCACCAAGAGGGATTGTCTGGGCCTTCTCCTGCATAAGGACACCTAGGCATGGCAACTGCTGTGATAGGAATTTTATGGTCTTAGATATATGGTAATGTTCATAAGTGTACCAACGAAGCACATACATAGATCACCACAGGAAGGCCAACCTGGAACCATTTTGATTCCTAAACTGAGGAAATGTTTTCTCTGCATGGTCAAACTGGAAAAGCCTCCCCATTGTCTCTTTCCTCACAAATCCTGTCTTAAGGATATGTCTGTTTGAATAGGCTGTGAGCCTGTGACCTGGCCAGGAACTAAGTATTTATCATTGAAGGGGTACAGTTAGGGTTACCCCAGAAAGCCCTAAAAACTGTTTGTGAATTCCCCCCCCCCCAGCCAGGCCTCGGCGTACGCATTTTAAAAACTGCAATTTCCTCTAAGACAAAAAGCACAAGCTAAGCAGTCCTCTTTGTAACAAAAACGCTGTAACAAACCCAGAGCTGAGAACAGAAAACCTTTCGGTTCCCAGATAGAAGCAACCTTGTCCTGGTACATTGATGTGCAACATACTTCCGGGAACAGAGCCAGGGAACGGAAAAAAGCAACATTCTATGTAAGAATCTGTGAAGGGGGAGAGGGAAAAGGGGTTTGAAAAAAAGGATAAAACCTGCTTGTAAAATGTTTTCGGTGCGGCCTGTCTTTTGTGAACTGAATCACACAGGTGCCTCTGCCCTTCCGGATGGCAGAATAAAACGCTCTTTCTCTGGATTAACCCCTTGGTGTCGTTTGGCTCCTTTTGTCTCTGCTCGGGTGCAACAATTATTCCTACCCATGGATTAAAAAGGCTACATATTTCTGGTGCATTGGCCGGGAATAAGCACGTTCCCCGAGATCGAGGGACAAAGAGGTCCAGGGCGTCACTGCAAGGCGAGCAGCTCAGGATCCTGGTTCAACAGTTCCAGCGCGCATCCTGCCAACTTCGTGGGAGGGACTGGCCACCCGTTCCTGAGTGGACACGCGACAAGTGACGGAGAGAAAGAGCAACGGCCGTGCAGAAAGAAGGTACCTCGAGGAACAAGGTAAGCTCCACAGGGATAGGTGGGAGCAAAAAGAGAGTCTGATCAACTCCGCCAGCAGGGTAGAAGAAGTGCCACTGGTTTTGGTATTGCCCAGAAAAGCAGCAAAAAGGGTGCTGCAGGGCCCCGGTCGAAGTCTAAGCGCTGCCGGTTGTGGTTCTTTTTGTGTCCAGAAGAAGCAGTAGAGTGCTCTTGGGCCCCGGTCGAAGTCTAAGCGCTGCCGGTTATGGTTCTTTTTGTGTCCAAAAGAAGCAGTAGAGTGCTCTTGGGCCCCGGTCGAAGTCTAAGCGCTGCCGGTTATGGTTGGTTTTGTGCCCAGAAGAAGCAGTAGAGTGCTCTTGGGCCCCGGTCGAAGTCTAAGCGCTGCCGGTTATGGTTCTTTTTGTGTCCAAAAGAAGCAGTAGAGTGCTCTTGGGCCCCGGTCGAAGTCTAAGCGCTGCCGGTTATGGTTCTTTTTGTGTCCAAAAGAAGCAGTAGAGTGCTCTTGGGCCCCGGTCGAAGTCTAAGCGCTGCCGGTTATGGTTCTTTGTGTGTCCAAAAGAAGCAGTAGAGTGCTCTTGGGCCCCGGTTGAAGTCTAAACGCTGCCGGTTGTGGTTATTTTTTGGGGGGGAAAGGGGATTGGGGAAGGTGCATGGGTTTTTGTTTTTTTCTGAATGTGCGTGTGGGGACACTCCAGTGAATGTTTTGAGTGTGTGAGATGTTGAAAGCAACGTCTGGCCTGTGACTGAGTGAGAGAAATTACGTTAGGAGGGCTGAGTGTCCCAGTGTCCCCAGGATCCCAGAGTCATGGGAAATAAAAGCAGTAAAACAATTCTTGAGACACCACTACAGAGCTTTCTGGAAAACTGGAAAAGTGCCATGAAAGCAGAAGAGTGGGGATGTAAATTCAAAAAAAGCAGTCTCCAACATTTATGTGAAGTTGACTGGCCTTCGTATTTACCAGAATGGCCTCCTGGAGGATCCTTTGATCCAAACTTGGTCAACATTTTATGGAGTAACATTTTCAAGGCCCACACAGATCAGATTCCCTATATTTCTATCTGGAAAGCCAATGTGGATCAAAATCCCTCATGGCTTCGGAAAAATAGAATTGTGACTGCCCAAGTCAAACTGTGTTCAATACAATTACAAGTTTGAAAAAACAGCAGTCTGGCCAGTCCCAGAAGAACAGTCCCAGAAGAAGAGGAGGAAGGAATAATAATTTGCACCCTCCACCCTATGCAGCAACTGCACCAGGGCTAAATGAGGTTCCCCTTACCCAACCCCCTTTTGATGCAAGCAAGGAAGGTGATGATGATGGTGATGATGATGACTTCAGAAAAACTCTAGATAAAGAGATAAGATGGACTAGTAAGCAGTCTGACAGAGTGTTCCAGTATGTAGAACCGTTTAAAACAGTGAGCTGGATGTGGCTTCTTGGTTCTAGAAGCAGCACAATGCAAGGATGTGAATTGGCAGACAGAAAGAAACAGAGCAGAAGGCTTTGAGAGTCGCATAGGACAGAACTGTTAAAAAAAAAAAAAAAGAGACAATTAAACCCAAGGGATTGAAAACCCTGGGATTACAATACTGACCATTGAGGAAATCCGCAAGATACATGCCCTCAGGGCAGCGGACAATACTGATGTTGCAATTGAGGCAGCTAAAACTCCACTTTGATGGCCCACCCACTGACTGTACGACCCCCTGGAGTCATCCGATGTACAGGACCACAGACCTCCAAGCACTTTTTAAATCAGAATCCTTCTTTCGAAGAAGACCCAGCCAAAATAATTAGGGGTTTGTCTTCAAGCAGCCAGCAGCCAAAAATGCAAGAGGGTGTCCACGGGAGGGAAAGAAGACGCCTAGGGAAGAAGCCAGTGCACCATCTGCAGGCAAAAGATGCCCACAGGCCCCACACCCGACACACTCCACCCCCACAGGCTGGGAACAATAAGATTTCTCAAAAATGATTTCTTCTCATCTCTATTCTTGCTAAAAGACTGTTGCAGCTAGAAGCAAGTGAACTAACTGTTTCTAACATTCATTCATGCAAGTAACAGGACATCAGCTTTTTTTTTTGTTTTCCCCTTGTGCCAGGCGCTTGGAGGTAGCTTCAGAGCGTTATCTCTTGGCTGCTATCCCAAGAGGAAAATGCTGCATTCTCACCAACCAGCTACCCTGAACCCCACACTGTCTGGATTTATGGTTCAGCCACAAAAAAACCCAGAAGGCCAAGGGTTACCCACCCCCCTTGCCCCAAGCACTAACCTGAGGAAAGTGACTTTCTTAAAAGCAAGTGAATGCTTTCTGTGAACTTTGTCAAGTTTTACTTTTTAAGGTGCAATTTTATTCTGAAAAACAAGCTGCAGCATAACATAGGAATTTTGAAACTTTGATACTTTGCCAGAAGCAAGGGAACACATTGGACACTAGCAAACTTGGCAGATGAAAACTGAAATTTGCAACATGTTTTACAGGCCACGAGAGCTCTGAAATTTAGAGCACACGAATGAGACTTTTAAAAAAAAAATCTCAGCTGGCAAAACTAAACCCAAGGAACAGAACTGTTAACCCCTTGCGAAGTTTCCTGCCAAGCATACCCTTTTGAATTAATGTTTGCTAGGCCTATACCTTAGGTGCAAATGCTATCTGTCAATGTACAGTCGTTCTGCCGTGTGTTTCTTTTTCTCTTCTCTTGACAGGTAAACCGGCCAGAGGCTGTCCTGTTTCTCTACAGCTGTTAAAGTCACCAGCATCTGTGACACTGCACTGGCCCCTTCGACTCACCCCAGACGCCCAGACATCGCTCCAGCCTTGTTGGAAGGGATCCAAGACGTCCAACGCCCACAAGACGCCCCGACGCCCCCAGACCTCAGCCCTGCTCACGTCACTCTGGAAGCTGACATTTTGCACGGCTCAAGAATCCAGCATGGATTGAAAGAGGACATTTTCACATTTTCTTTCCTTTCCTTTTGCATAACTGAACTTTATTGAAGGTACCTGGGCCTGCTTTGCTTTACGCCACCCCTGCAGAGGAGGGTGTCTAGTGAGTCTCTTCTTTCAGCGTAATTACACCCCAGCCCACTCTCTAGCACTTACCTAAGCCCCTCCACGTGCATACAATGGCTCAAATACGACTGTGGGTCCCCGTGCTGGTATTTCTGCTGCCTTTGACCTTTGAAATGCCAATACCACTCACAGTGACCAGACAACTGCTGCAATCGTGGGGGGCCCACCACACATATAATAAGTGGATTCAGGTTGCTGAGATGGTTGCATTCTCTGCAAATCGGACCAATTGTGCCGTTTGCACTCTGGCCCCTGTAGATGCTCTGGGAGGAATGCCACTCCTCCCTGTGCCTTGGAATGAATCCTTGGTTACAACTCCACTTGTTGCCTTCCAGCCTCTGGGCAACCATTCTTCTTTATGGAATCATTCCATCCCTTTCCAGGTTCACAGGATCACTGGCTGCCTTTGTGTCAACAAATCAAATGACGCAAATGACGCTCAGACCTATGTGGGCACTTCCCACTGTGATCGTACCTTCCCAGCCCCAACTAACATGCCTGAGTCCAAGACAGGAACTTTTTCTGGTTCCAAATTGACTGCATGCCTGGCCCGCTTGCTGACAGGCACCATATCTGCCCATGGTCAGGACGTTTACTGCGTGTGTGGCAGAAAGGCCTATCATGCCCTCCCAAGAGGATGGTATGGGGTCTGTTTTCCAGCCTATTTAATACCCCCCATGTGGATTCCTGACCAGATATCCTCTGCACCCCCTAGAAGGAGGCATTCGGCTGACCTGGCAACACTTGCAGGTGGCAGCTCCCAGGATTGGGGCCAAAATCAGTGGCCTCCGGAAAGGATATTGGCCCATTATGCTCCAGCCTCCTGGAATCGGGGAGAGAAAATCTCTGGGGCAAGGGGGCCAATCTATAACTTGAACCGCATAATCAGACTCCAGGCAGTGGTAGAGATTGTTGCTAACACGACAGCCACGGCCCTTAGGCTAATTGCCACGCAATTGGATGAGACACGCAATGCGTTTCTCTCAGTCCGATTAGCGTTGGACTTTCTCCTGGCGCAACATGGCGGCTTTTGTGCAGCATTAAATCTCACAGGTGGGGCCTGTTGTTTTAACATCTCTGATCATGGTGAGGCCATTCGCAATTTGGCAGCAGGACTTGAAACAGTGGCCCATATTCCTACCCAAACTTGGGAGGGATGGGACATGTCATGGCTTGACTGGTTGCCAAAACTAGGATGGGTATAAGGCCTGTTTTTGCTGCTGCTTGGCCCACTTTTCATTTTGCTAATTTTTTGCTTTTCTGTACCTTGCTTGCTGCAATGCTTGCATACAATGACACGCAATATGATTTCTCGCATGCTTCGCCCCCAGATTATAGCTCTGACCCGAGAATATCAGCCTGTGCCTTCCTGGGACGAGCCTTTTTGAGAAAAAGGCTGTCCAAAATTGAGAGGTATGGAATGAAGGGGTACAGTTAGGGTTACCCCAGAAAGCCCTAAAAACTGTTTGTGAATTCCCCCCCCCCAGCCAGGCCTCGGCGTACGCATTTTAAAAACTGCAATTTCCTCTAAGACAAAAAGCACAAGCTAAGCAGTCCTCTTTGTAACAAAAACGCTGTAACAAACCCAGAGCTGAGAACAGAAAACCTTTCGGTTCCCAGATAGAAGCAACCTTGTCCTGGTACATTGATGTGCAACATACTTCCGGGAACAGAGCCAGGGAACGGAAAAAAGCAACATTCTATGTAAGAATCTGTGAAGGGGGAGAGGGAAAAGGGGTTTGAAAAAAAGGATAAAACCTGCTTGTAAAATGTTTTCGGTGCGGCCTGTCTTTTGTGAACTGAATCACACAGGTGCCTCTGCCCTTCCGGATGGCAGAATAAAACGCTCTTTCTCTGGATTAACCCCTTGGTGTCGTTTGGCTCCTTTTGTCTCTGCTCGGGTGCAACAATTATTCCTACCCATGGATTAAAAAGGCTACATCATTACAAAAGACTGGCCAGGCTACTCAGGAAATCCAATCAAGTAACCTGCTAGACAGGAGATAAACAACAACAGGAGAAAAACAATATTAAAATTTCTGTGATGCAGGTGGGATGTATCTGAGGGGTGGTCTTAGGTTACACCCCTTCTGTGATGTATGTATGATGTTTCTGGGGGTGGTCTTGATCTACAGTAGGGCAATTTCAAAAGTTCATATAAGGCTTTGCACACCATTTTTTTGGGTCCTCCTCCTCTCCTGCGTGTGAGGGGAGCACCTTGTTGCAACAGATCAATAAAGATCAAGCTTACTAGCTGCTTTGCTTCTCAATACTCTCTGGTTGGCCTCTGCTATTTTCTCCTACCAATAGGGAACCTATGTAAGGACTCTATATGGGCTCTTGGATACCCCATAAGGGAAAAGGGCAATTTTTTTTATTTACAACAGTGCTGAGGTGGCCACACATACCTGAGAAAGCCAGCAGCTCCAAAAGAAGCGATTTGGGGCTTATTCCAAGAGAGACCACAATTTTTAAGCAAAACCTTCGATTCCGAAATGTGTTGCCATACAACCGGGTTTCCCCGGACTCCCCCCCCCCCCCCAGTTTGCAGTATTTCCCCCTGACGCTATTTGCAATGTCAGAATCCCATATATGTCTGGGAAAAGCTGGACATTTGGCAGCACTCGTTTTCTGAAATGGGGTGGGGGGGACGCAAGTTAAGAAACAGGAGAATCTTAAGGCAGAAATGAAAGAACACCAACTGTTATGTACTGAAGTTCTCGCCCTGGCCACCAGGAGTATTGTCTATGTAGTTTTCACTCAGGTCCACATCAGTTATTTTAGGCGGGAAACCCTGGGTTGTTGTTGCTACATTGTCGACAGCTGGCTGCCTATAAAAGCAGGCCGGCTGAGCTGTTTGCTGTTCAGTTCTGTCCAGCTTACAATAAAGAGCTGCTTGGGAGAAATCGCTGTGTCGTCTGCTATGTTCGCCCACAACTAACACTGGCGACGAGGATGGGATCGATGGACAACAGAGCACAGCCAGATGCGGCCACCCTCTGAGATGAGCTGAATCACAGAGCTGAAACACTGAGCGAAATCACGGAGCAGAACCAATTCAGAGCTGACCGTTCTGGCTAGAGCACAGTGTTCCATCCATTGCCTCCACGTTGGCATCAGAACCATGGCTTCACTCGTGCCTCTACCGCCATTTGCCCCAGCCTCTGAATCATGGGACTCCTACCTCGCTCGGTTCGACTGCTACCTCCAAGCAAATGAGCTGACAAGAGGGTCTGTAGAGCAGAAGCGGGGCCTCTCCTCAGCCCTTGTGGCCCTGAAGTGTTTGCGACGGCCTGAGCATTGGTTGCGCCTCTAGCAGTCTAGGCAGCACCTTGGGACACGATTCAAGAGAAGCTCCGCAACCACTACGCCCCAAAGCCGTTCAAGATTGCTGCCCGCCATGCGTTCTACCACCGGAACCAGGCAGAGGGGGAGTCAATCAACAACTACACCACCGCCCTCTGACAGGCTGCAATGCACTGCGAGTTCTGAGACTTAGACAATGCCCTGATGGATCAAATCGTCTGCGGGGTCCGGGACATCCGTCTGCAACGGCATCTCCTCGCCAAGCCAGACCTCACGCTGCAGAAAGCCACTGAGGAGGCTGTGGCCTCAGAAGCTGTTGAACTCTCCGCCCAGGAAATCCACAAGGCCAGTAGACCGTATTTAAAGGACTATGTTGTTGGACATGTAACACTGTTGGTCTAATGGAAGTATGTGAAATGTAACTGATATGCTTTGTGCTTAATTGAACCATTACGCGTAGTGCTGTATATAAGGAAACCATTACGATTGTAACTAACGCCTTATCTTGGTGGGGAGGGGTGTTATGTACTGAAGTTCTCGCCCTGGCCACCAGGAGTATTGTCTATGTAGTTTTCACTCAGGTCCACATCAGTTATTTTAGGCGGGAAACCCTGGGTTGTTGTTGCTACATTGTCGACAGCTGGCTGCCTATAAAAGCAGGCCGGCTGAGCTGTTTGCTGTTCAGTTCTGTCCAGCTTACAATAAAGAGCTGCTTGGGAGAAATCGCTGTGTCGTCTGCTATGTTCGCCCACAACTAACACTGGCGACGAGGATGGGATCGATGGACAACAGAGCACAGCCAGATGCGGCCACCCTCTGAGATGAGCTGAATCACAGAGCTGAAACACTGAGCGAAATCACGGAGCAGAACCAATTCAGAGCTGACCGTTCTGGCTAGAGCACAGTGTTCCATCCATTGCCTCCACGTTGGCATCAGAACCATGGCTTCACTCGTGCCTCTACCGCCATTTGCCCCAGCCTCTGAATCATGGGACTCCTACCTCGCTCGGTTCGACTGCTACCTCCAAGCAAATGAGCTGACAAGAGGGTCTGTAGAGCAGAAGCGGGGCCTCTCCTCAGCCCTTGTGGCCCTGAAGTGTTTGCGACGGCCTGAGCATTGGTTGCGCCTCTAGCAGTCTAGGCAGCACCTTGGGACACGATTCAAGAGAAGCTCCGCAACCACTACGCCCCAAAGCCGTTCAAGATTGCTGCCCGCCATGCGTTCTACCACCGGAACCAGGCAGAGGGGGAGTCAATCAACAACTACACCACCGCCCTCTGACAGGCTGCAATGCACTGCGAGTTCTGAGACTTAGACAATGCCCTGATGGATCAAATCGTCTGCGGGGTCCGGGACATCCGTCTGCAACGGCATCTCCTCGCCAAGCCAGACCTCACGCTGCAGAAAGCCACTGAGGAGGCTGTGGCCTCAGAAGCTGTTGAACTCTCCGCCCAGGAAATCCACAAGGCCAGTAGACCGTATTTAAAGGACTATGTTGTTGGACATGTAACACTGTTGGTCTAATGGAAGTATGTGAAATGTAACTGATATGCTTTGTGCTTAATTGAACCATTACGCGTAGTGCTGTATATAAGGAAACCATTACGATTGTAACTAACGCCTTATCTTGGTGGGGAGGGGTGTTATGTACTGAAGTTCTCGCCCTGGCCACCAGGAGTATTGTTTATGTAGTTTTCACTCAGGTCCACGTCAGTTATTTTAGGCGGGAAACCCTGGGTTGTTGTTGCTACATTGTCGACAGCCTTTTAAGTGGCGGAGGAAGCCCAGGTTACTTAAAGTGGTTGCATGGGAATCCAGAAGTCTGGAGCAGGAAGGTGCAGGAGATGCAAAGCGGGCAGGGCTTAGTCAGTAAAGAGCGGGGAAAACCATGGCAACCAGTCCTGGGTCAATGTTGCAAAATGGAACTAGGAGACTAGAATGTGGGTTGAGACTCTTAAGAGCAATGGGAAGAGGGAGCTGGGCTCTGTCTTACGGCTCGGGGATGGATTCATTCACTCCCCCAATTAATCTATTTTCCTAATAGCTTCCCGTACAAAGGGGAATCCTCTAAGCTGCTGGAAAGAAGTTTTGCCTGAAATCTTAGAAATCATCTGCCAGTCGGTGGGAACAGTACTGAACTAGATGGAGCAATGGTCCTGTTTTGGTATAAGGTAAATTCCTCTGTTCTTCCTACCAGGGGGCGAGTTTTTAGTTTAATGCATGGGTAGGCAAACTAAGGCCTGGGGGTGGGATCCGGCCCAATCACCTTCTAAATCCGGCCCCCAGCATGTTTTTACATGAGTAGAATGTGTCCTTTTATTTAAAATGCATCTCTGGGTTATTTGTGGGGCATAGGAATTCGTTCATTTTTCCCCCAAAATATAGACCAGCCTGCCACAAGGTCTGAGAGACAGTGGACAGGCCCGTTGCTGAAAAAGTCTGCTGACCCCTGGTTTAACGGCAGAATTGTGGACCAGGCAGGCTGAGTGATAGTGTTCTGAAGGTGCAAGTTGCTTTTCAATCTGGCTCCTCTTTATGCTAATTTTTCATCTCTGTTTAGTTACAGAGGTCTGTTAAATCTGCAAGCTGCACATATTCGGTCAACTAAAGTCCTTCTTTAGTTGGGACCTCACTCGCTTTTCATTTTTGGGCTAACAAAACATGGGGTGCAGTAATGGCATACATAAACAACCTTTTTTGAGTCACTTTTAAGAAGATGGATGGATGTAGCACATCAGTAGCTGAGATGGAAAACAATGATTCTTTAGAGCCTTACACAGTTCAGGGCCCCCACTCTCACCTGTTAGCTGAGATTCTCCAACAATTCCAAATATTTACTCTTCCTTTACAGGAAAGGTAGTCATCCTAAGGTTGTTGGACTACCATTCCCATCATGCTTCTGGGGTTGATGGGAGTTATAGTCCAGCTACACTGGGAGGGCACCAGGTTGGTGATTTAGGTTCTGCAGCAAGTGGTTCTCAAAGTGTTTTAGCTAATTTAATTTTTCTATTTTGCTTTTCCAACATCAAATGTTGCAAGGTGCCGCCACCTGATTTTTGCTGACCCCGTACCACATCCAAGGCATTTGTGGATCCCTTGGTGTAACTCTCAGACTTTGGAAGGTTGGCATCACTGAATCAAGTCAGGTACCTGCTAGAAACAGGTGGTTGGCTCGGGTACAAACGTAGAAAGAAGGAAGCCAACACAGGAAATGCAGGTAAAAACATCACATTTAATTGCAAGTTATTTCAGTATGAAGTGTCCTATCTTGGCCTAGCTGCAGGGAGGGAAGATTTAACAAGGCTTTAATCAGAAATGGCGCCACCACTCTTCCCAGGGGCTAAAAGGTGAATTGAAGGTGTGAAATGGGGCCTGTAAATCCTAACCAATGTTTAGACAAGTAACTCATCATGTAGAAATTAGAATTTGGGGATTTCCTTAGCCAGAGTTGGCAACCCTAGTTGGTTGGCAGAGAAAATAGCCTGCCTAACATGAAATGGGTTTATTATGTAGGTTGAAAGTAGTTTTGTGTTTTGGAGCTCAGAGACCCCCACTTCTGCCTTGTGCTCAGTTTCTTGGGCAAGTTACTTGTATTCTAACCTCACCAGTTTCACCTTGCATGAAATGGGTGTTTTGTGTCTGCCCGTGTCCGCTATCCTTGGCAGCCATTTTGTGATGGCGAAGTTTGGTTTACATGCCATTTAAAATTTCCGAGAACGCTTTCAAGTGACACTGTGTTGTATGCTCCAGGGCAAAGTGGGAGATTGAAATTTCAGCTCCCTACCACATTTGGAACGTTCCTGCTGTATGGACCCATTGCCAGGTATGCATCCGTTTAAGAGGGGGCCTGACTAACAGCCCAAAACCAGCCCTGAGCAGAGAGGGCTCTTATGTTTTTCAACTGCAGCATGATGGAAACAGCAGGCTCAGTAAAAATAAACAAATTACCTATTTCCCAGAAGACTTACGGAAGAGGGGCAGTGTATTATATCCATTCTGATTGTGGAGAAATAGATTTTCTTGTTCAGCAGATAGCATAGAAACTTTAAGTTGCTGTTGGTTAGAAGAGGGATGGAGTGGCTATGGACAAATCCTGCTCAGTGCTTTCCATCAGCCTGCTTGCTTGCCTGTATGGAACTCCTGATCGTTTGTGGCGACAATGCTAGCTAGCTCTTCACTACAAAGCTTCCTGGCCCTTTTGGAATGTTGGTGCAGATCTTCGCTTGGCTTGTGAGTCTTTCAAAGTCAGTTTGAAACGTTGGTTAGGGCTGAGCAACCGTTAAAAGAGCAACCCTATCCCGCACTCGGGATGCAGGTGGCACTGTGGATTAAACCACAGAGCCTAGGGCTTGCTGATCAGAAGGTCGGCGGTTCGAATCCCCGTGACTGGGTGAGCTCCCATTGCTCGGTCCCTGCTCCTGCCAACCTAGCATTTCGAAAGCACATCAAAGTGCAAGTAGATAAATAGGTACTGCTCTGGCGGGAAGGTAAACGGCGTTTCTGTGCGCTGCTCTGGTTCGCCAGAAGCAGCTTAGTCATGCTGGCCACATGACCCGGAAGCTGTACGCCAGCTCCCTTGGCCGGTAAAGCGAGATGAGAGTCACAACCCGAGTCAGCCACGACTGGACCTAATGGTCAGGGGTCCCTTTACCTTTAACCATGTCTACTCAGAAGCAAGTTCTTTTGAATACAATGGGGCTTGCTCTCAGGCGAATGGGGTTCAGAGTGTAGCCTTGAGAGATGAACGAGGGAAGGAAACCTTTTGGTTTATAGTCTTTGGCTATCCTGGCAGTTACTTACAATGAGGAATAGGGGCTGTTCGCTCATTATTTTTCAATGAATTTTGCACATGTCCTTTGACAGCCACTGTTTCTGCCCCTTTCTTCAGCCTGCAGGTCACACTGATTATCCTTGCTCAGCGATGACGTCATGGAGGGGATATTGCCATAGTTTCTCCTTGAACATGCTCGTTTTTAACGGAGATGTTAGGGAGCGCGGGAGGTGTTGGGAATATCGTCTGAGTCGTTGCCCAAGAGGTCAAGGTTCCTCTTTCTTAAAAGCTGAACTGATTGCAGTGAAGATATTGCGAAGGAAAGAGCTGACTATGCCGAGGTACGTAATTAGCTTGCTGTTTGGGGCCCAGAAATGCATTTTGTAGAGCAGAGGTGAGGAGAACCTCTAGCCTTCCAGATGTTGATGGACTACAACTCCCATCATCCTTTGCTGCCTGGGAGGCTGATGGGAGCTGGGAATCCAGCAACACAACACCTGGTCTGAAACTATTAAGTTTGGGGAAACACAATGCGTCTTAAATACATTCTATATCCTTCCTGAGATTCTTCTTACTCGCACCCTGAACTCCATTGTCTCTAGGATTAGGATGTGCCAGCACTGTGGAGCAGACTTCACTGCTGCCTCTTCCTACCAGCTCTTGGCTCCTGCTGCTCAGCTCACTGCCCTTCTCGTGCATTGATATTTGGGGCAGCAGCCAGCTGTACTCATAGAGTACACCACAGTTCTGGGCACCACAGTTCAAGAAGGACACTGACAAACTGGAACGTGTCCAGAGGAGGGCAACCAAAATGGTCAAAGGCCTGGAAACGATGCCTTATGAGGAACGGCTAAGGGACCTGGGCATGTTTAGCCTGGAGAAGAGGAGGTTAAGGGGTGATATGATAGCCATGTTCAAATATTTAAAAGGATGTCACATAGAGGAGGGAGAAAGGTTGTTTTCTGCTGCTCCAGACAAGCGGACACGGAGCAATGGATCCCAACTACAAGAAAGAAGATTCCACCTAAACATTAGGAAGAACTTCCTGACAGTAAGAGCTGTTCGACAGTGGAATTTGCTGCCAAGGAGCGTGGTGGAGTCTCCTTCTTTGGAGGTCTTTAAGCAGAGGCTTGACAACCATATGTCAGGAGTGCTCTGATGGTGTTTCCTGCTTGGCAGGGGGTTGGACTCGATGGCCCTTGTGGTCTCTTCCAACTCTATGATTCTATGAAGAGCATGGAAATGGGCAGAAGCAGGAACAAAAGCCCCCTGACTTGGTCATCGTCCCCCCCACTGATGTTTGGAAAAAAGAACTTGGGCAACCTCTGAGTGCAACTGTCTTCCTAGGTACAGAAGTGCGGTGCTGTCCAATCCTAACCAGTAGATGACTAGGGACCAGGAGCTGGAGTTTGGGAGAAGAGAGGAAGTAGCTCTCCTGTGTGAACTAACAGAAGAGGCTGCTGCTGCTGCTGCTGCTGCTGCTGCTGTTCGGAGGATCTGCAGTCCCAGGAGGTGTGACTTTATCATGTAGATGGCTATCTGCCTGCTTTACTGTAAGTTTAATAAATTGGAATTATATAACCTGTAAGTCTGAGAAGGAAATGGATTAAGAATCGAAGTGGTGGGGCATAGCAATTAACAATAATTTTGGGTTTGGGAGCCTGAAAGGAGGGCTGTAGGGAGGGGGCTGCTGGGACCAAAAAGCCCAGCATTAGGAAAGGCTGCCATAGGAATCGTGGGATGAGCATTTTCATCCTTGTCATCTCTACCTACATTCTGCTTTTTTAAAGAAAAAAATCCCAGATGAACTATATAGTAAACCTGCAACATAAGCTCCCTTTACATACACAGTTGCAACTAAATGTGGTTGGGTATTTTTTGGGGTGGGGGTGGGTTATTAATAAATAAATAAATGGGAGAGTGGAGGAAATCCAGCATTCCTGGCTTGGCATTTATTCTCTCTCTCCCCCCCCCCTCCCCCATGCACCCAGTGGGGTTTCTTGTTTACCAGGCTCTGGAAAGGTTGTAGGACGACTCTGGGAAGCTCCTAGAACCTTCATGCCTTCTCCCCCAAGGTGGATAAGCAGCCCTCCACCTTGCAGGGTCCAGGGATTCCAAACTTTGCACACAGGTACCTGGACCTGAACCCATAAGTAAGTTGGAGGGGTTTTGGGGTCCACTGTGCTATGTGCATGCCTTTGTGCAGAACTTCTGCATCCGTCTATCCTTACACATGAAACACACACCTAGCACAATATGGAATCCAGATCCAGCCTATCAACGAAACTTGTAAATGGAACCATGCATGGTTGCCATATACTCCATGGTGAACGTACAGCTTTGGGCGGTGCTAGTTTTCTAGAGAGAAAGGTGCCGGAGCTCTCCACAAATGCCTCCCTTGTTCTCTTTTAATGGCAATGGTGCCCACCTGAGAGGTGCCGGAACTGAGTTCTGGCAAGTTCCAGCTGGGGGGAAAAGCTCTGGCTTTGGGAATTGAGGATTATCTGCACAGATGAGTTCCAAGATGGTGGCGCGTTCATACGCTGCGGCTCTGAGCTCCCAATACTTCAACATACAAACAAGAAGTACAGAAGTGTAAACTTATTTGGCTCTTAATTGGAAAGGGCTAGAGTAGTAGCCTTGCATACAGAAGGTTGCAGGATCAACTCCCAGCATCTGTAGGTTGGGCTGGGAAGACTGCTGGAAACCCTAGAAAACTATTACCACTCAATGTAGACAAGACTGAGCTAGATGGTCTGACTCAGTATAAAAAAAGCACCAGTTTTTGTATTATATTTTCCACACTTTGGCAAACACTGCTTAGTTCCAAAACTTGGAATGGAGCTCTTTGCTGCTGGGGCAGGACATAGTCAAAAGCTTGGCTGGGCATCCAAGAACTAGCACACTTCTCTGATTCATAGTCTTTCATATATTTAATACATTAGATGAGCCATTGCAAATCAAAAGGAAATTGTTAAATTCATATAGCTTACAAAATGAAGTGAACACACCCCAGTTGAAAGTATCCACATACTTGTTTCAGTTTTGCTTTCAGTATTGTTCCAAGAAATCGGTTTAGGAACTGTGCAAATAAACAAAAGGGTCTCTATGAGAACGATTGCCCTGACGACTTTGTATATGCTCCTGGAAGGTCACAGCAGCATCTATAGCGATGGAACTGGCAGTGACCCTATGCAGTTTTCTGAACTCTGAAGTGTAGAGTCAAAGGAGCCTGATGTCAATCCACCAATGCCATCATTTTGAGGAGTTTCACCTTTCAGAAAGTCATCTTCCTCTTCACCTTTGCCCTGCGCACACACACAAAAAAGGAAATGGAAGTACTTTTCACTTAACTTGTTTTTTTCACTCCGCTATCTAGACTCAGGATTTTGTACCAGACTAAAAAACACGGGAACAAATGTACTCCAAGGCAAGGCATCACGTCAGAACTAAAGAAGGCGTTTGAATAAAATTG
The DNA here is from genome assembly GCF_965153285.1 of Podarcis tiliguerta. Lineage (NCBI taxonomy): Eukaryota > Metazoa > Chordata > Lepidosauria > Squamata > Lacertidae > Podarcis > Podarcis tiliguerta. The sequence continues at coordinate 38,949,282 of NC_139547.1, read as the reverse complement.
CTCACCTCATTAATGGAGTCTGTAGCCTCTATGAGGTCTTCAGAAGACTCCTCTTCCCAAAACTGATATAATGGGTTGATTATGTTCTTTGATCTGCAAAAGGCATGATATAAAGAGAGTAGAAGAAAGCAGATACATGTGCTAATCACAAGGCCATTCCGGTGCCATCCAGATTCCCCTACAGTGGAAGAGGCTATCCTTCAATGGGTTAGTTCCCCCACTGCAATAGGGCAAAGTCAGTTTAATGGCCATTCTATACAGTAAAGAGTCTTCCCCCAATTACCTAGCTCTGAGGCCAGGTGGCCACGCCAATGCTTTCTACATTTATCCTCCCCTCTGCCTTAAAAGGACATGGAAATGTTAATAATGAAACCATCCTACATGCCAATAGCAAACTCGGTTTGAGCAGCCAAAACAACACTTTGTATGAACAAGAGGGGAGGCATCAACAAGCTCAGAGGTTTCAAAAGTGAAAAATGGAACAAGCACCAGGAGGAAATGAGAACCCCACAAACAGTGCAATTGGTACTGAGCAAGGACTCTCCCCACCACAATCCTAAGCTGGTGCTGCACCACCAAAGTACACTGGTACCTCGGGTTACGTACGCTTCAGGTTACAGACTCCGCTAACCCAGAAATAGTGCTTCAGGTTAAGAACTTTGCTTCAGGATGAGAACAGAAATCATGCTCCGGCGACGCAGCGGCAGTGGGAGGCCCCATTAGCTAAAGTGGTGCTTCAGGTTAAGAACAGTTTCAGGTTAAGTACGGACCTCCGGAACGAATTAAGTACTTAACCCGAGGTACCACTGTATCCAGCTGGACACAGCTGCACAAGATTGACATGACACAGTTCCTCCCCACCCAGATCGCCACAACACTACTGCAGCAAGAACTTGTAATGAAAAGCAAAATACAGCCTGTAAACCTGAGCTGAAAACAGTAAGGAGTGCTTTGCTTGGAAGTGCCGAGGAGGCTTTTTCCATAGTAAGTAAAAGAAGGTTCGCTGATGTCTGGAATTAGATACCTTTTGAGAATATAAGGGTCAAACGGGAAATAGCTGTCAAGGGGGTTTGTGCAAGTCTCAACAGAGTCACCCCCACAGCTGCTTCTTACAACTGGCAAAACTTGCCGCCTGTTCCTCTCGATGATGGTGTCACAGAATGCGATTTGGTATTTCCTGGAAGAGAGCAAAAAATGGCTGGCTGAAGTTTCTCTATTAAGAAGAGAGATGCAGCCACAAAAACAAGCACACCAAAAACAGCTAAGCCCCTTTCTATTGGCTCAGGTGGGACCCAATCACATCTGGCTTCTCCTCTCCCCGTACAGGCACTCCCACAATGAGTAAAATTCATATATTGGGAGCACCCTGGAGGGGCAGCAGGGCTTGCACAGCCGAGATGCTGGGCAGGGGGTTGAATTTACTGTCACAATTCGGCCTTCCAACCTACAAGCATTGTCCAAACAAGCAGAGCACACATCTGAAAGGGCCTATTATTAGAAAACAGAAATATATTTTGACATCCATATTTCTGTATTAACAATATTCAAGAGAGCTTTTTTTTTTTTTTAAAGACACTTACCTGGTAATGGCTGCAAAAAAATTCACAATGGAAGGCAAGCAGACCTTCAGGGGGTTCAGCTGGCACATCACAATGCGTTCAAGGTTTAAGCTCTGCAGGAAGGCCAAACCTTCAAAACAAAACGAGCAAAGAACATTTAGCGCTTGGGAAAGCAAAAACTGTTTGGGCAGTATGCATTTTTCACAATGCACATGAGGCTCGGTGCCGCTTTGAATGCTACAGGAGAAAAGTGTTACTAAAAGCTGCATATGCAACAAAAAGGCACAGCCAGGCCTGGCTTCCTGACAGATAAAACATACAGTGTGCATGCTACTAAATGCCTTAAATGCATTGAATAGGAATGTGTAAAACAGTCTCCAACAGAGATGGTGTTATGTGGTGGGTCAAAGGAAAGTTAGGAACACAGAAAGCTGTCATGCCAAGACAGACCATTACTCAGTATTCACCACAGATGGCCAGTAGCTTTCCAGGGTCTCAGCCCTACTTGGAGATTCTCTACCACTGAGCTATGGCCCTCCTCGTTCAATGGAATTAACTCCAGTTCAGAAGAGGAATCTTCTAAATGCTCTTCCACCCAATATTTGTCCTGCTCTGTAAACTTATTCATGGCTCCCCAACTGAGAACTCCAAAGATGTGCCCAAGTACTAATGAGAACAGTCCCCACGCAGCTGCTTCTCGCTGTGAGCCATTCAGCTATTAAACTGCCTGTGCTGTGTTTTTCCCATATACACACCTTTCTTTAGGTTTCCGTCCACTATTTGCTTGTGACGAAATATGATCACGTAGAACACAGCCTGGCAGGCGGCATAAAAGGGCCCGTGAAGAGTGATGTCGCAAAAGGCTTTCGCCCCTGTGCCCTGGTTGTCGATGTACACGTGCAGCCAGTTGACCAGCAAGTCCAGGCAGGTTTTCACTGTACTGCAATGGGACCAAAGAAAAAAAGCCTAATTAAGGGCAGCTGTCCTGCATTTCACAAGTGAGTTGGTGGCTACCATTTGGGACAAGGTGCAACGAGGCAACTACATTCTTGTTAGCAGTTCAGGCTTGGTCACAAAGCCAAAAACGCATCTGGGCGCGCCAAAAGCGTTCCATCTTTTTACAAAACCAGTATTTGGAAATCAGCTGAAAGGACTCCAGCTACAGAGCAGAGCAATAAGGGAATTGAAGCAAACAGAAAGGGTGAATGGCAGTAGCTGGAGTCCAGGTGAAGACTGAAGGCTTAAGGTGTATACAATGATGCACCTGAAGTGAGGAAAGCAGAGAAGTAAATACAGTCATACCTCATGTTACGTTCTTTCAGGATACGTCCTGCGGCGACCCCGAAGTACAGTGGTACCTCGGGTTAAGTACATAATTCGTTCCGGAGGTCCGTACTTAACCTGAAACTGTTCTTAACCTGAAGCACCACTTTAGCTAATGGGGCCTCCTCCTGCTGCTGCTGCCACACCACCGGAGCACAATTTCTGTTCTCATCCTGAAGCAAAGTTCTTACTTAACCTGAAGTACTAGTTCTGGATTAGCGGCGTCTGTAACCTGAAGCATATGTAACCTGAGGTACCACTGTACCAGAAAGGGTTACTTCCAGATTTCGCCACTAGCGCATGTGCAGATGCACAAAATGACGTCACACGCATGCGCAGAAGTGGCAGATTGCAACCCACACGTGCGCAGACACACCGCTGCGGGTTGCACTCTTTTCATGTTGCGAACGGACCTCTGGAACGGATCCCGTTTGCGACCAGCGGTACCACTGTACCAGAACACTGCTGTTGTAAGATTCAGAGCAAACAGAAGGAAGTACGGTACAGTGGTGCCCCGCAAGACGAATGCCTCGCAAGACGGAAAACCCGCTAGACGAAAGGGTTTTCCGTTTTGGAGGTGCTTCGCAAAATGAATTTCCTATGGGCTTGCTTCGCAAGACGAAAATGTCTTGCGAGTTCCTGCGGGGTTTTTTTCCTCCCCCCCCCCTTTTCCCCAAGCCACTTAATAGCTGATCCGCTAAGCCGCTTATCAGCTGATCCGCTAAGCCCGCTAATAGCGCTAAGCCGCTAATGGGCTTGCTTTGCAAGATGAAAAAAACCGCAAGACGAAGAGACTCGCGGAACGGATTCTTTTTGTCTTGCGAGGCACCACTGTACTTCTTTCACACAGTGCATCATTAAAGGAGTTCGATCCTATAAGATGGTAATGATGGACGGCTTTAAAAGAGGATTCCGCATATTCAAGAAGAAGGCTGTCAAATTTCAACAAGCCATGCTCTCCTTCCACTGCCACGGCCAATATGCCTCTGGAGACCAGCTCCTGGGAACTGCAAGTGGGGAGTGTGCTGTTGTGCTCAGGTCCCGCCTGGGGGCTTCCCACAGGCTGAGCAAAGCGAGAACATGATGCTGAACTAGATGTCTTTTGGCCTGATGCAGGAGGACTTCTCATGTTTTTGCACAGACAAGTCAGAGCAAGGGCTGACTTGAAGAAGAGCTTAAGACAAAACTTCTTGTGTGGTTCTGGGCATCAGAGTCTTGACCAGCAGACGCCAGAAAAGAAGCTTGGTTATGGGGACCTCTCTACCTATGATGCTATTCAAGACTTAGATCAGGGGTAGGGAACCTGTGGCTCTCAGGATGTTCTGGCTCTCAGGATGTCCATCTCCCATCCTTAGCATTCTACTGCCCCAGGCAGCAGCCTGCACGGCAGAATGGGACCACAAAAATAGGAAACACTTAGCAGACCAGGATAAGCTAGTCCTTGGGAAAGGTATGTAAGCTCAGTAGTAGAGCATCTGCTTTGCATGCAGAAGGCCCCAGATTCAATCCCTGGCATCTCCAGGTCAGGCTGTTCCCCACCCAAAACCCTGGAGAGCTGCTGCCAGTCAGAGTAGACAATACTGAGCCAAATGGGCCATTGGTCTGACAGCGTAAGGCAGCTTCCTATGACAGCTAAGTATCTATTGCATTAGCTCCGCCACTGCACTCCTCGATTCCACATATCTAACCTTCCACAGCAGATCAGTAACTACAAAAAGGAAGTTGGTAGGCTACTTACACAACCGGAACAAACTTTGCCCGTGCCAAAAAGCTGCCGGTGTAGTTGGCAGCAGCCTGCCTGATCACGGCCGGAGTATTTGGATTACGAAGCATTTTCCAGAGGTGCTCCACAAAGGCTTCTGCAATTCCCTGTAGGACAGAGTCACATGTGGCAAGACATCAAATACTGTGGAAACTAAATCCATGGACTCTATTTGCAGGCATCAGTTACTTCTGGGAGTAGGGGGTGAGGAACATGTAGCCCTCCAGATTGGCTCCAACTCCCATCAGTCCCAGCCAGCATGTCCAATGATCAGGGATGAGGGGAGATGTGAGTCCAGTAACATCTGAAAGTCCACCCTGATACCCAGCAAACAGGGACCTTTTTGGCAGTGAAAGCAATCAACATGCCTCCATATGTTGGAAGTAGCGTCCTTAGTCAGATCTTGCTCACCAAGAAGACTGCAGATGCTTTTAGCTCCAACCCCCAAGGCCTAGGCCACAGTTCCTTGCAGTCCACCCCCACCCCTGCACATTTAGGGGGTCTGCGATGGCTCCCCACATCAATAAGTGGGAGCAAAGCATAGCAAGAGAGGCAATTAACTATACACACCAATTTGAAGCTAGAGAGGTAGAACATGATGTACTGCACGTGACATGAGCCGTGGGTCGGCAAAATGAGCTTATCAAACACTGTCACCAGGTCCCGATACAAATCCTTGGTGTTGCCAATATCAAGCTTCCCTGAGAACAAAAAAAACATTTCTGTTACTGCAGCATCGTACCAAGAAACAGCATGACTATTTTTCACGTTTACAGCAATGTTTTTCAAATGAAGATTTTCTTGGCCAAACAAATGCAGGTTATAGCAAAAAAGAAAAGAAAAGAAAGCAATTTTAGCTAGCAAGCAGTGACAGTAAATATGAACATATGTAATAAAACACATGTAATACACAAAAACATACACATATATCAGGTCGCAAAGCTTGTCTCATGGGTTTTTCCGAGTTGGAAGGTTTCACAGCACACACAGCTGTATTGAACGTAACAGGCTTAGCCAAGTTAGATTTTGTCGATGTCACTAAGAGTGGCAATCAGCTCTAAAAAAATATTTAAATATTTTGCCTAAAAAGGCACTGATAAAACTCCACATGGCTAATCTCACCTGGCATAACTTTCTCCTGCCCTTAATACAAACATCTACACACAGGCCTGTCTTGCTTCCTTTTACCCACTTTAAGCCTGCAGATCTATATTCAAGAATCTCCTAGGTTGCCCCACAGATTATTTCTATCATCTCTGCTGCCTCCTCACTATACATTTCAAAGAAATAATTTAAGCACATTGTGCAGGGGCCATTACCGTTCACATGGCAGATATCTTTAACGTATGAAAACAAGACAATCATCAGGATGTCTAGGCGTTCTGCAACTGGGTGAGCCATCACCTCATTCTTCTCTGGGTTTTCTCCATCTTCATCCTATTAAAATAAAGTACTGAATAGAGTACTGAACTCTGGTAAAAAAAAGGTAAAGGTACCCCTGCCCGTACGGGCCAGTCTTGACAGACTCTAGGGTTGTGCGCCCATCTCACTCAAAGAGGCCAAGGGCCAGCGCTGTCCGAAGACACTTCCGGGTCACGTGGCCAGCGTGACATCGCTGCTCTGGCAAGCCAGAGCCGCACACGGAAACGCCGTTTACCTTCCCGCTGGTAAGCGGTCCCTATTTATCTACTTGCACCCAGGGGTGCTTTCGAACTGCTAGGTTGGCAGGCGCTGGGACCGAACAGCAGGAGCGCACCCCGCCGCGGGGATTCGAACCGCCGACCTTTCGATCGGCAAGCCCTAGGCACTGAGGCTTTAACCCACAGCGCCACCGCGTCCCTTCTGAACTCTGGTAACATCTGGAAAATCACCATTGTGGAGAAGCTTATGTATCAAATGTACATCATCATCATCATCAACATTAAGGGGGAAGTAATGCCTTCTGTTCAGAAGGGAGGTTTATTTTTCTTGCTAATGAGAAAAATTCAGGCAAATGCAGAGCCCTTATTGTGTCTTCATCTAAATTATACGCAAAGTAGTGAGAATTTCAGGAAACATCAAAAACAGATGTTTATCTATATTAACTACAGCAAGGATATTCTTTGCTAAACCATGGAAGCAAAGCCAGGTTCTGAGAAAGCAAAAATTAATTAAAAATATATGGGGAAAGCTGGAATTTATAAAGTTAACAAGGATGATACACCCAAATAAAATTGTGAGAAAACTGGTAAATGGAATCCAACAATCAAATACATACACACACAGGACACAGAGCTCTATGTATGAAATAGGTATAACATTCAGGGTCATATTGTTTCCTGCTATAAAGGAAATATAAGCGAATATTTAAATATTTGATATTGAGATTTTTTAAGAGATACTTTGAACGTTTATTAAAAGTTTACATTCAACCTATATTTTTGAAAGTGCTACAAAAAATAATTGTAACGTCAAAGGTTTCGTTATCGAGATATTGTAGGAATACTGAGAGGCTTATATAATAGGATGTGTTGCATTATGTAACATTCTTACTAATATTTGTACAGTGGTGCCTCGCAAGACGAAAAGAATCCGTTCCGTGAGTCTCTTCGTCTTGCGGTTTTTTTCGTCTTGCGAAGCAAGCCCATTAGCGGATTAGCGCTATTAGTGGTTTAAGGGCTATTAGCGGCTATTAAGGGATTAGCGGCTATTAAGGGATTAGTGGACCAGCTGATAAGCGGCTTAGATCAGCTGATAAGCGGCTTAGCAACAGCTGATAAGCGGCTTAGCTAACAGCTGTTAAGCGGCTTAGGGGCTGAGGGAAAAGGGGGAGAGGGGAAAAAACCCCGCAGAACTCGCAAGACATTTTCATCTTGCGAAGCAAGCCCATAGCAAATTCGTTTTGCGAAGCACCTCCAAAACGGAAAACCCTTTCGTCTAGCGGGTTTTCCGTCTTGCGAGGCATTCGTCTTGCGGGGCACCACTGTATTATCATGTATTATTTGTATTATCAAGAATATGGATTCCACCAAATAATCCTGGGACCCATAGTTTGCTAAAGGTCCTGGGAACTGTAGCTCGGTGAGGGGGTAAATTACAGTTCCTGGGATTCTTTGAGGGAAACCATGTGCTTTGCACATATGGCTCAGATGTGACCCGTTGCACTGCTCCATAAGCACACTTGCCATGTCAAAGAGTCCTTCTTCAGCAGCCCCTTCGCTCTCATCCTCTTCAGCAGCTTCAATCTCTTTTCTCGGAGCGCTCACCTGTTGTAAGGAGTAAGGATACTGAACATTTCTAAAGGCGTTTGATACGCGTGCAAATGAAGGCGCACAACAATTCTTAAAACTTAGATATCCCGCCCCCAGCTGAAAAGGTAATGGGTTTGATTGAAATATTACCCAATGTCATATTTATATCCTGCCTTAATTGCAAGGAGCTCAAGACACCGAATTTAGGGGAGAATGTTCCATTGTGCAAGCAGAAATCCTCGCGCTGACGAAACTTTCAAAGAATCATAGAATTGTAGAGTTGGAAGGGACCCTAAGGGTCATCTAGTCCAAGCGATGCAGGGATCTCAAGTCCTTGCAGAGCTACTTTGGACACAACCCCTATAATTTACTTTCCCGCCCAGGAACAGGGCAAAAGCAGGCTATCCATTAAAGCCAGTCTAATAAAACCATCTATACAACCATCTCTTTTGTCCACTTTTTATAAACACTGACCCGGAGATGGTATGGACCAGGCATAGGCAAACTCGGCCCTCCAGATGTTTTGGGACTACAACTCCCATGATCCCTGGCTAACAGGACCAGTGGTCACGGATGATGGGAACTATAGTCCCCAAACATCGGGAGGGCCGAGTTTGCCTATGCCTTCCTTTTCTAAAATGTAATACAAAATAAAGGTGAAAGAATTAAGTCTTTTACGAACCACACTCTATACTTACATCAATCTTTAATACCCTTTCAATAACCAGCTCCAGAATGTCATGCCTCAGAGTTGGGATATATCCGCTGATTCGTAGCATGTTATGCACGTAGCATTGCTGCAATGGAATTCCCCCACAAAAATGATAAATTAAAAAACATACACAAAACGTTCTCCTTGTATAGAAAACCATTTGAGTACTAAGGCTAACGGGCCTCTTCAATTTGTAGTTTAAACACACCGCAGATTGGATTTTCTCAAGGTGGGCCTTTGTTTTTCAGTTTCGTACTGCTTGAGCTTCAGCAAGGTAGGTTTGGATCAGGGATTTTTTAATGGTGTAAGACACCAGACAACAGAAGGGACCACAGCTCAATCATAAAGCTCGTGTTTTGCATGAAAGAGATTTCAGGTTCAATCCCTGCCAATATTCTCAGTTAAAAGGAAATCAGGCAAAGGGAGATAGGAAAACAAAACAGCCAAAGCAGAAAATCCCTAGTGAGATGGAAAGACGAAGAAGGCATTAACACTTTTACTCACCAGGGTTCTTTCTGATTTGTTAACAAAAGGAAATTTGTCAACAAGCACCGGCATGAGAAACTGCGGCGTCCTGCAATGCAAGTGTAAAGAAGCTTCAAAATAAGTGTGAACATGGGACAGCCCATTAAAGAATCTCAGCAAATGAAACATTTCAGGAGTTGAATGATGAAAGTCATAGGGGGAAAAAAGAATCACAATACTGTTTTCCACCCAAGCTTGAGACAGATTTCTTAACATAAATAGGGAACTACTTAAGAAAAGTATACAGTAATGCTATAAATAAGATTACTGGGCTATCTTGCACATATTATCTCTCGGTGCAGCAATTACAATTTAACCCATTTATTACATAAATTATTAATTTCATTTATTGACTGATTTTAATTGGTTACATCTAGTTTATCAGGAAAAATAAAAAAACAGGCCCCAACAGCACAGTGTACACATGCAAAGTCTTTAGTCTTTTAAAAGACTCATTGGAAACTCGAGATGGAGAATTAGATCTGTCCTCCCGGAAGAATAATCAAACATGCGGTTTAATCAAGAGTAATTTATTCCCTACCAAGATAGTTCACTTGCAATCATACTCCACCTAAAATCATGCACTAAAATGGGGGGGGGGGGGGGATACACATTATACATTAAGCAATTTAATTGAAATGATAATTCAGTAGCACCCTAAACACAGGATTAAGGCTTCTCTTTCTTACAAGCTTTCACACGTCATACCGTAACCGATTACAACAGCAATACAGAGGAACCAATCTAGGACGAAACGTAATTTGAGGGCTGCTAAACATATTTATACCAATTAATACTACTGACCTATTTTGAACTACAGAATATTATCAATTTAGGTAGCTTTGTCACTTGAAGCTAATATGCAAGATGTGTGATTGTGTTTCAGCTAGCAGGTAGAAAAGGCTATGAATTAACTTAGGGGGTGTACCAAATCAATTATTATGTACTTACAAAGGGACGTATTTTGCAATTGTTTGCAGTGCTCTATGGCAAGTGTCAAAGCCTTCGGTAACATCTGCAAGAATTGAACATCATCAAGCATGTATGTTTTTCTTATATAGATTTTCATGTTATATTTATATTATATTTAAGGTAGATAGATTTGGTGCTATTATATTATTTAAACCAAGCATCGGCAAACTCAGCCCTCCAGATGTTTTGGGACTACTCCGATCATCCCTAGCTAACAGGACCAGATGTTTTGGGACTACAACTCCCATGATCCCTGGCTAACAGGACCAGTGGTCAGGGATGATGGGAGTCGTAGTCCCAAAAACATATGGAGGGCCAAGTTTGCCTATGCCTGGTTTAAACGCTGTATCTAATGTATGTGAGTGGCAGGGTTGGGCGATAACTGGTTTTCATCATTGTGATATATCACCTGCCACACATCACAATGTACTGATATATCAAGATGTCTGAAATAAAAATGGAGCTATGGAGCATTGGCTGGTTTCACGGTTTCCCCCACATTGTGATTTTTGCATAGCACACATACAGTACACACCATGATTCGCAATATATCGCCAGGTCAGAAATTATGAAACCAAAATCATGATATGGACTTCAAACCGGTTTTGGACAATATATTGATATATCACCCAGCCCTAGTGAGTGGCAACGGCTGCTAGCTTAGATAGCTTTTAAAGCGAATTAGGTAAATTCAGGGAGGGTAAGTCTATCAATAGCTCCTGCTGTATGAAACCTCCAAGTTTCATTCAATAGGAAGCCACAAATATCAGAGAGAACTAGATTTCACCCTTAACCTTAACCCTAGAAGCCCCAGTGTAGTAAAATGGAAGTAATATGGAACACAGGAAGCTGCCTTATACTGAGTCAGCTTACACTGACTGGCAGCAGCTCCCCCATGATTTTGTGTTAACATAACTGACCATTAGACATGAAATGGCTACTCACTTTCATCATCATCTGAATCCGAAATGTCCACATCGTTCTCTTGTATGGTTATTCGAGCTAGGTGGAAACAGCATTTTTCTATTATTATACACTTCACGTGAGAATCTGATTGCCAAACTTAAGTTCAAATTAAAAATGGCCACCTGGTCAACAATACAAGGCAGAAGAAAAGAAACCCAAAACTCACGCGGTACAAAATGCGAGACAATCATTGCAAGACATGGCCTAAGGTAGATCGTCTGTGCTGACACCAAGTTGCTCAGGAAAGCCAAATACTCTTCCACCACAGGCTGGCTCCTTTTCAGCCACTGCACCCTCTGCAAAGTTACACATACACTTAAGTTCGAATGCACGTTGCACAGACTGAATCAAGACCAAGTACAGCAAACATTAGAAATGGCACACTCTTACCAATAAGATGCTGACTAGTTGTTCAAACTCCTTGGTCAAGAGTGTAACAGAAGACCGAAACTCACCCAGCCAGTTTATAATCTGGTCATCCTGCAAACAGAACCAATTTCTCTTTAACAGTCTGAACTTTATAAGGTGTGTAAACAAGCAGGGGTACCTTTACCTTTAAAGGTAAAGGTACCCCTGCCCGTACGGGCCAGTCGTGTCCGACTCTAGGGTTGCGCGCCCATCTCGCTTAAGACGCCGGGGGCCAGCGCTGTCCAAAGACACTTCCGGGTCACGTGGCCAGCGTGACGAAGCTGCTCTGGCGAGCCTGCACCAGCGCAGCACATGGAAACGCCGTTTACTTTCCCGCTATAAAGCGGTACCTATTTATCTACTTGCACTTAAGAGTGCTTTCGAACTGCTAGACGGGCAGGAGCTGGGACCGAACGACGGGAGCTCACCCCACCGCGGGGATTCGAACCGCCAACCATACGATCGGCAAGTCCTAGGCACTGAGGTTTTACCCACAGCGCCACCCGCGTCCCCTTTACCTTTAAACAACAACAACAACAACAACAATGTATTAGTAACGGGGTTATTTTTTAAAAAACTGAGTTAATCTGACAGAAGGGCTATTAGGCTTCCACATATCAATCATTACTGGGAGTGTGATGCCACCCTCTGGTGTGATGAGCGACCAGTCTTCCTCTCTAGTTTGAAGCTGGAGAGTGTGCAGGGTTCATCTATGCAGTCGTGTAGTGATCCTAACCCCTCCCCAGCTCTAAGGCTGGAAGGAAGGCCAGGAACTCTGTAGCAGTTGTGTGGCTATGGTGTCCAGGGCGCCTCCGGATGACCCCTGCTCCCACCCACCTCTCCCATGGGAAAGGCAAGTGAATAGTGGGCTAGGATGGCAGCTGCTAGACAGAGGCACTCCCAGGCAGACCTTCCTGCAAAAAAGGTAGAATGGAGTGGGATGCCTCTTGGGCTGTTGTTGGTCAGTGGCCGGGCCAGGAGGAAAGGGCGGCAACATGGCAACCAGCAAGGCCAGAAAAAAACCCTGCTGGGAACCCATGAAAGCAATTGCGGAGATAAAGGATAGGGCCTGCTTGGCAGTGGCTCCTTAATTACAGAACCCCCTCTCTCCATATGCTGTCAGTTGTGATGATTTTGAGATACACTCAAGTCTGTTTTCCAGAGTTTTTATTAACTTGTTAGTGATTTTTCGTCATTTAATGGATCTTGAGGTTTCAGCTGCTGTTTTGTTACTGGTTCTGGTATACGTAGTAAATTTTATACTGAAAAACTGAGTGTACTTTTTTTTGTAGATACATAGTTGACCTTAGAATTAATTAAAAGTTAAATTTCTGTTCACATGAATGATTTGGCAAGGGGGCAGGGAAGCCAGATACAGTAACACTGCCTTCACATTAGTCAAAAACCAGACATATTGCTGGTGGTCCCTAAGTTGGATTTGGAACAGAGCTCTTAAAAAATTGTTTCCCCCCCCCCCCAAAATGGGAAATAGCTTAGTTCTTTTGAAACCAACTGTGTGCATATTTCAGACCATATTGTGCCTCCAGTAATATCACTGGAAGCACAACAAGGCCTGATCAATGAGCCCCCAACAACCCCATTCCTTATCTTTGTTGCTGCTCTGCCAATGGAAGAATAGATGGTCTCTTTTGCCCCTTCCCCCTTTGACACCAGACACAAAGATTCAAGGAGCAGTAGGTAACATACGGAGCCAGCAGCATTGAGCAAACCACATTAGCCAGCATTCCTTGTGTCTGACATGCAACATGCCAGGCATTAAAAGGATGGTGCACAACCCCCCTCCATTCCTCTAGTGCCAGAACAATTACAAGGGTAAAGGTGTGAGTGAGCTAGGGATAGAGGGAAGCCATAAGTTCCTATGTAGCTTAGATTTTATGCAAGCCTCTGGGCTTGTAAAGCTTCCTTGAAATCAAGTCTAGCATTACATGCCTGTATGCTAAGCTGTGGTCAGATATGTTACTGATTATCCTAGTTATAATCATAAATGGTACACAAAACTGCAACAATTCATTCTGGTTCATTTTTTTCTTACATCTAAGAAGTCATGCAGAGCACTGAAATACTTGATGAAAAAATCCTTACTTTGATGTCAGAATCTAACAGCTGATGCTTCAACAAATCAAATTCAGTTGTCTCACCCTTCAAAACAAAAACAAGAATTAAGTTGTACACTAACAAATCATGCAGCCTTACATCGAAGCTTATTCGATCCCTATTGAAAATAAATAAAGAGACACATTGGGCATATTACTGTTTCAAAGCATAAAAACAATAGAGGTTCTCTTCTCTCTCTCGTTGCAACATATGTTAATAACTTTACTGTAGCTCCTCAAAACCATTTTTTCAGATTTAGTGACTATATCTTGTTTTCCTTTCACTTCTTTTGATGAAAATAACTAAGATACTGCCAGAGACAGTGGGAGTATACAGCTAAAAGACAATCTCTTAAGGCCAAACCTGCATTTTTCATTAAAAAACCCCTCACCTTTCAATACAGTCAGAAAATACAAAAAACGAGACAGATAACCATACTACCTTTTGGTATTTTAGAAGGATGTCTGTCAATGTCCCACCAAATCTGACTGTTTTCCTTGGTGGAGATTTTAGAAACTCATCTGCAGCCAACATGTCAGCAGTCCTAGGCATAATAAAACATATGAATGAACACAGTAAGCCAATGCATGAAAGTGTGTGTGAGAAACCAGCAATGAATGAATACTTGTGTGTGTGTGTGTGTGTGTGTGTGTTAAACTCCATACAAGCCAGGATTCTGAACACACTTCCAATGTTGAATTACAATTTTAATTTATTCGTTATGTTGATATCGCACTTTACCTCCAAAGAGAATTAATGTGGTATTGATTGATTGCATTTATATTAAACCATTCCTCCAAGGATCTCAAGGTGGTGATGTGCATGACCCTCCCCTGTTTACAGCTAAAGAGTGTCAGAATAGGTCCACATATCCTCTTGGCCATTTAAGCTCCCAGGGTTAGTGAAGACCTGTCACTGCCATCACAGCCTAGCCTACCTCACAGTGCTGTTGCGAGGAGATAGAATGCAGGTTCAGTAAAAGGATGGTAAAAAAAAAAGCCACACACCAAGTCTTATGAGGAACAGTTAAGGGAATTGGGTGTGTTTAGCCTGGTAAAGAGGAGACTGAGGGTAGATATGACAGCCATCTTCAAATACAGTACAGTGGTACCTCGGGTTACAGACGCTTCAGGTTACAGACTCCACTAACCCAGAAATATTACCTTGGGTTAAGAACTTTGCTTCAGGATGAGAACAGAAATCACACAGCGGTGGCAGCGGGAGGCCCCACTAGCTAAAGTGGTACCTCAGGTTAAGAACAGTTTCAGGTTAAGAACGGATCTCCGGAATGAATTAAGTTCTTAACCGAAGGTGCCAGTGTATCTAAAGGACTGTCACATGGAACAAGCTTGTTTTCTCCTGCTCTGGAGGGCAGGATTCAAGTTACAAGAAAGCAGAAAACATCAGGAAGAACTTTATGATAACGAGAGCCGTTTGACAGCAGAACAGACTCCCTTAGAAGAAGGCTGACTCTCCTTCCTTGGAGGGTCTTAAGCAGATGTCAAGGATGCTTTAGTTGAGATTCCTGCCTTGCAAGGCGTTGGAATAGATGACTCCCTTCCAACAATTCCATGATTCTTCGGAGATTCCGAGGATTTCCACTGGGACATCCCTCCCCACGCCCCTAAATCTATCCTAGGGGATCCCACCTAAAAGTAGATTTAGGGGGCAGGAGAAACTTCCCACTGCGTGAGCAGCAAAAATCCTTGGGCTGACAGGACACGTTGGTGGAATACGATTTGGAGCAGCTTGTTGCAAACGCAGGAGGCAAACACGATGCAGTCAATGAGCTTCCCCCCAGCGCACCTCCCTCGCAGCCTCCACCTCACCCTCACCTGCGCTTCGCCGAGGCCTGACTCAGGGCCTCCGCCTGCCGCCCAGCCCGCGGGGCCGCCGTTCTTCCTTTCCCCACGAAGCCGCCGCTTCTTCCCTTTCCATCCTCCTCGTGCGCGCAGCCCAAGAGACGCGAGTCTTCCCCACGCAGCACAGCCAGCGCAGAAGTCTCCCTCGGACGTCCCCGGAAGTGAAACAAGAGGTATTTCCGGGTCGGCGAGGGGCGGGCCTTCCGCTGTTTAAAGGGCCACCCGCACGACCGAAGGCGCATGGGCACTTCTGGCTGTTTGTCCCGGAGCGGCTGGAAAGAGGCTCCGTCGAATGTGTAGGCGCCGCGGTATCTGGTCATACGGTAATGCGGAGCCCGTGGTGGTTTAGACCGGCGGACTAAGGCCGGGGTTCGAATCCCCCGCCGGGTGACGTTTGAACTGCCTCACAGGGTGGTGGTTGTTGTGTGAGGATTCAAATGGGAGAGGGGGCGAAATTCTGGACTAAATCGCAGGAACATGTTCTGGTCTTCCCCCCACAAAAAACAAAAACAAAAACACTCTGGTTTATACGCGTGGAGTTCTGTCCATATGTATGTGATAAAAATCATTTTTAAAGAATTAATAAAAGTCCTTTTTTATTTTGAAAAAACGGAGGTGGAGAGAGAAGCGCTGTTCGCTACCTTGAGCTCTTTGGCGAGGGGGAGAGGGAAAGGTGGGATGTGAATGGAATGATTTGTTTGTTCCGTACAATTGATCTAGCAGTTTACAAAAGATAAAACGGTGAGATCAAGAAAGGTTCGCAAGCCTACTTTAAAACCTACAAGGTTTTTTTTTTATAAAAATGCTACATCAGATTAAAACGACCTTCCTAAGCATCTGAGTAGGCTTGTCTAAGCAGGAATGCTAATTTTAGCAAGCACTGAAAAAGAGTACAGTGAAGCTGCCTTCTTGATCTCAATAGGCAGGGAGTTCCAAAGTCTAGGCGCTGCCACACTAGATGATCAAGTTCTTGCAAATGAGGGAGAGGTATTATTGGCCTGTAATAGTGCCAATTCCACCAATCGCTATGGGGTAAGGCGATCTCGTAGGGATGAAATAATGAAATACAAATAAATGCAGTGCAGTTCTGCATCGTATGTATGTCTACTTGGAAGTGCTGCCAAGATCTAGGATTTCATCCTTAGCCTAATAATAGATCCCTGCCTATTTCGGAACTGTGTGTGGCAGCACACATCCAATGAATTATTCCCTTCACGTGATCTGTCGATTTAAACTCAAAGGGGGCACACTTCTGAACAGGTATGCATAGCATTGAATTCTTAATTATGCAAAATACATTATCAGTTTTGCACTTTGTAAAAAGAAAAGAAAAGACAGTATGTGAAGCTGGAGTGGCTTCAATACTTTTTAACAATTTAAGTTTTGTTACGTTTTGGGGTTTATTTGATTTTCCAGTTAGGTTTTGGGTTGAACATGGCAGGAACCACAAGTAAAGGCTCTTGTTTCGGTCTGTCTTAAAGGACTGCATACACACCATGCACAACTTCCCTCAAATAATCCTGGGAACTGTAGTTTGCTAAGGGTGCAGGTAATTGTAGCTCTGCGAGGGTAAACTATTTCCAGTAGTCCTCTGGGGGAACCCATGTGCTGTAAATATATGGCATGCATGTGGCCATGGTCCCATTCTGCCCTATTCAAAGCCAAATGAAAATGAAGGGGAATTTTGACCATGCTTCACATACAATTTCATGTGAAACCATTGTAAGATAGTAGCTGAAGTGCTGTACTGAGGAGACCCAGGTTCAAATCTTCACTCACTGGTCAAACAATGGCTGGCACTACCATTAGGCACAATGAGGCAGCCACTGCAGGTGGATGCTATGGGGTAAAGATAAGACAAAAGTTGTATGGGCCATGTGGTGCACCCTGTGTTATTTAAGCTTGCCTGTTGCTCTTAGGTGTGATGGAGGACTCTGCACCCACCAAAAGTACATGGTTCCTGGAATGTTGATTACTAGGGAATGCAGCCATTGGGCTTAGAGATGCTCCACCCCCAAGTTTATGGTGTGCTTTTCCCTGATATCAATAAGGTAAAGGTAAAGGGACCCCTGACCATTAGGTCCAGTTGTGACTGACTCTGGGGTTGCAGCGCTCATCTCGCTTTATTGGCCAAGGGAACCGGCGTACAGCTTCCGGGTCATGTGGCCAGCATGACTAAGCCGCTTCTGGTGAACCAGAGCAGTGCATGGGAACACCGTTTACCTTCCCACCAGAGCGGTACCTATTTATCTACTTGCACTTTGACGTGCTTTCAAACTGCTAGGTGGGCAGGAGCAGGGACCGAGCAACGGGAGCTCACCCCGTCGCGGAGTTTCGAACCGCCGACCTTCTGATCGGCAAGTCCTAGGCTCTGTGGTTTAACCCACAGCGCCACCCGCGTCCCTTCAGTATCAGTAGTATACACATTTTTAATAACAACCAAACAAACAGACAAATCACTGCTGAATTGCACCCACCAATATGTGGGCTGAGGTTAAGATGAACAGAGGCTGTTTTAGGGTGGGGCGACTGCTGCAGTCACACTGGGCGCTGCACTGCATGGGGCACCAAAACAATGCTGTAGAATGGAGCGTGAGAGGCAGGGGCTGCCAAATTTTAGCGTCACATAGGTGCTGAATTTGAGCATCTGCACAGCAAGGCATTGAAGACAGACCAAGATATTGCTACATACTACGACTTTCAGGCATAGGGGTCAAATGAAACCTGGATGGACATGGATAACATCAAACATGCCAAAGATAGAATTGACTTGAAGGGGATTGTGACGTAGAAACTGTACAAATCCACCTTCTCAAACTAAAAAGACAAGTCCCACCCCCACAAATATCTGATCCTAGGAAGAAAAGGTGTGTGTGTATGAAGCAAGCATATTTCCAGTGGGTCTGCTAATGAAATCTTGTACACAGAGACACAAGCGCAACATGTCCCTTTTCCAAGTTTTGAAAATGTTTTGTTACGCAATGCTTTAGCTCTGTTGTGCACAAGTTAGTTAGTGGTACTTAGGAATGTGGCCCCAGAATCTATGAATAGATTCTGGGGCAGGCAAGTGAGCTGAAGGAGGTGGAAAAAGGAAACCTAAGAAGCTAGTAACAGTATATTTTTAGTAATGGAATGCCAGATTCTTGTTTGACCCAATATCTACTTTTCTGCTTGTTTAAAATAATCTCTACCTGTTCCTTCATTCTATCAATTCAAATGTAAAGCAGAATCACAAAGAAAGACAACCATTTTTATTAACAACAATTTTGCCAGTAGCAGTATTGAATCAAGGTGGCAAAACTTTATTTAATGAGGTAGGTACAAACAGTAGACCTTCTAGTTGCCTTTGTCATACCAGCATTCTTTAGAAACATTTCTAGAATTATTATTATTATTAAAAAATCAATGGCCAAGTTTCACCTATTTCACATTGTAGTAGAATCTAGTGCATTTCTATTTTTTCTCTAAGATGCAACATTTCTAATTCCAAGCCAATAAAAAAAGGGTGGGGGACCTGAGAATTTGGAAGACTGGACATTTCATTCAGTACATTTTACAGTATAAAAATCCACAAAATGACAAGGATGGATTCAAACTTAAGTTCACCCAACTAGGTCCCACTAAAAAGCAGTAAGACAAGTCCCATTGGGTAAATCCAATGTCAGTCATATTCAGAGCAGACCCACTGAAATCAATGGACTTAAACCACTTGCCCATTGATTTCAGTGGTTCTATTCTGAGTATACCTTAGTTGGATATCACCCATTGATTTCAAAGAGACCCAGGTTCAAACAACCTAACCCAAGTTCAGACAACTTAAGTCTTGGGATCCAAGCCACTTCAACAATCATTCATAAAGCTCCCTTCACCAACGGATCTTAAGAGCATTCATATAAATAAGACATATCATGTGTTTAAGGCACTTTTGAGGACTTCTAAACTTCTAAACCCTGCTTTCAGGGTGTCAAAACTACTTCTCCAAGAAGTATGTGAATACTTCCACATAAAAGTTTTAGTCAGTAGCGCACATTTACAGTTTGCGGATAAATGCCCTTGTTTTAAGAGTAGGAGTGCTATTCAGTTTATGGAAACATTAAAAAAATTATAAATCCTATTGTCCTTAAGTAATTGTTAAGTTGAATAACTGAATATAAATCCTTTTACACTGCTTAATATATAGGCAATGCTGTTTTCCAGCAGAAATCTGAAGCATAAATATTTGGCAGAAATGTGGTTTCATAACACAGTGCAGATTCCAAAGAGTTCACAGATGGTTGTATGTAGTTTTTCCAGCATCTTGTGACTAAGATGATGTCCACATTTGTTTTTCATCATAACTCACAGTAATAGTAAGTAACAGTCTTTGATAATTCCTGAAAGGAAAAACAAACAATGTAAATAAAATATTTTAAGTATCAGCCTTTTTGAAAATATGGGAAAATATTTCCTATCAAGAAAAACAATTATGGAATCAATAAAATATGATCTGAAGAGTCTTCAAAGCATCTTAATTACCGGTAAGTCTGATTACACTGTCAGACTCAGATCAATGTATTATACATTTTTACCATTCCATGTAACTTAAGTATTTCTTATAATACTAATAGTGATGCTATTCTTAGAACATCAGTAAGCCAACTCTTCCATATCTCAAATCTTTCAGTGTGTATATCCAATCCCATTCAACCTGATCACTTTCTTTTAGACTAGAGCTTATCTAACGGTGAGAACTGTTCTTTGATTAAAAGGCTACTATTCTTAGAGGACTAGTTTTCACAAAACTCATTAGGTCAATAGTTTCAGCTCATTAGTATAAGAAAATCAAATTAATTATAAGATGAAAGTCAGTTTGTGTTCTGTATTGTACTTGCATATTTAGAGTGGTACAGATGTAATTAACTCTGGTTGTAGAAGTGGGAAATTATGCAATCACCCACTCCTTCCCTCTCTTCCTCTATCTCTTGTGTATTCCCTTATACCCTGATGTTCTGCATTAGACCACTGCCAATGCTGACTAAAGCTGCTTCTGATCTTCATAATGCAATTCTAAAAAGAAAACCAAGAAGCAAACTTAAAAACAAAGAAACCCTTGCACAAATCAAATGTCTTTTGAAAGAAAGACTGGACTGCCCTCTTAAAAATAGGTATGAAGAAGGCACCATAGGTGTGGAAACTCTCTGCATCATTCTACTCCATATTTAACCTCACAAACGTGAGGGGTCTGGAACAGGACCGTTTTGCTCAAAACACAGGAAATGGGGAAGCTATGGCACCTCCAGATGCTGTTGGATTCCAACTCTCGTCATTTCCAACCACTGGCCATGCTGACTGTGTGTGAAGGAGGAGGGTCCAACATCTGGAAGGTGACATCTTCCCCATCCCTGATTTAGAAATGTAACCAGCTAGTACCCAGAAGCTTACAGCCAACCAGTCTGATGAGTACTGGTGTAACATTAGGTCCTACACCCACTAAAAGCCAATCAGGTGCATTCTTCTGACACCATTAGCAGTTTCCCAAGTTATTTTCAACAGTAGCTTTGTAAATAGCATGCTGCAATAACTGATCCAAGGGGTTGTCAAGGAATCGAGTGGCACAGTCCATGTGCTCCAGACAAACCTAGCAAAAGCACTCTTCGCCATGACCAGAGTATCCAGAGCAAGTTCAGTTCAAGGAGTACTCCCAACAGAAAGTTTAATCCTTCCATAACTCAATTCCACTCTAGAAGAGGTAGATCTCCTTGACTATGTGCCCCCCATCCCTATGTAGCATTAACTTTTCCATCTGATCAAAATAAATAAATAAAATCTGGATTCAGTTTCAGTTTGCTAATCGTTATTTAGCCCCAAGCAAGCTCCAACATAAATTTGGAGCCATTACTGCTGCTTGAGTTTGAAGTTACTAGCATATTGATAGTGTACTGGTCATCCACATAGTATCTCCCACTTGAACAACTGCCTCACATAAATACAAGTCTGTAAAGATTTAACATGTGATAAAATTTGCTGTTGTTCCCAGATAAGAAGCATTGGGAAGCGCCAAAATCATTTGTTTTCCTTTTCAATAAAACAATTTGGATCAGAAAAGAGGAAAAACCCTACAACTTTACTTAAATATTTAAGGTTTGTAGGAAATAATGTATACACATTCATAATGAACTATGAATTATTACTTATCTTTAAGATAAGCAATTTATTAAGCTTGCTAAAGGACTCCACCAAGTACAGTCATCAAACGATCAATGGGAGGAGGCAGTGTCAGGTACAAAGTACTGACCTAAGTTATACTTGTTGGCATCCGTCTGTCTCGAGAGACAATGGAGTGCACCTCTGGGGGTGAAGTCGAACTGCTGTGTTAGAAGCACCAAAGCAGATTTTCCCCTTGTTTGAAATCTGAGAGCCAGTGTGGTATAACAGTTATAGGACTTAGGGAGACGCCAGTTCAAATCCTCCACTCAGCCATTAAGCTCTCACAGAGCACCCTTGGCCCAGTCACCGCTTTATTTTGAAACAAGTGACATGTAACCAAGGTTTATTGTTGGTTACAGCTCCTAGAAGAATGCTTAACTATGAGCCCTGGTTCAGACAACATGCTAAGCCAAGTATCAGCCAGAGAGACTGCGGAAGAGCAAAGCCATGGTTTGTCTTAACAGGTTACCTAACAGCAGCAGTGCTCAGCCTAACCTACTTTACAGGATTGTTGCGAGGACAATGATGTACTCTGGGTTGTATTCAATGTTATTCCTCCTCTTAGAAGACCCGCTGAGATTAATGGACATGACTAACTTGGCTCTATTAATTTCAGTGGATCTACTCTGAGTGTTAGTAAAATATTGTAACTCATTTTTCAGGAGGAAAAAAACCTCTTTACAAAGCACAGTCACAGTATCAAAACCATCCCTGACACCCTGTGGGGGTACCATACACATGGGGATAGCCAGGATTCATGTTTGGGGTGGGGAGGACACCCACCTGCCATCATCCTCTGTCTATCTAGAAGATTCGGAAATGTCTCAACAACAGTGGTTTTAAATTACTTTCTTTTGACCCCAAGTGCTTGGTGGAGAAAAAATCTTTCTACAAGTTCCAAGTATTATTTTTTTGAGTTATTTACCTGGCTGTGGGGGGGCGGGGAGCAATAGCTGCCCTCACCCACCCCACTTTTGATCTCCTTGGGGCTGGAAACGCAATATAGGAATGAATAAAGGCGGGGAGTTGGAGGAGAGGCAAGGCACACTTATCCTAATGATGATGATAATGACCATGCAGCTGCCATGAGCGAGTGGGGTCCTGAGGGCCCGTCGGGCGGCGCGTCCTAGTTCACCCCCCGGCACCCACCTCGCCGACCCGGCCTGGCTCCCGGGCCTCGCCGTCCGTCCTCGCCTCGCCTGCTTCCTCCTCCTCCTCCTCCTCAGGCCGGCTGCAGCTCCACCGAGGTGGATACCGTCGTGGCCACCGACGCCGACGCGGCGCTGGCGAAGTGAGCCCTCCTGACGGAGCCCGGCTGGCACTCGGGGGACCGGGAGAAGGCGGTGAAGGGCCCCGAGAAGCGCATGCTGAGGTTCCTGACAAGCCGGGCCAGGCCGTGGCCTGCGGGCGCCCCCACGGGCGCCGCTTTCTTCTTCTTGGTCGAGTGGCGCCGGAGCCCCACGTCGTCCTGCAGCTCGGCGGCGGGCACCTCCAGGTTGCCCACGTACCAGAAGACCCACCAGAGGAGGCTGAAGAAGATGCCCACGCCGCCGCCGTAGATGAGCAGGTCGGCGAAGAAGACGTCGACGAAGACGCCCACCAGCAGGATGGCCAGGCCCACCGCGTCGAAGAGCAGCGCCATCCAGAAGGCGCCCGCGCACCGGCCCAGCCCCCCGCCCAGCGAGGCCATGGTCGCCGAGGCGGCGGGCAGAGAGGTGGCCGACTCCGGAGGGGAGCCGAAGGCGCTCGACAAGGAGACTGCGCTAGACCAAGGCGAGAGCAGCCCGTCCGAGGGGACGGCGCCGGGCACCTGGAGCACCTGAAGCGCCGCCGGCCCGCCTCGCGCCCCTGAGGCCACACCTGCCGCCCCTGAGGGGGGCAAGGTCCCCGCCTGAGGCGGCGGCGCCTTCCCCAGCGCCACAGCCATGCTGGGCGAGCAGGAGAGAATCCCGCCTTACCTGAGGGACCGGGAAGGACACGCCCTCCTCCTCCTCGCACCTGGCGGGGCGGGGCGGGGCGCGCGCACCTTGAGGCGGCGCTCGCGTCCCTTCCACCGCCGCCGCCCCGACAGGTGTCCCCTCATGGACTCTCCTTTTCAGACGCCTCAGGCGGTTCCCCATCTCTTGTCCTTCCCAACCCAAAGGGGAGAGAGCAGCACACTCGTGTGTATTTGTGCAAAACGCACACCAGGGATAGTGGAGTCAGTGGAGTATGAGACTCGTGGTCTCAAGGGTTGTGGGACTGAGCATGACAGGGGCAGGGCCGGATTTAGGTTCGATGAAGCCCTAAGTTACTGAAGGTAATGGGGCCCTTTATATGTCCAGCTGTCCTTTGTCAACAACAAATTGTCGCTGTTTTCTGTGTTGAATATATGATATATGGTAATTTATGGACCTAATAGGTATCTAAAGCCATTTGCACAGGCAGAATGTAGGCACCCTATATACAGAAATGAGCAAACCAGTGATATTTTAGGGAGCAGGCTAGCAGGCGGAGGCATTACTTACATCATAGGAGCCTACACAACACAAAACACTGTTGCTGTATGTAGGTTTTATTTTATTTTTTATCTTATATTTTGGAAATGTACATCCAGGTTTTTTGTCGTTTAAATTTTTTTGGGGGCCCCCAAGAGAGCTATAGCCCTAAGCTATAGCTTATATGTTTATCTTATACGTAAATCTGGCACTGACATGGGGGTTGGACTAGATGACCCTCCCATCTCTTTGATTCTGTGAGTTGCATTCTGGCCAGTTTTGGACATCATCATTGCAAATGACTCTCGCAGTTTATTTTAGACCTAGTGCTTTACACTGGGTTGTGGGTAAATAACCTTGTGCTTTGGAAAAAGAAGTGAGATAATCCTTATATTACCAGGGAAGGACTTGCAGTATTAACATCTATGCATATTTACTCAGAAGTAAGAATCACTGTGCTGAAGAGTAAGCCATAGTGAAGCCTCTCAATTTTTGTAAAAAGCTGCAGCTATTCTGTTGAATTCTTAGTTACTGTTCTTAAAACATTTCATCCCTTGGAAAGCTGTTTATGTGGTCTGTAGCATGCCAAGTGTATTTCAAAGCAACCTAATGAAGTTTAGTTTGTTCAAATCCATTTCAAAATCAGAATTAGTGTTCCACGAGGAAAACACCCAAGGGTAAGAGCACTTTTTTCCATCGGCTGTTGCAGGGGTGGGGGGGAAGCATACTTCGTGCAGGTTAGCTGTGTTAATCCAACAAAAATAACAAAGAATCTAGTGGCTCTTTAAAAATAGATTTATTGCAGTAGTTAAGGGAACAAATGTGGAAACTGAGACTCTGTATACATTACTGTTTGCTTCAGCTCCAGTGTGCTCTCACCTTTTTGAGCTGAGTACACATGATATTATCCACAATCCAGATGTACCCTGTAGTTTCTTGAGAAATACTGCTGCTTGATGCATTTTCCCTCAGACCAACTTCAATCCAATTTGAAACGTAAGTTATGGTTAAGCTATGATGTGTATATTTCAGACATCTGTTCCACTCACACAGATGACAGCACATGAGCAGATGATGGCTTTGTTGAATAGGAGTTTGGGTGGCAGCACCGGGGTAATGGTGTGTACAGCAACATCAGACATGACTTGAAACACACTGGGGGTGCTAATTTGTACAAGCAAAGCTTAGTAACTTGAACTTCATCTTTAAAAGGCACAGGAAATCTGCCAGAGGAATTTTTTTTACCATGTTTAAAGGTAAAAAGGGACCCCTGACCATTAGGTCCAGTTGTGGCCGACTCTGGGGTTGCGGCGCTCATCTCACTTTATTGGCCGAGGGAGCCGGTGTACAGCTTCTGGGTCATGTGGCCAACATGACTAAGCCGCTTCTGGTGAACCAGAGCAGTGCACGGAGCGGTACCTATTTATCCACTTGCACTTTGACGTGCTTTCGAACTGCTAGGTTGGCAAGAGCAGGGACTGAGCGACGGGATCTGACCCCGTCACAGGGATTCGAACCGCCGACCTTCCAATCGGCAAGTCCTAGGCTCTGTGGTTTAACCTACAGTGCCACCTGTGTCCCCTTTACCATCTTTACTTGAGTCTAAAGCACCATCGAATCAAATGTG
This sequence comes from Podarcis tiliguerta, assembly GCF_965153285.1. Taxonomy (NCBI): domain Eukaryota; kingdom Metazoa; phylum Chordata; class Lepidosauria; order Squamata; family Lacertidae; genus Podarcis; species Podarcis tiliguerta. Next base: position 38,923,558 of record NC_139547.1, on the reverse strand, counting down.
CACCTTAATTTTCACAATGTAATTTGGCCAAGAAAAGGTGAGCGTTAGATTTGAGTAAATACGGTGCATGGCATAAGACCTCTTCCCTCTCTACTATTTTTTCCTATCGCCACTGCCAATAAAAATGTTCCTAAAAGTAAGTGGACCCCTAATGCACTTTAGGAGAACTATAAAAAGCTCTCCCCAGGCATTTGGCAGAAGCATTGTTTGGTTCCTCAGAGGAGGACCGTTCTTCCTCCTGTAAAAACCTCTGGTGGTTTATATCTGCTAGAGGTGAAAATTTCTCAAGAGGCAAAAAATTAAGGTAGTCATGTTGGCCCATTAGAAAAATTCTATGCACAACTGCACTACTTTTATTTGGGAACAACAGAAAGTGGTGAGCATGTTTCCTTTACGCAAAGGAGAAGACCGCAATATTTATAGGAAAAAGCAAAATCCTTTTGTACAAATGTCTGTTAAACCAAAGATAGTGGGAAAACTATCTTTGCAAGCAGGATATCACTTTAAGTATTTTTTAATAAATTGGGTTTATTTAAAAATTACATTGAGGATTGTAATAATAGGAAGTTTATGAGAACCTTTGAATAGCTTCTGTAATTCACTGAATAAGTTAAAGAAAGTACATTATCTTTGAAAAGTAATTATTATAAACAGATGAATAGTGTGCTGGATAAATACATAGTTAAAGTTATATGGAACTGGCAGGAAGTCACTGGAACCAAAAGAAGACTTTGATAAAAGTGTAACAGATATTGACAAATTTTTGTTGTTTCTTTTTTTATTATGGATAACTATGATTTTGTGTTATTTTTTTTAAGTTCAATAAAGCAATTAAAAAAGCTTAAAAATAAAAAAGGATATCACTTTAAAAAGGATGGATCTCAAGCGCTGAAGTCTGTAGGGCTTCCTGTTAAAAGTCCATCATATCTCAGGGCATGCTTAATAATGGGTAACCACACCATTCCTGCAACGAAGAACATGAGTCCAATGGAAAGACAAACAGGCCCCAGGGCAGATGGCACATCTACAGTGTGGACCAAGTGCAAGGCAGAAAGGCCAATCCCACTAAGAAAGACAAGGAGTCCAATGGCAATCAATGTAAGAGGCTTATTGTAGTACACCCAGTTGCTTTGTTCCCCGATTATAACGGCCTCGTTCCTTGTTCTTGAAGGGAAGTTTGAAGCATCAACAAGAGATGGTAGCCCCTCATGGGTGGGGATTGGCTTTATCACAGACATGCCACAAGATGTACTCCAAAGAGCAGAGGACCTGGAAAGTATGACATGCTTAAGTCATTTAGTCTAACCAGTAAGAATATCAAAAAGACTATTCAGTAGAATGTAAGATCGTTATTCCCACTCTCTCTCCCCCCTCCCTCTCCTTTCCCCTCCCCCCAACCACATGGTGTCTAGGGCAGGGGTCAGCAAACTTTTTCAGCAGGGGGGCGGTTCACTGTCCCTTAGACCTTGTGGGGGGCCGGACTACTTTTTTTTTGGGGGGGGGGGAGAACTAATTCCTATGCCCCACAAATAACCCAGAGATGCATTTTAAATAAAAGGACACATTCTACTCATGTAAAAACACTCTGATTCCCAGACTGTCCACGGGCCAGATTTAGAAGGCGATTGGGCAGGATCCGGCCCCTGGGCCTTAGTTTGCCTACCCATGGTCTAGGACATCAGGGTCCCATACCAAAAGCAAATGAATTGTGGAAAAGACTCTGAACTGAATATGGAGACACTATAGGTACTTTTCCTTGTTTATTAGATTATTTTTTTGTACCACAAGAAAACACTTTAAAAAGACTAATTTTAAAAAGACGGTGATTATTCCGAAGTTAGGTCCATCCATCTGAGCAGCAGATGCACAGAAGCTAGCCCCAGCCCTGAACTCCCATGCCCTGCCATCTCTGCAAAAGGGAAGATTTCATGTTCACGGTTTCACGTGCTTTCCTTTTGCAGACACTGGCATAGGGACCAGGATAAGTTTTCAGTTCAGAATTTATATCCCACAGTGTTGGCTGGTGCAAGCAGGACGCTGCACCACCGACCTCAGTCTGCCCTTTAGCCAGCACCCACCTGTCTCCCTTTCTTACAACCAGTTATGGGGTAGCTCTAACAGTCATTGGCTGATGATCATTGGCTGATCATCACATACTGCTGATCTCCCTGGATTAAGCGCCATGGCCACCAAACACCCCATGGAATCCAACAAAACGTAGTTATGACAAGTGGGAGCTTAGAAAGAGACATACTGGTAAATGAAACAAATATTACCAAAATGCTTTAATTGTCCAGTGTGCACTCTCATCTAAAGGGAGCCAAAACCCACTGCAGTAGCCCCGGAATATCTCACTCACAAAAATGCGGAGCCATAATTCATTGGCTCAAGTAACAATCCCATAAAATAGCATTCATTTAGCGTGCTAAGGCAAGAAAGTGAGGAATTGGGACCAACCCACCCCCACCCCCACCCCTGATCACATTCAGTAATAAAGAGAACATAAATATTAGCCCTAATCACTAATTGGCAACAGGCACTTGAGATGTGTATTTGTAATAAACCATATTGAGTTTGGAGTTTATGTTATTGAATTGTGAAGCAAGCATTCAAGTGGTTTTCTCCCTCCCTCCCTCCCTCCCTCTAAAGTTAATAAGTGCCTGCTTTAATCTAATCAGTTAGATATATTGATCAGATTACAGAAAGAGTTTATTAATTCTAGTGAGGAAAACAGCAGTTGCATGCTTGCTTTAGAGACAGATGTTCTGTGCACATGGAGGCACTAGAACACATCATAATGCTATCTAATACCTAGGGACAGGTGTGTAAATACACAAGTGGCAACACTGCAGAGCACTCAGGACCTCAGCGTCTGTGCTGTTTTTGCCAAACCTTCCACAATTTCTTACAACTGCTAATAATGGGTGCGGTCCTAAAGTCAGAAAATATAGAGGGGTGTGTGTGTGCCATCTTAAAGAGTTGTTTTTAATGGTTCATGCAAGTAAGAAAATAAGATCTAAAGCAAAACAAACACCATAGGCCAGTTCCCTGCTATCAGATGAGATAAGAGTTCTTCCATTAGTAAGGACAAAGTTCACGATAGGAAACTCTACAATAGCTTATCTTTGATAGCCTGGCAATGCGAAACTAAAACCTGGCACTATTGCCTGTAGTTCGCATTATACAATTAAGAAAGCTGAAGCAACAAATTATTTTAAAAAGAGTGTGTAAGAGCATATTAATGTTCTGAACCTTTAAAGAAACAATAGATCAAACCAAGGGTCCTTCATTTTAAATTAGGGCACAAAGTGTCTGTGGATCAGTGTTAGAAAAGCTGTTGTTGGAATTTCGCTCCCATAATGATTCCACTGCCTGTGGCTTGATGGGAGTTGGTGACCAACAAGATTTGGGGGGCTATTCCCAGACTTGTAACAGGAGGGCAGAATTTTGCCTTATAGTAGAATCCAAGGATATGAAACCTATACCACTACAGCGGTTGTTGGACTACAGATCCCATCGTCTTTGACCTTTGGCTCTTCTGGCTGGGGAGTCCACAGCTGGAGAGCCACTGTTTCCCCTTCCCCAGTAATTCTAGACATGTTTATGTGGAAGCACGTGCCACTGTTGGCTCTTCCATATAACCATGTGCATAGGGGGTGGCAGCCTAAACTTGTTTTAAAAACTGAACTCTTCACAGTTTGCAAAACACTTCCTCTGGCAAGATTATCCAAGGAAAACATTTGAGGTACTATTTCAATAAAATAATGTAAACAGGCAGGAAAGCTGGCAGAGAGATGCAACCGTTTATTTGGGGCTGGAAGAAATAATGTCTGACAGCCTAATCCTGTGTACTCAGTGCAAAAGGTATCATCAGCTGCAGCTGCAGCACCAACTGCACTGCATCTGCACTGTTGTGCCTGGACTTTCTGCACAATGAAAAGGGCCTAGCTCAGTGGTAGAGCATCTGCTTTGCATGCAAAAGGTGCCGGGTTCAATCCCCAAAATCTCCACGTAAGGCTGGGGAAAGACTCCCTTTCTAAATACCCTGGAGAACTGCTGCCAGTCAGTGTAGACAATACCAGGTGAACCAATTGTCTGACTTGGTAAAATGCAGCTTCCTTTGTTCTTTAGAAAAGACTCTGCGTTCTAATGTCAATCCAGGCTGCTTTGCATGGGAACCTTTTAGGTGAGTTCTTTGCATATGCATCTCCACGGCAAAACTTTCACACAACTTTTGTTTTGAAAAGTACTGTAGCTTAGTTTCTTAATTGTGCTAACCGTAACCTTGCTGCTTTCTGCTGCCAGTTGTATGGATGTTTACAGGTAAGTCCTACTGAAATCAGTGGGACTTGCCTCCAAGTAAACAGCTGAGGTTAGGCTACATGCCATTTTGAGCAATTGCTTCAAGGTCTGCAGGCAGGTTTTTAAATGAAACGAAAATGAAAACATTTATTCCTTTAGGGTGCCTTGATAAAGAAACGTTTATCAGTACACACTACAAGGTGGTTTTCATAGCCATTTTATGTAATGCTTCTAGAATTATTTTTAAATTTCAGTTTTGTTAAAGTTGTGGTTAAATCTACATTGCAGGAAATTTAAAAATACACTGGTCACATACACACCATACATTTAAAGCACATTTATATTACAAGTCATTGCTCCCACCACAAAGAATCTTGGAAACTGTTGCCTCTCCCTCAGAGCTACAATTCCCAGCACCCTTAGAGAACTAAAGTTCCCGGAATTCGTTACAGGGAACTAGGTGCCTTAAAAGTGCTTTAAATATATGGTGTGGATGTGACCACTTTGACTAAGAGCAAAAATCCAGAGGCAGATTTTTACATTTTAAAACCTAAGCAGACATCACAAAAAATTAATTGAAAGCAAGATTGTTCACAAAATGACTTTAACCATGCAACCCTAAGAATACTTACTCAGAAGAAAATCCCAGAGTTTAATGGGATTTACTCTCCAGAAGCGTGTTTAGGATTGCAGCCCAAGATAAAGAGCACCTAAGAATATGGCTGCTAAAACATGCCGACTATAATTTCTTCAGAGACATTCTTCCATAAAAAAAAGTTGCACTGAAAATTCAGTTTATGTCCACTTGCATGCCCTCTCATAGGTATAACAGTTTAGCTGCCTTTCAATGAAGTCTGATGGCGTGTGCAGGGGGTGAAAGCAAACTAGTCTTTGCTTTTAGCACAGATGTATTTGACCTGGGTGAGTTTTGCTATTCTTGTGGAACTCACAGGATTGGACGATTAAACAAAACAGATTCTGCACACAGCACATTTCTGTAATCTGAGATGCAACAGATTATAGAAGAGAGGAATTGGGACAATATGGAGTGCCATTCCTTTGAAACATGTTAGAGTCAAAAAGAGGTACGCATTTGAGGGCACCCCCAAATTTAGCTCATTGCAAGAGGCCCACTCCTTACTATTGCAGAAGGTTACATGCTCCAGTTCATTTACAGCCTGCTGATTTATAATGCTAAGAGGGTGATAGTTATTTTATTAGTTTATTGATTGCCTTCCCCACACAAATCTCAAGGTGATGTACAATAAAATAACTTTAAAATCCCAGTTAAAAGCAACACAGAAAACAGCAGATATATTTGAAAAGAAAAAAGAAAAACCCACCCAAAATAAGACACCCATGGCAGAAATCCATTGATCCAGCTGGGAAGATAAAAAATGTTCTTCTGTTTTTTCCAGAAAGTGTTGACAGTGGGCTCCTCCTGTATCTCGACAGGAATGCTATTTAACAGGATGGGGGCAGCCACGATGAAAGCACTGCACTAAGCAAAGGGAGATTTAGGGGAGCGTGACCAGTTCACCCACAGGGTGCCACAAGGTGAGCTACAAGGACTTAGAACAGAAGGTGAGGTGGGGAACTGAATTTTGGTTTTGCACAGGGCACTGCTGATATTCGAAAGCCAGAAGTCCACCATTTCTCTAAGTTACTGTGGAGTGGGCTTCTAAGATCTTTGGACTTGGATAAACTCTCCTGCAGAACTCAGTGGGATACATAAGAGATAAAGGGGTTTCTCAAGTAATCTGGTCCGCCTCATATGTTAGCACCAGCACCTTGAACTTTGCCTGGTAGCAGATTGGCAGCCAGTGCAATCTCACAACCAAGGTGCTGTACACTGGCTGCACTTTGCCTTCATAGCCAACCCGTTAGCTTGGTTAAAGATACACTAGGAAGCAAACAAATAATGATTGCTGTAAAATAGATGATCAGCCATTTAAAATAAACATGAGCGGTCGCAAATGGGAAATATGTGAATGGCATGTTGCCTTAATGTTCATGTGCCACATTTTCTTGGGGCTGATTTACAGAGGGTTAATTAAGCACATGGCAACAAAACCAAGAGTCCTGTGAAATTTTAAAAGTGCAACATTATGGCGTAAGCTTCATGGACTAGAGCCTACTTGCTCAGATGCATGGAGCATCAACCTCAGTTGTCAGCTATATCCAGACATGGGTGGAAGTAATGTAAAGGTGAAGTTAAATAGCAAGGGAATGAATAAACCAGTCTGTGGCTGTGTATGCGCCATCTTTTTAAAGCACATGGCTTCTCCCAAAGAATCATGGAAATTGTTGTTTAATTCTCACAAAGCAGTTCCCAGCATCCTTAACAAACAAGTTCCCAGGATTCTTGGGAAATTCTGCTTCAAATATATGGTGTGTGCACACAGCCTCTGACAACTTAAACGTATCCTCATAACAGCAGTAAACGGTGACAGCACTGGTGACAGCAGTAAATGGTGACAGTAAATGGTGCTAAACGAAAGAACAAAGCTTGTGCCACAGGAAATTATTGGGTTATATCCACTAGCTAGTACTATTCATGTTCATTAGTTTCAATGGATCTACTCGGGGTAGGACTAGCATTGGACCGAACCCATTTTTTTTTCTATTCCAACCCTAATGAACAGAATCAAACTTACCAAGAAGGGTGGAAGCAAGTCTTAAAAGTTAGTAAGTTGCTTCTTACAATAACTCCGTTGGATTCTATTTTAAGAGATTCTAAGAGATGGTAAATGTTTTGCACTTAAGACTAGACATGAGTTTAATTTACTTGCCATGTGCCTTGAAAAATTAGTAATTGAAAATAGCTTGTAGAGATGGAAGCCAAATTAGCCAACATACATAGACAACGGAGTAAGAAAGTTTACTAAAAATGTTATGATGTAGAAATTGCAAGATTGTATTTGATGGTTCTGAAATAGTGTGTTTACATCTGACCTTGACTTTGTAAAGTGCATTGGATCGGCTAACACAGTACAGCCATTAAGCACTAGTCTGAGTGTTTTTGCAAAAAACCTTGCTAAATACCACTCAAGATAAAGAGATAATGTGTGCAATTTCAAACAATTTTTAGGAGGTTATCTTTGATCTACATGCACAATACAAAACCATTTGCTCAGCTTCAAAACCCTTTGATAGAGAGATGTAAATGCTTTATTGCATAAATATTAGGACTACTGACGTAAAACTCAGAATTGCTATAAACAGCATTTGACATAGTCCATATTAACTGACCACCTCCCTAACTAAAAGCCACTAATAGCACAATTTCAAGTCCAGGCACAACTAAGCATTTAGATTTACAAGATTTTTGTCATAGTGAAGCCAGTACTTTACCCTTAAATAAAACCACCAGCCTGTAAGATGCATAAGGCTGAGAGAGATTGTCCTAACTTCACTCTGTGAGGTTCAGGGCTGAGGGGATCTGAGCATCCTCAGTCTTAGTCTCACACTCTAGCCACCATTGGCTCTCTAATCTGGGGCTTTCAGTACCTGCACTTACAAAACTGGAGATGTGGCAATTGCAATCTTAGACCCCCCCCCAAAAAAAAAACCTTCCCTCTTGCAGAGCAAACGCCTCTTTTGTTATTCTTGCAGCAACATATGCCCTGTATCATTTGAAAACAAAGGAAATGTGCTATTAAATTCTTAAGTATTTGGTTTTACTCATTTGCAAATTTAATCAAAATCTATTAGACTGACTTTGCTTTCCATAATCACGTGGCAGCCCCAATTTCACTGGAGGCAAACTCTCACTATTCATGTTGGGTGGATGGGAACCTCATCTCTGGGGGCCAAAATGTAGCCCTTCAAGCCTCTGCAGGGCCATCTGGATTCTCCCAGGCCACACCCCTCACTGCCCCTGCTTCAACACCCCCCCCCTTGCATTTATGCTTAGCTGCAATGTGCGAACTATTCACACCTCCAGTTGGCCTTAATGAAGGACAGAGTGGGGTGTGTGAGTGTATAGAAAATAGCCTCCTGCAGAAAGGCAAACTTTGTATTTGTTGCTCAGTTCAGATTTGCCGATCGCTGGCATGTGGCTCCCAGAAAACTGCCCAGAAGGGAATGTGGTCCTTTGGCTGAAAAATCTTCTCCACCCCTGATGCACATATTCCATCTTACTAAAGCAGGGCTGTGACACCTTTTGGAGCCCATGCTTTTGGGGCTTTTCTTTCAGATCCACAAGTCCAGCAACTCACCAGCTGATCTCCAAAGACCAGTCTAGATATTAAACGAAGTAAACAGGGGTCAGAAGAAAGTAAAAAAGTACAAAAATCAACATCTCCATATTGAAACAGAGTTTAAATTTAGAATCATTTTTGTACTTTTTTTTGTTCTGTTCCACCCCTACCTGCACCCTGTCCAAAACAAAGAAACAAACATCAGCCCCTACTCTTTGTAACATCCAGACGGATGGCAAATACCGGAGAACCGGAAAGCTTATTTGCTATTTTTTGACATTTTGGTTGGTCCTGATCAAAGTCATGCCCAACTGTGGATTTTGAAAATAGCATGCAATCTAGAAGATGCAATTACTAATAGCAATCTGGAATTGATATTGGGGTTACTAGCAGTTTGCTAAATTAAGTATAATTTTCAACTAGGGTTAGAAGACAACAACTCAATTCTCAAATAAAATAAATATTCTCACCAGGTGAGAAGTATCTGAATAAATAATGTATTTGGAGTATTAGGAGGTGTTTTGTAAAAATAAAAAATCCTTGTTACCCAAGAGACTAAGGTTAGGAAATAGGCCCATTATTTAACTTTTTTGCTATAACTGTATGTCATATTAAATTGTATAATATAAAATAGATAATGAAGTACAGGCAAAAAAAAAAAAAAATGCAATGCACATGTCATAAAAGGAAAGTCTGACTTTATATAGATCTGAATAACACAGGTCTGTATTAGCGGTTAGAAACAAGATTACAGATTGCTAAGAAAAATGCTGGCTCTCTATAGCCACCCTGTTCTCAAGGTGACTTTTCTGCTGAACTCCATTGACTTTTACAAGCTGTGCTCAACAAAGTCATCCTATTGGTACAAAGACATCCAGTTGGGACACAGAACATCTCCCCTCTCTCCTTGCGTTCCCCACATCTGCTCCAGAGGGTTTGGAAGGAGGCGGGGTGGGGCACACGGGAGGACAGAAGAGTGAGCGGACAAGTCCTTGTGCTAACAGGACAACTTTGGTGGCTACAACCCTATGTTTAGGAAAGCAAGTTGGCAACGTGCTGCAATGCTGGTCATGTTGACTGCGGCACCTTCATTTCCCCAAGTTTAAGGAGTTTTCTTGGCAGACTTGACCAATTTCCCTGGTTTAAGGGTCACAAAATACTTTGCTTCTGTCTTCTTTGGGGTCTTTGTCTGCTCCTCCTCCAAGAAGTTTTAGCTTCGGGTTTTGGGTTTCTTGTCTCGTCCGAGCAATTTCGACCCAACTCCAGGTGTTTTCAGTTGCGGTCCTGGAGACGGGGATGTCTTCCTCTTGCCAAGGAGAGTTAGAGTTGCTGAAGCTTTTTTGCCTGCTTTGATTTCTTTTCCTGTGGCAGGACTAGGTTCTAGCACCTATATTGAAGAGGGAAAGCAAGAGAATAAAGGCACCCATCAGGAGTCAGCAGACTTTTTCCTTTTAAAAAATGATGATGGGAGCAATGATGAGCGGAATTCGGAACACACGGTAGTTTGATGTATGAACTCACCTGTTTTTGTTCACCATGATATGTGTTGAAAATAGAAAGATTTTATTTTTCTCCCCACTCACTACCAAATGTCACTGAGAATAAAAGCTAGTGTTGGCTCTTACATTTAAAGCCCTAAATGGCCTTGGCACTGTATACCTGAAGCAGCGTCTCCACCCCTGTTGTTCAGCCCAAACCCTGAGATCAAAGTCTGAGGGCCTTCTGGCAGCAACCTCACTGTGAGAAGTGAGGTTATAGGGAAGCACACAGAGGGCCTTCTTGGTAGTGGCGCCCACTGTGTGGAATGCCCTATCACCAGATATCAAGGAGATACAACCTTTAGAACATGGGTAGGCAAACCAACGCCCAGGGCTCAATCGCCTTCTAAATCCGGCCCATGGACAGTCCGGGAATCAGTGCATTTTTACATGAGTAGAATGTGCCCTTTTATTTAAAATGAATCTCTGGGTTATTTGTGGGGCATAGGAATTCATTCATATTTTTTCTTCCAAAATATAGTCCGGCCCCCCCACAAGGTCTGAGGGACAGTGGACCGGCCCCCTGCTGAAAGTTTGCTGACCCCTGCTTTAGAAGACATCTGAAGGCAGCCCTATATCAGGAGGTTTTTAGTGTTTAATGTCTTAATATGTTTTTGCATATGCTGAAAACCACCCAGAGTGACTGGGGCAACCCAGTCAGAAGAATGAAGTACAAATAAAGTAATAATTATTATTCGTATCTGGCACAAACTGCACCTGAACATCATTATTGGATTTTGTTCACCTATCAAGCAAAAAAATCTTTGCTTCCTTTCTTTCAAATCTCAAGCAAAAGATCCCCTGCCAGTTTGTCGCTTTCCCTTTCGACATTTTCTGTCCTTTGCAGATACAATGATCCCTTTCCCTGAAGCAGTGTAAATGCTTTTTCGTCTAGTGCACTCTTATGAAAATGTATTTGCCTATTTTCTTAAGTAAGTTACGTATTATATTTCATTTATTTTACAAGATTTATAACCCACCCTTCACTGTTAGATCCTGGGGTGGGTTACAGAGGTTTTGTCTAGAAATGGATAAAACCACCAAAATGGTAAAAACAAGTAAAATGGTTCCTGATGAAATAGTGAATTAACAAAAGAGGTGGAGTCCCCCCCACAAAAACCATATTAACTCTGTCAAAGGCAAGGGAAAGAGGTGTCTCTTCCGCATATGGAAAAAAACTGTAGAGTGAAGATAACCAAATTCACCTTTGAGGGGATGGAGTTCCACAATTTAGAGGCGGCCATGAAGAAACCCCTTTCCCGGCCTACCGTTCCCCCTGCTTCTGAGGGTGGCAAAACGACCACACAGATACCCTCACATTCCATTCCATGAGAGTACAACCTGTGCCCCTGTGCATACAAATACCGTACTTTTTGCTCTATAAGACTCACTTTTTCCCTCCTAAAAAGTAAGGGGAAATGTGTGTGCGTCTTATGGAGCGAATGCAGGCTGCGCAGCTATCCCAGAAGCCGGAACAGCAAGAGGGATTGCTGCTTTCACTGCGCAGCGATCCCTCTTGCTGTTCTGGCTTCTGAGATTCAGAATTTTTTTTCTTGTTTTCCTCCTCCAAAAACTAGGTGCGTCTTGTGGTCTGGTGCGTCTTATAGAGCGAAAAATACGGTAATTCACACAAACACACCCACAGCTTGTGCCTGTGTCCAGCATACCGTGTGGACAGCCCTGCAAGGTATCTGGAACAGAATCTTCCGTCAAGTTGAAGCTCCAATTGCAACTCAGCCAGAACAAGATTGGTTTACCTTCTCATTTTTCACACCGGGAGATGCTTCGATTGGAACCAGCTGTGGAATGTCTCCATCTTCATCTTCTTCCGACTTGACAACGGCAGAGACTGCTGCTGCTGCCTTCTTTCCCCCAGCAATGGCAGGAACCTGGTTGATTTCTCCTGTCGCCCCGGCTGTAGCCAAGTTCTTCTTTCCAGCTGTCTTTTTCCCTTTCTTTTTCTTCTTCTTTGCTTGGTTTTCCTGGAAGGCATTGATTAATTTCCTTAGCACCTTCATCAAGAGACCACACCAATACAGGCAAATGGGTACACACCATGTACCAATGCACATTTCCCAGAACGTTTTTGGATCTTCCCCCTAGTTCCACATACAGCCAACCCAGCACCCTCCGAATAGTAGAACTACAATTCCCAAATGTGCCTATTCGACTGCTTTGATCTGTGGAACCCAATACTCATTCTGCAGTCGTAAATCCACACCTACATTTTGGAACTCCCCGTCTATTGACCTTTACTGCTCTCTTTCCCGTGCCCACTTAAAACATTTTGTTTAAGCCTCTTCAGACATGCAGAAGTTACAAAATACTAAATAGTTGTAGTTATTTAACCAGCCAGGATGACCACTCTTGCTGAAAGTGCCCACTATGTACGCATGAGTCAGTCTCCTACCTGTTCAACTTCGGCATCTGGCTGTTTCTGAGGAATTCCTTTTATGGGATTACTACAGGTAAAGATCGGAAGAGCAACAGATTTGCTCATCTTGAGATGAAGGATCTTAACACTTTTCCAGATCTGCAGCAATTGTTGTTTTTATTTAAAAGAAAGAAAGAAAAGGAGGTTAATGAAAGAGGGCAGACACAAAGCAAACCACTTTAATAAAAAGATGGACGGCCCAATTCCATGCATATTTACTTGGAAATAAGCTCCACCAAGATTAATGGGATTTACTCCTGGATGAGTGGGCAGAGGAGATGCCTTAACCCCTCACCTGACTGAGCATCATTACCTGGGGGGCTTTCGTGGCTAACACTTTCACGGCAGCAACGACGTTTTCACAGATCTCCAAGGCCTCCATGCCACTATGACCAACACGTATAGAACTGAAAAAAGAGAGCAACACCTGGAGTCAATACCCTGCTGAATGGCAGTCCTTCAGCTGTCTGTTCTTTCCCTGTAAAACAGGGTGTTGCAGACTTTGGGGGAATGGCCTTGTGGGCCAAATGCAGAGGCCAGGTGGGGCAGGTTCAGCCTGTGGGCTCCCCATCACCTGCCCTGGAGGATCAGATTGAAGGCCCATCTAGTCTAGTATCCCGTGTCTTACAGTGGCCTCTGGGAAACTGAGAAGCAGGGCATGAACACAAGAGCCCTTTCCTGTCTGTATTTCCCAGCATTCCTCAGAGGAAAGCTGCCCTTGAACCTACAGGTTCCACCTTGGTGCTTATGGATCTAGATTGCTCTCTGCCACAGTCTCTCCCTGCTCACTAAACCCTGTTGCCTCTTCAGCTTCTGACACCTCCTTCTCCTTCTCCTCCTCCTCCCAGTCTGCTCCCTCTGACCACTCATCATCATCCCACCACCAGTTCCCTGGCTCTGAGCCTTCTTTCCTTGAGGATTCTCCAGCTTGGTGTCTCCTCTGCATCCAAGCCAGTCCATGACATCTTCCTTAAAATAAATACCAGGGTGAAGAACTACAAAGCATATAATGATAATGATAACACAGTCAACTTGCAACTCACTGGGAGATTGTAAAGCCAAAATCGCATATAGCCAAGACAACCCTGGAACTGTTCCCCACCCCTACCTTTCTGAAGTCGGTGCGCTGAGTGGGCCTCACTTACTGGCATCTGGGAGTCTCAGAGCCCGGTAAGAAAGCCTGAAAGCTCTTTCCACCCTGAAAGAACCGTTAAGCTGTCTATCTTGTGTGTGTTTAATCTGTGCAATTTCAGATGGCCAATTGCCAAGCCCGTAAGGCTGCGATCGCGCAAGTTAAATGTGCACAAGTTGCGAGTCAACAGTGGTTACCAATAATAAAATAATTTATATACCACCTTTAAGTTAAAGAAGAAATACCATGAATAGCCTGAGACAAGTCTGCTCCTTTATTAGCTTGGGTGGTAGTCAACTAAATTTTACGCAGAGCAGACCCACTGAAATGAACAAACAGGACTGAGTCAGGCCCATTAATTTCAAATAGTGTATGTTGAGTAAAAATTGGCTGAATATTTCCCTTTGTCTTTTGGAATTCCTTTGGGTTAGCATCATGTTGTAAAATGTCTCAAATGCCTGAGAAGCAACGCATAACTGCAGCCAGTAAATAAATTCATAGCCTGGATGATGATAGTTAAGTATCAAAATTAATACTTACTAGCAACAGCCCTTGTTCGTGACTGGAAGAATAGTGCCTTGGAGATGCTTGTTTATTTCCTTAGAGAGGTCCTTCGCTTTCAGATTCACAGACACAGGAGCCCTTATATGATAGAAAAACGCAAGATTTCAGGAAGAGTTCAGCATCCTTAGTAGCATTTGGTAGAAATGAAACATGGAGAAGTGAGGGGGCTTACTTTTTACTCCTATAGAAGTGTTTCCCTATGTGCGATGGCAGAAGCCGCCGAATCCGGTCATCAGCCAAAAAGAGAGAAAATCGACTCAGGAGGCGACGCTTTGCTTCGTAAGGTTTATATTCCTTTTTCAGTGTTTTGTAGGAGATGACCTTCAGATACAGGGGTGAGGTTGGTTAGATTACACTACAGCATTTAATTAAAAGATAAAATTATGATGATTACAGTTTATTTATATAGCACTTTAGGCTCAAAAAGCTTCTAGTGAAAAACAGAATATTGAAACAATAAAATAGAATTTGAAGGAACATAAAACGACATAATCACAATGATTCCAATGTATTTCATATGCCGCTTTAGACCTAAAGCAGTGAAGAGCATTTTCAAAATGAAATGTACAATAAAGCATAACATGACATGGATGCAAACCATTATGAGGCAGATTACTACATGGTATATAAATACTTTAAATCAGTTGTGGGGAACCTTTGGCCTGTCAGATGTGACAGGAGAACAACTCTAGTAACCATGCCTGCTAGGACTGATGGGAGTTCTAGCTCAGCAACATCTGCAGGGCCAAAGGTTCCCCTGATTTAGGGTACTTATATATCACTTAAATCACTGACATTTCTAAGATGAGGCCTTAGGCTGCATTCGTACGACAGGCTAAACCAACTGATGAAGCTCAGAGTTCTCTCTGTACCTCGCTGATCCTTGTGATCCCATGCTGGGACAAGAGTTTCCTGTATAAGTTCTCAGTCTGCTCAGCTGTTAAGCCTGGCTCATCTTTTGTGAATAGGCAAACATCTGATGTGGCCGGCAAAATATCATGAGGCAGTGTTCTAGAATGAAGAGAACAAGATTTTAAGAATGCACAGTAGTTTCCAGGAAAATAGATTATTTAATCAGTTAACACAGATAAGCTGCGAGGGTATGTTACCATTCTGATTTTTTTTTTTACGTGATTCTAATTATGTTTTTATTTTATTTTCTCAGTTATATTGAAAAGGTAGGCAAGGCTGAGAGGCAGTGGCTGGCCCAAGGTCACAAAGTGACCTTCATAGCTGAGTGGGGACTTGAACCCTGGTCTCCCAGGTCAAAGCTTGCTTGAATGTGGGCTGTGTCATTTTGGCTACATAAGTGATGTCACTCACAGCCTGGCCATTGGAAACAGAGGGAATGATTGACAATAGTCATGAATACAACTGAAGCAAAAGGCATCATGGTCAAAGACATTACAGCAGAGCAGCAAAACCCAGAGCCTTACATTTTGATGACTTGTTCACGTGGAGGGATTTTCCAAACGGTGACCATCAGAAATACATGCTGGTCCTCATTCAACAGCAGCTTCTCTGCCTTTTTTTGCTTACTGGCGCTGAATGCAAGGAGGGCCTGGGCTGCTTTTTTAATCTGAAAGAGCAAATTCACAAGAAGGTATCATTAAAAAAATTTGATAATCTCAAAGCAGGTAATAACCTCAGCTGAAACCTCAAATGAAGCATTACAGATGTTATAGAAAATGTGGGGTTGGCTTTTGCTGCCCAATTCCCGAAGGCACTGAGTCTCCTAAATCCATGATTGGTCAGAGATGAATGGATGGAGGCAAGGATCCAGTAGAAAGCAAGGCAGATCTTTTTTTTCTAGTTGCAACAGAGTCCCCGCCCCCTTGCAAGAAGGTGTGAGAGACCCAAAACAAGGGTGTGCAAGCCCCTATAAAGACTTTTGAAACTGCCCACCCCTTAGCCCAAAAACATCATAGAGACATCACAGAAGGAGGTGGTCTCCAGCAGTACTGTGAATGCAATTTCTCTCCTGTTTATCAAGGTACCCGATGAAGCCTTTCTGATTGCATTTGTCTGGGTAGCCCAGCCATTACGTTCAGGCTGCAAATACTTCTTTCCTGACTCTTTTTTAAAAAAATTACGCCTGTTGATAATTTGTTCACCTTCCAAGATACTTGCCAGACTGGGTTTGCAGGGAGGATTTGCAAGTGAAAAGAAAAATTGAAAAGTTTTCCCCATCCTCCTACTGCAGAAAAATATGTGAGGTACTTTGGGGAGAGTCAAAATGGCTTCAGAATTGCTCTCCTGTACTATTTAGACACATGGTTTATATACTTATATGTGTGTTTCTCCTGCCCACCTAGCAGTTCGAAAGCACATCAAAGTGCAAGTAGATAAATAGGTACCGCTCCGGTGGGTTTCCGGTGGTGTTTCCGTGCGCTGCTCTAGTTCACCAGAAGCGGCTTAGTCATGCTGGCCACATGACCCGGAAGCTGTACGCCGGCTCCCTCGGCCAATAAAGTGAGATGAGCGCTGCAACCCCAGAGTCGGTCACGACTGGATCTAATGGTCAGGGGTCCCTTTACCCTTTATGTGTGTTTACTGTATGCAATTATGAACATTATTCTATATCTGAGACCTTTGAATTCTTATAACACAGATGAACTCCACAAAACAGCATGATTAGTAACTAAACAAAATTTCTGATACAGAAACTACACCCACACTCCCCCTCCTGATACAGCAACCTCTCCAAAATGCATCCTTAGCAATAAAGTACTCCACATCCAAGCACCACTCTAGGCATTCCAACCAACCGTACAGATAACTAATCCCCAGCCAACCCATTATTAAAGGGCAAGTGTTTTGTCTACAAAAATACATAGCGGCATTAAGCATAATTTACAATGAGGTCAATCCTTCACCTCCATCTAGTGTAGGGATGGGAAACCTGTGACCCTCCAGATGTTGATGGACTCCAATTCCCATCATCCATGCTGCCTGAGGCTGATGGGAGTTGGAGTCCAGCAAGATCTGGAGGGCCCACAGGTTTCCAGCCCCTAATCTAGGCCAACACATTGGCATACAAGCAGCAAAGTAATCGCTTCACACCTTCCTTCATGTCATGCATCGTTTTATAAACTTCTATTATGCCACCTTTTACTCATCTTTTCTCTAACCTAAGAAGGCCCCAGAGCTGCAACCTGTCCTCATAAGGGTTTTGATCCATCCCTCTCGATTTTTGGTTGCTCTTTTCTGAGCTGGTATCAGAAAGCAGGGGCTGTCCTTTGCAAACAGTTCCAAGTTCCAATGTGTTTAAAAGTTACTTAGCATTCGGGTTTCTCTCCTACGGGGTTCGAAGTCACATCTAGCTGTTCTCTCTCCTCTTCTCTCTCTCCCCCCCCCCCCCCCCAATTTAGGGCTAGGCTGAGAGGGCCTGGCCCTGCTGAACTTCACCAGGGCCAGATTTAGGTAATGGGGCCCTTGCAACCAGTCCATGCAGAATGTAGGCACCCTATAGTGGTACCTCGGGTTAAGTACTTAATTCGCTCCGGAGGTCTGTTCTTAACCTGAAACTGTTCTTAACCTGAAGCACCACTTTAGCTAATGGGGCCTCCCGCTGCCACCACGCCACCAGAGCACGATTTCTGTTCTTATCCTGAAGCAAAGTTCTTAACCTGAAGCACTATTTCTGGGTTAGCGGAGTGTGTAACCTGAAGTGTATGTAACCCGAGATACAACTGTATGCAGAAATGAGCAAACCAGTGATATTTTAGGGAGCAGGCTAGCAGGCGGGGGCCATTACTTACATCACAGGAGCCAACACAACACAAAACACTGTTGCTCTATGTGGATTTTATTTTATTTGTTTTTTATCTTATATTTTGGAAATGTACATCCAGGTTCCCCCCTTTTAATTCTTTTGGGAGCCCCCAAGAGAGTGGGGCCCTAAGCTATAGCTTGTTTAGATGATACATAAATCCGGCGCTGTCAGATCTTGATGCCAGCTCCCCTCAGTCCTACTCCAGCACCTGTTTATCAGCACCCCGCCAGACTCCGAATCGCAGAACCGAGAGGCGCCCGTTGGTGCCGCGGAAAGCCCAGCGGCTGCCTCCGCTCCAGCGGGCGCCACGCCGGAGAGAAGCCCCCAAGTGCTGCATTCCCGCTGCCGCCCACCAAGAGGAGAGATAAGCCGCATCTTCATTGCGGGAACTTCCTTCCCCCTCCTCAGCCCCCCCCCCAAGCGGCGGCCGCCTCTCCTTACCTGCCCTTGATCCACAGGAAACTCCGCCGCTGGATCCATGCTGCTGCTTCTCCTCGTGCGCCAACACACCGCGGCGAGCGGCAATGACGTCACCCGCAGCCGACGCGTAAAAAAGGGGAGGGAGGGGTTTCAGCGGAGGCTGAGAGTGAACCAGCTAGACTTCCGGTCTAATCTCCATAGGAGCCGAGAGGGAGACGCTTCCTCTCTATGGTGAAACTGGAATGCTAGAGCGGCGAAGCTCGAATCTTGTTTCACTTCGGGCGCCATTTTTGGACTCTCTCGGGGCAGAGATGCAGGACAAGGGAGAAAACCCGAAATTTCAATGCAGCTGTTGCTGTGCTATTAATAACCTCCCACCCGCTCTAAATAAAAAGTAGCAAAGTCAGGAGTTGCAGCCCTGATGTCTTACCACCTGTTATTATTATTACAGTACTGTGATCATTGTTATTCCGCCTTTTCTCTAGCAGGGACTCAAGGCGGCTTACAGATGAAATAGAAACAGCTAAAAGCATTGGGGAAATGCGCTTTGAATTTTTAAACGTTTCAGAAAGGGAATCGTGCCTGCGCAAAGAGTCCCGTGGACCACCGTTTCTTCTGCTAAAAGCTGGATCTGGAATGAGAGGAAGTCCGAGGGGACGATTTAAGGAGATTGCTGCAACCACTGAAAGGCTTGTGGTTTTTCTGCAGGGACGGAGCACAGGGGGTCCTTGGGTTTTAACTTTTATTTCATAAAAATGTATACACAGCTTGTTTGTAGAACAACTGCAAAGTGGATTACAAAAAACAACAACAGTGGAATTGCAGGTAAAACAATCAAAACATTCAAAAACAATAGTTAAAAAACAACCCAGATAAAAGTATGCATCAGCCTTAAATACTTGGGTAGGCTATAAATAAAGCATGTGCCCAAAACAGTACAGAGAAGGCACCTGCGGATGCTAACCGAAAGCGGTCGAGTGGGCAGATCACAAGGAAAGTTGTCAAGGGTTTTATATACAAATATAAACCTTGAACTTGTCTGGGAATCTTTAGCTGGGAATGCATACCAACTTAACCTTAATATTTCTGCATTTCATAGTTACTGCTAGTGCTTAAGAGTGTCAGACCAGGGTCTGGGAAAACAGGGTTGAAATCCTCGCTTCACCCAAAAGGCTTATCTGTTCAGTCACTTTCTCTCAGCTTTAGAGAGTCACAGAATTGTTGAGATGATAAATTGGGAAAGTGGATAACTCTGTTTGCCACCTTGAGCTCCTAGGGTGGGGCAGAGGGAAGACAGGATGAAAATGTATGGGAAGCCCTCTCAGTGCTATGCATAGAAATCAGAAAACTGAAATAATAGTTTCATATGGATATGGGGTAATGTTGTTGTTTGGTCGTCTTAGTCGTGTACGACTCTCTGTGACCCCATGAACCAGAGCATGCCTTTGTGATAGGAATTTTGAGGTCTTAGATATATGGTAATGTTCATAACTGCACATACAAAGATCAGCACAGGAAGACCAACCTGAAGCCATTTTTATTCCTAAACTGAGCAAATGTTTTCTCTGCATGGTCAAAGTGGAAAAGCCTCCCCATTGTCTTTTCCTTCACAAATCCTGTCTTAAGGGTATGTCTGTGTTTGAATAGGGTGTGAGCCTGTGACATGACCCAGGAACTAAGTATTTATCACTACAAAAGAATGGCCAGGCTCCCCAGGCAATCCAATCAAGTAACCTGCCAGACAGGAGATAAACAACAACAGGAGAAAAACCATATTAAAAAACAATATTAAAATTTCTGTTTTAGACCGCCTTTTCTGTTCTGTAGGTGTGATGTATCTGAGGGGTGATCTTAGGTTACACCCCTTCTGTGATGTATGTATGATGTTTCTGGGGTGGTCTTGATCTACATGGTGGCAATTTTCAAAAGTCTATAAGGCCTTGCATGCCATTTTTCTGGGTCTCTCCTCTCTCCTGCGGGTGAGGGGAGCACCCTGTTGCAACAGATCAATAAAGATCAAGCCTACTAGCTGCTTTGCTTCTCAATATTCTCTGGTTGGCCTCTGTTATTCTCTCCTACCAATAAGGAAACTATGTAAGGACTCTATATGGGCTCTTGGATACCCCATAAGGGAAAAGGGCAATTTTTGTTTACAACACCTTGGAAACTCACTTTCCTCTCAGGGCACTTCCCTCTTATTTGCCAGGTCTTGGTTTTTAGATTGTCTCCCACTAGTTTTTCAAAATTATATACTTTATTACATATTTGATACCACTGAGTTGGGCAATGGTTTAGATTCATGTAAGATGCTTTAAGTACCGAGTCGTCAAAAACCTGCAGGTAGCAGGAGTATATTCTAATTTCATTTAAATGGAAAATAATGGATAAAATGATTGTCCATGTAAAGCAAAATTCTATAGCCGGGCAACAGAACCCATATCTGTTTACTTGGGAAATGCCTCCAAAAAGTCCTCAAGCTCTGCCAAATGCAGAATTTGAAAGGCAGCAGGGGAAACTGGCCCTAACCAGTAACAGTGGTGCTTTTTACATCCCAAAAATACAGCTTCTACATCACAGGTGGAACCTTTTTCAGACTGAGTGCTGCCAGGTAAGCCTCTCTGGGGAGAGCATTCTACAAATGGGGAGCCACCACAAAAAAGGAAATGTAGCATGTTAAGGAAATTTCTCACTCATCCTTGGGTACTCCTTTCCTGCAGTCTGATGTGATACAGCCCAGACACAAATGGTTACAGGCTTAGTGACAAGGCGGCAATATTCCCTTCACACTTTCATCTATGAGAGCAGTAGGGAGCCTGTGAGCTTCCAGGCGTTGCTGGACTACAACTCCCATCAGACCTAGCTGCTTGTAGTCTAGCAAAATCTGGAGGTGCACAGGTTCTCATTCAAATACTATAAGAAGCTAAGAATGCCATACATTGTAAAACTGCATCCTCCTGTCAGGCAAAGGCACTTACTAAATCTTTATGTGCAAACAATCTACTCTTAATTCCCACCTTAGAGCCGAACTCCTGTATTTGATGACACCCATTAAAATGTCGTAATACCCTAAATAATTTTAGCTGTACCATGCATATGTATGCATGTCAATTCTTTCCAAATATTTCATATTTGATAAATTTAACTCTGGTTTTGTCAGCAGTCCAATACCACTACCATCCTATCCATGATTTCGGTTCACATCCAATATTCAACCAGCAAAACAAGCAACCGTGTTTCGATTGGCCAGGGACACGACACTAAGCCTTGAGCTTTAAAAGAAGTCGCTGGAGGCATGACACAGGTTTTTAGTATTCTTTATTGGACCACAGTTTATTCAAGTTGTTTGACATGGAAGGTAAGGGGAGAAATAAGGCTGGAAAATGTGAGAGATTTTAGATGTTTTATGATTCCAACAAAAATGATTGACACTGGGTGGGTAGACTCTTCTCAAATGACATCTTCTGCGACACATAAAAGACAACGGATGTAAGATTTGAATCAATAAAAACCCTCAGTTTTTGCAACAGAGACCTGGGATTGGCACTTGCCATTGGCAGAAGGCAACCTTCATGCCATTTTCATTCATTGCAAGGATTGGGTTTGTTCAACTGTGTGCAGGAAATGCAGCAGTGTTTCCAATTTGTAGGTAGTAGAGGGCCAGGAGCCACAGGCTCTGGGGGTGAATGAAGCCCCCGCCCCTGACTGCTTAACACCCCCCTGGGTGTTTTCTTCCTAGCTGGAATGTGTCCTCATAGTGACTCCCGCTTGCCTATACAGGGTGCATATAGAAACCAGCTTACTGTATGAAAGTAAAATTTGCATTCATTGCTCCACCTGCCACTGGCATGAGGCCCACATGGATTGCCCAAGAGGATCCTCACCCTTTACAGAATATTAATCAGGAGGCTTTTATGGCACATTCAAGTTTTACGTTTAATCACTGCTTACATTACTAAGCTTTCAGATTCAAGAACACACTCCAAAGTCATTTATCATCAGCAGAGTTTGAAATAATAGTTTTAAGTCATGGCTATTAACACAATCAATCCTTTCCAATCTCACATTTCCAAGCCTTCTCCTCAAGCCTAGCCAGGGTTTCTATTTTTCCCCCTGGAAGAAAAATACAAAAGAGCCACAAACATTGATGAAGGGTTTTAACATGATTAGTGGCAAGATGTGGTCGTAGCACAGCTGCAAACTGTTTAACAGGAACTTCTTGACTTGACTTAGAAACATTCATTGATAAAATTGTAGAGTTGGAAGGGACCCCAAGGATCATCTAGACCAACCCCCTGCAATGCAGGAATATGCAGCTGTCCTATACAGGAATTGTACCTGCAACCTTGGCATTATTAGCACCGTGCTCTAACCAACGAAGCTATCCAAGCAGGAATTTATATCCTGTATATAAATTTGTGTGGAATGAGTAAACCAGAGGGTTTAAATTGGAACCTTTCTATCTTGAAGAGAAAAGATGGAGCCTCCAGAATTTACTTATTTGACTTAGGATACTAGCACTATCCTTCAGTCTTAATGCTTTCACAGCTCCTGAGGCACACACCTAGTGATGCCTCACATGAGTTCTGGTGCATGTAGGAAGCTCCCTTACCAATGAAGGTGCCTTCATTCAGTTCAATGGGCAGGGTAGAACTTGTGTGTAACTGGTGACCCTCCAGACATTGTTAAATCCCATCAACCCTGGACATTGGCCAGGCTTGCTGAGGCTGATGGGAGTTGTAGTTCAGCAATACCTGAAGTTCAGCATGATTCCTCAGACCTGCCCAAGAGGTTGTTTTACATTTACTAAGCTTGATTTAATACAATGAAGAGAAACTTGCAATCTAAATCACGTAACTGGAGAACTCTTTGGGACTTTAAAGCCTTAGGTTCTGAATGCAGTGGTAACACACATTAACACCCAAGCCCCCGTTTTCTTGAATCATGTCCTTTCCATTTCAATTATATTTAACCCTGGAATGAGTGCACTGCAAATATAACTGAATTCCATATGCCATATGACAACTTCAGTTAGCATTCCTATTCTTAAGTTCTGCAGTTCCTCAGCAAACACACATTTAGGGTAATGTAACTGATTCACCCACACTGATCACTGAGCCAAGGGGTGTGCTGCAAGTATGATATAAAGCACATGCAGAATGGAAGGCGAGAGGGGGGCTGAATTTTCGCACAGGGTGTCACTGAAATTTGAAAGACCAAAGTCTGCCCCTGTCCTCAAGTGCAACTTTTGCTCTAAAGAATGACTGCATTCAATGACTACTAGCTTATTTAGCTGCATCTCTGCCTCCAAGAATTGTCATTTGCTATATCAGGAAGAAAAAACCCTTCACCAACTACATTATTCACTAGCAATCATCTCAAAGGAAAGAGGCGGAGCTTGAGACACAAACACAGCACAACTTAACATCTGAAAATGGTAAGCTCATCACCTCAGGCAAATCTTTCAAAGACTCTTCCTTCAGCTTACGTTATAAAATAAGAAAAGGAAAAATCTGGATTATTTCTGAATTTTCAGCTTTATCTGAATTCTTTAGCTTTGTTTTAAAAGTTATCGACTTTAAAAGCTTTCAGATTCCCAGAAAAATAAAAGCCCAGAAATTTGCAGACATAATAAAATTTATTTAAATTTCATGCATTACGGTAGCTACAAGTGTAGTCATATGAAATTGAAGGACAATAAACTTTGCTTCGTCCATACAATGTAGCCTCAAGTGAAATGGATGGGAGGTTCCACAGTTACAAAGAAACAAAAAAGGGCAAACATTTTAAATTTAGAATTGTGTAAAATGAAACAGTCACATGACTGTAAACTTTAGGGGAAAGGGCACATTACTATTTGAACATACACTGCAAAGGATTTAATTGGAGAAGCACTTTGAACAATATTGGAAGTCAGCCTTCTTATATGAACCTAATAATGGAGATTTGCCATTAAACACTTTGAATATCATTGCACCTCCCTTTCAACTCTTTCCCTAATTGTTTATAGCAATGGTACAGACCAACATTCAGCCAAGTATAAAGTTTACAACCCCTGTTCCTTTGAACTGCCAACCACAAATCCTTTTATTCACTTTTGCTTTCCCTTAACTCAAATTGCTTTGATATGCAGAAATTTATAGACTGTGCTTGATTCTACTCTCAATTTTAATGAGCAAACAAACCTTCTGGATTAAATAAGTGGCACTTGCTGAATGAGCCATCATTCAGCCGCTGCCAGTTGAGTGAATACCTACCACTCCTCTATGGCCTATTTGGTTTGCTTCAAATCTCTTTTTTTAAAAAACAAAACAAAACCCAGCAACCAAAGATTCTCCCATCTTCCAAGTTAAAAGGTAGAATGAACAGCGCAACTTTATCATAAACTAGTACTTGTGCTTAGTTTTTAGACCAAACATCATGTACCAGCATTATTGCCAGAGATGTCACGTAACAGTCCTACTAATTTTATTGGTTAGCATTTTCTGCCAGAAAGGATTTGATGGTATAATTCAGGGCACTGTAGGTAGATCTAGCTCGCCCCAGTGCCTAAAAAAAATCAAGTTAAGTTTGTTTGTAGATAAAGTGATGCAACACTAATTAAATAGTACCATACTTGCATGAACATATTTAATTTTTTTTAATCCACCATAAGGAAAGGGAGAAAGAAAGTTTCTTTAGTACAAATTTTGTCAATTGTCTAATTGCTTCATTTATAACTTCGTCCGGGAGGCGGCAAAGGGAAAGAGTTGGGTTTCAGAAAAGCCTAAGTAATTGAATATTCAGATTACTTGGCAGGTTAAAAGCTAATGCAACAGGTGTTACATCTGGATAAAAACATTATTCAAAAGCAATTAAGATACTGAAAAAAGATTTCAAATTGAATAGTTTATTAACATGGTAATTGTCTTTGTAACATGTGCACACACGCTTGCACACTCTTAATGATCTGCCTTGAAAAATGTTTCAATATGCTGGGAGAGGGGAAATAAACATAAATCCTATAGATTTTTCATAATTCTAGGCAATTATGTCCACATCACTTACAAAGCTATTGCCAAATCTTTCCAAGGAAGCAGAATTTAGGAGGAAGGGGGAGGAAAAAAAAACTTTGGGGGGGAATTCAACAGTGGCATAGCAGAGCTCTCAATATGAGAAAGCTGACATAATGTGGACCTTTGCTGTGAAATCTCATCTTTGCAAATATAGGGAGAAGGTTATCAATGGGAAGAAAATAAGAAGGCGATGTGAAGTAGGCTTTTGCAGAGTCAATTTTTTCCCCTCACAGTATTTGTGCAGGCTTGTCAAAAACAATGCTTAATCCTTCTCTGGAACCAATTTCAGAACTTTTCCAATTGCAATGGTCTTACCTAAACAAAACACAGAAATGGTTTGTTAGGAGACATACATGTGTGAACCTTTAAAAAATCTTCCAAGTAAACAGTCACACAGATTTCACACAAAACCTGGTTTGCACTTAACAATGGGGGGGGGGGGGGTTAGCTTATTTGTACATGCAAGCCTGTCACAACCAACTATGGTTTGTTTGTGGTGAACAAACCAGAATATGAAACCATGCTTCTGATGCTGGCTTATGTATCTTGGCTTGCATGTTTTCTCGTTACCTCTGGACCTTGGGCTTAACCCTCCTTTGTTTTTGCATCTTGCCCTATACGCATGTGGCGATAAAGGAGCAAAGCAAGAAAATTTAGAAAATCAAACCAATGTTAAGTGGAATAAGCCACAGTTATTTTGCTTGTCAGAACCTGGTTTGTTCAACAAACTATGGCAGAAACAAGCCATTTAGTATTGCATATAAATGTAGAGAGTGCTACCTCAATCTACACACTAGTTTTTGCAGAGAAACTTATGCTCTTCTTAATGAACTGTAATAAAATCTTCCTTCCCAACAATGGAAATGGATACAGGGCTTCTGATTTTTTTTTTTTTGTACCAGAGAATCTGCATTTCAGCCCAAACCAATTTGCTCCCCCTAAATTCTATGCCAATTTTGAAATTCATCTGGATATTTACTAAACTTCAATTGATTTTCAACAACTGACATGCAGTGCTGTTTATATATGACAGTCAGCAGTTTGAGATACAGTGGTGCCTCGAGTTACATACGCTTCAGGTTACAGACTCCGCTAACCCAGAAATAGTACCTCGGGTTAAGAACTTTGCTTCAGGATGAGAACCGAAATCATGCAGCGGCAGCGCAGCAGGAGGCCCCATTAGCTAAAGTGGTGCTTCAGGTTAAGAACAGTTTCAGGTTAAGAATGGACCTCTGGAATGAATTAAACACTTAACCCGAGGTACCACTGTATCATCTTCCAGCCTTCCTCGCCCTGGTGCCCCTGCAGATGTTTTGGATTACAGCTTTCAGCATCCTGACCACTGGCCAGGTTGGCCAAGCCTCACAGGACTTGTAGTCCAAACATCTGGAAGGCACCAGGGTGGGGAAGGCTCTCATATACGTGCCTTCCAGAATTAAAGCTAGCCAAAGCCGATACATCCAAAGCATGGAATTTTATTTTCTATAATTCAGCAACACAAAGTAAAAAAAAAGCAAAAAACCAAGCCATTTTCAAATCCTCTTACCCTCATCTCTTAAGGTGAATCGACCCATCTGAGGGAAGTCTTTGAATGTCTCAAGGCAGATAGTTCCTGCCGTCCTTAAACGGGCAATACATACTTGATCTTGTTTAACAAAACGGGGCCGTGTCTTGCTTTTCTCTCCTGATTTTTTGTCTACCAGACAGATTAAGGCCTACAGAAGGAAAGAGAAAAGATATAAAGCATGTGCTCTCTTTTCCCAGCAGAAGCCCTGGTCCTTTAATAGCTGTTTATGAGGTGTCCAGCAGGAAAAACCACAACAGTTTCATTGTTATTTGGTTCTTCCCCACCCCCACCCCCTTAACCTGAAATAAAGCCTCTCTCAAAAGAAGCTCAACACCTCAACTGAAGTACAGGAAGAATGATAGGTTGTATCCAATGCTAGCACAATTCAGAGCAGACCCACTTAAATTACCGTATTTTTTGCTCTATAAGACTCACTTTTTCCCTCCTAAAAAGTAAGGGGAAATGTGTGTGTGTCTTATGGAGCGAATGCAGGCTGTGCAGCTATCCCAGAAGCCAGAACAGCAAGAGGGATTGCTGCTTTCACTGTGCAGTGATCCCTCTTGCTGTTCTGGCTTCTGAGATTCAGAATTCCCCCCCCCCCCTTGTTTTCCTCCTCCAAAAATGAGGTGCGTCTTGTGGTCTGGTGCGTCTTAGAGAGCGAAAAATACGGTAACAAGCACGGCTAACTTAGGTCCATTAATTTTAATGGGTGTACTCAGAGAATAACTTAGGTGGATGTACCACTATACAGTGGTGCCTCGCAAGACGAAAAGAATCCGTTCCGCGGGTCTTTTCGTCTTGCGGTTTTTTCGTCTTGCGAAGCAAGCCCATTGACGGAGTAGCGCTATTAGCGCTATTGACAATTTAAGGGCTAAAAACGGCTTTTTAAGGCTTGGGGGATTAGCGGTTTTGCTGCTAAAATGCTTTTAGCAGCTTAGCGATTCAGGAAAAGGGGTTTTGGAGCGGAAAAAAATTTCAAAATTTTTCGTCATTTTTCGTCTTGCGAAGCAAGCCCATAGGGAAATTCGTCTTGCGAAGTGCCTCTGCAGAAGGAAAACCCTTTCATCTTGCGGGTTTTCCGTCTTGTGAGGCATTCGTCTTGTGGGGCACCACTGTATATTCCTTTCACGAGGAGTTTTACCCTATGTTACTTCACCTGATACACACTTTCAATGTTCTTAGTAAAATACTATTTCAAAACATAATGATTTTGAATTACATGAATGCACTGGGCTATTAAATCAGGCATGCCCAAAGTCCATTTTGGGGGCCTAATCTGGCCCGCCGGTCGGTTTAATTCGGCCTGTGTGGCAGTTTATTTTAAAATCCTTAAAAAAGCTTAACAACTTTGGTCGGCCCTCACGGCCCTTCACTTCATTAAATCTGGCCCTCTTTGAAAAAAGTTTGGACTGCATTTAGCCATAAGTCATAACAACATGATGCTGAGACCATCTAATGGTGACAGTGGGAGATTACTAAATACACAGCAAAAACTGAGACAAAAAAACCCCATTTGCACAATTAATAGACACTTCACTCAAACCTTCTGCCACCATTGTGTATCTTTTAATCAAAGAAGATGAGAGAAATACTCACTGTGATCTCAACTTCTTCAATACAGGTATGAATATGCAGCACCGCATTGTAACCTGGGCAGATGATGGATTTATGCTCAATTATCACTATCTGTAATCAATAAGAATAACTAAGTAAACATAATGTAGAAAAACACCAATTTCTTATGGATATTGGATAGTAATTCCCTCATCTCTCTTTCCCTCTGGAGGAAGATATTGCTTCAAGCAGAAATATACGCTAGGAAAATTAACTAACTTGCAAGCAAACTGAATTTATTTTCTAGAAGGTGAAGACTTTCAAATCAAGGATTAACAATTTAATTCGCACATTGATACCACTGATTTCTGAACAAGATTTAATTGCTGATATACCCTCAACCTATGCATATCTGAATCAACCAACTTAGCATTATTCATTTATCGGTTGAAAATCAATCATGGTTTTCCAACAAACATACCTGAGCATCAAAAGTGCGTCCTGAATGACACAGGTTATTAAGATCACAGAGTATAAACCCTGGGAGGATCTCCTCCTCTTCAATTCCTTTCAGTCGAATCTTCAGATTTTCACCTGGAGCTACTGATTCAGTTTCTACATCATCGGAAAGGATCCCAAGGACTTCCACATTATGCTTCAAGAAAGCAACGTTAAGGCTTTAAAACGGTTTTATTTATTCATCAAACAAATTTTATATAACACTTGGTTGCAAAAAGCCAGATAAACATTTAAGTCATTTACAGCAACATAAGCTTAAACATTAGAATTGATAAAAACAGTTATCAGGAGTAGGTCGGCAATAAAACACCCGCTGTCAGTGAAGTTAACGTTTTTCAAATAAACCAAAACAGCACAGGCCTAGTGATCCCAGCAACTCTTCCCAGTAGGTCTTGCCCCAATGAGGCAGTAAAGTCCCCACCTTCTCATAGCTGCCTAAGGTGGAATCCACACACATATATAAAACGTTCTGAAAATGCTTTTTTAAAAAGTGTTTTTTTAAAAAAGGCTCAGCATCACCATTTCCATAAGGCTCAGCATCACCATCTAGTGCCATATTGTATGTTGCACTTAAAACAATTAAAACCTTTTATTTGCAGCTCGCAAACTCCTTGCCAGAGTTTTTTCCAAGCCACCTGAGACTTCTCTGTCTTTGCTCCACCCTCTTCATATCTCTTCTGGTTCTGGGAGATCAGGAGGCAGGGGAGCTGGCTTTTATATTGTGTAGTTAACTCCTCCCCCCCTTTAAAAAAAGTTTTGTATATTTGTACATTTGTACAAAAATACTTTTTAAAGTTTCCTTTTCTATAATGCAGTATGCATTCATTGCCCTGTTATTCAATTTATATATATATATATAAATCCTTCATTAAAAGTATATTTTAAAAAGTCTAACACAGAACCCCACATAGTGGGATCACAAACCACCGCAGTATGCCGGCCTATTGATGAACACACACAAATAAACTGATGGGCATTCTGCAGAGAACATTCATGTTTGCTCATGCTCAAGGCAAGCAGATTTAATTCTGCTGCTCCAGAGTTACTGGTGAAGTAACTGAATGCAATAGCCAGGAAGTCACTAAATATTTGCAGTCAGAAGAACATTTAAGGCAAAACTATCATATCCTCTTCTCCCTGGCCTTTTGCAAGGAAAAAGCCAAATACTGTTACAGAAGAAAGTGATTTGGGAGTGAATCGCATAATACAGGGTGCCACTTTCCAAACATCTTCACTTGCAAGCTAGTCAAACCTTTCCTTGCTCCAGACCACTCTAGCAATTTGCAACATTTCTCCCTCCCCCCAAAGTTGCTTACAATAATTTAAATACATGAGGCTGTATCCATTGCTAGTTTTACTCAGAAGACCCACTGAAATTAATGAACATGATTTATGTAGGTCCATTAATTTTAAAAGGTCTGCTCTGAGGAAAACTCCATTGGATACAAGGACGGGCATGGTAAAACTAAACTATCAAATCCAGAAACAAAAAAAAACCCTAAACAAAACAGTGCTTCCCCAACACATCTACTTTTCTCATCCTCTTCCCTTTATAGGTAAAGGTAAAGGGACCCCTGACCATTAGGTTCAGTTGTGGCAGACTCTGGGGTTGCAGCGCTCATCTCGCTTTATTGGCCGAGGGAGCTGGCGTACAGCTTCTGGGTCATGTGGCCAGCATGACTAAGCTGCTTCTGGCGAACCAGAGCAGCGCACGGAAACGCCGTTTACCTTCCCGCCGGAGCGGTACCTATTTGTCTACTTGCACTTTGACATGCTTTCGAACTGCTAGGTTGGCAGGAGCAGGGACCGAGCAACAGGAGCTCACCCCGTCACGGGGATTTGAACTGCCGGCCTTCTGATCGGCAAGTCCTAGGCTCTGTGGTTTAACCCACAGCGCCACCGCATCCCTTCTACCCTTTATACCTCGCACCAAAGGATCCTCTCCTCTCTCCCAGAAGGCTCCTCTATTAGCAGAAACTTCACTTTCCTCTGCCTCTCCAACACAATGACTATTAACTTAATCTTGCTATTTGGTAAGTCTAGAAACACATTTAAAATTTGTATTTTGAACGTTACCCCCCCCCCAAAAAAAAACCCCAGCCTCTGTTTTGTTGATGATTGGAGTCATGAAGGTAAGCAGAGAAAACTGGGTGTTGGTTATTTATATCTTTTGGAACCAGATGCCCCACGCTCAGATTTCAGACACAACATGAAACCAATACAGGGTTGTGAAACAAGGCAACTTGCTTGGAGGAGTATTTCTGAGAAACACCTGTTTTGAAAGGAGCCAACTCATGCCAAAATCAGATAAACCTGATGGTTTGTAGCAGTTTGCAGCAGGCACTTGGAGTTCTTAACATATAGCTTTTAACTTTCCATTGGTCTGTTAATAATGAACAGGGTTCACATAAAGTATGCAAGGCAGAGTAAGCTGGGTTTCAAAAGTTGCTCCAACAGATAGAGAATTCAGAACCACAAGGTATGAATTTTACATGGGTGCGTGAGACCCAAGCTCTGGAAAGCTTCCAGAAAAAGAAGTGCAACAGTGGAATTTTCTGCCTTAAAGACGGAAGAGATTGGTGATTTAGGATGACTTGTTTTCTACTTTTTCTAAGCAACCTTTTTAAAAAATGAAAAATCTGAAATGTTTTAGGCTATCTAGCACAGATAAGATATTTGAGCTGAAACTTAGCGAGCCTATGCATAAAAAGTAGCCACAGCATACACTCAACACTAAAGGACAGCATATTTCAAGCAGCTCAAGAGTTTGTCTGCGTTGGTGGCAAGATGAAACAACCCAACTCTGGTCAGGGCAAACCACAGCATTTCCGACTAGGATCCTGCTAATTGCAAATAAAAAAAACCCAGAAGCACATGTTTCAGGAGTTCCTCAAACTAAAACTAGGCTGATCATGTGCATATTTCTGCTTATTAGTGCCTAAGCACACTAAGCCTTCTCAAGAGCAAAAATGAAACCTCACAGGGGAATGCCGATTTTCAACCTCAGAATTATTCTGTAGGCTTAACACCAGAAAGTTAAGCTTCTTAAGAGGAAAACGTGCCGTACCTTGTTTGGCATCATCACAAGCTGCTGTCCTTTGCAGATAGAGCCTGATTCCAGCTTTCCCAGAACTACCGTGCCCATATCCTTCAACATGGAAAGAAAGGTTGTTTTTTAAATCAGCAAAATAGAGCCTACCGCGCTTTACAAAAGAGAATATCTGGCATAGTGCTAAGGAATTTCAATCAAAGCAGTAAGGAGCTTTTGCTGGAGATAAATTAAACCCAAGGGGTAAAATATTGCGAGTAACCACTAGGTAACTATATGCTCACATCTACATGTTATCACCCTTATATTTAAGATCACACGAGAGCACCTCCTTACCACCAGCAACTGCACCTTGTTAGGTGGCCACACAGACACTCTGAGGATAGGATAGGGTACAAAGACAAATCTTAATACTTGGGGGAGGGGAGAGAGATTTATTCGGGACTGAGGTTTAGGAATGCTAAACTTCAGCTGGTGTTAGCTGAATTTTAACTGGGTTACTCGTTTTTGTGAGACCTTCAGGACCTGGTGGTTTTAAACAGGTAAGCATGACATATTACCAACTCAGCTGTGGAATTTATCAAGTCTACCATAGACTAATGAAAGTCCTGCAACTATGATGCCGGTTAAATGCACTGGATTGGATTCCAAAGGCTCCCGTCCCTCATTCAAGGGGGACTCCCTCTGATACGAGGAAGAAAATCTTTGTATTCAACTCCTTGTGTAAGCAACTCTCAGTCAGTGATGCTGTCCAATTTTCAGTAGACACTTAAGACAAAGCTACGCCATTTTTAGTCCCACTGATACCAATGGGGAAAGTTTAATGTTTAAAATTCTGCTTAATTCTCTCATGCAAGTGAATGGGACTCAGTACTCAGTGCTCGCTGAATAACGTGACACATGCATTTCAGTTCATCTCAATCTTTTCATTGTGAGAAAATACACATATTGCTGTGACACTACATTTACAGAAAATGGAACCAGAAGAGTGCATTAAGGGTGCACACATGCACACTCCAGTTCAGTCACAGAATAACAAAGTCTTCAGCTTCAGAACTATAGGTTGCATGTTTTAATAATTCCATTGACTGCAGGGAAATGTTCTGAAATATTACTATGAGTTGTATTCAATGTTGCGCTAAAGAGATCATTTAGTAAGTGCAAATTATCTCTCCTCTCCTCTCCCTGCACATTCTTCTAGGGCTTCTCTTCCAGCTCTGAGGAGGGCCTGGGGGTGTAAACGGGGGAAGTTCTATCACGCTAGTGGAAAACTTTGTGCTAGCGCAATGAGTCAGCTGAATATGGCCCTATGTTCTTAACACTCCCAACTGTCATATGTCACCAAAACAGGTTAAGGTACAGTACCTAGATAATAGAGGAACAATTCAATTGCATTTTGCACATTTTAGTCCAATGGCAGGCTTTGGAGTAACATATTTTGGGGAAAGAAGGAAGCAGCCATCAGACACAGCTAACTATAAATGAGAAACTGAGCAACTAAAGCAATTGTGTCATATCTTCAAGGTAGCTGTTATTTGAGTACCTTATATTTATCAACAATTGGCAGCCTGATTGGTCCATCAACCGGTCTGTTGAAATTTGGCAAATTATCCAGATATGGAATAAACGGTAGCCCACTGAAAAAGAGAGCAGGGAAAATAATCTCATGCAAATCCATGGTATGTCTTTGTCTTGTTTAAGATTTTGACCTATAATGGTTCTTGGAGACAGTTAACTTCTGAAACAGTAACATTCTTCATGAGATGAATATACCTGCATCGCATTCATGAATTACCAACTTTTAAAGACACTGTATAAGCATAAATTCTACCAAATCTGATATAAAGTTATTTTCCCTACCATCATAAAAACATCTAAATATCCCTAGGAACTGCACAAAGGTTAGAAGATTGTAAGAATTCTCGCTTGCCATCTTAACTGAGGCAACAAAAAATACAGACAGGTGCCCTAGCTTTGATAATGGTTCATTTGAAAATGTAGCTTCAAAAATAATTTGAAGCTACCAACCTACCAGCAGTGCTTAAGGTTTAACCTGGATCAAATCTGCAGATAATCAAATTTTAACAGAAAGGATTTGCAGAAGGGCTATTTGAGCAGCCACTCGCCTTGTGATCCCATCAGTACTGGCCTGATCGCTTTTCTTCAAGCACACAAAACAAATATCAGCTCACAAACTGGGGTGTCTCTTAAGTAGTCTGCAGCACTCGCCCCACCTCAGTGCTCTAGGCAATCACTAAGAGGCTGGCCAATGGCAACCTTCCCATGGGCCTGCTCTCCCCAACACTCTGAACAACTACCTGGGCCTAAGCTGAAACTGCCTGTTTCAGAAAGTTTCCTCTTGACCCAGATTGGAAGTGTGCTGTGACAGACACCAACAGGTCTGTCAGGCTTGCTCTCGTCAATGATGATGATGATGATGATGATGATATAACAACAACAACAACCCAGCCAGCCAGCCTCTCTGGGCAGCTTCCAACATAATATAAAAACACAGTGAGATATCAAACATTTAAAGCTTCCTGATACAGGACAGCCTTCAGATGTCTTTGGAAAGTTGTGTAGTTTAGGCAGGTGCTTGAAACTCGCTTGTTCAGGCAGGCCTTTTACAGTTAATGGTGGTGGCTGCACTGAAGTGTGAAACTGTTTTGATTCTCTGCTGCTATGTGGGTCAGTAACAGCTATTTTTATTAAGACTACTTAAATATGATATTACAGGGTTTTATGACATGTGGCATTTTGCATTTGCTGCTTTGGATCTAGGTCTGCACAGAAAAGCACTGCATTACATTAAACAAAACAAAGATAAAGATACATACATATACCAAGGACAGAAGTCCGATTGTTCCTTGAGGTTTGCTCCAGTCAATCCAGAGCAGGGCATGAAGTGAATATCTTTTTTCGGATTGAAGCCAACTTTCTTCAAGAATGGCACCAATTTCTCTTTACATTCCTCATACCTGAAAGTTTCACCCAACAGAAGAAAAACCTTAACAGACTTTGGATGGTCTTGGAACAGCTATGTCAAAGGTGCTAGGGTGAGACACTGGGGCCAGGAGTTGTGTGATACTGCCAGTTTCGCTTTACATTTCACCTCACAATGCTTTCTTGATGGATATGAGCTTGAATCAAGTTTAAGTGAACATCTTTCCCAAATAGCAGACCTCTAAAACCACCTGCCTTTATCCAGAAACTTTGATGGAGCTGTTTATCTGTCAACAATCATAGGCACCAATGTAGAAGGGAGGCTATAGAGAGCAGGGGTGGGCAGACTTGTTAGATCTGCTTTGTATTAGCATCTGAAATCTACCAGCAAGAGCCAGATGGAAGAGACACATGCCAAATGAAAGAACAGGGTGTCTCTATGTACATTCTGATCCTAGGATTCATTTTCAGCACCAGAACTCAACTGACCTCATAGTTCTTTCATACAAAAGCCCACTCCTGGTTACCCTTTCTTCATTATAGTGGGCTAATGGAAAGGGGAGTGGGGCAAAAGGTCCCTTTTTGTCGCTGTTATTGTTAAGCAACTGGGAGCCACAAATCGTTGCCAGTCTACTGTAAATTTTGCCCTCCTCTTTGCCCTCCTCTACTATAAGGGATAGTCCTTGTATAAACAGGTTTAGAGGTTTGTGGGAATCAAGGAGAATGACATTGTGGTAGCCCTTGTAAAACTGTACTGTGTCAGAAGGCACATGGGTGAATCTGGCAGTGTTCTTTGCAAAGCACAGGCTTAGTATGTAAGGGGGAGATGTGAATTAGCAATTGTTCACTTATACTAGGTCAGACTATTCATTCAGCTAGCTCAGCAGTGACAGCAGATGCCCAGTCTCTCAGACAAAGACAGGGGTCTTCCTCCATTACTTACTACCTGAACCTTTAAAGGGGATGACAGGAACAAAATCTAGGACCCCTGAGCTATTAAGGTTAAA
Organism: Podarcis tiliguerta; assembly: GCF_965153285.1. Taxonomy (NCBI): domain Eukaryota; kingdom Metazoa; phylum Chordata; class Lepidosauria; order Squamata; family Lacertidae; genus Podarcis; species Podarcis tiliguerta. The sequence continues at coordinate 38,887,500 of NC_139547.1, read as the reverse complement.
GGTAAAGGACCCCTGGACGGTTCGGTCTAGTCAAAGGCAACTATGGGGTTGCGGCACTCATGCGCTACTGGCGCATGGAGGACAGTGATGAGTGCCATGAGCTATTATAACCCTTTCTACAATATTAAAGGAAATATACAGTATTTAAACTTATTGTGAAGGCAAAAATGACGGCATGAAAACTTCATTGAGAATCAGCGGACCTCCTGAAATAAACTCCTATAGAAAACAGCCAGAGATGGGCTCTTCATCATGTCTAATTTGAGGGATTATTCCAAATTCTAGGGGCCATTCCAGTGACGTCCTTGCTGTCCCCATTCTAACTAACTACTGTGAGGGCATATAAAAGAGGGCTTGATGATCTGACTGCTTGATGATCTGATCGCCACATGAATACTAAGGTAGTAGAGCCACATGCAGGAATTTTAGGGTCAGCAGGGCTTGTGTGAAAAAGAGTCCTGTATTTCTGCAGCATGCATTTCAGTCATGTAATGCAGTGTTCCCCAACCTTGGGCCTCCAGCTGTTTTTGGACTACAACTCCCATCATCCCTCACTAGCAAGACCAGTGGTCAAGGATGATGGGAATTGTAGTCCAAAAACAGCTGGAGGCCCAAGGTTGGGAGTGATCTTGCACCCCAATGTCAACATTTAATCTTCCCTGTAGCTCTGGAACAACTCCACCTAGGTTTCCAGAATTTAGGACACCAGGGTATATTAGGTAGAAGACCAATCCCATTTCTAATACAAAAAGATAACATACACACTGTAGATAAAATACGTAAAAACAAAACAAGAATTTAACAAGAGTTCTACTCACCTTTCATTGCTCCAGTTCACAGTTGGATCATCCATTTTATTAATAAGAACTATTAAATGTTTTACGCCTGCAGTTTTCGCTAACATGGCATGCTCTCTCGTTTGTCCCCCTTTCTCAAAACCAGTTTCAAACTCTCCTTTCCTTGCAGAGATAACCTAGTTGGAAGGGAGATAAATCAACAATGTTTGAATTATTAGGGCTATAGCTCAATTCCTTGCTCTTCTCCAGTTAGAATTAAGAACTGTCAGAGATTTTAGGCTTTGCAAGGTGACCTATGTTGAGGATTGCTCCTTTAAGTCAACTGTTCAAATAATCTCAAGACTACAATTTTTATATAAAAAGCCATTATCTTACTACTACTAATTCCTTAGGAAAGGGTGTGTGGAACCTCAGGTTCAGGGGCCAAATGTGGCCCTCCAAGCCTTGATGTGTGGCCCTCGAAACTTTACACAAGCCTCACCATTCATTGTCCCTGCTTTCCACTCCAAATGTTTTTGTATGGTTAGAAGGTGTCCTTGAACTCTACTAACGGCTCTTTCTCATCCAGATGGGAGAATCGAGATGGGTGTGCAAACAAGTACAGAAAGTTTTCTACTACACCAAGGTAAAAATTAAATTTGTTGCTCCGTTCAATTTTGCCTCTACACCCACCCCTGCAGTGGCATGTGACCCCAGGCTGAAAAAGGTTCCATACCCCTGCCTTAGTTGATGCATACACAAAGTAAAAAATGAAATAATTTGAGACCATGAAACAGGTCACTACAGCTGCAAGAAATGTACTTCAATAAAAAACAGTAACAGGTCATCAGCTAAACATCTGCCAAGGGCTCCTTAACCCAGAGAAGGACTGAATAATTTCTTACCAACACAGCTAGATCAGCTTGAGAAGCACCACCAATCATATTTGGGACAAAGCTCTTATGCCCTGGAGCATCTAAAATTGTGAAGTGTTTCTTCTCCGTTTCGAAATAGGCACGGCCCACTTCCACTGTTTTACCTTTGTCTCTTTCTTCCTGGTTTGTGTCCAAGGCCCAGGAGAGGTACCTACAGGGAGAGGGAAAAGAGTGATCACACTAGCACTGTGTGGCTCAATGGTTCTCAAAAGCCAATCTAGACACACAAAAAATGTATCCAAACATTCCCAGGAACTCACAAGAACTGGGCAAGGCAGCTGAGTGTGCTTTCAAAGCCCAGCGTTCTAGCATGCAACTGAAGTAAAGGAGAGCATTTCTAGAAAACGTGTACCCACTGCCTTGCTAGCCATCTTCAGGAGAAGAAAAGGTTAGGAAGTAACCCCTACATAAACCCAGAGTGGAGTCCCTAAGGAAGCTGGATGGCAGCTAGATGGCATCTTGTATGCTTCCTTCAGGCAACTCCTGCAGCCAAGCTGGTGCTGATGTATTGCTTTCCTTTCCTTTGGACCCCATCAGTGAGGCTGAGAGGGGAGGTCCTGTCATCTGGGCAAGCCAGGACCTCCATATACACTGCCCAGGCTTGTGCCCTAGAGACGTCACTTCAGTGCTGCAAATGCAGCAAAGTTACTCTGAGTAGGACTAACAATGGCTGCAACCCATCAACTACGACAGGTAACAGAGGCTCCTCCTCACTCAGCCCCTAAGCTGGTATTCTCCTGAGTCAGAATCTGCTCTCCAGGAACTTTATCTATTTCTTGCCAAAGAGAGAGGGAAAAAACAATCCACATAGGTTAAAGCATGTTCATCATAAGATGTAGGGGGTTTCATACCAGGTTTCTCTGTTTTTTTCTTTCGCTTCTCTTTCATATTTTTCAAGTGTTCTTTTATCAACCATGCCTGTCAAGTACCTAGAAAAAAAAATAGATTCGTATATTGTTTAGAATGTAGAAGCTGCCTGCAGAAAGCAGCTTTATTTTTAAGGAGATAGAATGAGGTGGTAAATAAACCACCAGAAAGGTAAATAAACCATCCATACAGCTCACTGCTTCATTGGCATACACAGCAGCATATAAAGATAGCCAATCCACAGAAAATAGTTAAGACAAGCTGTTTTGGGACTACAATTCCCATCATCCCTGATCATTGGTTCTAGTAGATAGAAATGGGAGTTATAGTCCAATAACAGCTGGAAACCCAAGTCTGGGAAACCCTGGACTACAGTGCTGCATGAGAAGCAGGTTTTGATCAAACATTTACATTGAGAAACAGCATTTAGTATGGGCATATGACAATTTTGTAATCTGTATCAGGACTGGGGAAACCTGTGGCTCTCTGGATGTTGCTGGACTCCAACTTCCATCATCTCTATTGGTCATGCTGGCTGAGGCTGATGGGAGATGGAGTCCAATAACATCTGGAAGGCCTCATGTTCACCATCCTGGTCTAAACTGTAGAACTACAGGAAAGGTTAGGAAAATGTCTATGGGCATTTACAATAGACTTCACAATAGAAAGAAAACAATTGGAAAGAGATTCAGACTAATGCTGCACTGCAGGTAAGTCTACGTCAACAAAAGCAATCAAGCACAAACATTTCAAAGATTTGATAAATTAAGCTGCTTACATTATTTGTCCTCCAATTGTTGATTTGCCAGCATCTAGCCAAAAAAATGTAGAGAGCAATTTTTTAAGACAAATGGATTTTCAAAGTAAGCTTTCCCCAACCACCTAAGCTACTTCTGTCATTCCATTAAAGTGTTGGATTTCCCCATCATGATGTTCTGTTGTCTTTCATATTAGTATCACTAATGTTGCGAGGTCAAAAATTGCCTGTGGAAATGCTAAGAAAAATCTTCCATTGTTATAAATTTTCCTTTTCTAAAAATGCATTGCTTTATAAAATGAACTAGCAACAAAATGAGTAGATCGAATAACGGAGTTTAACTGGGCAGTTTGAGAGTGAAGTTGTTCAGTAAAGGAGGATGTAATGAACATATGAAGGCACACTAAGTGTGCAAATGATTTTGAAAGGATGTGAAGCAAAGTATGCCCTTTTCCATTCTCTGTATGCTGCGGCTTCTGTTTTTTTTTTTTTTTTTTAAAGTCCACAGCATTAGTTCTAGATGTCAGCGTCCTTAACAAGCGTTTTATTTATTTTACTCTCCCTGCAAGGAGACTTCTTATTAAGGAGAAAGAGCCCAGACACCACGTCATATGAGCAAGCAGGAATTCTAATTAGCAGTTCCTCCCCCCTCCCTGTTGCATTATGCATTAATCAACCATTTTAATTTCAGGGTTATCAGCTTTATGCGTAACTGCAACCAAGTCATTTAATTGACAGGCAATGCATATGCTAGAACAAGTGTCGGAAAACTTTGGCCCTCAATGTTGCTGAACTACAACTCCCATCAGCAAGCGTGGCCAGAGATGATGGGAATTGTAATTCAACAACATCCGGAGGGCCAAAGGTTCCCTGCATAGCCAGAGGCATTCCTGCATAGCAGGTACCACCGGACCTACCCTTACACACCCACTTGAAAGGATTCAGTAGCAAGCACTGAAAACACTGCTGTCTGAGACTCTAGAGCAGGGGTTGGCAAAGTTTTTGTGGCTTGGGCCGGTTCATGGTCCTGCAGACGCCACTGTGGGCTGGAGTGCACGCATGCACAAACACTATTTCTGGCACTCCTTCCAGCACGGAGGAGGCGTGTGCAGCTTCTCATTGGCTGCAGGAGCTTCCTGCAGCCAACGGGAAGCCGGTCAGCATCACGGAAGGCGGTCCCCGCTCTGCTCTGGTTTAGCGCGGCGCACGGGAGCCAACCGGGCGGGGGGGGGGGGGTCCATGGGCCAGTTAAATGACCCCCATGGGCCACTTGTGCCATGGGCCTTAGGTTGCCGACCCCTGCTCTAAAGAGCTGCTTCGAGTCAAAGAAGATAATACTGAGCTAGGCAGACAAATAGATTATGACAGCTTCCTATGCTTCAGATGTCTACTCAGCAGTAATTGTGAATGAGTCACTCTCTGCTGCACCTATTTGTTTTGGTGAGACACGGAAGAAAGGAAGGGTTGACTATGCACACTATTCTGAACTCTTCCAAGGAGGATAATTATTAGGTTGCCATCCCATAAAATTCTCTGGGACCGAGTCCCACTGAACTTCAAAGAAGACATGCCTAAGCCTGCACTGTCACTAGCAAACTTACTATATTCTTTAAACTTTTGCCAATCTGTATGAAAGGCAAACCTGCAATTTTATATAGAATCTAACATTAGCATCTAAAAAGGTATACTCTGAAAGCATTAAAGATGGTCCCCGTAATAAGATCAGGTTAAAAAACATATAATGCACCCACCCTCCCTGCGCTTATCAGCAGCTTACCTACATGTCCAATGAATACTACGTTTACGTGTTCTTTTTTGGGAGCACCTGGTGGTGCCATCATAGATTTAGGTTTTGGTAGTTCCTCTTCCTCCTCCATCATTTCCGGGGTGCCTTCCTCGGTAGGTCCTGCATCTCCAGAAGGTCCACTTGCTAACTCAGGTTCAATAGCTTCTTCTTTGTGATCCCATGATTCTTCAGGGGACATTTCCGTTTCTCCGTTTTCTACTGGAATTTAACAAAGAGTTTATCTGAACAAATGGAAAATTTTCATCTGCTTTCTTTTAGGAGAAAACAAAAGGTCAGCGGTACTTCAAAGGCAGGTATGTTACATCTAAGCAGTTAAAAGTTCTACTGCTGCAAGTTCCATCTTTTCTGATCTTGTTCTGCTGGCTGAGGCTTCTTTTCCAAAAGCTTTGTTCTAAACTGGATGTTACAAGTCATTTTCAAAGCATGCTACAATTCATAGGTATCAGCAGACTATTTTAAGACAATAGAATTTTCAGTTGCAGAACACACACAAAACACGTCACGATTATACAGTTTTTGAAGAGATTATACAGTTTTTGTATACCTATATTTATTCATTACTACTCAGTTTATGAGGATGACTGAACATTTGGTCCCTTCCCTCCTCATGTTCAAAGTGTTTCAAATATAATAACAGAAATGGAAGGGACCACAAGGGTCATCTAATCCAACCCCATGCAGTGCAAGGATCTTGCCCAACATGGGACTTGAATTTACAAACATGAGATTAAGAGCCTCATGTGCTACCTACTGAGCTAAGTTAAAATTGCCCATGAAAACTGGTCAGTCTACCTAAAGTATGAGACTATTTGAGAATTTGAAGCCCGACATCAATATACTCTTACTGGACATTCCACAATAGAGGTGGGAAGAATACGGGTAGGCAGACTTCAGGTGTTTGAAATCTACTCATAGTGACACCAGGTGACACTATGCTTTGAAATCTTGACTGTTGGTATTTCAAAGTGCAGCAGGAGACTGGATGAAAACCCTTTTGGAAACAGACCTGTGCTGCTCTTTGAATCTTTGGTTTTTGAAGCTTTAAAGAGCAGCTTGGGACTGCTTGCAAAACAAAGGGCTCTGCGCTGTTTGAAAACTCATCACCCTTTGCAAACAGCCCCGCACTGAGCTTTGGTTGCATGTGCACAGTCAAACCGAGAAGGGTTTAACCCCTATTCACCAGCTGATGAGCAGAGTTAAATCCGGCTCAGAGTTTGGATATGCACACTCTTCCACAGCAGTGGAATTGGGGTGTACAGTCAGTGAAGAACCAACCCCCTGCCCTGCCCACTAGCTGGCATTGGATCGACAGCATCTGTTGGGTAAGTAGGTAAGGCTTTAAAAGAATGGCCTCACGGGCCTAATTAGACACTCTGGAAGACATAAGATTGGCTCATGTGCCAGAGGTTCCCCATCCTTCAACTGAGGCAGGGACAAAAGGGTGAGTACAACACACTTGGTGGTATTCAAAGTTCTTGCTTCATTCAAGGAAGAGTATGCTCATGGAAGGGGTTATTGTGTGAATGGAAGCTTCTTCTGTTTGCAGAATGAAAACATTAGATACCATTCACTTAAGGAATTAAGGAAAATGCTTGACCACATGCTGATCCCAGAAGGAGTTTGTTTTCCGTATGAGATCACAGTCATTTTACACAAGAATTCAGTTCCATTCCCTCTCTTCAACCTGCGCTGCTGCTTTTAAAAGTCCAGTTTAAAGTGGAAGAAGCCCTTCTCAATACTTTCGTTTAACAAGTGGTAGTCAGAAACCTTTGCACACCAACTTCAAATCACCCAGACCTTTTGGTAGATGTTCAGATCTACCTTCTGCCCACTGGCTTGAAAGATTTTCAAATACAGGTACAAAGGGGCTACACTATGTTCTGTCACAATAAAACAGCAAAGACTCAATTAGCAGTATCTTCAATTAAACAAGTCAAGTGCTTTCAAACAGCACTTCTAGGTGTATTACATAACTGAACTTACCAACTGGTTCTGAGATTTCCATACTGACTGCAGCATTTGACCCTGTTGAAAGAGAATCAAATACAGAATGTTAAATTTGTGACATTAACTCAAGATGCCATGGTTAAACATGTTAGCAAAAGTTTAACAATGTATCCTAAATCACATAATTAGATCCACTTTAGATTTTCCAGCAAACACAAGCATATTACCTTCACAAGGTGACGGCTGTTCCTCTTGTGAAGATTCTGCTGATGCCCCTTAAACAAATAAGAGATTCAGCATTGATATAAATACAGAGATAACTGCCTTCAATAAAAGCTCAAGAACCAGAACAGCCAGCAAATCTGAAGTAGAAACAAGGAAAGGGCTCTAGGCTTTTCACCCTACTGTTTGCCCCCTTCCTGTTCCCTTAACTCCTTAAAATCGCAAGTGTTGAGACATGCACAAGAATATGTTTGGTGAGGTTTTTGGGACACTTTGCCCTGTTTTGCATGCGATGCTAACCCATTGTTTAAAGCCGCAGAAAGCCTTGAAATTGTGTGCTCTCTCTCCCCTCTTCCAGCAATGCCACAAGGACATCAAAAGCAACCACTTTTAAATGAACTAAAGTTCCCTGTAACACTCAAACTCAGGGAACACTGGTTAGCCAGTGGTTTGCTAGTAAGCCAGGATCATAAGCCATGGCTTGACCTTGGCTTGCTCAAACAAGCCATAGATTAAACTAATCAGTCTTGATATAATGTGGAGTTCTGGTCAATTAAAAAAAAAACCTTCTGAACATGCTTGGGTAGGGGTCCAAGAACAAGGCTCACTGCTGCTCATTCACGTAATCCTAAAACATGGTTTACTGCTGCTAAATGTGCCCTTTTAAAATTTGCCAATTTAAAAACAATCTTTTTTTGAATTGTAGCACACAAAAAGCTATCTATTTGCCCGTATCATCAAATGAATCAGACTTCAGAGGTTGTGATTCTAATGGCCCTGTTGTAAGCAGAATCAAAGCACTTTACAAACATGTTGAACTTTGAAGCACCACAGCGGTTAGGAGTAATTTTCCAAGTATCATTACATAGGACTAACATGCAGAAAGGAGATCTGGTGGTTTGTTTCCCAGATTCCCTACTATCTGGTTGATCCAAATACGAATTTGAAATGCTTCTGAAGCCCTTAAATTTCATTTTAATGCATTTGAACTTAGTTATGTTCACTATAAAAATTATGCATTATTTAAAGCTAGAAGGTCAAATACAGATTAGAATATTCACATAAAAGAAACTAAGTGCCAAAACAGCAAACTGAGAAAAAGAAAATACAAAAATGCACAAAAGCACCAAACTCGGGCTGCAGATTTCCGTAAGCCATAGGTAAAGGTAAAGGAACCTCTGACAATCAAGTCCAGTCGCGAACGACTCTGCGGTTGCGGCGCTCATCTCGCTTTACAGGCCGAGGGAGCCGACGTTTGTCTGCATAGTTTTTCCAGGTCAAGTGGCCAGCATGACTAAACTGCTTCTGGCAAAACCAGAGCAGCGCACAGAAATGCCGTTTACCTTCCCGCCGGAGCGGTACCTATTTATCTACTTGCACTGCGTGCTTTCTAACTGCTACGTTGGCAGGAGCAGGGACCAAACAATGGGAACTGACCCTGTCGCAGGGATTCGAACCACCGACATTTCGATCAGCAAGCCCAAGCGGCACAGTGGTTTAACCCACAGCACCACCCGCATCCCTATCCATAAGCCATAATGCCCAGCAAAATCTGGTTATATTTGGTGCTCACTTAATTTTCACATTTAAAATAACAAATCTCTCTTTTGGTGTAGGGTGGGAATCAGATGTGTGCTTGTACACCCCGCTTAGCATTTGGCAGTAATTCAGAATGCTGGCTTACAGCACACCAGTGGATTTGTAAAGTAAACGTACTGTCTGCTCACACTACTACAGGAACCAGACTCTCAGCCACTTTTTTGGTTCTGCTTGCGCTGCAGGCTCCAAAAGAATAGAGCAAAGCAGGCCATGCTGGCAGAAGGCCAATATTACAGGCACGAAGGGTGAATGCAGGTCAGGCAGAGCAGAACACAGAAGATAAAGGCAACAGCAATACCCTCTTCAGGGCAGTAATTAGAAATGCTAGATGGCACTAGACAGAGTGTACAGTTGTGCGGGAAGTGGCTGGCACTAATGACATATCCTCCAAGGGTAGTGATGTGAGTTTTCTGGAAAATGCTGCACTGGAAAAAATTCTGGAAATAAAACTTGATATAAATTATAGTAATGTGTAGTGGGTTAAAAAAAAAAACTCTTTCTAATGCCCTAGAGCAGGGTTTCCCAAACTTGGGTCTCCAGCTGTTTTTGGACTCCAATTCCCATCATTGCTGACAACTGGGTCCTGCTAGCTAGGGATGATGGGAGTTGTAGTAAAAAAAAAGAGCTGGAGACCCAATTTTGGGAAACCCTGCCCTAGAGCCAAGGAATCCAACATAGTGCCTCCAGATGTTGCTGGACTCCAACTCCCATTATCCATACCATTGGCAATGGTGGCTGAGGCTGATAGAAGTTGGGAGTCCAACAAGAGCTGGAGACCAGCGCTTGGCTACCTCTACCCTAGGGAGTGTTCTAATTCAGCATGTTTACTTTACCTTTATTTAGTAAACAAAGCTAATTCCCCACGTTAATTTTATGCCCCAATGCACCACAAGTATTTCACCTGAAATATTTGAGGAATCAAATTAAGGCACACTTAATGTGCTTTAAAGATGCTATTAAGGAGAACCGAACTGGAATATGTGCTTGTAAAAATCTAAATACATTATCACGTACTTCCCTCATTTTGTTTAAGCTTAAGAAAAACAAACAAGAGTACTGAAAACCGTTGGCGCAATAAATTTCAGCAACGCAAAGAACCATATGCAATTTGCTGACTTGCATAGGGACAATCACCTGAAAAACATTCATTACAGCTATGAAAACGTCAGGCTTGCCTAATATTCTTCAATATTGCTAATATATTTATGACATTGATCGCCCCCAATAGTGATAATAAATCCTTGCCTTGGAAATTTGCCCACCCCACATCACTGTCCAAAGGTTTAAACAATTCAGCCAGCAAGCCTTAACACGGTGTGCTACAACAAAATAATGATCAGGAGGCCCACATTTAGAACAGAGGAGAGGGCAGGCTTCCTCCAGAGACTCAACTCTTCCTCCTTTGCAATTTCATGGAGCCAATTATATGGGGGATGGAAGAATGCTCACCTCTTGAGGATCGGATGCTGGTAACAAAAGGGGGAAGTCATGACATCCACCCCCTTATCAAGAACACAAAGAAGCATCCAAATTGCTGCTGCTGGGGAACACAATCCTAGGCCCCATCTACACTATACAGTCAAAGCAGTATTGTACCACTTTAACAGTCATGGCTTCCTCTAAAGAATCCTGGGAAGTGTAGTTTATCAAGGGCGCTTAGTGTTCTTAGGAAGCCCCTATTCCCCTCACAGAACTACAGTTCCCAGACTTCTCTGAGAGAAAGGACTGCTGTCGAATCTCTGAAAATTGCAGCTCTGCGATGGAAATAGGAGTCCCAACAACTCTACACTTCCCAGGATTCTTTGGGGGAAGTCCTGGCCTTCTATGGGTTTGACATTTAGGCAATCCACTTGTCATTTCCTCCCTCATTCTTTGTAAGTCTCTGCAGGTCTAACCATCCACAGATAGGAGAAAGCAGTAAGAAAGGAAAACCAGCTGGCTTTTCAATTTGTTTCTCTCTTTTGCTTCAAGAGCAGTATGCGGTCACGAGAACCACTGCCTTAAAATAAGACAGGGGAGAAGGAAGGAGTTAATGCTACATAATCACTAGGGATGTAAACTGAACGATCTTAGAAATGTCGCAATCCTCTATCATTTGCAGTGAATTACTAATCCAAAAAATATGTTAGGGACAGGGAACTACTTTAAGTCACACTGAAGTGGCCGAACAAGCCCAGTGGGATTTAACGTTTCCTTTAAAGAGCAGGTGCCCATGTCATGCCACTACCTGCTTTTGAGAGTCCCCTTGTTTTCAAGAGCGGTTTACCACATGGCACGCTGGTGCTGCTCAAGAACTGCGCTTGTGCATGCAAAACGTTGGAAGCCGCCTATACTTATAAACATGGAATCTCCTATTCTTGTGCAATTACAGTGGTACCTCGGGTTAAGTACTTAATTCATTCCGGAGGTCCGTTCTTAACCTGAAACTGTTCTTAACCTGAAGCACCACTTTAGCTAGTGGGGCCTCCTGCTGCTGCCGTGCCGCCGGAGCATGATTTCTGTTCTCATCCTGAAGCAAAGTTCTTAACCCGAGGTACTATTTCTGGGTTAGTGGAGTCTGTAACCTGAAGCGTATGTAACCCGAGGTACCACTGTACTGTATATATTAATCATTTTTTTAAAAAGATGGAGAGAAAACAGGAAAATTAAACCAGAGTAGAGGTCAAAATCTTACTTTGAGCTTATGATGAGGGAATGAGACTTTGTGCTGACCATCAAGCAGTGGCTTTTTCCACTTGCCTTGCTCCACCCTCCAGCCTTCATAAGGGAACTGTTTCGAGAGGAAGAACTGTGAGGGGAACGAGACTTTGTGCTGGCCATCAGGCAATGGTTTTTTCCACCTGCCTGGCCCTTGGGGCCCTAGGAGCCTTCAGAATAGAGCTGCTGCCATAGGCATTATGGGTATGTGTCTTTTGAAGAACCGAGCAGAAGATTATGAGTCATGGGGTGAGGAGAGAGAGAGTGTGTGTGAATTCAACAGTGCTTCGTTTGGTTTTGGTTGTAAGATTGTAAATGTTAATTTTGTTTTGTGAATTATGAGTGCAGTAATGCTTTGTGAATCTTACATGACTTGTTGTGGTTGTGCTGCTTAGCCTATTTTTTTAGTTGTTTTATTCATAGTCTTTTATAGAAGGTGGTTGTTTTACTGATGATTTGTTAATTATTCTATATGATTTATGTTCTAACTGGGATGCTCTACTATGTTATAGTTATTTATTGTATGTAAGCCGCTTTGTGATTTGTGTGTGTGGAAAGCAGCATAGAAATATAATAAATAAAATAAAATAAATTTAGTAACATACAAAACTATCTAGTTCTAGTTAATCCTTTCTAGTTCAGGATTTAAGTACTCCTTCCAATAGCAACTGCATGATAAAAATAAATAAAAACTGTAGAATGCAGACCAAAACTACTTAAGCCTTTTTTGCAGTCAACTCACACTGCTGACTCATTCAGTGATGAACTACAAATCCAAACCCTTTTTCACCTGTACTATTGCGAAATCACGTTATCCTGAATCCTACAGCTGTGCATTTGATTTCTACCCATACCCCAAATGCAGAACTGCTGCACTTTTCTCTGCTGAATTTCATGTTAGTTTGGGTTGTTTTCTCCATTCCAACGCACGCATTCTTTCCCTCTCCCTCCTTCGGCAGCGCTTTTCTCCTCAGGGACGGAGCAATCTTGTCCCACGCCAGGTGCCGTCAAGGGTCGGCTCGCCTGCCTGCCCACCTCAGCAGGGTGGCGCTGCGAAGGGGGCGTGTGATGCCGGCTGCTGCTGCGTTTTCCTCCTGCTCCTCCCCCCTCCCTCAGTCCGCCCTTCCTTCCTTCTCCTCGCCCCTTTTCCACACCACTTCTTCACACGCTTTCTTCCTCGCCGCCTGCCTCCTTCATTCTTCCCATGGCGTTCAGGTGGATCATTGCGGTGGCACCGGCCGCCACTTGCGGGTTGGTGGGTAGCTCAGTCTTCTTCTCCGCAGTGCCTCTTGGGAAGCGGCAGCAGGTAGTGGGTAAAAGCTCCGGTGATGCCCTGGTTCCCCTACCTCCGTCTGCAGCTCCTCCGCTGGGGCTGCTTCTTCTGCCTTCGCCGGCCAACGCAGCCTCCTACCCCGTCATGGCACCTGGCTGGCTGGAGAAGCCCAACTGCGGCTATTGGGATGGCAACTGGGACAGGTAAAGTGAAGCATCTTCAGGCTTCTTCGTGGGCGGGTGAAAATCCTTCATTCCCCCCCCCCAAACATAGTCAGGACCCCCCACAAGGTCTGAGGGAGAGTGGACCAGCACCCTGCTGAAAAGGTTTGCTGACCCCTGCCTTAGGCTGTGCTTTCCTCCTCCAAGCTGCACAAGGAGAAAGAAAACTAAGTAATTCTGGGGGAAGTTCAATGTCCCCCACATCCATTCCTAATGTGCTTTAAATCCCTTCTCCACGTGGAAGCCTTGGTATTTTTCCAAGGCTTTTTAAATTTTGATTTCAGTCAGTCCGGTGCTGGACTTTTTGTTTGCTGTGCCATTTTATTTGTGCTTTTTGTTTGCGTGTGTTTATTTTATCATCATAAGAATTCTGTGTTTTAATGTGCATTGTTTATTTTTGCATCGTGAGCCACTTTAGGCGCAAATCATTGTGGAAGAGCAAAATATAAATAATAAACTTTACCATAATTGAGTGTGTGTGGGAGACAGAGAGAGGAGAGAAGTGTACATAACATATTAGCAAACTCTTTGCCCTAAATATTCCCCTGGAGATTATGCTCAATTATTGTTGTACACTTCAGTTGTGACTGTTACAAAGCCTCCTTTAACTCTGATGACTGCAACAGAAAGCCAAACTTGCTGGACTTTTCCATCTTTTTGCAAGGGCAAACTTTGGTACTGCTTTTGGACAACACCCTATTAGGCTTGTAAACAACTACTGTACTTGCCTGCCTGCCTGCCTGAGGCAAGTGAGTATCAGCTCCCTGCAATCTGGCAAGGCAACTCAACTTTCCCCATTTCAGACTATCAGTGCATTATATGGTTTTACCTGCTTTGGGAATTTGGGACTTCAGAAATTCTAAATAAACTACTAACAAACATGGGCAGATAATAAACACACAAATGTGCAAATGTAGCTTTTCAGGTAAGGCTGCACGTGTGGTGTCTCTTCTCATAAAAAAGAAACAATTTTTGTCATCTGTACTGTAACCAAGCCTACATACATGTAACTGAAATACACACACATTCCTCTTCTCTCCTTCCCTTGTATTCTCTATGCTGAATTACAGGTTGTGGAAGCCCCTCGGAGCAAGCACCTATCCTATTATACTCTATGAATAATCACACATATTGATAGCACAGAGAAAAAAGCTCACAGGGTGTTCAGCAACAAACACTGCCTTATCTGGTAAAGCTACAAAACAAATTACAGCAAAATTATTTAAATGTAAGCAACATCGTTATCACCAAGGCACATATGGACTCATTGGGAAAAAATCCTTATACAGGCACAATAAGAAGGAACTATCCTAAATTAAAAACATGACTGTTTTAGTAGCAACAGTAATGGGTGAGAGAGAAATCCATTTTGCTATGTGCAGTTGGCAACACAGGACAGACACCACATATTCGACAAGGATAAACAAAAACAGGAACCTTTTACATCATCCCAATTATTACATAATCAAAAATATGTGGTTTTGAAAAACTGAATCATATGTCTATAACAATGGGCTTGCACATATGAAGGCAGTTTCTGCTAGTGCTGTAGTAGAAAGTGAGGGGCAGATAGGGCTCATCAACCTGGCAAGGTAGGCCATCTAGGAGAACAAAATCGCTGATCCTAAACCTCCACGGCCTTGTGGGATATATTTGGGAGAAGAAAAGGCTATGGAGTAAACCCTACACAAATTTGGAGTGGAGTCCCTAAGATGGTTGGATGACACCTTGTATGCCTCCTTCCAGAAACTCCTGAAGTTAAACTGCCGCCAAACGTTTTGCTCTGCTTTCCTTTGGACCACGTCAGCGATGTGTCTTGGTGTCTGTGCAGCTCAGGACCTCCATACACACTGCCCAGGCATGCATCCTGGGAAGGTCACTTTGGTGCTGCTAACACAGCACTTTGACTTCACCCCTGGAAACGTACTCCATTGTCCCTTGAGACAGATAGATGCCACCACCAACAGCAACACCCTTACACTGAAACTTGTATCCCAAGGTAGAGGCCGCAACACACAATTTCGAATTCAGACTGCTTAACTATACAGTCGACTCTCAACTTACGCAGGAGTTACATTCTGGGGTTGGTGCACGAAGACAAAATCACATGTAGTCAAAGCATATTCTCCAAAGGTGAGTGCAATGGCAGGTGGGATTGCTGACACCCCCCCCCCCGGACACCTGCCCTCCTTTTCATTTTTTTCAGCCAAGTACATAAAGCTGAAGTCGCACAAGTTAAATGCACTTAAGTTGTGAGCTGACTATACTACCTTAGATGTCACCTGTGGCTCCTGACTTACCACACTTCATTTATTATACTTCATAAAAAAGACTGTGGAAAATAATACAGGGCAGAGACTACAACAAAAGGGAGAACTGGACATTCCAGATTGGTTCCTGAGAAGTTCAAAGAGCACCAAGAGACATTATTACCTGTGTGGTTGTCGAGTAAACAAAGCAGTGAATGTCTCAAAAGGAAACCCTCAAAGTGTAAGGGCTTTTGTTTTATTTTTCTATAGCAACAATGCATGGACAGTCCAGTCATGGAATATTTTCAAGAAGTCCTGTAATAAAACATTAGACCACATGGGCGGGGTATAAATAATAAAAATTTTATTATTATTGCTTCCAAATAAACTTTCCAATGTTACAGGTGTGTTTCTCTTAGTGCTAAATACAAAAAAATGGCACACACTGCATTTCACAGTTGTCTGACGTCCACACCCTCAGACCACAAAGCCTGCTCCCTATCTCAATTATTGTAATAATTAAATTTTTACCACGCCCTTCTACCAAAAGAAGCCCAGATGTTTGTGGCCTGGTTAGCATAATTTAGTGAAGAGGGAAAGGCACTAACTACAGTGAAACAAGCTCTGACATCTAACACATAATTGGGTTCAAATGAAGTCTATTTAATGTATACAGAAATGTTAAGAAACCATTTTGAAGAAACTGGTGAAACACGCATTTTAGAAGCTTGCAGATCTTCCAAAATGCTTTCTCTTTGTTTCTAACAATATCAACAAAAAATGTACTTCATGAGCCAAGGTATTAATCGCTAAATGAATTACATTGCCTACTGCTGACTGACACAACCCCTTTGTTTTCCCTGTGAACATTTAGCGAAGCAAATAATAAGCAATAATTAAAGTGAACTCTGCAATAAGGTCTGGGAGAAGACAAGGAAAGAACATTAAATATTTAACCGCCCAAAGACAGCAGTACTTGTTGAGCAGGAACTATGCCATCTCCTCGCTACATTTGGCCTTCCTGTTCAAAGACAAGAATGCAAGCAAGGTAGGATGATAGTCCCATCAACAGGCGCAAGATGAATCACCAGTTATTTTGTGTCAAGAGCAGTTCTGATCTCACAACACCATGTGGGCATCCCAGACTGCTTTTGCAGCACAGCAAGACTGATGGCAGAAATCAATTTCTGTAAAACACAACCCTAATCTATGCAAGAATGGGCAGACCCAGGATGACTTCAACCCCAATCCCAACCTACAAGCAAGTGCTTTCCATCTAAAAATGGAAGAGTCACCTACTTCAAGTTTGGAACAGCTGAGTTGCCTCCTTGCCAGATTTAAGATGCAGTGAAGGGCTTTGTGTGAAAAGGGTTGCCGGACGAAAGTCAGTCCTTCTCCACTCAATCTTTCTTTTTGCTTAGCAGCCTTACACACAGTAGTCAAAATGGGAAGTTACTATGAAATGTTAGGGTGTCTCTTTCAAGGCTGTCTCTTTCCAGGTTAGGGCCACAGCCTGCAGACGTGCCTAAGGCAGTGAAAGGCACTCTGGATGACACATGCTACAGGTGCCTTCAGTGGGAAAGTTACATCGTGAGTACCCTCAGACTGAAACCTGGTGACTGCAACCCCCTTCAGAACAAGTTGGCCACCACTGACCTGGGGAGATGAACATCTGTCTTGTCTGGATTGAGTCTTTTAGTTTTCATCTAGCTCAGGCTTCCTCAACCTTGGCCCTCCAGATGTTTTCAGACTTTCAATTCCCATCATCCCTGACCACTGGTCCTGCTAGCTAGAGATCATGGGAGTTGCAGGCCAAAAAACACCTAGAGGGCCGAGGTTGAGGAAGCTTGATCTAGCTCAAATTTGTCCTCTTCTCACCAGCTTTACATACTGCCTCCTTCTTGCAACAAAATCCTATCTCTACAGCTCCACACAACAAAATACTCATGATATTCCATGCTTTATGCCTATCATGTGGTTGAGCTCCTCACTGCAGGCCTTCGCTACAAAAGTTTAGGGCAGTATCCAACTGAGCTTTACAGAGTAGACCGTTGAATTTAATACTTACATTAGTAATGCTATTAATTTCAGTGGATAAACTAACAATCTGCTCAACATAGCAGTGAATAGTGATCTGGAAGTCCACTATCTCTCTTAAGAATTTCAGAACTAAGCATCAACAAAGATGAAAGAGAGAGCTGGCTGAGATAAGAGTGTTAAGAGATGGGACACCCATCCTCTATCAAGCAAGCCTTCCTAAACCTAAAAATAAAAAAAAGAAACTAGCCTGAACTCTCCAATAAAGACAAATCAAATATTGGAGTAAAGGTAGTTGAGTAGCTCTGTGTGTGTTACAAAGATTAAAGCAAAGATCAGGAATATAGTTACAAAGACATACAGAGTCGCATTGGCATTGATGCAGCTCCTTCTCCAAGTTAAGCAGACCTGAGCCTGGCAAGTAACCAGTGTTAGAAACTCAGATATATGAGCCCCTTAAATCAGGGATACAGTTGCCAGACAGAATACCTGGTGGCTATTTTCGGGCTGGATGGCTCAAAAGCCATATTTTTCAATATGAGTTTTTGGTTCCTGAATTTCATTTTGATTGGGAAGATAAAATATAGTGAATAGAATTCTACAGGGTGTGTTGCTAATGTGTGAAAACAGGCAAGATCCAAGGATCCCCAGGCATGCAGCTCCAGATGGTGGACAAATCAGGCACCAGCCTGGCAAATTTTGAACACTGCAAGTAACCCATGAATGTTGCCTTGAGTTCTGGAGACAAAAAGTAGGATAAAAGTGTAGCAAGTAAAATAAATAACCCCATGCTTTCTGTCTTACAAAAAATAGTCTACAGTAGCACTGTCGAATAAAATAAACTCCTGCATCACGTTGCTTAATGAACTGACTGGGTGTGGGTTGCTGCTCCTACCAAACACCCATTCAGCAAAAATTTAAAAGCCTCCCTTTTTAAGAATCACTGCTCCAGAAACATTTTCCAATGTTAAATTATGCCCAAGCAACTCTTCCAGACTGGCATTCTCCTCAGAATGCCACCTTTCCACAGTTCAAACCATGCTCAAGGTGGTTTACAAAGTGAAAACACACGCAACATAACAAAAGTAGTCACAAACAATAAAACAAAGCATTATAAAATACACAACCAAAGTGAACCACATAAATCACTACAAGAGCTCAACAGTGACAACAGCAACACCCCCCACAAAAAAACCCCAGCCCAACCCATGGTACCATATTGATAATGAATGCCTAAAGCTTTCTTACATACTCAAACCTGACTTAGCCACCACAAGCATATGTATATGAATTGAAACAGTAACTAACATCTTACATTCTGTATACAGATATATTCCAGGCTGTCAGAGGCTCTTCGATCACACAAGGATAGTAAGAAATTGAAGGAGAAAAAGTTCCTTTCATCTCTGAACTTTCACATGTACGGTACAGTATAACAGCTGCTGCTACTACAGATCCTGATCCCAATCTATGAAATGTTATGCACGAGGCCACACACACCACATATTATATCAGTATAGTGGCTTGGCGGCCTGTCAGCTAGCTGATATGAAAAAGACTTCATGGGAAGTGTTCATTTTCAGTCATTCCTAGTAATTAAGGGTGTCTTTGGGTACATATATATCATGTTTCAGCTATCAGTTGTGAAAGTACCCAAACAACTATGATATCCCCAGGAATATGTCAGTCAGTGTTGCCAAGCATCTTTATACCCATGTAGAGCAATATAGATATTCAACCAGTTAACTGAGATGATAGGAAACCGTGAGTGTGACGTTCTCAAGATATGCTTTACGTAATACATGCAATATCTTAGCTTGGACAAACTTTTATTTTCATAGGTAAAAAAGCAAGAAAGCTTTGAATTTATGAAGCAGAGTGGCAATCAGGACTTATTTGGAACCCAAGGCTTCATCTCATGTATTCTTATTTCAACCCTGGTAAATGTGCAGAAGTTACTAGACCCATCCCTCACAGAGCTATGTTAGTTATCTGCACCTCACTGACAACTTGAAATAACAAAAAGCCAACTTTCTCCCAACTAAAACAAAAAACACAAACGCTGCCTGCAAGCATTTTTTTTAACTTTACAAATGTTACCTAAAGAGTAGCTACTAGGAAGGATGTTTTTTGAACTCAATGGGGCTCACTTCTGAGTAACACATGCACAGGATTTTGCTGCAATTGAGCATCCCACTTCAAGCAGAAAGTAATCCAGGGACATTCCTTAGCTAACATGCTCAACTATAATTACTAGCTGTGATTTGGTCCTGACTACAAGATCATGCAGACACCCTATGAACACATTTAAGATTGGGGTAGGGGGAATAAAAACTTAAGCAGGTCTCAGTCTGGCCCATGACTACATAGGAGACTGTACAAGAGCATCATGTAAGCTGCACTGAGCTTTCTGAAGAAAGAATGGGATACAGACTCAGAATCAAGCCTACCTAATAAAGTAAAGCCAAGAGGAAAGTTGTTCAAAACTGGATAATTTACATTAAGGCAGTCTTGCCACAAATACTGTAAATCTTATGGAGATATTAGGAAAAGGCATGCTTTCCAATTCACAGTTCCCATTAGCATGTTGAACTATTCTTCCTGATTCACCTGATGACCTTGAAGCAATACATCTATCCCTTCCCCATTTCCAACCTAGCCACTGACTCAAGCACCCGCAGTAGGAAACACTAAGATTTAAGTTAAGGGAAAGCGCCAGTAACAGTATCATGGAAGTATAAAGCAGCCAGAGTATTTCATGGCATTTTAAGCATGAATAAGCTTAATCAACCTACAAAATAAGTAGCAGCATAAATCTGACACCATTAACCTAAGTTAAGTCAGATGCTTAGTACCACCTGGTGAAAAAGATGCCCATGTGCAAGATTCCAACTCCACCAGGGTTTTTGCTGCCTAGCAGGTAATACATCTGGATTTAAAAAAACAAAAAGGGCACTACCAAGAGTCCACAAGGACCCCTATATGAAACACAACATCTGAAGTGCACAACACACATTCAAATAAAGTTTTTGCTGATCTGATCATTCTACCCACTACCAATACTGTAAGAACTACCTTTCAAGTGTAATTCACCATGTTAAAATCTCTCACCTCATCCACTATATTACTTCTCTTGTGTATTCAGATTACAATATCCTCTTTTCTGCACTGGTTGCCTTCCTTATATTTTGCTACCTTGGAAGACAACCAGTGTAATGTAGTTGATAAGACTGCTGAACTAGGGAGAATCCATTTCCAGCACCCTGGGTGACTTTGGTTTGCTATTTTTCAGCCTAGCATACTGTGGGAGAAAGCCTCCTTAGAGGAGGAGCAAGGGGAAAAGGTAACAGCCTTTTTTTATATATTAAAACCCCGTCATGTTAACAGGTGGTTTAGGAACATAATGGCATCGAGGAAGTCTTTCCGAGTGGCTTTCATAGCAACTCTTCTAATAACCGGAAACAGACTTTTCCCCTCCTCTGCCAACGTAGGCAAGTGACGTCCTGCCTTGCATCACAGCCACTGAGCTGCCCTGAGTCACTCCTCATTTCTGCTTGTCCCAGTGCAGTCGGCATGGCTCCACACTACTGCCAGAAACAACCGCAACACAGGACCTCTCCCTACCCCAATCTCTCAGGTGTTCAAGGTTCCCCAAGGGTCACCCCAACCCCATTCAACTATCTTTCAAACACATACACTAAGACCTTCCCTGCTGTTCGCCTCATGGGCACATTGCTAAGTTGGCCCACGTTGGCCTTGCCTTCTCAGATCATAGTCAATTCCTCGTTCCCCATCTGCTACCACCCGTCGAACATGACCACCTCTCTGCCCCCATTTCTAAAAAGTTCAAATACCATACTGGGATTGCTCCTTTCCTTCTCCCTAATCTGGGCTCCTGGCCCACCAGCCTAAGTCACATTCTCCCTAAAAAAATCTCACACAACGCAGTAGGGAGGTTAGACCATCCAGCTGGGAGGAGAGAGGAGGCAAACATCTCCCACTAATGAAGATCGCTGGTTGGCCTTGGGCCAGCTGATCCTCTCTGAAGCCTACCTCGCAGGATTGTTGAGTTAAGCAGGTGAAGGGGGGGTGGCGAGGGAGAATAAATATACCACTTACTTACAGCTGGCTGTAATAAGGAACTGCACGTGATCTGAGCGCAAGTTGCTGTTTTTAATATATATATATTTGATCACTATGACTGTATTTTCATGGTTGCAATCCCACGCACGACTTACCTGGGGGCTCAACAGGGCCTGTTGAAACGCCCCAAAGTTCAAGGCCTCCAGAACCGAAGCAAACCCCCCCCTCCTCCCCAACCCCTTTTCCTTCCTCCCCGGCGAGGTTACCGTGTGGCAGCGACGTCAGGGGCGGCAGGCCCGGCGGGGGCGAAGGCGGCGGCGGGAGTCCCTGCGCGGGCGCGGAGGACGTGGAGGAGGAGGAGGAAGGCGACGACGAGGAGGCCGGGCCTGGGCCTCCCCTCAGGAAGGCCGGCACGAACTCGGCGGCGTGGACATTGGGCACGAAGGGCTTGGCGTTGACGTTGAGGTGCCGGCTGAAGGCCGCGCCCAGCAGCTCCTCCTGCTGCTCCGCCGAGGCGGCGTCGAGCTGGGCCGGGCTGGGCACCTCGGCGGAGGCAGCGCCGGGGGCGGAGGAGCCGGCCGGGCCAGCGCCGGGCTCGATATCCGCCTGGTCCCAGCAGTCGGGCGCCGAGTCGCTGCTGCTGCCGCTGCTGCCGTTCGCCTCCATTTTGTCTCTGCCCGCCCCCCCACAAGCCTCTGCGCTTCCCGAAGCGGCTCCCGACGTCCTGGGAGGAAAGCGGGCTGAGGTGGGGGGCGGCGGCGGCAGGAGGGGAAGGGGCGGGGGAGGGGAAAGCGCGGCAGCCGGGAACGCGGCACCACCGTCGTCGTCGTCTCCGCGCTCGCTCCGGCCGCTCCGCGTGTGCGTCCCACCGCCGCGACGCAGGATGGCCTCCTCGAGATGCCGTACGCCCTTCTCCTCACGCATCAGGGCCCGGCCGCCATTTTGGTAGTTCTCAGTCAGCCCCGCGTGCCTGCCTTCGGTAGGCACGCCGCCGGGCCTGGGGACTACAACTCCCGGGGGGCCGCGCGCCGGGTGACGAGGCGACGTGAGGGACGCCGCTCTCGCCCGCTTCCGCACCTCTCGCGAATCGAGCCGATGAGAAGACAACAACTCCCAGCGGCCATTGCGCAGTCTTCCTGTTTCAATCTCCAATCACCCCTTTCTCACTGGCAAGAAGAGGTCTTCGAAACGTAGCACTACAAGACCCAGAGGGCTTTGCGCTTCGCATTCGTAGGCGGGACCATGCGCTTACTCTCGAAAGGAGATGGGGAATGTAGTTTCGTGGATGTATAAGAAAGTTGATAGAAGCATTTCGTAAAAGGGAGGAAGTATAGACAGGGATATTCCTTCCACACTCCTCGCACAGAGGAGCGAGAAAGGACAAGTGGGTGCTGTTACCGAAGAGGGAAGGAGTAGTAATAAATATTTTCCAATCGAACGGATCAGATTGTGTTCCACGTGGTTGCTGCACAGCACGTGCTTGATAACATAGTTTGCCACATGGACAGTTTTATATATTGAATTTCTATCCCACCTTTTCTTCCAAGGAGCTCAAGGTGATGTACCTGTTCTTCCCCTCCTCGTGAAATTCTTCAACAACCCTGTGGAGTAAGCTGAGAGGCTGTGACTGCCCCCCCCCCCAGGTCACCCAGTGAGCTTCATGGCCAAGTAGGGATTTGAACCCTGGTCTCCAAGACCCAACACACTAACCACTATACCACACTGGTTCACACTGGTTTTCAACCTGCCTCTTCCCAGTCATTGTAATTAAACCAGTAGAGGCTGGTCCATTAGCGTGAATGGGGCACTGGCTCACCAACTGGCTCACCAACCAAAGTGTCTGCTTTCTTGCTTGCAACCAGCCCAGTGGGTAAACCAGGCTGTCTGCTTCCTGCTCCTTAGGTTATTATTTATTAAATTTGTATACCACCAACCTCCATCTGTAGATCTCAGGGTGTTTCACAACATAAAAATACAAGATTTAAAAAACCCATGAAATACATGGTGTGATATCTACCATGAAAGTACATTTTAGCACACATTTAAAACACATAGCTTCCCCCAAAGAATCATGCAATTGCAGTTTACCTCTCACAAAGCTCCTATAGGTCTCCCATGTTGCAAACGGCTTGGCAACACGCTGGCTCGGAGCAGACGCTCTGGCACCGTTTCGTACTCTGCTATCACCTGGTTCAATGTGTTGTCTGATTGTATCATGCAACAGGGTTTCACCCAAGCGGTGTGTGATGGCAGTTACCAGAACAATGTCGCCTGTACATGAAACCGAACAAATTAGCTGTGCGTGGAGTAACACAAGCCTGCTTCCAGGTGCTGTTCTTACCTGTGGTTCAGTAGGAATATTTCTTCCTGTACACAGCTACTGTTATCTGATTAAGTTCTGGGCGGCGGCATCCAGCACGTTTCTGCATCATTGGATAAGCACCACCTCCACTTCTCAGTTAAGCATGCAGAATCAGATGCTGGGCTCCCACATGTAGCCCTGGGCAGTGCTCCACAGCAGTGCTGTGCCAGAAGACCTGTCCTACTACCATCACATTTCAGCACAACATCGCTGCAGTATGAGAAAGGCAATGGGAAAAAAGAGGGCATTGAATGACCTGACCTGCTTGAACTGTAATAGTCTCAGGTAGCAAGACACTATGGTGCCTAACAGGTGCTTTTACAGTGTTGGTGAGAAAGTACTTGATGGTCCCTTTGATATTGTTGCCTCTCCAATTACAGGGTGAAAGACTGATGAATGATAGGTAAGAGGATAGGGAATTTTATTCTTATTATTATTCATTTATGTATTACCCACCCTTTACCCTAAGGTCCCAGGGCATGTTACAACATTAAAACACAATATTTAAAACAGTTTAAAACAAACAATTACAAAAATGAGATGGGTTCTTAAAATATATACTTCAAGTGTCAAAAGCCAGGGTAAAAAGGTGCACTTTCAGCAATCTCCAGAAGCTGTATATTGAAGAAGCCAGGAAGTGTGGCTGCATACACACCAGGCATTTAAAGCACCCTGTTCCAATATTGTGAACCGTAGTTTGTCAGTGGTGCTGGGAATTGTAGCTTTGTGCATTTTGAGAAACGCCAAAGATTTCGCTGACTCCACCCTGCCCGCATCACACAAATGGTCATGAGTCTACTCCTGTACCTTGCTTTGCTTCTGGACAATTTGAGCACACCCTTTCCCAGAGCTTCCTGTTCCAGGGAAAAGAGGAAGCTTGTGGAACAAGTCTGGGCACTTTGGATAGTCCTGTCCTTCAAGTTTGCAAAGGCCTCAAGTATTCCCAACTAGGATGGATGATTTGTTCATATAAAGGACTAGATGACAGCTGTGTTTACGCAGCCCTGTCCTTTTCTGGCTAGTTGGAGACAATGGGACACACCCTCATATTTTTTCTGTCCTTCAGTAATTGAACACGTAGAACAAAGCTCGTCCCCTCCTTGGAATATCCCCTATTAATTTTTTGCCCAGGGCTGCATGTATTGCTGTACAGTACTGCCTATGTGTGAAAGGTCATGTATTTAAGCTCTGGGTAGCAAAGCAGTCAGATTTACAAATTCATGTGTGTGTGTGACAAACCCCAGAGGGGCTATCCGATTTGGCGGTAATAAATTGTAATGGATTGCACTGGTCAGTTTAGTACCAGGCAGTGTGGGAATCGTCACCCACCCACCGCTGCCCTGTTCTTTATTTTGCCAGAACAAAGGTGGCAGCCCTATCTACCACCTTGCCCTAGAATGAGATATTGGAGACTGGCCGATTAATTATCTATTGCAGTGGGGATCCAGGCAGGGCTTTTCCCGCAAAGGTATCACAACTGCTTCCGAGCACAATACAAAGTGTTGGTGTTGACCTTTAAAGCCCTAAACGGCCTCAGCCCAGTATACCTGAAGGAGCATCTCCACCCCCATTGTTCTGCCCGGACACTGAGGTCCAGTGCCGAGGGCCTTCTGGCAGTTCACTCGCTGCGAGAAGCTAAGCTACAGAAAACCAGGCAGAGGGCCTTCTGAGTCGTGGCGCCCACCCTGTGGAATGCCCTCCCTTCAGATGTGAAGGAAATAAGTAGCGATCTTATCTTTAAGACATCTGAAGGCAGACCTGTTTGGGGAAGTTTTTAATATTTAATGCTGTATTGTTTTTAACACTCGATTGGAAGCCACCCAGAGTGGCTGGGGAAACTCAGCCTGATGGGCGGAGTATAAATAATAAATTATTTTATTATTATTATTATTATTATTATTATTATTATTACTACTACTACTACTATTAACTACCTGACATTCAGAAGACATCTGAAGGCAGCCCTGTTCAGGGAAGTTTTTAATGTGTGACATTTTAATGTATTTTTAATGTTTGTTGGAAGCCGCCCAGAGTGGCTGAGAAGACCCAGCCAGATGGGCGGGGTACAAATAATAAATTACTACAGTATTACTATTACTACTTGGGGAGCGCTGCAACCCCGCCTTGTTGCAAGGCGGCGGCAATTAACACGCAAATAATGAGTTGGGGGCCCAAAATCCGGGAAGCAGAGGGAGGGGAGACTCTCTGCTCAGAGCGACTGCAAGGAGAAGCAGGAGGAGGAAGAAAAAGACGAAGCAGCATGGTTTTACCCCACCCTCGCCGCCATGGAGACTACAATTCCCATGGCCCCCCGGCCTGAGATGGTTTCCGGGTTCTAAGTGTTTTGCTTCCGGGCTCCTTGAGGATCACTTCCGGGTGGAGGGGCAATGTGCTGTGGAGTGCTGGTGGCTTTGACGGGAGGGAGGAGCCCCGGCGGGAGCGGAGGAGGAGTCGGAAAAGTCGGAGGGGGGATCCCGAGGCTTTGCTTGCCCGCGGAGGGGAACTCCGTCGCCGGCCATGAGCGGTGAGTGGAGCAAGCTTTGCTTGGCAAGGGAGGAGGAGGAGGAGGTGGACGGGCTGGCTAGGTGCTGCTCTTTCGCACAACAACAACAGCAGCAAGGGTGGTGCTGGGGTGGGGTGTTAAGGAGTCCCTGCTCCCACCTTTCTGAATGCCGCTCTGTGCATGCTCAGACACACCTTGCCGCTCTGCTGACAGGGGAGCAGCAGCATCCCTGGAGCCAGCAACTGCATCTTACCATGACAAAAAAAGAGAGAGAGAAGGGTGTTCAGATAACGCCTTCCAGCGACTAATTTCCGATTGCAGTTTTTTTTTT
Source organism: Podarcis tiliguerta (assembly GCF_965153285.1). Lineage (NCBI taxonomy): Eukaryota > Metazoa > Chordata > Lepidosauria > Squamata > Lacertidae > Podarcis > Podarcis tiliguerta. The sequence continues at coordinate 38,860,834 of NC_139547.1, read as the reverse complement.
AAACTAGCGCTTGTGTAGCTTGCTCATCGACGAATATTTCTCGTGGCCAGGGCTGCGAAAAAGTCAGTGTTGAGAATGCAACAGGACCCTACCTCTACTCTTGTGGTGGCAGATTGTTTTAAAACTGTTTTTGATGTTGTTGTTTTGATTGGTGTATCCTGCCCTGGGGCTTGATGGTGAAGGGCAGGCAAGGAATTGAAAGAATAGCAGCAGCAGCAGCAACATGAAATCAACAGTAAATGACAATGCAAACTCAAACCAAAGCCCACCTTTCCTCATGACATAGTGTATGAAGTTATGCAATGCCATAACCTTCAATGAGGCTGCATGGGGTGAGCTGGGCTGTAGATGCATGCAAATAAATAATTAAAGCTGCTAGCAAGGTAAATCTGGAATGGAATTAAAAGCACTGTTGTTTTTTTAGAAGTATTAGGACATTGCTCTCTGGCACTGGGTATTCTGTCCCTGTTCAGTAGTTTGCTGTCCCTTTCTCTAGACATTCCCTGTTCAGGGAAGTTTTTAATGTGTGACATTTTGATGTATTTTTAATCTTTGTTGGAAGCTGCCCAGAGTGGCTGGGGAAACCCAGCCAGATGTGCGGGGTACAAATAATAAATTATTATTACAGTGGTACCTTGGGTTACATACGCTTCAGGTTACATACGCTTCAGGTTACAGACTCCTCTAACCCAGAAATAGTGCTTCAGGTTAAGAACTTTGCTTCAGGATGAGAACAGAAATTGTGCTTCGGTGGCGCAGCAGCAGCAGGAGGCCCCATTAGCTAAAGTGGTCTTCAGGTTAAGAACAGTTTCAGGTTAAGTACGGACCTCCGGAATGAATTAAGTACTTAACATGAGGTCCCACTGTCTTATTATTCATGGGTTAGAGAACGTGGAGCTCTGGCAGCTGACTTACTCACATACTGTGGGATGCCTCCATTACTTTTTACGTCACAGCCTTCTGGTACTGAAATGAGAGCCAACTAGGTTCTACTCAAAGTAGACCCATTGCTATTAATGAACCCAAGATAATCATGCCTATTGATTTCAGTGGGTATGCTCTGAGTAGGGCTAGCATTGGATACAGCCCCTAAAACTTGGCCAAATGGATCTGCTTGCAGTTTCCTCCCACACCCTAACCATTTGGGCTTCTATGTATATCTACTTACAGTATTTACTTATGCCATTTGTAGCCTGCTTGTCCCCCAGGACCTCTTGCTCCAAGCAGTGGAGCGAGATCTCCCTCTTCTCCATTTTATTCTCACAGCAACCCTGTGTGGTGAGGTGGAGAGGTAGTGTAGCTAGCCCAAGGTCACCCAAGATGTTTGCGACTGAGTGGGGTATTGGCCTATCTCTTAGAGCTAAAGTATTTATCAACACCCCCCTCCAAATTTTCTCTAGAGTTTTCCATCCCTTTGTGGCAAAGTTACACAAGTCTGATGGTGATGAGCTGAATAACCGGAAATAGTTAATTGTCAATAGAATAGCTGACAATACTTCTGGTGAAATTGACACAATCTACGTTTGGTGAATTTAACATAAGTATAAGGAGTTTGGTTCTAGTTTGTGCAGACAGCCAAATCCTCCTGTTGCAAAAGCTGACCAGATATCAACTGTTTAGTTCCAATGGCTTTATAATAACTTCTGTTATTAAGCTAATTCTGTCTCTTTCAGTTCTAAGTTTTCATTAGTTGTTGTTGAGTCCATCTGTTTGGTAAATAATGATCCAGGAGTTAATAGTGGTTTCTTTTTGTTGTGCTTTACTTAAAGGTTTATGTTGCAACTTATATTGATTATGCTGCTTGTTTTTCAATGTTGTTTCCTTAAACCACAATAAAGTACTTATTATTGATATAAGGCATCTATATTATTTATGTTGATTAGTTAAACACTTTGAAAGTGCCTTAAATTTTCTAAGAAGAACTAGTCCAGGAGTGGAGGACCCGAGTCTTCGTTAGGATAACATAGGTTGAGATGCCTGTGCTATATTTGAAGCATATATTCCTGCAATGTCATCCAAAGTGCAATTTAAAATAATGCCATCTGTGATGGGAATCAATTTGCAAACAACTGAAGGCTGCAACAGGATTTTGATTTTATTTATTATTGTGTTTTCTCATCCTTCTTCCATGGAGTTTACAGCATTGTACATAACAGCTTTGTACTCCCATTTTATCCTTTTTATTGCTTTTCACAATTTATTTATTTATGATTTTCAGTTATATACATTTCAATAGTTTTACAGTCATTTTAACATTTCAAAACTCGACTTCCTCCTCCTGTGGTTTCGTAATTGTATTTTTATCATTTCCTGCATATTCTAAATTAACTTATTGTTTCATTCATCTACTTTAAGTATATACTTTTATGAAACTGCAGGTTATTACAAAAATCCTGCCAATGTCCTCAACAGTTTACAATTTTTTTTGTAAATATGAAATAAATCATTTCCATTCTTTTATAAAAAGTTTGTTACTCTGACTTCTTATTTTTCCAGTAAGTTTTCCATTTCTTCATAGTCCATAAGTTTTTTGTATCCATTTTTCTTTTGTCTGGACTTTTCTTCTTTCCATTTTTGGACAAATAACATTCTTGCCACTTAGTTGCATACATGAATAAATTTCTATACTGTTTAGGTAGTTCTGCTCCTTTAATTCCCAGAAGAAAAGCTTCTGGTTTTTTAAAAAATGTTATTTTAAACATCTTTTCCAGTTCATTATATATCATTTCCCAGTAAGCTTTAACCTTACTGCAAGATCACCACATATGATAAAAAGTACCTTCTTTCTCTCTGCATTTCCAACACTTATTCAATTTTGATTTATACATTTTTGCCAGTTTACTTGGTGTTGGATACCATCTATATAACATTTTAGTATAGTTTTCTCTTAAACCATAGCATGCTGTAAATTTGAGATCCATGTTCCACTATTGTTCCCACACTTCCATATCTATATTATAACCAATATCTATTGCCCAATGTATTGAAGAGTTTACCTGCTCATCCTTTGTCTCCCAATCCAATAATATCTTATACATTTTAGACAGCACTTTTACATTCCAACAGATCTCTCTCCAATTATGATATTTGTTCCCCAAACCCTTGTTTTCTATCTTTCTTAAATACTTCATTCAAATGATGATATTGTATTCATGTTGTTAACTTTCCTGATAAATCCTTAAACTCTTCTAATTTAAACTCTTTTCCCTCTTGTTTTACTAAATTTCTTTAAGTTGTCCAACCTTCTATCATATTCTTTTTCTTTACCATTATGGCTTCCAACGGTGAGAGCCAAAGTGGTGGTTTTGTCTCCAATATTTCTTTTGTATTTATCCCATACTCTATACAATTTTTTCCTAATTACTGTATGTACTGTACTGTATTACATAAAGGATTTGTAAATCCTTTATGTACTTTCACCTTTTCATACCACAAATAGGCGTTCCAACCAAAGATACTATCATGACCTTCTAAATCTAAGATATGTGGATTCTCCAGTGTCATCCATTCCTTCAACCAAGAAAGACAAGATGCTTCATAATACAATCTCATATCCGACAGGGAGAAATCCCCTCTCTCTTCTGCATCTATCAGTATTTTATATTTTATTTTCAGTTCATTTGCTCAATATGCCAGAGCCTGTTTTTGCATGCAGGGAAAGTCCCTAACTTACCAAGGGTTTGAGACCTATTGGCTCCCATCACCTAGTTTAGCTGGCTAGTCAAGGTTGTTCCTGAGGTGTGGCCGCTGTCACATGCTGACAGTTTTTAGAAGCTACAGGTGAGTGCAGGGTGGAGACCAAAGATGGACAAACTGGTCCAGACGGAGCATGATGTGACCCCCACCAGAGGCACTACCCATCCCTTAACACCCCTAACACCCCATCATATTATTCCTTTGGTATTGTTACTTCTCCAAGAGCAAAGGGACAGCTTTGCTGTTCTACCTCATTTAAAGCACTTGTATGGCACAGTTATCCGAGATTCCTGTTACACCTTAGTAGGAGGCAGAGGCAACTCTCTGGAGGCCAATTGGTGCCTGCTTCTGTGTCTTTCTCATACCAGGGCAATGTTGTGCTGAAAATTGATGGCAGTGGATCAAATATTTCAACAGAGCCTTATGGTAAGCAGACTGAGGCAGTTGGCTCAGGCAATAGGATCCAAGGATCACCTCTGCTACCACTGGAGAAGGAGCAATGGCTGCTTCTCATTTCGAGTGAGATCTCGTGAAAGCCCCACGAGATCTCGCTGGAAGCTGCAAGCTACAGTCTCAAGACCTGGTAAGCAAGGCTTTGGCATGGATGGCAAAGGGTGGTGGTATTCCGTGGGCAGAGCAGCAGCTTCCTGTTTTGCCTCGGGCAGTGAAACGGGGCAGGTCACCCCTGGTAAGCAGAGCACTCGCCTAGGGGAGAGGGTGTTTGCTTCTCAGAGACTTTCTGTAGCTCATTTGTAGCACATCTGCTTTGCATGCAGAAGGTACCCAGTTCAAACCCTGGTATCTCCAGTTAGAGCTGAGAGAGATCCCCATCTGAAATCCCGGAGAGCTGCTTCCAGTCCGTGTAGACAACGTTGAGCTCGATGGACCAATGGTTCGGCACAGCAGCTTCCTATGCTACTTCCTTCCTGATACTTAGCTTTCCTGATTCTCCCACCACGATCTATCATTGACCCTGTTCCCGTATGCCACAGATGGGAACCTCCAGAGGTTATTGAACCTTCGAGAAGAGCCCCAGCTGGCAGGGGCCCTCGTCAGGGTGAGCTGGACTCCCGCAGCATCACGGAGGCCAGTTTGGGTTATGAGCTTGAAATCTATACGTTTCAGAAACGCCGCAAATGCGGCAGCAGGCTGAGTAAGCGTTTTTTTGTTCACGCTGACTAATTGAATTTCAGTTCTACAAGCAGAGAGGGGAGTTTGGGGTTTGTTTGTTTTTTTGAAGCTGTGGTTCCGTCAGAGCTGGCTAATGCTGGAGTATATTATGAACAGTATTATTAGCATCATCATCATCATCTTAAAAACCACTGGTCCATCATTGAAAGCTACCTTTAATGTTTTATTGTCTACATGTAGTGTTCTGCATTCTGTACACTTCTGTTGCCTTTTATGAGATGGCAGTATATAAATACTTCTATAAATAAATAGAAATGGCAAGTCCCAGACAGTTGGTCCATGTAGCTCAGTATTGCCTCCTCTGACTGGCAAGTGGCTCTCCAGGGTTTAAAAGGCAGATTAGACAAGTTCATAGAAGGCAAGAGTATCGGTGACTACTAGTCATGGTGACTGTTCTTCCTCCAGGACCAGAGGCAGCAGCCTCTGAATGCCAGTTCCTGGGGAACAGCAGGTGAAAGGACTGCTGTGTTCATGTCTTGCGTTGTCAGCTTTCCAAAGTCACCTTGCTGGAAACAAGACTTTGGACTGGACAGCCCCTTGGTCCTACTCAGCAGAGCTCTTGCAAGTGCTGTTTTCTGCACGTCTGGTTCCTTGCAAACGCCTCTTGTCAAAACTACCGTATTTTTCCGTGTATAAGACTAGGTTTTTTTTAACCAAAAAAATAGGTTTGAAATTGGGGCTCATCTTATACACGGTTTTTGCTGGGGGTGTTTTCTTAATTTGGACTCCCCCAAAATAGGGGGCATCTTATACATGGGGGCGTATTATACACGGAAAAATACAGTACTTGGCATGAAAAGTGCCCCAGCTTCTATTGCTTCAGTCACATACACAGCTAAAGTTTAGGCAATATTTCTCATTCATTGGGTCCATTATGACACGGTCACCATTGGTTTCTCTCCTGCTGTCCTTGATACCTTCACTAGGAAGCAAAAATGCAAGTTGTCTGTTGAGTTTGACAGAGCTGTTTATCAGGCTTATGACTTAAAACAGCTGCAGTGGTTGCCAGTTTGTTCCCAGGCCCAATCCAAGATGCTCATGCTGGTGTTTAAATCCCTAAACAACTCAGGTCCCCAATACAGTTGTACCTTGGTTCTCAAATGCCTTGGTACTCAAACAGCTTGGAACCTAAACACTGTAAGCCTGGAAGTAAGTGTTCTGGTTTGCAAACTTTTTTCAGAAGCCAAACGTGCAGCGTTTTGAGTGCCACACTTCCATTTTGAGTGTTACACTGAGGTCTGTCTGTTTTTGCTATTTATTTTGCATTTTTGTTGCATTTTTTCTGACTGTGTGGAACCCAGTTCAGTTACTGATTGATTGATTGATTGATTGTGTGACTGCAGTACATTGTTTATTGCTTTCATTTTATGGTCAATGGTCTCGTTAGATAGTAAAATTCATGTTAAATCGCTGTTTTAGGGCTTGTTTTTAAAGTTCTGGAAAGGATTAATCCATTTTGCATTACTTTCTATGGGAAAGTGTGCCTTGGTTTTGGAATGCTTTGGTTTTGGAACGGACTTCTGGAAAGATTAAGTTTGAGAACCAAGATATCACTGTACCTGAAAGACTATCTTGTTCCCTGAAGACCCCCTTGGGGGTTATGATTGGCAGAGGGGGCCCCACTGGTGTTCCGGTGCCCTCAGGATTTTGCAGCGGTGGCAGCCCTGGAGAGGGCTTTCTTTGCAGGAGCCCATAAGTGGTGGAATTCCTTCCCTACTGAATTGCTAATCTTCATTAAACAGCTTTCAGTGAATGCTGAAGGCACACTTCTTTACCTTGGCTTTTGACATCTGAGGTGTATATTTTTAGGACCCACCTTATTTCTGTGATTATAAGTTGCTTTAACCTTTTTTGATGTGTTCTAATTGTTTAATTCATGCCTGAATAAGAAACAGCCTCCCAGGATATACATCTGACCCTTTGGCAGACATTCTTACTCCACTGTGCTTTTTCTCAAACATGACCTCTTAAAATGTTTTAATGACTGCTGTTTTGACAATTTGCATTTAAAATGTGCTTCATTTAAAAATTGTGAGGTGCTTTCAGTACAATATATCAGTTATCATAATTGATATAAAGGTAAAGGGACCCCTGACAATTAAATCCAGTCATGAACGACTCTGGGGTTGCAGCACTCATCTTGCTTTACAGGCTGAGGGAGCCGGTGTTTCTCCGCTTCTGCAAACAGTTTTTCTGGGTCGTGTGGCCAGCATGACTAAGCCACTTCTGGCGAAACCAGAGCAGCGCACGGAAACGCCGTTTACCTTCCCACCAGAGCGGTACCTATTTATCTACTTGCACTGGCGTGCTTTCGAACTGCTAGGTTGGCGGGAGCAGGGACTGAACAACGGGAGCTCACCCCATCGCGGGCATTTGAACCGCCAACCTTTTGATCGGCAAGCCCAAGAGGTTCAGTGATTTAACCCACAGCGCCACCCACGTATAAGTTGCTGTAATTAATGTGATTAGGGAAGGCACTGCTAGGGCAAAAAGCAAAGTATCCTCCCCCCTTAACTGGGCAGTATATTTAATATATAGCCCCCTCTGCTTTCTTGAATTCTAGGGTTGCAGAACAACGTGGCAAAAAGACAGTTTCTCCTGGAGAGATTATTGGATGCAGTTAAACAGGTAAGAAGTTGGGCCTACAAAGAGGAGAGGGTGCCTCCATACTTGAAACCTTTCTAATAATAGTTGGAGCTGTCTCATTTTGATGCAATTCTAAATAGCTGTGTTGAAATATGTGTGCTTGCTTTGTTTTTGCAATGTTCCCAAATAATCCTGGACCTTAAGGGCTCTTCCAGATGATCTTTTTATTGAGTTTTTACTGAGCTGTTTACTTGCATAAAGCTTAGGCGGAGGTTAAATGGTGCCCAGTCTGGTTTTTATGGAACAGGCATAGGCAAACTCCGGCCCTCCAGATGTTTGGGACTACAATTCCCATCATCCCTAGCTAATAGGACCAGTGGTCAGGGAAGATGGGAATTGTAGTCCCAAATATCTGGAGGGCCGGAGTTTGCCTATGCAAAAAGTCAGATTTTTTTTAAAAAAGTGTTTGCTGTATCTGGGCAATGGAACACTTCAATCCACTTAGATTTCTAGTATGCACTTGAATACCTTCTGCAAAATACTGACAGGCTGGAAGCACCCTCACTTTCCTTTGGCAAATCACCACTTAGTTTGAATAGCAGTTGGCCAGGACAAGTAAATCCGTAGAGCTCCAGAAATTTACTTGCCGGATCATCTGCGCTCATGGCTCCTTTCCTGTATTCAAAGTTAGTTGCAGAGGATTTGGAGAAGTTTGGCAGCTTTGGCCACATTTCTCATGCGGAAGCAATAGCAGAGACACTTGAACTGGCACCTCTTCTTTCTTTTTTGGCCTTCTGCAAATTTCTTTGCACTTTTATTTTGAGTACTTACTGGCTGCTCTTCAAGGAAAAGCTCCCAGTGCAGCTCGAGAAAAGAGGCAGTAACAATAAAGCTGTGGTTTGAAGAAAAGAAGTTGCACAAGTTCATCTAGCCATGAGACCAGGTTTGGAGAACTTTTAGCCTTCTCGATGTTGTGCGTCAGCTTGCATTAGTTCCAGCCAGCGTAGCTCAGCTGTCAGGGATGATGAGAGTCGTAGGCTAGCAGCATCTGGAATGCATGAGATTACAGTGGTGCCTCGCAAGACGAAAAGAATCCGTTCCGTGAGTCTCTTCGTCTAGCGGTTTTTTCGTCTTGCGAAGCAACCCCATCAGCGGATTAGCGCTATTAGCGGTTTAGCGGCTATTAGCGGCTATTAAAGGCTTAAGGGATTAGCGGATTAGCTGCTAAAAGGCTATTAGCAGCTTAGTGCCTTAGAAAAAGGGGGTGGGGAGCGGAAAAAAATCGCAGCAACTCGCAAGACATTTTCGTCTTGCGAAGCAAGCCCATAGGAAATTCGTTTTGCGAAGCACCTCCAGAACGGAAAACCCTTTCGTCTAGCGGGTTTTCCGTCTAGTGAGGCATTCGTCTTGCGGGGCACCACTGTATTCACCTCTGCCCTAAATCATCGGTAGGCAAACTAAGGCCCGGGGGCCGGTTGTGGCCCAGTCGCCTTCTAAATCCGGCCTGCGGATGGTCCGGGAATCAGCGTGTTTTTACATGAGTAGAGTTTGTGCTTCTATTTAAAATGCATCTCTGGGTTATTTATGGGGCCTGCCTGGTGTTTTTACATGAGTAGAATGTGTGCTTTTATTTAAAATGCATCTCTGGGCTATTTGTGGGGCATAGGAATTCATTCATTCCCCCCCCCTAAAATATAATCCGGCCCCCCACAAGGTCTGAGGGACAGTGGACCGGCCCCCTGCTGAAAAAGTTTGCTGACCCCTGGAGCCTAAATGATGGTCAGGAGTGCCACAGGCAACACTGGCCTCTGCCCCTCTTTCCTTCCCTCCGTCCTCTGATGCCCTCTTGCATCTCTGTCAGGCCACTAAGCCTGGGGGCATTCTCTTCCCAGGCCCCCTGGGGGGGGCGGCGGCATGAGGAGGCACTTCTCTTTAGGGTGGGAGGTGGCAGCTCAGAGACCAGGAGCGGCAGCCTGGAGGACTCCCAAGAAGAGAGGAGAGGAGGCTGAGGAAGCACTCCAAAAAGGAGGGTGTTCGAAAAAGGTGAGAGACTGACATCTCTGCAGGCAAGCGGGAGCACATAATTGAGATCCTGAGACCCACAGGGGTGCACAGAAAGAATACAATGGTAAAGAATGGTAAAGGGAGCCGTGGACTCAAAAAGGGTGAAAACCCTTGAACTAAGCCAATACATGTGGACTTTTGTAAAATGGAACGGCAGTTTGATTTTACAGCCAAACCTCATGCTTCTTTCACCTACCGTATTTTTTGCTCTATAAGACTCACTTTTTCCCTCCTAAAAAGTAAGGGGAAATGTGTGTGCATCTTATGGAGCGAATGCAGGCTGCGCAGCTATTCCAGAAGCCAGAACAGCAAGAGGGATTGCTGCTTTCACTGTGCAGCGATCCCTCTTGCTGTTCTGGCTTCTGAGATTCAGAATATATTTTTTTCTTGTTTTCCTCCTCCAAAAACTAGGTGCGTCTTGTGGTCTGGTGCGTCTTATAGAGCGAAAAATATGGTACCTAGTTCCAAAATCTTTTTTAAAAAAATAAAAATTGGCGTTTTAACTAAAGGTGTATGGTCACTCAATTAAGTTGAGCGTCAACATATTTAAAACTCTCCTCATCACGCCATTGATGCTGACATATCTGTTCATTACAGTGCCAGATCAGATTTGGAGGGAGGAAGGAGATTGCTTCCGATTCGGACAGCAGGTAAGTCTGAAAGGATATTGAATAAATGCCACTTGTTTTTAGTCATATGTGTCATCAGCTGGCTTAATGCTTCGTTTTGCCTGATATGTACATTCAGGCTAGTCTGGGAGAGGTAGTTGTTAGAGAGTTGTGTTTGTGCTGTGTGCAGGATGGTATGAGGCAAGCGTTTACAACCTCTGCAACGCATGGTGGGGCCAGTACCATAGGATGCACAACAGCAGCATCTTGCTTGACTTGCCACCCCCCCCCCAAATAAATTGGTCCTTGATGGGGGTTTCAATAATTGTTGGTCCTTCAGGTTCATCAAGATCCCCTGGGGATTGCTGTGACTAAGAAATAAGTTATTTCCCGCAATGGTATAATCTTTGTTGTTTTTCTTAGAATGGAAACTCTCTTGAGCTTATTTTGGGAAGAAGCGATGGCAGAACTTCCCCATTCTTCAGTTTCATTTCCATCTCAATGTGGGAAGATTTGTAGCGCTTGTTGGAAGTTATAAGGAGGTTTCATTATTTCTATGCCTTGTGGGGTTAATCAGGCTCTTGGGGAGATAACATCAGGTGTCAAAAGCCAGGGTCTTTAGCATTGGCCGAAAGCTTTCTAAGGAAGATTCCAGGCTTTGGGGAGGGAGTTCCACAATTTGGGGGTGCTAGAGAATGGCTTCTCCTGGGCCACCTCCACCCGAACCTCTGAGGGTGGTGGAGTTACCAAGAAGCCCCCCTCTGCCTATCTTAATCCCCAAGGATGTCTGTGGGGAAGTAGATGGTATTTGGCACCTGAGTCATTTAGAGATTTTAGTACTAACATGAGCACCTTAAATGAGGCCTGGAAATGAACTGACAACCAGTGTGGCTGTTTCATAGCAGGGATTATGTGCGATCTAAATGGAACCCCAGCCTGTAACGTAGCCACATGGGCATTCACAGCTTCTTTACTCCTCCCTGGCCCTTATTTGCAGCACCCTATGTCTGTGTGGCTTGGGGACGCGGGTGGCGCTGTGGGTTAAAGCACAGAGCCTAGGACTTGCCGATCAGAAGGTCGCCGGTTCGAATCCTTGCGACAGGGCAAGCTCCCATTGCTCAGTCCCTGCTCCTGCCAACCTAGTAGTTCGAAAGCACGTCAAAGTGCAAGTAGATAAATAGATACCGCTCCGGCGGGAAGGTAAACGGCCTTTCCGTGCTCTGCTCTGGTTCGCCAGAAGGGACTTAGTCATGCTGGCCACATGACCTGGAAGCTGTACGCCGGCTCCCTCGGCCAGTAAAGCGAGATGAGCACCGCAACCCCAGAGTCAGCCACGACTGGACCTAATGGTCAGGGGTCCCTTTGCCTTTACTTATGTCTGTGTGGCTTAGTGTGGCTTCCGAACCAGGGCTTGTGGCTCAGCTCTCTCCTCACTAACCACAAGTTGGAGCCAAGAACAAATCTTTAGGCATGCTGGCTCTGGAGACAGCCTGTAGTCATCGTGATGAGCAGACCAATGTCTTACCCTCCTTGACTTTGTCTAACCCTAAGCCACCTGAGTTGTTGACCGTCACCACGTCTTGTGGCAATGAATTCCACGGGTTAACAGTGGAATCCACCAGTTGCTCATGAATCCTGTGCACCTCTTTACCATTTCTTCCACCCAACCTCGAAATTCATGCCGTAGGACTTGTGAACTGAGTGTGTCTGTTTCTTTGGCTGGGTCTCTGCCTTGGGTTTGGCTCCCATTCCTTCTGCTTTCCCATCCTTCCCTGTTTTGCTGAGTAAAGTGGATAGGAAGCCTCTTTTGACCTTGACTTGCGGATGAGAAGCAGGAACCAGCAGGTTTTGAGGTCTGATTGCAGCAATCAGTGAAATAGGTTTCTGTGCTAAACCGGGGTATCGTTACCGTCTTGCATTGACTTAAGCTGGGAGGTGGAGAGTGCCTTTAAATCTTGTTTCACCCCTTCTCCCTTTCCTACGGTGCTTCTTATTAAGCTTTGTCTGTTTTGCAGAGTTACATGTCTCTGTGCTCAGTTCGAATCTGTGCTTCAGCATGGCTTGAAGAGGACCCGGGGATTAGCCTTAACAGCAGCAGCTATCAAGCAGGCAGCAGGCTTCTCCAGTAAAGCTGAAATGGGTAATTTGGGCTTCCAAGGCGCTCAGCTCTTTTTTTTCTTTTTTCATTTTGGTAAAAAAAAAAGTTTAAACAGTCTGTCTTGCATGTAAACAGCTGGCAACACATGAGATTTCAATAATGCTACTGGAATGGAAGACAAACGACTATTCTCATTAGTTTGGGTCTCTGCTGCTTCAAACGCACCATACATTTACAGCACATGACTTCCCCCAAGGAATCATGGGAACTGTAGTTTACACCTCCCAGAGCTACCATTCCCAGGACCTTTAACGAACTACAGTTTCCAGGGTTATTTCCCGGGGGTAGGGCGGGTCCTTTAAATGTATGGTGTGTGTGCACAGCCACCATTTTTTGTGGTGGGCTGCATGCATTATTTTGAGCCGATCCACATATATCCTACTTTTATTTTTTTTAATAACTTTTTTTATTCAAAATTAAAACAAAACATATTATCCAGAAACATATCATTCTTATTCCCCCCTCCCCCTACTTAACAGAGATAAACACTGGAGAGTTGCTGCCAGTCAGTGTAGACAATGCTGAGCAAAGCAGAACAATGGTTTGAGCCAGGATAATGTGATGCTGAGGCAAATGATAGGCCAGGCTGGTCTCATCATAACAGTCTGAAGAGGGTTTGCTAAATAGATGACTTGGAAAGCAAAAGCTTTTATAATCTCTTTACCCATTATCAAGCTTTTCAATTCCTTGGAATCTGTTTTTAATACTCTACTTAAAGAACAGGCACTTATCCTTAAACGTCTCTGTTAATTAAAATTCCCCCTAAATCAGGAGCAGAAATGTTCTCCCCTAAGCATACTTGCCTGGGAGGAAACCCTCTTGAACACAGTGGGACTTAGATCTGCACTGGATTGTGCTACGAGTTTGGCTATGCTATGCTAATTAAACGGTGAGTATGATGACCTTTCGACACAGGAGATTAGGTCTGGCGGTAAAAATTCAATTCTACAGGGATAGCTTGTGAATCGCTTCAAAGCTATTTCCATTCAAGAAGATACAGTATGTGGTTACATTATCAACCAGCTGGAAAACTGCTTTCAAAGCATTCAGCTAGCATTTTCAAGAACAGAATGGGTAGCTTGTTGCTTTAATTACCCTGCGTGCAATTGGCCGAAGATTAAAAAGTGTGACTTGAAATAATGATTATTTGGGAATTGTCACCAGGGTTATGAGGCCCTGTTCAGATGCAATGAGGCCACTCAAAAAACAACAACATGGTTTGTGTGAATCAGCAATGAGTTTAAGTATTCCCCCCCCCCCTATTTTTCTGCATTTTCCTCAATTGCTCAGCTGCAGAGGAGACTTCCTGGTTCCTTAGCCACTGTTTCCCATCCTGTGATGTTCTAACCAGGCACCTGTGGTTTCGGCACTTCCTGCAAATCCAGGCTTCCAACCCTGGTTTGTAGGGAGCCCTTTAACCAGGATCCTAGTTTGAATATCATGGGAAAGCATGGTTGAAGAAACCAGGATGTCTTCTCTGGCTGAGCTGAAGGGGAACTGGAGCTAAGTTATTGTTCGTGCTTTGTTGGAAAATGGCCCCCTTCCATCTGAATTGTGGAGTTGACGATGGCAGTACTTCTCTGTCTCCTGGGATTTTTGCCGATAAGATTTCAGATGATCTTATGTTCGCCTATGAATTCATACTTTTTCAGAGCCGGTGTTCTGGTACTATGTGAAAGAAGTTCTAAATAAACATGAGCTTCAGCGTTTCTACTCCCTGAGGAATATTACCACAGACGTTGGCAGAGGTCGTGCTTGGCTGCGCTGTGCACTGAATGAACATTCCTTAGAAAGATACTTTCACATGCTGCTTGCAGATAAAAGCAGGCTGAGGTAACTTCCCTTTTTTGACCCTTTTCCCGACAGGTAAATTTCTACTGGCAGAGGCTTCCTGATGAGCCGCCTGAAACTGCAGCAACAGGCTAAAATTTCTATTTATGGCATGGACAGATGACATACTCATTTGTTTTTAAATAGCAAAGTGTTGGATCATAATTTAAGTAATTGGCAGTTCTAGGCAATTCTGCTGCAGCAGAGGATAGATAGATAAGAATGATTCCAAATGCATTGGGGTACATTACAATTTTGTATGAGTCTTCAGTCACTGCCAATTTGGTTTTAAGGTACCCAAGAGGCTGTATGAAAAAAACCACAAACAGATACTGACCTTAGGCAAGTCACTGTGTATCAGCCTTGGCCTATATCATTTCACACACACACTCTTCCTGCTCAATCTTCCACATGCCCCCCTACATATTGACTTGGTTTAAGTGCAATTGTCTGATAAATCATGGTTTATTAGGTGGAGAATTAGCCTTGTGCCCATGCACTCTGTCACCATCCCTCCCCTTGACCTCCTGACTCGGTGCTTCGTTAAACCATGGTTTCCCATTGCATTCTGTTCACCTGCTGCCCTGAAGGCAAGTGTGGGATGGAGGCTGTCTCTCAGGTCTCATAATCCATGGCTTATTAGACTTGCTAGCTGCATCTGGCCCTGTCTAGCTCACTTATCTTCCATGGAAGAGTGCGCATGAGAGAGTTCTGTTTACTGTGCAAATAAAAGTCTGCATTAGCTCTATTTCTTCAGGATGCAGACTCTAATCCTCATAACACAGCTAAGGTCTCTGTAGATCAGAGTTTACCTATGCCTTAACCCTTCACTCCCTTGGTTAACCTATCATCTATAGTGGTCTTCTTCATCCTGGTGCCTTCTGAATGTTTTAGACCACAGCTCCCATCATCCACCACCATTGGCCATCCTGGCTGGGACTGGTAAAAACTGTAGTCCAACAATATCAGGAAAGCCACCTGTTGGGAAACTCCTGTATAGAGTGGCTGGTCTGGGCATAAGGCAAGGTTGGGAAGCAGATGAGTAATGCATGGGGTTGGGTTGAGGGACTGATGGCTATGAGGTTTGGTCACCCTGTTGTGTTTGGTGTTTGGCTATTGCTGTGGCTGTTAGCATTGTAGAGGGTGGTAGTGGGTATAGGTTGGCGGGTTCTTTATACACAGTCTTTATAGTAGCTTTAATGGGACGTTGGAGAAAGCCAGTCCCTGAGCTTTTAAAAATGCACTCTGCAATGTTAAGCCTCAGCAGCTTACAAAGTACTATAGATCATTACTATTGAGGAGTCCTTTGTCCATAACCGAGTTATGGCCTCTTCTCTAAACTGAGGCTGGCTTCACTCTGCCACAGTGCAGTCTTGGTATCTGATCTGTATCTTGAGAGTTGGAAGAGAGTAGTAAAAAAGTCTGACCTTTTTTTTAGATCATAAAGGTGTCATGGGCAACACATCTGCCACTTTTCTGCTCTCTTTCAGTTTGAGAAGTAGTGTAGCGCCTCTCCTGTCCCCACCCGAAAGGGAGTTAGTAAGAACCACAGCCTCTTCTGTATGTGTAGATTTGTTTACCTTTTTGTTCTGCCTTCTTCTTCTTTTAACATCTAGTGTCTTCTACGAAGACTGGTCCTTCATGATGGATGAAGAACGCTCTAGTATGATTCCCACCATGGCGGCTGGTATGTATCATCCAGTCTGATCTGTGGGGCAGTTTGTGGTGAAGACTGGACTAGAAATGTTTTAAACACGTAATGCTGGATAACATTTCTGGTACTGATAGGATGAAATGAATTTATTTATATGCTGCTTCCGTGCCAAAATGGCTTCTAAGCAGGTTACGCCTATAAAATCAATACACAGTTGAAATGCCCAACGACAGTTCCAATCTCAGTTAAAACAAACAGTTGATAAGCATGACAGTTAAAAACAGTTTAACCCCACCCCACGGTTTAAACAGTAAAATCACAAGTTCCTTTCAGGGGAATGCTTGCCTAAACAGTTGTTTCTTCAGGAGCTGGTGGAATGCCAATGCTGATGGGACCCTCTCATATTTTAGCAGGGAGAACATTGCCCAGGACTAATGCCACCACTGAAAAATCCCTCATCCGTGTTACCACAAGCTGATAATCATCAGATTGTAGCAAAACTAACTGGGTTCCATTAGCTGACTGTAGTGCCCTTGCTGGGCAACAGAGGGGAAGTTAAAAGGATCAAGTAGCCTTATAATGTTCTTTCTTTTCTTTTTGTGAACCGCTTTGAGGTTTCTTTTACAATCAATATACATTTTAGGAAATAAATATTTTTTTGTAAGTTTGTCCCCTGAGTTACATTGCATTTCCTTTTTTTTGCTTTTATATAAAGGGCTGCATTCTATTCTTTTTGCAATCAACATTGATAACAAGGATTTGAACGGGCAAAGCAAGTGCCCTCCCACAGTCTCTGACCTTCTCAAAGAATCCACACAGAATGTGACCTCGTTGTTGAAGGAATCTACTCAAGGAGTTAGCAGCCTCCTCAGAGAAATCACGGCGTCCTCTCCTGTTTCGATCTTAATCAAATCGGATCAAGATGCCGACCCCTTGCCCATTTTATCGAAGAGTCTTAGCGGTGGTAAGTCTTACTGAGCCGACTGCATTGACAGAGGTAGCCTGCAAGAAAAGAGGCTTGTTTTAGATGGTAGCTGTCATTTTGAACATTGGGAGGTTTTCACTCATACCTTATCTCTTAGGCAGCACCTCTTCCATGTACCCAGTTGTTTGCTTCTGCATGGTCTGATGCAATTGTTAGAGCGCAGGACTAGGACATGGGAGATCAGGGTTCGAAACCCCATTCAGCCACGAAACTCACTGGGTGACCTGGAGTCAGTCACTAATTCTTAGCCTAAGCTACCTCACAGGGTTGTTATGGGGGTAATGGGGAGGAGGAAGAACCACATGCCCTGCCTTGAGTTCTTTGGAGGAAAGGTGGGATGTAAATGCAAGAAATAAAGATTCATCATGCATAGGTGGTCAGGCAGCTGACACATTCAGATAAACACACGATAGGCCAGTTAAGTTGTAGGCTTTCTGTCTGTATCAAGGGGAAAAGGCACGCAAGAGACGGCGACTAGGTCAAGAGTTCTCGCTGTAAAGTTAAGAACGACAAGCTGC
The DNA here is from genome assembly GCF_965153285.1 of Podarcis tiliguerta. Classification (NCBI taxonomy): domain Eukaryota; kingdom Metazoa; phylum Chordata; class Lepidosauria; order Squamata; family Lacertidae; genus Podarcis; species Podarcis tiliguerta. The sequence continues at coordinate 38,843,544 of NC_139547.1, read as the reverse complement.
TACATTGTTCTAGGTCATATCTGCGTTCGCCGTCGGGAATCCATATGAGCTGTAGCAATAACGTGAAGAATAACTTCATAAGAAATTGGCTTCCTTTCTACAGCTGTGCAAAGCCTCCTTTTAAAAGCTCATAATTTGGCATGATGTCTGAACTGATAAAATTGCAACAATTTGCTTCACCTCTTGAAAATGCAAAAGTAGTGCTTAAGTTGCAGTTCACCTATACATTTGCGAATTCAACCCAAGTTTGGAATTTTAAAACCATGGCTATCACAAACCGTGGCTATCACAAAACCATGGTTTCAAATGACATGCTATAAAATCTTGATTCTAGAAATAAACTGGGCTTAGGCAATAATGATTAGGGTAGCTCAGTTGGTAGAGCATGAGACTCCTAATCTCAGGACTGTGGGTTTGAGCCCCAGATGGGATGAAAGACTCCTGCATTGCAGGGAATTGGACTAGATGACGCTTGTGGTCCCTTTCAACTCTACAGTTCTATTATTAGAATCCTGAAAAACTATTAGTTCACACTCTTCCCCCCCCCAGTTGCATATATGCTACCCTGTAAAATTAGAATAAGCTTTCTAAAATAACAAAACCACTTTTCTTATAGGCTGTGTGTTTTGAAATCTTCTGTGTTCATCTCTCTCTCTCTCTCCTGCAGATTTAAAATGCAGAAAAGATCGGATGAAGAAAAAGAAGAAAGTCACAAATATCATTTCGTTTGATGATGAGGAAGATGAGCAAAACCCGGGGGATGTCTTAAGGGGGATTGTTGCAGGGGAAAGCTCCGAAGAAAACTTGGACAGGTTTTCCCCTTACGTAGCTTCTCCCCCTGGCCCCGGAGAGACGCTAGCTAAACTGAGCGGGGACCAAAGTGTGCCTTTGTTGAAAAACGATTCTGTATATCTCAATGGGGACTGTGGCTTCCAAAAATTGGATGTGAAAAGTATAGACGATGAAGATGTGGATGAAAATGACGAAGCGTACAGCAAAATTTTAGGAAACCGCTGCATGGCAGAAGACACAGAGTCTTGTGGAAAGTGAGTATTCTGCAGTGTCCCAAGACATGTGGCTTTTCCCTATGTTAATTAAGAGGCAAACTCGAGAGATTCAGGGGTTGTTTTGCCTCGCATGGCTTTTCTCTTCAGCAGGTTTGGGGGCCAAATTCCACACTCGCAAGTCTCTCTCTCTGGCCCTCGTACCCCTTTCCCCAGGCCACTCCCCACCCTGGCCCTTCTTTGAACCCCCAAGTGTTTTTGCCTGGCTTGAAGGTTTCCTTGAACTCCGATACTGGCCCTAATTTGCCTGAATGGAGGCTAGAGATGGGTGTGCGAGTGTGTGCAGAAATTACCGTTCAAAGGAAAAAATGACATTTGTGGCTCCATCTGCTTTTGCCTCTGGCTCCGCCCCACACCTGGAAGGCTGCCCAAAAGGGAATGCAGCCCTTGGGCTGAAAAAGCTGCCCCACCCCTTGATCTTTGGGGGGATTTCATTTTCACCGCTTTCTGAACTGGGTGGCAGAGTCCTCCTTGCTACCTGTCCTGCCTTGGCCAAGTTTGTCATGAATCTTCTTGGACTTTGAAAAACAGCAACTCCCTCTCTCTCTCTCTCTCTCTCTCTGTGTGTGTGTGTGTTTGTGCATGCACGAGAACATATTTATCTAGAAGGCAATCATCCTTCTTAAAGATCTAGGAAGCTGCCTGCTACAGAGTCAGGCTACTGGTCCATCCAGGTCAGTATTGTCTATCCCAGTGTTTCCCAAACTTGGGTCTCCAGCTGTGTACAACTCTCATCATCCCTAGCTAGCAGGCCCCGTGGTCCGTGATGATAGGAATTGTAGCCCCAAAGCAGCTGGAGACCCAGGTTTTGAAAACAACTGGTCTACAGACAGAATGGCTGGTAGTGGATCTCCTGGGTTTCAGTCAGCTCCTAGCTCCCCCTGGGGATTGATCCTAGGTCCTTTTGCAACCAAGGCAAGTGCCCAACGACTGAGCCACAAAGGAAGCATGTGAGCCAAGGACTGTATAGTATACATTCAGCTGCCACAGCATTGCGTTAACCCAGTGCAGTGCTAGCCCTTGTCCAGTCCTGGTGAAGAGAAGCTCCATAGTCAAGTTTAGAAGAAGCAGCTTAGACAGTGGCTGGGAGCAGATAGCCAGAGCAGGGGAATGATGGGCAGGGACCCATGTATATCCACTGAAGAAACTGGCCAGCTCAGATACCAGATTGGAGCTTGATGCAAACTGTAGTGAAATACAGGCAGTTCTGCCACAGGGGGGCAGTTTGGATCCTCAGCGAGACCTGATCTCGGAAGAAATCACTTGGTACATTTACCTGAAGAGCTTGCAGAGCTGGCTTTGGATTTGGGTTAGACGTTTCCTGCAACAAAATCCCTTCTTGTTAGTAGAAACTCAAGACACTTTACAATCGCCCTCGATCAGTGTTTCCCAAAATGCGGAATACGTACCCCCAGTAGCACACGAAAGGGTTCAAATCGTACATAGCAGATTTTTAAAATTGTGCTTTTTTTTTTTTTTTAAAGCTGCAGAAAACAATTCATTAAAATTTGAATATATTATCTTCATCTGAGAAGGTGGTACATGATTACACTGTGGTAAATGATACCCCATTGGAGGCATTCCCTATCCAGATTAGACAGGGGCTGACTGTTTTTTATTTTGCCCTCGTGTTGAAGGCTTTCTTATTTTGGGAAGCCTTCTTGGAAGGACGATCTCACCCCATGTGCCATATCAACTTCTGGGCTTTAAAAATGTACCCTGTATTGTGTTCACAACATGATGCCGTTTTGCAGATTTTTTTATTTCTGCCATGCCTTGAAATTTTTGGATGTAAAGTGATTGATAGATGAAGCTTCTGGATTCATGCTTAGTGTCAAGCCCCCATCTGGTGCTTCTGTAGGTGAGGCTAATGATGGAGCTGAACCCATGCCCTCTGTGTCTGTATTCAAACCACTGCTCATGTCACAATAGCCATACAGAGTGTTTGCCTGGTACTGGGTGTTTTTGCAGAGTCTGGTGCTTCTTGCTTTGGGCAAGCAGTGTGGTGTAGTGGTCAGAGCGTTGGCCTAGGACCTGGGAAAACAGGATTCAGTTCCCTGCATAGCCGTGAAGCTCGCTGGGTGACCTTTGGCCAGTCACAGTCCCTCGCCTAATCTACCTTTGTTGTTGGCAGGGTAAAATGAGGAGAGGAGAACCATATGGATATGAATGTGGTAGCAATAAGGGAACAGTAAATAAATAAAAATAGCAAAAGTTTGGATAGCTGACCAGACACATTTACCAAAATGTTCATGGATGTTGATATATACTTTTGTATCTTGTGAGCTGCTTTGAACACACTTACTTTTTATTTTCAAGACAAAATTATGAAGTTAAAGTAACAATCTAGTAAGAAATAAATAAAAACAGAAGTGTGTCAGGGGGTGGGGGAGTACAAAATAACGACAGCCGGGTTCACAGCCATTGCCTAATAAAACTAAAGTACATTTTTGTCAGGGAACTGCCATCAGTGCTGGAGGGAGAGAGCAAGCTCCAGAGGGATTCCAGAGAGCGTCCCGGGATTGGGAGAGGCAGCCCATCTTCTGGGGAAGAGAATCAGCGTAGCACCAGTGGAGAAGGGGGGCAGATGGGGGAAGCGGCGAGGCAGTCCCATGACTCCTTGCCGGGGACCAGAGGGAGAGTAAGGGTCCTCCGCTGCCCACGCCCTTCTTGCGCAGAAGGCTTCCGCGCAGGGAGAGTAGGAGGAGACTAGGCGTCAAAGAGCTTCTTTGCTGGAAGAAGTTTAAGAAACGCCCACTGACGGATTCTGCCAGCGATTGAGACAGCCACGGGTGAGTGGCTGTCCGGACAGAAAAGGTTCACTCAGGCAACCCAGCCAGGTGTCGGCACCGGCTTACGCACGAGCAACCCCTAGAACCATTACAATTTTCAAGAGGCTGCACAATGCGTTGGATATTACAACAAAACCCAACCTAATACAACGAAAATGCAAAGCAAATGTTATGAAACCAAATAAAGCCACGTTTCATTGGGACTTGCCATCCCCATGATTGGCTTGTCATATAAGTAAAAAATGGTTGCCAACTTTTTTTGGGGGGGTTACATAGGTTTAGCTGCACCCCGAAACACTCTTAATTTATAACTCAGTTTCTCAGAAATGAGAATAAACATTACTTTATGCAACCAAATATTTGTACAACCTGAAAACTCCTTTCAGCCCTGTAGTCGACCCATCAGAAATTGATGAGAGACATAGTTTGCAGTTTGAACACACTTTTTGTTTTCGTGGAAAGGCTGTGTTCCAGTTAAAGCCTGATGTTATACACAATTTTTGTTTTTTGAAAAATGTGGTCGTTATTTAGACCGTCCGAGGGAGTCACGAGCAACTCGCTGGTTTGCGCCTGGTCTCCTCTGCAAGTCCTGAATGATGATTCTGATGAGTTGTTCCCTGTCAGTGCTGTAGGCTCTTTCTCCCAGACCGGTGAGTATCTATTGTTAACACTTGATATCTTTGCAGCCAAGTTCAAAGACCGCTTGAAACAAGTGCCGTATTTTTCGCTCCATAAGACACACCTGACCATAAGAGGCACCTAGTTTTTAGAGGAGGAAAGGGGGAAAGCCCAGTTTTTTGGGGGGGAATCAGCTCACAGTTGTGCAGCTTCTTCTGCAAAGGGGAAAAGCCCATTTTTTTTTGAGGATCAGCTCAAAGTTGTTGAGCTTACTTTGCAGAGGGAAAAAATCCTGTTTTTATGGGGTTCAACTCACAGTTCTACAGCTTCTTTAGGAAAGGAAAGGGAGCCGTTTCTACAGTTTCCAGACTGAGAATCTAATCAGGCAGTCACATGTCGTTGGGGAAACAGCCTCCGTCTGCAGAACATTCAACAGTGGAGGCCTGGGCAAGGGGCCGGGCCAGAAAGGGAGCCAGCGATTGACCACACATTAGCTCCATAAGATGCACAGACATTTCCTCTTACTTTTTAGGAGGAAAAAAGTGGGTCTTATGGAGCGAAAAATACAGTAACTGAAATGCATGGAGGGTGAGTGACATAACACAAAATGTTGGGCTATTTTAAAGGAGGCATGCAAGGAAGTAATTTTTTCTTTGACACTTTTCTCTCCCCTTGCCTATTGAGCCTTATGTATGTTTGTAGTGGAGAGGGAAATGTAGTATTGTTATTGCTATTATTGTTGTTTATAACAAATTTGCATTAAGAAGTTTACTTGCAACACAGTAAATAAAACCCCTACTTAAAAATACGCATCACAATAAACTGAAAACATATGGCTATACATTATCATTGTACTCGCTATTCCAGTGCATCGGGGGGGGGGGGAAATGCCCATTTCTCCATCAATTTATTTGGCTCACTTGCTCGTATTCTCCAATAATAGGTTGTCTTGGTCCTTTTCACTATAGTTCAAATATTTTTAATCCCCTCAAAGGTAGTGTGGGGAAGTTGGTTTCTTTCAAGAGCTTGTCTGTTCAGCTAAGTGAGCAACTGAAAAAGCCTGTACAATAAGAAGTCAAAGGCTGCTGACATTCCACTAGACCTCGGAGTAATTTATTAATAGAAGGAGGAGAGAAGACGAAATACAAATAGGTGTGTCCCGTGCAAATAGCTAACATGAAAAATATGGCTGACAAGGAAAATATAGTTCATCGCTGAACAGAAAGAGAGGTGCCAAGCCTGAAGATTGACAGTCACTTGTAAATCATCACATAGAATGAAAATTTGAGCTTTTGTGCAACTTGCATTCATCTCCCTGGGTCTCTTTTGGGTAGATGGTGCCCTTTTGTGTTTTTCTCTTTGGCAGCTATCAGTAAAAAAGACCTGAAAGGGTTAACCACTGCATCCAGTGCCCTCCTGTGGATTTAACTCTGCAGCATGGTATAAATAGTTGAAAGGCTTGCATACAATTGATCAAAGCCTCTCTTTTAAAAAGCCATTGTCAAGTGCCAAATGGAATGCATACCTTTCCATTAAAGGCTGAAAAGGGTTCAGGTGCCCTGCAATTCATGTCAATATTCTGCCCGCCTCCCAACCCCCCCCAAAACAGATAAACCCTTACGGTAGAGCACTGGAATCTTGTTATAAAAGGCTTTATTTTGGAGGGGAGGAAAACCCTAGCAAGAAGCAGCTCTCTGGGGCTAGCAAGGCAAGCTATTCAAGTGCCCGGACCACCTTCCTTCTCTCTCTGAGTGCAGACGGGACACAGCGCAAGGACCTGTCCTTTGCATTTGTTGTTTCGGCATCTTTTTTTCAACACACATCAACACTGAGAAGCCAGCGAGAGAATGACAAATGGCAAGAGTTCCTTTAGAGATCGAAAGAAGAGTGACACACGGCTTGAAGTGGCCTCTGGAAATGCCTGGCTAAGCGATCTTGTCCCATTGAATGCAAAAGGGAGGGGGGGGAGACTTTTCAAAATCCTGCTGTCAATCACCTGTCTGGCAGTCAAATTCCCTCCTCCCCTCCCCATTTCTTCTTTTTTTCTTTTCTCCTGCCTCTTGCACAGCCGATCAGGTATGGCTTGATGGAGCATCTAACTTTGAAAAGGACTGTTTTTGATCCTGAGGGAGCTGAAAAATAATGGCTATGGGGCATGGGGTCATACCCAACTAAGCAAACCCTCTGAATTTAATGAACCTAAGTTAGTCCTGCCCATCAACTTCAACAGGTGTGCACAAAGTGTAGATACAATTCATTATCTGTAGCTGTGCCTTAGTCCTTAAATACCACCATTCCGAACTTTTTTTTCCAGCCCAAGGTCCACATTTCTTGCTGGGCAAATTTCCAGCACCAGCTGGCAGCCAGAGCCTGAGCCAGAGGCGATAGTGAGCAGAGCAATAAATTGAATTTTACTTGCCTACTGTAGACTACTTTCTATTGATGCATATCTTCTAGTAACCTGGGTGTGAGTCTGTTTCCTTCTAAATGGGTTCCAGCCCTAGTCCCTTGACAAAGACAGATGTGGTCTCCCTTTCCCGAATCTAAACATCCAGGGCAAAACCAATATCCAGCCTGCAGACTGGACAGTGAATGCAGATTTTCCTCCATTGTTCTATAATAATTCTCTCCTTCAATGGACAAGCAAGAGACCTGGTTTAGTAGGGAATGGCTTGAGCCAGTTTTTCCTCTCCATGGTGGCTTTGGAAAGTCTTCATGAGCTGCAGAGTTGGCTCAGACTGCCCTGCCGGTAACATGGTTCTGACATTGGGAGTCAGGCTGGGGGCAGAAGTGTTTGGCTGCTGCGGGTGGAAGTTCCCAGAGGGCCTTGGTCCACGTAGTGAGCAAACCACCAAACCCCTGTCACCTTTCCACCTCTAAGGTTGGGGCAGGGGAATTATCCTTGACCTTGTCACTGATGGGTGGGGTGGGAACTGGGATCCTAGCAATCACAATTTTTGGCTTGTCTGCCAAAAGTTGTTCACTCCGGGCAGGACGCTGTTACTTTTCTGTAAATTGGCAGTGACCGCGACCCTCATCTCATTCAATGTGAGGACCAACTAGTGGTTGGGCTTTGCAAAGTGACTGTATAATGATGATGATGATGATGATGATAATTTATTATTTCTACCCCGCCCATCTGGCCGAGTTTCCCCAGCCACTCTGGGCGGCTTCCAACAAAGATTAAAAATACATTAAAATGTCACACATTAAAAACTTCCCTGAACAGGGCTGCCTTCAGATGTCTTCTAAACGTCAGGTAGTTGTTTATCTCTTTGACATCTGGTGGGAGGGCGTTCCACAGGGCGGGTGCCACTACCGAGAAGGCCCTCTGCCTGGTTCCTTGTAGCTTTGCTTCTCGCAGTGAGGGAACCGCTAAAAGGCCCTCGGCGCTAGACCTCAGCATCCGGGCAGAACGATGAGGGTGGAGATGCTCCTACAGGTATACTGGGCAGAGGCCATTTAGAGCTTGAAAGGTCAACACCAACACTTTGTATTGTGCTCGGAAATGTATAACATCTCTATTTTATTAGAGGTAGTGCTATACCTAATTTCTGTCAGCGGTCCTGGTTCCTGAATTCTTGTACTTAAAGGTTGCAGAATGCAGAAATGTTTTACAAATCTTTTTCTTTTACCAATTCATAAAGTTACTCTTAAGTCCCATTGAACTGAGTTATGTGAATTATAACTGCTTAGTAGTTAAGTCTAGCATTGCACAGTTTAGTGTGTGGTTTTTAGGGATCTGATTCTTGGCAAGCGGGCTGTCAGTCTTAAATAAAGATGTCCAGTAATTGGCGGATTTCAGCCTCCATACTGGCTGATTCCCTTGATTACAATATTTAATTCAGTGTATCATTGCACTCTATGAAATTGTCCCCGAGTGGATTTCTCACAAAGCTGAATTCTGAGACTGAAAATTAACAAGGCTGCGTTCAAAAGTGGACCAGTGCCTGGAAGAAAGTAACACTGAACTAGGACCTATGTCATCTTTCTTCTAACAGTGTTATCCATGTGCTCTTTTAGGTAACCTGGAGAATGGTGATGAGCATGAAACAGCTGATTTTTCAGTAGAATTGGCTCGGGGAAATGCCAACTCACATTACAGGTATAAGGCAGATTAAGATTTCTACTTTTCAAACAAGCCCATACAACTTTCTGTTTTCTTCTTGTCTAAAGCTTGGTATATGTGTAATGGCAAACCATGGTTTGGCAGTTTATGCTCGAGGTTCAAGCTTGCATGCTTCCTCTTTCTTTACTTACTTTGTTTATGCAAGCCATAGTTTACTGGTGCATCTGAGCCAAGGAAAAACTGATTAGCACAAACCATCATTTATGCCTGCAAACCCTGGGAGAAATGTGTTTCAAAATGAGGTGTGCATGGAAACTATAGTTCACGAAGGAAACTGGAGAGGGGAGCATGAGCCTGGGACTCTGTCAGGAGTAAAGTTAAGGGAGCTCAGTTTTCTGGGGAACTGGGTAATGTGGTGGCATGTAATGGATAACTAATACTAGTCATTATGGTGCCATCAAAATGAATGAGAGTTGAGCATTGAAATGGATTGTGCCCAGGCTTGTTCTTGTAGTTCAAATGTCTTCCGTAGGCTCTTTTTCAGGTTTACCTTTTTTTTTCTTTTTAAAATCAGGGAAGAAGTGAGCCCCCCTGTCAAAGAGAACTCTCTGCATGATCTGCTGCCCTCGGCCACTGTGCCAGAACCGATGACTGTTGGTAAGTCTCTGCTGAGCCGGATTCAGAAGGCTGTTGTTGTTGTCTTTCCATTCCACCCAAGCAAATGCTTTGTCAGGATAAGTTCCAGTTCAATGGCCAGCATTGGCAAGAGTTCCTATCAGTTTCATAGAACTGATTCAGCCGTCTCCTTGCGTAGTGGCCTCCTGATGTTTTCAGCTGCAACCCTCATCAGCCTTAGCCAGCAGGGCCAGTGGATAGAGATGGTTGGAGCTGTACCCTGACAGCATCTGGAGGGCATCAGATTAGGGTAGGCTGGGCTAATTCAAATTTTGGGGCTATAAATCGGTAGCCCAGTAGGCAGTGAAACACAATGTTTGGAATATAAAACCCCCAAAATTGGAAGCAAAACCCCTATAACTTGAGAAGAGCATTGCAGGATCAGACGAAAGGCTCAGTTAATCTTTCACTATGTTTCTAATAACAGTTGGCTAGATTTGCCTTGGGAGCATACAGCATCTTCTCCCCCTTATTGTGACCCCCAAGGTATAACTACGTGCAATCAGCAGGGAAAGAGGTGGGGAAAGCTCTGCTTTACTCCAAAGCGGTCTGTTGTTAATTCCATTACAGTGGTGCCCCGCAAGACGAATGCCTCGCAAGACGGAAAACCCGCTAGATGAAAGGGTTTTCCGTTTTGGAGGTGCTTCGCAGGACGAATTTGCTATGGGCTTGCTTCGCAAGACGAAAATGTCTTGCAATTCCTGGGGGTTTTTTTCCGCTCCCCACCCCCCTTTTCTAAGGCACTAAGCTGCTAATAGCCTTTTAGCAGCTAATCCGCTAATCCCTTAAGCCGTTAATAGCCGCTAATAGCCGTTAAACCGCTAATAGCGCTAATCCGCTAATGGGCTTGCTTCGCAAGACGAAAAAACCACTAGACGAAGAGACTCATGGAACGGATTCTTTTCGTCTTGCGAGGCACCACTGTATTAGTTATTGCCTTTATGGAATCTTCATAAATGAAATGAATTTGACTTCCCATCCAAAGGCGAACTCCTCCGTTGTCTTCCAAGACTGATGGATGCCAACAAATAGCAATCTCTTACTAAGGAAGAATCTCAAAAGCAATTTCACAATACATTGAAGACAGTCACACATATAAAAACAAATTGAAATGTGTTCGGATATTGACTGAGATCAAAAAAATATCCCTGTATGGAAGGGAGGAAAGACTTGAACCCAAAGAGAACAGAGAAGGAACTTGTCTGATATGCAGCTGGAGGGAGTTACCTTAGGCTGGTGCTTCCTGGTTCTGACCTTGTGCAGAACAGACCCTGATAAGTGTTGGCATACAACCAAGGAAATGGGGCAATTGGCAGGCCCCCAGCTGGCTCCAGCCCACCTGCTGGTATGCCAGGTGATCTCCAGTCCTTGTTGCAGCATCTGCAGCTCACAGCTTCAGAAGCTGGGGCACGCAACTCAGCAGAGATAACGCGCAAACAGAAGTGGCAGGAGAGGTTGTGTAAGCATATTTACAAGCAGTTTATTCAGCATACATCAGGACAAAAGGAAAACATGTCTGATCCCTTTCGTGTCCAAAGCAAGACAGCTAAAAGCGAAAGCTATACACAAATGGAAGTTCCCAGCAAGCTGTGCTGGAGTGTAAACAGGCATTATAGCCTCTTCTGCAGAGCAGTGATTGATTGGATATACAAAGGATGAGACCGTCTAGTCACTAGTGGGTTGTCTGTTGTGGAAGGATTTCAGCTGACCACCATTCTTTCAACCCAGGTTAGTCATGGCTGTGTATATCAAAGCCATTATTGCGTTGAGGCCAATATGCTGTGACATCTTGTATATCCATCACAGTCTCAAAGATAACCCTGGGAGTCCTGTCTTGTCTGTAGTGTCCAAGCACTGAATGATTATTTTGGTGACTTCTGTGTTCCATTGAGCATCTTCCAAAAGCATCACTTTGTTATAGTTTTTAGTGTCTGGGCCTAGGCTAAAATTATTACCTTCAGCATCATCTGTTTATTTGCATGCCAGTTTTCCACAAAATTGCGCCCAAATCCGCTCAGCCTCTCAACCAAACAACAATAAATATAACTATTCAAAAAACTTATCAAAAACAATTTTTAAAAATTCAGCAAATATGGAAAATAAATACATATTATAGGTAAAGAGCAAAGGCTTTTGAGATGTTCGTTCAGTATTTTGTCTGTTTCATAATGCACTTGGAGCTGAAATTTTGAAAGTGAGCCTTAAGTTTAACCTGCCATAAACATTCAGAACAGGCTGGGGATTTATATATGATTTATCGAAATCTGCATCTACCGTTATTTTTTAGGTGCTGAATTTGTTTGTGCAACGTGGCAGGGAGGTTTAATATCTGGAATGCGGAGCTTGTTTTGTCAAAACAGTTTTTAAAAATAAAACCGATTGGCAGCCGATAGATTTCCATAGATTGGCAGTAAAACATTCCGATGAGTATTAAAAAATTGTTTGAGTCTTCCTTGTGCAGGGTGCTAAAATATTGGTTACCAGTAGGAGGAGCAATTGCTCCTGCGCTCACTTGCTGCTTCTAACTCTTGGCCAATTTAGCAAAACCGTTATATGGGATAATTTTTCTCTGCTTTCGTGGGTGATATTTAACCTCATTTTCAGCTATCCTGGAAGTTGATTTAAACCCTTAAGCATCAAAGGTCAACCCAGGATACCTATAGAGCAGGAGACATTAAACATGAAAGATAAACGCTGGCTCACCTTTTAAGCAAAGAGGGTGTCTTCCGAAGTCGGTGTAGGAATTCCTCGCTTAACATACACGGTTTGCAAAATAAAATAAAAGTCCTAATAGGAAACTGAAGCAAAGTTGATTCCACATAGTATTTGGGCACTTATGTGGTCACCTGCAGCGGTCTCAAGTTGTGGTCCAATCCCCACTAACTCCAGCGTTCTCCAACCTGGTGCCCTGATGTTGTTTGGTTGTTGAGCTATGACTGCCACCATCCCTGACTGTTGGTTATGGTGGCTGGGTCTGATGGGAGTTGTAGGTCAAGCACATCAGAAAGCAGGTAGTTTAGCCTCCTTCACAGAATCACAGAATCACAGAACTGTAGAGTTGGAAGGGACCCTGAGGATCATCTAGTCCAACCCCCTGCAATGCAGGAATATGCAGCTTTCCCGTGCAGGGATTGAACCTGCAACCTTGGCATTATTAACACCACACTCTAACCAACTGAGCTATCTAGGCTGTTCCATTGATCTAGTGTTTAGAGTGTTGGACTCCTGGTAGTCAGTCAGTCAGTCAGTTTTATTGCACATAGCCAAAGGCTGCCACAATGTGCACAGAATCATTCAACAATTAAAATATGCTGGATTAATACAAAAAACTTAAAACATTGATCAATCAATCAATCAATCAATCGTTACAAATCATTACAAAGCAATACACAATTCCTACAGCCTACCTACAGGTTAAACAAGCATTTTGTTCAGAATATAGGGATCACTGGTTCTCGCAACCACCGATAAAAACTTGGCCACTGCTAATGTTCTAGCATTTGTCCGGTCTTCGAATAGGAACCTGACATAGTGAGCCTCTGATTTTCCCGGGAAAGGTACCAGCAAGGGTAGTATCAGTTTAGCCCTGGCTTGCTCATATTTTGCACAGTGCAACAAAATATGTTTTATGGAATCGATGTCTTGAGCACACGAGCAAAGTCTGTCCTGGTAGGGAACTCCTCTCAACCTGCCATCCAACACTGCAGAAGGAAAGACGTTTAGTCTGGCTTTGGTGAAAAGCCTTCGATAGTTTGGTACTGTCAGGTTTTTAATGTAAAACATTTATATTATCAAGGCATTACCTACTCTAAACAGAGCTATAAATATACCTTAATATACAGGTTAGGACATTAAACAATAAATTTTATAGGCTAAAATCATCACAAGGCCACTAATATATTAAAAAATAATGTTAATACAATGTGCAATTATATTCGGAGTTTGGTGATAAAGATAGAATATAGCTTGATGTAGATAGGTTCAAATAGATTCATCTCCTTTACAGTTGGTGACTCGCGGAGCACTCGCAGCATAAGAAAACACAGAAAGAACACACTGTCAAAAGGGAAGCAGCACAAACACCACTATAAAGCAACTAAAAATCAGCTATCTAAAAATTGCAAGCAAAACCCTCAGCAATAAAACAAAACAGTAAAAGCCTGTTGAAAGTTAGAATTTTTTCACCTTGGAGTGAGATTTCTAGCCATGGCGCTCTCTGTTTCCTATATTTCACAGTGGCTTAGTGCAGATTAACACTGTCTGATCTCTTAGCCACATTTGCTCGCTTGATTCTCCCTTTTCACCCATCTGCCCCTTCCCATTTTTCAGCTAACTGTGGTTCTTGTTATCTTTGTGCTGGCGATTTTGCTAACTGTAGTTAGTGCCAAACCACAGTTCATATTGTGAATCCACAACTTTCTGCTAGTTTCCCAAATACGTACCCAGATGCTGTGACAAATTGGAATAATTGAAATATATTAATATACAATAATGGTGAAATACATTGGAGCATATTAGCTGCCTGGTGTTGATCAGAGCTTTGGTCTGGTTCAGCTCTGTCTACACTGAGTGGCAGTGGCTATGTCTATGCATTTGCAAAGTATCTTGTTTTAATGTATGACTTTCCACCCTTCTATTACTAAGGAATGGGTTCTGAGTAGGGAGACTTCCAGCTGGTTGCATAGCAACTCACTTCTATAAACATGTAGCAGGTGTATAATACAAAGTACTGTGTGATAATAAAAGCCACAAGACCCACAGCTACAAGTGGTTTTTGACAGCAGTGTTTTGTTATGTTTTAAAGGCTGCAACCTATGTTTTGTTGAAAGAGAACTTTCTGCTCCTCCTTTCTTTCCTTGCCAAGTCTGGAAGCACCTCTTCCCCCTTTTTTGTCCAATGTGCTTTGCTAACACATCTCAAAGAACTTCCGCTCTTCAAAAGCGTAGCGACTCTCCTGGTCTTATCTGCATCAGATCACTTAGGAGCGTACTGTATTGTCTACACGGACTGCCAGCAGCTCTCCAGGGGGCCAGGAGTCTCTCCCATCCCTACCTGGAGATGCCACTGGGGACTAAACTGGGAAATTCTGCATGCAGGGCAGATGCTCTACCACTGAGCTTGTCCCCCTTTGCCTTAAATCCACCAATCTTCCTGAAACACTGGTCCTAAAAGTATTGCTTTCGGTTGCAGTCCTATGCACAAGCCTGGAAGTGAGTCCCATTGAAATCAGTGGGATTTCCTTCTGAGCAAAGAGCCATAGGATTGCTTTGTTTGTTTTCATTGGGACGCGGGTAGTGCTGTGGGTTAAACCACAGAGCCTAGGACTTGCCGATCAGAAGGTTGGCGGTTTGAATCCCGGCGACGAGGTGAGCTCCCGTTGCTCGGTCCCTGCTCCTGCCAACCTAGCAGTTCGAAAGCACGTCAAAGTGCAAGTAGATAAATAGGTATCGCTCCGGTGGGAAGGTAAACTGTTTCCGTGTGCTGCTCTGGTTCGCCAGAAGTGGCTTAGTCATGCTGGCCACATGACCCGGAAGCTGTCTGCGGACAAACATCGGCTCCCTCGGCCTATAGAGCGAGATGAGCACACAACCTCAGAGTCGGTCATGACTGGACCTAACGGTCAGGGGTACCTTTACTTTACTAACATTTTCATCAACAGAGAGGAAGCAAGGAGTAGGTTTTTTGTTTTCGTTTTTTTACTTCTGCCATTGTGTAATGTATATACAATTGAACAACAACAACTCCTCCCCAATAAATATGGCCATAGGATGAGGCCATCACTAGGTGATAGAGCCCATTTTGTTTTTTAGATTCTAAGCCATTTTTTAAACAACAACAACAACAACAACAACAACAAGAAAGCCAGTATTAAAAACTGCTCAAATGTCTGTATACAAGAGCTGTGTCCCTGTTATGAAGGTTCTTGGGGCAGGACTAAAGCTTTCCTATGTTATTTCCCATAAGCTGTTATGTTTCTGTTCCCTATAATGTGTCAGATTAATCTGTAAATTAAAAAGAAAAAACCACCACTCAGAGAAATCAAATTTATATTCTGGCATTGAGCTACAGAAGCAATCTGAGACTAAGGTCTTAGCCAAGAGTATATCTGGATATATGCTGACAGATGACTTCACTTTACAGCTCCTTCTCAAGAGGTGATTGTGAGCTATCCTTATCTAATCCTTGACTAGCCACCGAGAGTTTTTAAAATTAATAACGTGCCCTGGAGAAGGGGTACATCTGTACTAAAGCATGTCTCTTCCTGAGCACACGTTCTTCTGAGTTCTGTTTGTATTCCTGCTCCTACTGATAAATCTGTCAGACTAAGCCATTTGGAAGCAAAATGTTCCAAGACTCAGTGGCGCTCTCGGACAGTCCGTATTTTCCACCGCGGCCTAGTTGCTTATTGGGAGTCATAACACAAATGTCGCGGACATCAGATATCTGTGGAGGAAATTATTTAGCCTCTCTCTTGATTCCAAAAGCTTGCAGGCAGGGTGGTTGTGGTTTAGGTATTCATCTAAAGCTTTTTCAGCCCCTTCTTGGGCAATCTTTTGCAAGCCACATGCCATTGGTGGCTGGGGCCAGAGGCAAAAGGGGGCAGAGCAATAATGCAAAATTTACCTGCGTACAGTGGGCACCTTTGTACACTTGCACAACTCTCTTTGACCTTCAGGCAACCGAGAGGCATGATCAGGGTTTAAGGAGTCATTCCAGGCAGGCAAAAGCAGTCTAGGATAAGGTTACCAGATTTTTTTCAAAGAATCTGGGGACCCTTTTTTTTTGAAAAGAGAAAAAAAAATATTTTTAAAAAATCATTTAATTTTTTTTTTAAGAAGTAATATCTTCTCTTCTGGGTCTCCTCTGTCACTCGGCCTTCCCTTGGGCCCCGGCCTGATCTCTTGGAGCGCTATCTGCCATGGAGTTCGGGTCAGGCCTGGGCTCGGCCATGTGTCCTTGCCCTCCCGGTGCTCTCCTACCTCTCTTCTTCAGCGGTGGCAGTGGCAGCAGCAGCGCAGCAAGGTCGGGGCTCTCCTCTTTTTTTGCCTACCTCTTTCTCTTCCTTTTCCTTCTCCTTTGCTCCTTCTCCCTGCGTCGGCTCCGGGGTTTTTACAGGCCCTGGAGCACTGCTGGGCAGTCGGCCAGGTGGCCGGGCGCTCTCACTCCTGGCTAGATTTGGGTCATGAGGCGGGTCAGTGGTTCCCCCAGTTGACGCGCCGGGCACCCCCGGTTCCCCTTCGGCAGCAGCAGTCTCAGCAGCCTGGAGCCAGCCTGGTAGTGCAGTTGGCTCTGGCTGGCTTCAGGAGCTGCTCACTGCTCTGGCACCTGCCATTTTGCCTTGCCGGAAGTCCCCATATGATGCGTCTTGTGCCGTTGAACCAATCACGCAACATTCATTCCGTACTAATAAATCTACAACACTCACAATATAAATCCCGGGACATTAAATGAAATCCAGGGACGGATTTTGTCCGGGGACAGATTTGTAAATCAGGGGACTGTCCCCGGGAAACGGGGACATCTAGTAACCATAGTCTAGGAAGGAGTGTTAGGGTGAAGGAGTGTCTTAGAAAGTCAAACAAAGAGATTTGGAAGGCTGCATTTGACCCCTGGGCCTGAGATTCTCCACCTCTGTTCTAAATTTTACAATACATTAAAAACGCCACCACCAAGCAAAACACCACATTGGTAACGGGTATGAATTTCAGAGCTTTCGTTGTGTAAGACACGTAACTGGAGCGATATATTCCATTTCTCTCCCTGCCCCCTGTTTTCTTCCGCAGCTGAACTTCGGCAAGCCATTGTGGCCATGATGAATAGGAAGCATGAACTGGAAGAGCAGAGCAGGTAACCAGAGTGCAGTGCCTTGGTCAAGCTCATGCTAAGATGCCATATCCACAGCATTAGGGTGGGAGGAGTATTCCTGGATTGCATTTGCATGTGAAGGGGTCAAGAGGATGCTGCCCCACCAGACTTCTGCCTTTGTACCCCACTAAGTTTGCCTCCATGCTAGCGCACATATTGGTCCTGTGTTTGGTGCCAGCGTGAAGAGAGCCCTGTGGCCACATTCTTAGTCACACAGGGCAAGGAATACTCTACACTTAGTGGTGTGCAAGGGCTCCCCCGGTGATCAGGAACCCTGAGTGAAACACACCTGTACAGGTTTGGGGTCCCTTTACACTGACCCTGGAGTAAACGCATATCGTGGTCCTTGTATCCCTCTCTGCTAAACCAATAAGCTGTAAGGAATGGTGGGGGAAACGTGAAATGAGTCATCACTAGAGGTATGCATCTTGAATAATCGTTGCTGAACGTTCATACCATTTGATGTTTCCTAATAATCTGTTTCAAGCGCCGTTCATTAGCATTTGAATAAAACTGTAATTCTGGAGGAGCCACCGTTTTTATGTTTTTAGATAGCGCATGCATGTGCTGCAGACAGCACCGTCCCAGTAGAGGCATTCCCTCCTGTACGATGACACCTTTTGAATAGATTCATCGAGACGTTGCCTCCTGAGTCACAACCCATTGTTATACGCAGATGCTCGAGACGCTGTAGGTGAATGAAGGGCTCTGAATTGTAGGGAAGTTATACATGCCTAGTTGCGGCAAGCCAAAGATACGTGCGGCACACATGAGAGCTCTGTTCCCTTTATGGCAGAAGTGTTGGGAAACCAGTGGCCCTCCAGATCAGGCATCCCCAAACTCGGCCCTCCAGATGCTTTGGGACTACAACTCCCATCATCCCTAACTAACAGAACCAGTGGTCAGGGATGATGGGAGTTGTAGTCCCAAAACATCTGGAGGGCCGAGTTTGGGGATGCCTGCTCCAGATGTTCTTGTGGAACAGCAACTCCTATCAGCTCCAGCCAAACATGGCCGGTAGTGAAGAACGATGGGAGTGGGAGTCCCACAATACCCAGAGGGCCACAGGCTTCTGTCCCTGGAGGGCTGATGGACCATTCCTGGAGTAAACCCTGGGCCGCTAATTTGTAACAGCTGGCCTTGACATCAAAGCCAGGTCAACTGCAAAGCAGGTGAAACTTGTGTTACCATCTTCCTACTTTGCTATGGCTCCCCCCGAAGGGAGAGGAGACCTCTGGAACATCCCTGAAGGACTCTGTACTTACACACCATTGATTTGTAACAGCTGGCCTTCACACCAGACTTCTGGGTGGGGAGGTTAAAGGGTGTGTGTGGAAATTGTCGGTTTGATATGAATGACATTTGGATTAGGATGAGGTTGAGGTTTTGTTTATTTGCTAGTTAGTGGGCCAGAGTATTTCTTTGTTTATTATTTGATGGTGGCGCTGTGGGTTAAACCACAGAGCCTAGGGCTTGCCGATCAGGAGGTCGGCGGTTCGAATCCCCGCGACGGGGTGAGCTCCCGTTGCTCGGTCCCTGCTCCTACCAACATAGCAGTTCAAAAGCACATCAAAGTGCAAGTAGAGAAATAGGTACCACTCTAGTGGGAAGGTAAACGGCGTTTCTGTGCGCTGCTCTGGTTCGCCAGAAGCGGCTTAGTCTTGCTGGCCACATGACCTGGAAGTTGTACGCCGGCTCCCTCGGCCAATAAAGCGAGATGAGCACTGCAGCCCCAGAGTCGGCCACGACTGGACCTACTGGCCAGGGGTCCCTTTACCTTATACAGCTAGTATGTCTCCCCCCCCCCCCCGGATGTTATGTTCTATGAAATGCTAATGTATTGTGTAATTTCCCCCACCATTTCCCTCTAGGGTATAATGTATTGTATTTTTCTTCTTCTGTAAGTCACTTGGAGACCTTCAGGCGACGAGTGACGAATAAATTTAATGAATGAATGAATATTGAAACAGGCCTGCCTTGACAAGTGTGATGCCATGATGGACGGTGCTGTGTCCGTAACGCTGTGCCCTTTCCCCCCTTAGTTCCTTGCGGAACCTCCTTGACGGAGAGATGGAGCATTCTGCGGGGCTTCGGCAAGAAGTCAACAACCTGAAGAAGAAAGTTTCCGAGCAGGAAGAGCGCTACACCGTGAAGATCCAGGCCTTAGCAAGGTACGGAAGTGTGGGTGATGTGGCTTCCCTGGGTCTGGTGGAAGATAGCCTGGTGCTAGGGAAGCTTGCCTTTCCTTGGAGATGCTCCTCCACCCAAGACCTGTCTGGAGAACACTCAGGCTACCAACCTGTGGCTGGGAAGTGACTGTGTATGAGCAAATTGCCAATTATCTTCCTTTATTATCCAAGGCGATTTGTATCATGAATACGTCGAAATGAAAAGCTTTAATCCCTGTTGTGTGGGGGGGAACAACCCCCCCCCAAATGCCCACTACCTCAGGTTACATACGCTTCAGGTTACAGACTCCGCTAACCCAGAAATAGTGCTTCAGGTTAAGAACTTTGGTTCAGGATAAGAACAGAAATCGTGCTCCGGCGGCAGCAGGAGGCCCCATTAGCTAAAGTGGTGCTTCAGGTTAAGAACAGTTTCAGGTTAAGAACAGATCTCCGGAACGAATTAAGTACTTAACCCGATGTACCACTGTATTTACATTGATACTAGTTAACACATTATGTTTAGTGAGGTTATTATTTCCAAACAAAGAAAAAATCACTGTTAAAGCAACAGCAAATGTTTCTGGGTGTTCCCCCCCCCCTCTACATAATATTCACAAGGACCCATTTGGCTGAACCATGTCCACACGTTTGTGTGGAGTGTTCCACTGAAATGCAGAGAAGCTACGCAGCGGCAGTGCAAGTAGGGCTGGATGCAACTTCACCAACATATGGCAGGCAAAGAGCAAAACATACTTAGGATGGCACCATTCATATCCTTTCCTCTGCAAGCTCTGCTGTAATATTTAAGGTTTCACGGAAGATTGTGTCCTACGTGGATGAGGTCAGGCTCAGCTGCTGCCCCTTCCAGCTGTGCTTTCTTCTAGGTCAGGGGTTGGCAACCTAAGGCCCATGAGCCACAAGCAGCCCATGGGGGTCGTTTAACTGGTTAATGGACCCCCACCGCCTGCTCGGTCGGCTCCCGCGCGCCGCGCTAAACCGGCACGGAGCAGAGCGGGGACCACCTTCTGTAATGCTGGCCGGCTTCCCATTGGCCGCAGGAAGCTCCTGCGGCCAATGGGAAGCTGCGCACGCCTTCTCTGCACCAGAAGGAGCACCGGAAATAGCGTTTGTCCGTACGCACTCCGGCCCCCCACGGCGTCTGCGGGACTATGAACCAGCCCAAGCCACAAAAACTTTGCCAACCCCTGTTCTAGGTTGAGCAGACCAAGTTGGGTAGCTTCTGGGTTGTCCTTAGATCTCAACCCTCCACCCCAGTGGTCTTCAGCTGGTCTAGACCTAAGTCCCACCTCTCGACTCCCGAGCTGCAACATGGGACCCGCTTTCATATTTTCACTTTGGATTAATACTTAATAGTGCTAATGATGCACTTGTTTAATTCTAAAACGACAACCTGCAGATAAATATACGTGGTGTAACGCCAGCATTACTAATGAATGAAAACTAGTCATGAATGAATGAAAACTAGTCATGAATGAATGAAAACTAGGCATGAGCACCTGATTGGGCAAAAATATGTATCTTATTTTTTAAAAATGGTTCATTCTTTTCTCCTGCCACATCGCTACACTTGTGGAAATGGATACAGTGAGCATCTAATCGCAAGAACGGGCCCTAGTCCAAACTCACATGAGGTGCTCCTCTGGTCTGGTCAGCTTCAGCTGGAATCTCCTATGGTGGCAACAGCAACCCACTGGTTGAAGACCTATGTTCTATCCTTCAGAGCCCAGTCTTTGCCTTTATTTCAGAGTTCCAATTTTGAGTGCTGTAGACAGGCGTGGCAGCACCCAATGAAGGATGCTTTTTGCAAAGGGAGCTGCAACCAGCCCTATCACTGTCGGTCCCCTTCCTTTAGGGACCTTGCTTCTGGGTGCAGGGAACAAATGTTGTCTTGGGTACTGGAAATAGAAACTCCACAAAGGAAATCTGATATCTCCTCTTGTTGCACTTTAATTTGTTTACTGCTGTGTCTGTATCCCACCAAGGAGCTCTAGGGTGTGGTACGTGGTTCTTCCTCTCCCCATTTTCATCCTCACGACAATCCTGTGAGGTAGTTTAGACTAAGAGTGGCCCAAGAGTGAACTTTATGGCTGAATTGAGAATTTGAACCCTGGTTCCCAAGGTTCTAGTCCAGCATGTGCATTTTTTTCTCTCTTCTGGAATAGGTCAACCCAATTAGTAAGCTCTGTGCCTTGCAAATTCTTTCCCAATATGTTATTCCCATCTCTTTCTTTTTCTTTTCTTTTTTCCTTTTAAAAAAAGAGTGAATAGATTTTCTTAACAACACTGAGTTTTGTGCTATTTAGGGATGATGGATTATGTTTGAATGATGAGTAAGCAACTCAATAGATTTTGTTAAACCGGTTTCCTGTGTTTTTTTCTTCTTTTTCTGCTTGGTGTTGTTGTCTTGTTGATGCTCCAGTGCTCCATAATGCAACTCTGCTGTTTTCGATTTTGAAATTGGTTCCAAAAACCTGTCACCGTTCACCTTTTGCTGATTGATACATGCGGTAGTAACTCCATCTGTAGTCATTTCTACTGGAGTCTTCCTAGGTTGATTGCGGAACACAGGCGTGTTTTAACATTTCTCAGAAAGTTTGCGATATCGCTCAGTGTTAATACAAATAGGTCAGCTGTCAGCCTCAATGCAGCAACAAATATATCTAAGCCTTTGCTGCACAATTTTGAATAACAAAGAGAGACTCGAGCATCACACTTCTCAAAAGTATCTTGAATACTGGCTGTTGTAGCATATAAACAAGAGAGTCCTTTAGGTTGAAATTATGGGTCTCTCTACCCTCTGGAACAGTCTTTCTGTCCTAATTCCAAGCTGAGTCAACAGGCCTGTGTGTCATCTGTTGAAGCACTTAAGTAGGGATTGTGATGTCAGGTGACAACTTCAAAGCGGGCTGTTCTCAGCACCAATCAGCTGATCGTTGCTGGGTGCACACACCTTCAAAGGAGCTCGCTATAAGTACTGATCAGCTGATCAGTGGTTCCAGGAACCCCCTTTTGAAGTCCCTTTGTAGGTGCAATGTGAATCCAAGCAACACCTGCAAACAAAAAACTTCATTGGGGTTGAGGAGCCAAATTAGTCTGGTGGGCCAGATCTTTACCTTCTCCCACCCCTGCAAGCCAGCTTTCCCAGGTGGGTGGGGCCATGCATCTGCCAATCATCTGATGTCATTATGATGTCAGGTGACTGATAGGTGGGCAGTCCCACTCACCTCTCAGAGTTGAGCTGCCCATGTAGGGGTCGGCTTCTGCTCCGCCAGCGTGTTTCCTGCAGGGAACGCATTGGCAGGATTGCAGGATCCTGCAGGATTGAACCCTCTTCTCACCAACTGATGTCACCCAGTGGTAACAACTGATGGACGGGTGGGTGTCATCCTTTGGGCCAGCTAGGACCCCCAGAGAACCAGGATTGCCCCATGGGACAGAGGTTCCCCACCCTGGGCTCAATGGGCCAGTGGATTGACTTGGTATAAGGCATCTTCCTATGTTCAGCTGAGAAGAGTGCTTGTTCTGGGGATGTGGTTACTCTTTGGACAGCTAGCATGGACTTGTTAGAATTCCTGCTCCATGACTGCAGTCATGGGATTGTTGTCTATCACATGACGGTATATGTTTTGACTCCGCAGAGTGGGAAGTGAAGGAGACAGGATGTTTATGTTACTGTGTTCCATGAAGTGGGACTATTGTCCTTTGTTCTTTTTCTCTTTGCTGTCTGATGCTCGAGAGAGAGGGAGCCATGTTGCAGTGCTCCGTGTGTGTTTATATGTAAATAAAGTAGATTAGCCAAAATGCTGAGTTGCTGAGGGCTGTTACGCATGATGCCCAAACTCTGCGAATCCCTAATTGTGCCGGTGTCGGTTGGCATCGGTCACTGTGATGTTTGGGCTGAAGAAAGCTTAAGAAGCTCCCGAACGATTGACCAGGAGGGAGGGAACATGCCAGTCAGGTATGTGTCTCTGCCAGGGTCCTACTCAAGTGTAGGCTGAACAGGACTGTGGGGACACTGTCAGTACCCTGTAGTAGACTTCATAAATCCTTCAACTAAGACTGTTCAGCTTCCCGGCATGTCTCTTTAGGAAACGGAGTGGATGGCAATGGAAAGTAGCAAAAATTAGCTACTGACTAAGCTTAGATTCTTGGTATGAAAAGCTGAAGCTCTGAACGTGCCTTTTGCTCAGCTCTTCTTTCGGCGGTAGACTAAGCAGAGTGGATTTGCCCGAGTAACTCTACATATTAGTTGGCCAGAACTGGTTTTGAATTTGCATTTGAGGTGTCTGAAATCTTCCAAATGAAAGGGCATTCGTAATCATGCCATGTTTTGCAAAATAGAAGCACAACTTTCCCAAGCTCTTGCTGCTGTGTTTATCTTTTTTTCTTTTCTTTTTATTAAAATCAAATCTCATAAGTTATCATTTGGAAGTACAAGGAATGGGGCTGGAATCAACCATTTATCCCCAAGAACCGTGCAATTTTATTTGACAGCCAATCATAAGATCTCTATCTGTTTGTGTGTGTGTGTGTGTGTGTGCGCGCGCGTTTGTTTCCTTTTCCTTTGAGCTTTCACCAGGGCAGCAATTCTGCGAGGCAAGTAAGTGGAGAGGAATTGCAGTGTCATAGTCTCCCTATCTAAATTCTTTACCAAAGAAATGGTGATGGCTTAAATTGCTTTCGGAACAGAATTAAAACAAATTTCTAGAGAAGAGGCTTGCTTGCAGCTGTTGGCTATGGAACTTCTTATGTTCTGAGCAGAGGAACCAAGGAGGTGGCTTGTGAGATTCCCATTCCTGGAGACAGATGCTACCGTAGAGGAACCTTTAGGTTCTAGGCATACAGAGGCTGCTGCTCTACCCTGATTAATCTTGATGAATGCTCCTTGGTGAATATATCCTCAGTGTGCGGCATTCAGGCGGTGTTATCAGTTTCTACATTTTGTGTGATGGTTTTGTTCATGTTTTGGTATCTATAAAATTTAGTTCGCCTTCTGTAAAATCACCAGAAATTTTGTGTGTAAGTGTGTGTGTGAGAGAGATTCTGACTAAACATTAAAAATAATTTTCTGACAGTAAGAGCTATTTGACAGTGGAGCAGAGTGTGGTGGACTCTCCTTCATTGGATAAATAAAGGTTGGATCCACCTGTCACGGAGTCATTAGCATTTCTAATTGCATTGCAGTGGGTTGGACTAGATGAACCTTGGTTTTCCTCCCAACTCTACAATTCTATGATTCCAAGTACAGTAACAAGTAATAACAAGAAAAGCACAATATATAGCAGCATGTCAATTCAGAATGCCATTAAGACGATCAGTCATCAAAGCCAAGAGCAAAAAAGGAGGAAAGGAAGGAAGGAAGGAAGGAAGGAAGGAAAGAAGAAAATAGAAGGGAAAGGAGTCAAGAAGGGAAAGGGAAGAGAGGTAATAAACTGGCAGAGCTCTGCTATGGTGCAGTGATCCTGGTTTGTTTACACTACGGTGGAACCTCGGTTGTCAAGCATAACCCGTTCCGGAAGACCACTCGACTTCCGAGACGTTCAACAACCGAGGCGCAATTGCCGGTCGGCAAAATCCATTGAAAAAAAATGGAGAAACGCACCTCGGAAGCCATTCTACTTTCAAGGCACCTTCAGAAACAAAAGCATTCACTTCTTGGTTGTCGGTGTTTGGAAGCTGAAATGTTCGACTTCCGAAGCATTCGACAACCAAGGTTGCACTGCATCTGAAATGGGGAAGTCTGGGTTAGGAAGAACTGAGACAAATAAAACCATGGTTCAAGTTCATGGCTAGTGAACTGAAAGTAAGCTAGAGATCCTTCTTTTGGGTGTGATGTGGAACTGAAGTTTACACAAAACCAGTGGTCTAAGAGGGGAGCAACATGGGAGTGGCCATGATACTCCACACAGGTCGATAAACCATAGTTTACCAGAGGAGGAATATTAATATCTTAACTGGCTTGTAGTTCTTTAGCCTTTTATAACTTTGCACCTATGCTACTTCAAATCCATTTCAATTAAAAGCTTCGTTCATGGTTGAACTTTGATTTGTCAAAAGTCTGCGTTCTCTCCCTTCTGCATTACGGAAGGAGCAAATTTGTTTCCAGGATGGCATATAGCAATAACGTGTTTCACTGTGCAAACATCTGAAAAACGTAGTGTGTGCAAAAGTTTCCTTTCCAAACTTGGCAGTAAAATGCAAGTGCCTGAAATTTATTAAAACATTTCATTAAGCATTTAGGGTGCTAAATAATTTACTTAGGGTTAGCTGAATAGCAGCTAAATTACATAACATGAATTCCGACACTTGTAAAGCATGAATTTCATCCTTGAGCTCCAATCCCTCCCAAATGTAGAAACAGGACATTTTATGTAAGATTGTAACCAATCAAGTTTTTCTTGGAGTAGACCCACTGAAATTAATATACCTAAGTTAGGCATGCTCACTAATTTCAGTAGGTTTACTCTATTGATAGCTGGAACCCATTATTTTTATATTAGCATGGGAAGACCTGTAATTGACATCTTGAAATATTTCCAGAGAGTTTTCAGTAAGTGGAAAAAACCCCAAGATGAAATGTATCTAATGAATTCAAAGCAGGATAGGTGCAAAGTAATTTTAAAACGACAAAGTACTGTATCCAGCTGTGTCCAGAATTGCTGTTGTTGGCATCCATCTGTCTCGAGAGACAATGGAGTGCGCCTCCAAGGGTGAAGTCGGACCGCTGCTTTGACAGCACTGCAGTGACCTTCCCAGGGTGCAAGTCTGGGCAGTGTGTTCTGGGCTGCCCAGAAGACAAGACCGCTCTCTCACCCTCACTGATGTGGTCCAAAGGAAAGCAGAGCAGTAGCTTTGGGACCAGCTTGGCTGCAGGAGTTGATGGAAAGAGGCATGCAAGGTGCCCTCCAACTGTCTTAGGGACTGCACTCTGGATTTGTGTAGGGCTTACTCTTTAGCCTTTTCTTCTCCTGAAGATATCCCACAAGGCAGTGGACGTTGAGGATCAGAGTTTCCCTTTTCCTAGATGGGCAACCTTCCCAGGTTGACGATCCCCACCTGCCTCTCACTTTCCTCTACAGCACGTGCAGAAATTGTCTTCTTTCCCATGGGACTCACTATTGGTCTCGTCCACTCCATCTGCCAGAGCCTGTCTTCACATGCAGGGGAAATCCCTAGAAACACTGAAATTAGTGGAACAGCAATTTCTTTATCCTAATGCAAATTTGTTGCCTCATTCAAACTTTCATAAAAGTAATTTTGAATATTATTAAGGGCATATCCATATTCTGCTAAATAAAATTTACTTCACCATTGAGTAGTTGCAAAGACGTATCTAACTTTTGGGTTCTGTGTCCAGTTAGAAAACCGTATTTGAGAGGGATTGTTTAGAATAAAAACTACTCTCCCTCCCCCCAACTCATTATTTTAGGATGAGGCTGAAAATCCTTCTTATTTGTAAGCCATCCATTGCCAACTTATGTTATGCTACTCTAGTAAAAAACAAAAGTTTATGTTAGATAGATTTTATTTTATTTTCTAGCTCAATATGTCGTAAGTTGGTGATCCATCAGTTCCAATTGCCACTGGCAAACTCTAGCTTTATGCTTTTGAACCTTCCATATCAGGGACTAAGAATCATGAGTCCCAGACCTAGACATGCAAGGGAAAAATGAAGCCAACACGATGTACTTTAAATCTATAGTCATTTTTTGGCACTATAATCCCCCCCAAAGTGTCTGTAGATTATTAGGGATCACAAAGTCTGTGGTCACTATAAAGCACATAAAGTTAAAAGCAGTAAAAGCAATTAAAATGTAAATATACTTTTCATGGGTAGATTATAACTTTGTTTTATTGAGCTTTTCAGAATTACAATAACTTTGTTTCATTACGTCTCTCAGAACTGCAATAAACGGAAAGCTATAATCTTCCCGTTAACCCTTCTCTTGCATTCTTTAAAGGCTAAAACTTGGTGAGTTTAGTTAAATTGTTTTCTCTCTCGTTCAGATTCAAGTGATAATTTTAGCAGAGTTGCTCCCGTTCTGTAAAGATCAAGTCTGATGCTTGGTGTTTGGATTCTGCACGCGGAAGCAGTAAGAGTAATATACAGCATAAAATGCCTTCGGGATCTTCATTAAAATTTCATCGTTGTGTAACGTATACTCCGTGGCCACACAGGAATTTGTACAGTTCTGGAGGAGGCTGAATTAAGCAAAGTTGCACTGACCAGAAATCTGACTTGACAGCTCTGTAATTATTAAAGAAAATATACTGGCCAAGTCATTTCCCAGTGAATTCTTAGGAGATTTCTCCTGAAGGTAATGTCACTTTTATGTAGCAATCATTCCCCAAGTTGAGAAAATGTTCCCTTGATTTAACTAGCACTGTTCCAAAGAACAACAGCTAGTTCAGCCTTGCAAATGGAATGAACGGTTGTTGTTCGTCCATGCTAAACGAAGCAGCTCGTTTCTTGGACACTGATCATAAGCACCACCATGGGTTTTCAAGGTGTAACAAGTTTGAACATTTCTGTACCCTTATCCAACACCCCCAAATCATTTTGTTGTGATTTATTAGCCGAAATGCCCCCTGTTTGGGGGAGTTATGGCAGGTAAGGAACAGAAGAAGAGTCTGCTAAAACAGGCTGGTGGCCCAAATAGTCCAGCACCCTGTTCTCACAGTGGCTAATCTACAAGAAGCCCACAAGTTGGACCTGAGTAGAACAGTACTCTCCAGTAGCATTATTCCCTCTGGCAGTGGTGTTTAAACATTGCTATCATGTGCCCAGAGTTTGTACTTTCCAGAAACAATACATGATTCCCCTCCCCACAAACCTTTCTTTTGTTTGTGTGTGTGTGCAGTTCTGAGAAACGTAATGAAACAAGGTTATTGTAATTCTGAAAAGTGCAATAAAACAATATACTCAAAGTATATTTGAGTAAATGTGGTATATCTGAGAGGTAAAAATGCTGCCAAAGAAAAGAAAAGAAAAGAAAGAGTGGTACCTCAGCTTAAGAACTTAATTTGTTCTGGAGGTCCGTTCTTAACCTGAAACTGTTCTTAACCTGAGGTACCACTTTAGCTAATGGGACTTCCCACTGCCGCCGCCACACGGTTTCTGTTCTCATCCTGAAGCAAAGTTCTTAACCCGAGGTACTATTTCTGGGTTAGCGGAGTCTGTAACCTGAAGCGTCTGTAACCCGAGGTACCACTGTATGTTGAAGAATGATAATTCAGTCTGCTAACGTTGACCAGTGTTTTTGGAAAATTGCCCCTAGTTGGGACAAAGGAAAAAAACCAAAACACCCCAGTAGCAAAAAATGAGATTTCTTGGGATGTTTTTCGTGCCCTGGGCATTTTTTCGTTGAAAGAAACTTGCTTGGGCATATTTTGCTTGCTAATGCTAGTCATGGGGAGGGGAAGCAGAGGAGGCGAAAGTTCTGCTCCAGGCACCTTCTGATTCCTAAGAGGTTCCTCAGGCATTAGCCACATGCTTTCAAGCTTAGCTTTATTAAAACAAAGACAATAGGAAGAAAGTTAAGAGCATGGGGAGGCAAACTAAGGCCTGGGGGCCGGATCCGGCCGAATTGCCTTCTAAATCTGGCCCGCGGATGGCCTGGGAATCAGCGTGTTTTTACATGAGTAGAATGTGTGCTTTTATTTAAAACGAATCTCTGGGGAATTCGTTCATTTTTCCCCTTCCAAAATATAGTCTGGCCCCCCACAAGGTCTGAGGGACAGTGGACCAGCCACCTGCTGGAAAAGTTTCCTGACCCCTAGTTAAGAGGGTTAGGGTGGTTGCTTTCAATATCTATTAGCCAAGGTGGCTGTATAGAAAATTTGGGTTCAGGAGCAAATTTATTGGGCGAGGGATGTTGCCTTAATGGCCTGCTTCTGGGCTTTCTGGAGGCGTCTGATTGTCCACTTTGGAAAGGAGGTGGTGGACTTTTGCGCTGATTAAGGAGGGCTGTGTTTTTTATCCTTAAATATACACCTAGCATCAAACCCTGCACTGTAGAGAATCACGGCATCCATATCACCCTGGTCATGGAATGTTGTTGCTTTTCCTCTTACTCATGTATGTTCCTTTAATCTGTAATCTCACCCACAGTGGCACGCAAACACAAATGCTGTGTGGTGATTAGAGTGTCGGACTAGGACCTGGGAGAGCGGGGTTCGAATCCATGAAGCTCACTGGCTGGCCTTGGGCCCAGTCGCGCTCTCTCACCCTAACCTACCTCACAGGGGCTGTTGTGAGGATGAAATGGACAGAACTGTGCATGCTACTTGGAACTCCTTAGAGGCAAAGCAGAATATAAATGCAGTGATACATATATAAATGCAGTGACCCTACGGGACCGCCTCTCCTGGTATGTCCCACAGAAGAACTTACGGTCTGCAAATAAAAATATCCTGAAGATCCCAGGCCACAGAGAGGTTAGGCTGGCCTCAACTAGAGCCAGGGCCTTCTCGGCCACGGCTCCAATCTGGTGGAACGCTCTGTCACAAGAGACTAGGGCCCAGCGGGACCTGACATCTTTCCGCAGGGCCTGTAAGACAGAGCTGTTCCACCAGGCCTTTGGTCAGGGCGCAGCCTGACCCCCTCCTCTGGCAATCTGCACAGAATCTTGCTTAATGGTTGCCATCAATTTGATTTTAATTAATTTTTATAATGAAAAGTTTTTAGAATGTTGGATTATTTTGATTGTTGTTAGCCGCCCTGAGCCCAGCTTCGGCTGGGGAGGGCGGGGCATAAATAAATTATTATTATTATTATTATTATTATTATTATTATTATTATTTATTTATCCAGTAGTAACAATATAGTGAATCAAATCTCCATCTCTTTGCGCTTGCATGTCTCTGAAGCCGCCATCAATTAGTGCAGAGAAAGGGCATTGTACCCTCCAGATGTCGCTGGACCACAACTCCCATGGTCCTTGACCATTGACCATGTTGGCTGGGACTGATGGGAGTTGTAGTCCAGCAGCATCTGAAGGGCACCATCTTGACTATTGGTGGAGTAGACATTGCTGGTTTAGATGGACCAACAGCTTGACTTTGGCATAGGGCTGCTTTATCAGTTGATTTGCACAGCTGCCTCCTAGCTGCAACATCCATCCAGTCACATGAATCGGAGTTTTATGGCCATGGCCACAGTTCTACTATATCAGGTATTGGATCCCCGTGTTTGCAATTTATTTTATAACTTGCTCCAGAGTACTTACCTGTTCCCCACCTTTAAAGAAGAAGACGAAGAGCAATATTATTTGTTGCTGTTCTTGTATTTGCAGAGAAAACGAGGTGCTCAAAGTACAGCTGAAGAAGTATGTAGGAGCTGTCCAGATGCTGAAAAGAGAAGGTCAGACTGTGGAAGGTGAGTGTGGGGAAAAACGGTCGCTTGTGGCATTATTGACAGTGCTTCTGTTTGCTGGTACGAAATGCATTGCTAATGAATCATTGCCAAAATACAGTTTTGAAAAATACAAGATGCTCCCCATTGGTTAGTATGGAACATTTTAATCCTGTAATTTCACACGACAAGGGAGGCTATTATCGTTCTACTATTTTTCGGTAAGTCTTGACAAAAGAGCAATTGATGGCTTATGCTTGCCGGTCCTGTGCATGTTGTGCAGGGGTGATAAGGCAGCTTGCTTTTGTCTCTGTATTATTTATGTGGCGATTGTGGTTGGTGTTTCTTTTAGATCCATAAAGGAACCAAGGCCCTTTCTCCAACGGATGACAATAAGTGCTGCTTCTGCCTTAAGAGGTTTCTGTTTCTAGGGCAAAGTTGAGGAATGATTCCTTTAAAGCTCACTCCCTTTTTGTGCCCCCCTCTTTTCTTTTAAACACTCCTTTGTGATCGCTTGGAAACTATTTAAGATTTACAGAGCATTGTGGCTGTATCCTCAGTTCTGGGCTAATGCACAGCCTGTGCGAGTGTTTGTTTAGGTACTGTAGGCTGGATACAGATTTAGTGACCCACACTGGCACAATTGTACCTTTTTTTACCATCCCCTCCATTGGGTGGAGTTTGATTTGTGCAAAGTCCTTCCATCCCTCTTTTTCTGATTTTTTTCATCCCCCTTTGGGCAGCCTTTTCTGACACATTCCACATTCATGAGGAACCCCTGACTCTCTGGAGAGTCTTTTTGGAGGATGCAAGACTGCAGTGAGGAGAAGGGGACAGAAAAGCCCCATTGGCTGAACAGATTTTTGCTCTCTCAACTCTAGATCCAATCTCAACTCTAGATCCACCCAGGTTTTTGGCTGGGGCCAGAAGATCAGAACATGTTACTCGAGACTTTCAGAGTGCTGATGGGAACCTACACAAATCCTTCAGCAACTAAGGCCCAGGGGCTGGATCCGGCCAAATCACCTTCTGAATCTGGCCCACAGACAGTCCAGGAATCGGCATGTTTTTACATGAGTAGAATGTGTCCTTTTATTTAAAATGCATCTCTGGGTTATTTGTGGGGGATAGGAATTCGTTCATCCCCCCCCCCAAAAAAACCTACAATCCGGCCCCCACAAGGTCTGAGGGGCAGTGGACTGGCCCCCTGCTGAAAAAGTTTGCTGACCCCTGTCCTTCAGCATTCATCTGAGGCCCTTCTCATGGAGTTCCTCTGAGGGAGGTTCAGAGGCTGGCAGGAAGGGAGAGAACCATTTTGGGTTGTAGCTCCCCAGCTGTGGAATGTTCTTGGTGAAGCATGCCAGAAAAACCGTGTCTCAACTAAGCCACCTGACATTATAGGACGATGTGTTGAGATGCCTCTCACTGAGGAAAGATGAGGATCAGGAAAAGCTTTTCCCCAGACCTGCACACTTCATGCCTCATACTGGGGAGAGGAGCACCAGGAGGACCTCGTCTTCTGATCTTAGAGCATGGGGAAATCAATGCTGAAGATGCCTATTGAAGGCCTGCAAACAGGACCTGGGTACAAAAGCACTTCCCACACGTAGGATTCCCAGCAACCCCTCAGAGTGCCTCTGACAGTAGTGGTAGGACAAAGCCATTATGTCCAGTAGCTATTAAGAACCCTAGCCATGGAAACCAATATAGAAGTGTCTTCTTTCAGGCTGTTGGGTTGGATCCAGAGTAAATTTGTTTTTGTTTTTTTAAATATCTCATTGACTTGGGACAAGTTAGCTGTGACTTGGGTTTCGGCCCATTAAAATCTGTCCCCCTCGACACATTCTGATTTTCAGTAAAATGTGTTCTTCTCACTCCTCAGGTTTATTTTTATTCTGGAAGCAAATTGGCTGGAAGTGAGGGCTGCGTTCTTTTGCTGTATAGAATGACTGGCTGAAAAGAGAGAACTAGTACTTTTTAAACATACACACACACACAGGCACTTTCGATGGAGAAAATTAAATCTCTTGACAGGCGGTAAAAAGCCTTTTAGTACTTTTCTAGTGCTTTAAACTGCGGAAATAAGTTTTCCATTGGTATTCACAGCTTGAGCGCTTATAGATTGAGGGTTTTCTAAGCTCCTGGAGGAATTAAGTAACTTAATTCCTGTTTGTAAAACAATTTAAATCAATATAGCTATGTGATTCTTCTTGCAAGTATCATAGCCTGATTTTTTAATAAGAAATACGTAGACATAAATTCTATTCATGAATTTCCCTTGTAAGTGCACTCATCTATGCTCCCATAGCCCCCGCAAATTTTCCTACAAGAAACACTTTTTCCTGAAAAATCATATTTGTTTTTTTTTACTGAAAGTTTAAAGATTAGAGGATAAAATGTTTCAGCAGTTTATGTATTTCCATCATTAGTCTCTCACATAATTTATTATTATACAGCCACATTTATAGCCCTGTATTAAGCGTGAGTTGGCTGAATCACATTCTGCTGTTATGATGAGAAATTGAGGTGTGAGGAATAGGTTCTACTGCTTATGGTTAGAAAATAATTCATCAGACTGGTTTGAAATTTGGCAGTGTACGATGTGTAAATCTGAGAATGGCCTATGCTGAATTTGGGATCGAAAGGATAAGAAATTGGCTACGCTTAATTCCAAGTAAAGACATTTTTAATTTTCTTATATTTATCTCACCACCTTTCTTACTTCCTTTTAGCATTTGTATTCCATCTTTTATCCAAGGAGGTCACAGTGGTGTGCAGTATTCTCCTGTTCCTCAATTAACCCCCACAACAACCCTGTTGAGAGGCAATGAGGCTGAGAAGCAGTGACTGGCCCAAGATAACCCAGTGAGCTTCATGGCTGAGTGGGAATTTGAACCCTGGGCTCCCAGATCCTAGACCAGGGGCCAGCAAACTTTTTCAGCAGGGGGCCGGTCCACTGTCCCTCAGACCTTGCAGGGGGCCGGACTATATTTTTTGGGGGAAAAAAATGAACAAATCCCTGTGCCCAGAGATGCATTTTAAATAAAAGGGTACATTCTATTCATGTAAAAACACGCTGATTCCTGGACTGTCCATGGGCCGGATCCTGCCCCCAGGCCTTAGTTTGCCTACCCATGTCCTAGACCCACACTCAAACTGCAGCACCACACTTGCCATCTTCCGTCATGGAACCTAAAGTGGTCTTCCATCGCAGTACTATATTCAGAACTGCTTAGCTGCAGCAAGGTGATGGCTGGCCTTGTGTGTCTTCCTATGTTAAGGCTGAATAACCCCTTAGCCTACTAGAACAGTAAGCTCTTCAAGGCTGAGGCTTGGTCTGTGAGAATCTTACTTAGAAATAGCAAGCATTTTCATGCAACTTATACTTCCAGAGGCTAAGACTGGCCAGAAACCACCACCTTGCAACAGCAGAATGACCAAATCTATTGACTAACTTGACCAGAAAAATGCCTTCTTAATAGCGGCTACAAGCACGCTACACGATTAATGAGTAAAAGCACATACCAGAGCTAACAAAGCAAGCCATATCCTCAAACAGACTGTATAAATGGGAGAAATCTTTCTGGGGAAACTGCCCCAGCAAAGTCCTTCAGTTTGTTGAAAGTAAGCCATTCTCAGCACAACGCATTAAATCATTCCTAGGATTTCAGCCTATGGGTGGTAAATATATATACTGATAAATGTGAGAAAGACAGGCTGAAGTCAAGAGCACAGAAAGTCAATGTGGTGCCTTCCAGATGTTGGACTACAGGTCCCATCATCCCCAGCCAGCATAACCCCGATTAAGTTAGTGATGATGGGAGTTGTAGTCCAACAACATTTGGAGGGCTGCAAGTTGGCTATCCCTGATCAAGAGATTGCGTCGAGTGACTTGACTCTCCTGTCCCTGCATGGCTTTGACTTTGCGCTTCATTAGATAAATGTTTTGAAGCACTATGGGGTTGTTTTTTGGTGTACTGATTTGTATTAAAAAATATTCATGAGAACGATCCTTTTAAGCTGCTTAAAATACAAAAAATTATCCTTCATTAGATACTGACTTAGTGTAATTACTGGCGGGGGGGAGGGGAGGGGAGAGGAAATAACCTTGGCTAGCTATATTCTTCTGTGTTACAATTATGTAAATGAAGGAGTGATAGGAATAGAAACTGTGTGGGTTGGTCAGGTTTTACACAAGAAAAAAGGGGGTGGTGATAGAACGATAGTTTCTAAAAATGAACGGCTCTGCGCCATGCCTTCTGGTTGTCTTTCATCAGCTGTGGGTTACATTTCCATCACTGATACTAAGAATAAATTTGAGCTGCATATGTTTTATAATACATATGATTCCAAAAAGGATGTTTTGTTGGAGGCTGATTTATGTAAGGAAAAAGCTGTATTACTACAAACCTGCATATCTATCTATCTATCCATCCATCCATCCATCTATCTATCTATTTATGCATGTTGCTGCTATGGAAGTGCTATAGAAGGGTCCACAATTTTTGGCTGGTCTTAACGCACAAGCCAAAAGATGATGAACTCAGCGCTGAACAGCAAGGCATGTTCTGGTCTGAGGCCAGGTTCTAGGATGAAGGCTGCAAGGCTGGCCAGAGGTTTCAGGACCTCGGATAGCTCTGAGCAAGCCACTTGATCCAGCAAAGGCTGAGAGTGGACAGGCTTTTTAAAGCCTCTGCTACGCAGACTACCTCTCCCATGCTCTGTCCTGCCTGTCATTATGATGTTAGATGATGGGCAGATGGGTTGTCCCGCCTACCTATCACCTTCCCTTGTGCGTTGCTTTCCATGCACTCAACAGACAGTGGGTTGCCAGGCACTTGGGAATCACAATGTTTGACTTAGTGTTTGCACGTGAACCAGGCCATTGGCTGGGTTTCAGAGAACTGCAAAAGCAGTTCTGCAGCTCACTTGGTTGGAGCATGGTGCTTATAAGGCCAAGGTTGCATGTTCGAGCCCCGTAAGGGACAGCTGCATATTCCTGCATTTGTAGGGGGTTGGACTAGATCAGGGGTCATAAAACTTTTTCAGCAGGGGGCCGGTCCACTGTCCCTCAGACCTTGTGGGGGGCCGGATTATATTTTGGGAAAAAATAATGAGCGAATTCCTATGCCCCACAAATAACCCAGAGATGCATTTTAAATAAAAGGACACATTCTACTCATGTAAAAACACGCTGATTCCTGGACCGTCCGTGGGCCAGATTGAGAAGGCAATTGGGCCGCATCCGGCCCCTGGGCCTTAGTTTGCCTACCCATGGACTAGATGATGCTCAGGATCCCTTCCAACTCTATGATTCTATGTCTAAATATGCTTTGGGGCTTAGGAGTATTTAGGTTGTGGCTCCCAATGCCACCTGGCAAGCAAGTTCTGACACGGGGAAGGCTTTCCAGAGCAGGTTTATTTTATTTTTATTGTATTGAATTTATACGCTGGCCTCCATCCAAGGATCACAGGGTGGTTTTACAGTATAAAAACACAAAAATACATAACGTAATAACAAACAAAACAATACCCTCCAGTTTAAAAGGCCATAGATTATTTAATTAGTCAAAGACCTAGGAAAAGAGGAATGTCTTCACATGGTGTTTAAAGAAATGCGTTGAAGGCATTAGACAAACCTCCCTGGGGAGAACATTCACAAATGGGGAGCCACCACAAAAAAGGCCTGTTCTTGTGCTGCCCTCCTCTGGGCCTCTTGTGTTTGTAGTACAGTGGTACCTCTGGTTAAGTACTTAATTCGTTCCGGAGGTCTGTTCTTAACCTGAAACTGTTCTTAACCTGAAGCACCACTTTAGCTAATGGGGCCTCCTGCTGCTGCACCGCCAGAGCACGATTTCTGTTCTCATCCTGTAGCAAAGTTCTTAACCCGAGGTACTATTTCTGGGTTAGCAGAGTCTGTAACCCAAGGTACCACTGTATACAGTGGGTCTCTTCATAAGAGAGAGAAGTAGTCCCTCAAGGCATGTGCAAGCCTGAGGATACACCTAAAGAGAGATGCTTTTTTAGCATATGATAAAGCTTCTAGGAAGTGTGTGTCCTTTATTTTGTAACCTCTATTGGAAAAAAGTTATGTACAGTCATACCTCGGGTTACAGATGCTTCAGGTTGCGCGATTTCGGGGTTGCACACTGTGCTGAACCCGGAAGTTCCAGGCTTCGGCGCTCGCACATGCGCAGAAGCGCCGAATCACAACCTGTGCATGCGCTGACCCGCGCATGCGCTGCGGGTTGCGGACGCTGCGGGTTGCAAATGTGCTTTCCGCACGGATCACATTCGCAACCCGAGCGTCCACTGTACTTATTAGTTCTGGGTGCTGCTTATATCCAATTGCATTGGAAATGTTTAATCAGTCCGCTTCAGATTTACATACTGTATTTTGGCGAACGGATACCGTTGGATGGTTTACTGTACGTTTCCGAGCACAATTCAAAGTGTTGGTGCTGACCTTTAAAGCCCTAAATGGCCTCGGTCCAGTATACCTGAAGGAGCATCTCCACCCCCATCATTCAGCCCGGACACTGAGATCCAGCACCAAGGGCCTTCTGGCGGTTCCCTCATTGCAAGAAGTAAGGTTACAGGGAACCAGACAGAGGGCCTTCTTGGTAGTGGCACCCACCCTATGGAATGCCCTCCCATCAGACGTCAAGGAAATAAGCGAATCTCTGACTTTTAGAAGACATCTGAAGGCAACCCTGTTTAGGGAAGATTTTAATGATTGAAGTTTTAATGTATTTTTAATCTTTTGTTGGAAGCCACCCAGAGTGGCTGGGGAAACTCAGCCAGATGGGCGGGGTATAAATAATAAATTTTTATTATTATTATATTATAATTAATTTGTTATAATATCTGTATCATTAAGATGAACTATTTATCTGGATTGTCATATTGGGCTGAATCTGACACTAGTCCTGCCCAGAGGGTTACATCCAAGTAGACCCATTGAACTTAATGGGTGTGAGTTAGTCATGTCCATTAATTTAAGTGGGTCTGCTCTTGAGTAAAACTTCATTGAATGCAGACCACGATGTTTTGAAATGAATCAGTGTTTGGGTTGTTACTGTAATACTGCTTTATATTTTCTGTTGTTACGGGAGCCACTGTGGGCACAGTTATGTGGGAAAGCGACATACAAACTGAAATAATAAATACACGAATAAACAAAGAATATAAGATCCCCCTGGAACTGGCATTAAAGGCTTCAAGCTTTTGCAGTTGCTCAAATCATAGAATCATAGAGTTGGAAGAGACCGCAAGGGCCATTGAGTCCAACCCCCTGCCAAGCAGGAAACACAATCAGAGCACTCCTGACATATGGTTGTCAAGCCTCTGCTTAAAGACCTCCAAAGAAGGAGACTCCACCACACTCCTTGGCAGCAAATTCCACTGTCGAACAGCTCTTACTGTCAGGAAGTTCTTCCTAATGTTTAGGTGGAATCTTCTTTCTTGTAGTTTGGATCCATTGCTCCGTGTCCGCTTCTCTGGAGCAGCAGAAAACAACCTTTCTCCCTCCTCTATGTGACATCCTTTTACATATTTGAACATGGCTATCATATCACCCCTTAACCTCCTCTTCTCCAGGCTAAACATGCCCAGCTCCCTTAGCCGTTCCTCATAAGGCATCGTTTCCAGGCCTTTGACCATTTTGGTTGCCCTCCTCTGGACACGTTCCAGTTTGTCAGTGTCCTTCTTGAACTGTGGTGCCCAGAACTGGACACAGTACTCCAGGTGAGGTCTGACCAGTGCAGAATACAGTGGCACTATTACATCCCTTGATCTAGATGCTATACTCCTATTGATGCAGCCCAGAATTGCATTGGCTTTTTTTTTTTTTAGCCACAAAACATTTTTGAGGTAAATAGAGGGATGTCCAGGTTTCAAAGCTAAGCAGGGATTTGAGCTTCCAGTTCCCACATCTGAGCCCACCGTGCTAGCAACTGCTGCACCGCAGTTCATCTTTGACCTAAATAAAAACAAACCGAGAGATTTATTCAATTTTACTTAGGTGTCACTCAAATGACTTTTTTTTTAAAAAAGAGACTTTATAATTCCTTTAGGCACAACAGCTCAGAACTAATATTATCATTTGGTGGATGTCAAATCATCATAATAAAGCTAACAGTTATCTTCACTTGAAGCCTTTTTAATTTATTTGGTAATAAAAAACCCCCCACAATATATGTTCAAAGAATGAGTTCATTGCCGAATTAAAGTGGTTCTGCAGCACGTGGACGAAAAACTTTCTAAGACCGCAATTACATTTTAAATTTTCAGTTTAATTGTTTAGCTATGCCTATTTAATCCATTATAAGCATTTCTTATGAATATACATAACCTGAATATCAAATACTTAGAGATTCCCTTCCTTTGAACACAGAGGATACAGCTTCTTTATAAACTGTGAAAGTGCCAGGCTTAAGGAATCAAAGTATAATTCTCAAGTCATACGCAGGCAACTCCAAAGTGTGTGTGTCTGTGTGTGTGTTTTTAAACGGAGAGTGATACTTTTCAGTTTTATAGAAGCAGATAGATGTGTGCCAAGGAGATGGGATTGTGAGAAAGAATACTGTCCTGCTGGATCAGACTAAGGGCCAGCCTAGTCCAGCATCCTGTTCTCACAGTGACCAAGATGTCTGTGGAAAGCGCACAAGCGAAACCTAAGCACAACAGCACTCTGCCTCCCTATGGTTTACAGCAACTAGTGTACAGACCTGTTAAGGTCTTTGCCAGTATTCTGCTCTACTTTTTGTAAGTGAGCATTAGAGCAGAGGTTCCTAAACTTGGGTCTCTGGCTGTTTTCGGACTACAATTCCCATCATCCTTGACCACTGGTCCTGCCAGCTATGGAT
Source organism: Podarcis tiliguerta (assembly GCF_965153285.1). NCBI lineage: Eukaryota > Metazoa > Chordata > Lepidosauria > Squamata > Lacertidae > Podarcis > Podarcis tiliguerta. The sequence continues at coordinate 38,804,051 of NC_139547.1, read as the reverse complement.
TATGGCAGCTGTAGTCCAAAAACAGCTGGAGACCCAAGTTTGGGAAACCCTGCATTAGAGGGTCCCTCAATTCTCCCTCTGTCTGTCCCTCCCTCGCTCCCTCTTTTTGCTTCAACACATTAAGATGGTTAAAAATTAAAGAAAAGGAAAAGGTCCCTTGGACGGTAAAGTCCAGTCAAAGGCGACTATGGGGTGCGGCGCTCATCTCGCTTTTCAGGCCGAGGGAATGAGCTCCGCTGGGAACAAAATAGTTAATTTAAAGCTCTGTTTTCCCCCCTTCCCCTTTCAAAATACCCTGCATAACATAGGGCTAAGGAGCTTGTTGTAGTTGTGGCCCTATCAGCTGTGTGAAAACTGACGAGTCCAACGAAAAGGGTAATGGCCGTATTTTTCCGTGTATAAGACTAAATTTTTTTTTACCAAAAAATTAGGTTTAAAATTGGGGCTCGTCTTATACACAGGTAGTGTTGAGGGATGTTTTCTTAATTTGGAGTCCCTAAAAGCAGGGGGCGTCTTATACATGGGGGTGTCTTATACATGGGAAAATGTGGTATATAACATGGGAAATTTCAGGGTCTCTTTGCTTTTAATTTATGCTGATGTGTCAGATGCTGGTAGCGCTTTGTCTTAAAAACCTCTTTCTTTTTGTTGTTGCAAATGACAAGGAACGCTGGAATAAACCAAAACTGACCCACTAATTTCCTTCCATTTTATTGCTGGAGATGAGATCTTCTATGTCTAAAATATATTAGTTTAGTTCTTAAATTTATCTTTTGAAGTAACTTGGGTATGGACAGATGGGGCAGTGGAATTCAGTCTTTTTTACATTTGGAAGTTTGTCAGGAGCCATTTCCCTGACATTCTGGCGAAAGCTGTATTCATCAGGGATACCAGAATTGTGTGGCTCACATAGATTTTCAATTTCAGCCCTGCTCCATCATAATTAATATGTTAGTTGTGAGTAATCTTCTTTACCTTCTTGCGTTATCCAAAGAAAAGGTCCTGATAAATAGACCTTAGAACACTGTGCATTTTAGGATTTAATGTAATTGCAGGGAATGGCTCAGAATAAATCAGATTATTGGGATTTGGATTTTCACATTACAAGGAAAGATATGGTTGGTGGCAAATATTTGTTTTTTTAAAAACTTTGCTGGAAAAGGAGAGAGAGCCTGGGAACTAGATGAAACGTGTTTCTAGTTGGAATAGGTTCAATGCTTGGCCATACGGGTTGCTAATCCTTGATACTACTGTTAATTGGGAAACTGGGGAACAAACCCTGGATGTTTCAGAGACATTTGTTTGCTGGAGGTGTAAGCAAGACTTCTAAATTGAAATATATGGCTATTTATTGCATTTATATTCCCACCTTTACTTCAAGGAGCTCAAGGCGGCATGTATTTTTTCTTCCCCTTCCCCTTTTGTCCCTTGCGACAACCCTGCGAGGTAGTTTAGGCTGAGAGAGATTGTGATGGTTCCAAGGTTGCCCTAGGACCTTCATGGCCAGGTAGAGATTTGAATCCTGGACTCCCAACTCCTAGTCCAACACAGCAACTGCTGCGCCGGTAGCTCCCATGTCTGTAGCCCTGAGGCCTCTAGTTCCTTTTGTCAGGAGGAAGGTAGTTGTCAGTTTCACCATGAAAGACAAAACAACCACTTGAAGTGGAAAGGAAACAGCTATCTTAACCAACCTTACATCATCATCAACAACAATTTTATTTATACCCCGCCCTCCCCGACCGAGACCTGGCTCAGGGCGGCTAACACCAAATATATAAAATACATTAAAAACACAAAATCAAACAATTAGTTTAAAATACAATTCGAATCACATTTAAAATCAAAATAAAATTGAGTGGGAACCCACAAATCATAACCGTAGGAGTAAGGAATTAAAATTTCACCAGGCCCAACCACTTGTGCTGGTCCCATATGGGCCAATAGAAATAGCCAGAGAGGCCACTTACATGCAGGGTCCCATAGAAAGAAGGGGGTCAGACTGGGCCCAGACCAAAGGCCTGTCGGAACAGCTCCGTCTTGCAGGCCCTGCCGAAAGATGTCCGAGAACAAGGCAGCTGCTGCATCTCTCGCAACTGCATAGTTGCAGTGTCACAAGTCTTTGTTTATTTGGTTATTGCCGGCTTCACCAATCTGCTTGGGTTGGGGGGAGTGGACAAAGTTTTGTCTTGAGTTTAAAAAATAATAATAATCTTTAGCCGACCAATCACACCAGTTAATTAGCTTACACACACATTGGTGGCATTCAACTAAACAATTGTGCAAGCAGAACAACTTCCTCCTGCACGGCATGACTCCCCATCTCCTTCCCCCACATGTGCCCTGTGCCATCCCCAAATCTGGTCTGGAACCTCCAGAAGAGAATGTCTTGTTGGGCAGGCAAAAATCCTTGCACTGATGGAACGCTTGCCTTAGGGCTGCTTTGAATACTGTCAGGAGCTCGGCCTACACTCGATTAGGACCCTGACAGAGACACATGCCTGACTGGCATGTTCCCTCCCTCCTGGTCGATCGTTTGGGAACTTCAGAAGCTTTCTTCTGCCCGAACATCACAGCGACCGATGCCAACCGAAACCGGCACACTTAGGGATCAGCAGAGTTTGCACAGTTGCGTAACAGACCTCAGCATTTTGGCTAATCTACTTTATTTACATATAAACACACACGGAGCACTGCAACATGGCTCCCTCTCTCTCTAGCATCAGACAGCAAAGAGAGAGAAAAAGGACAATAGTCTCACTTCACGGAACACAGTAACACAAACATCCTGTCTTTGTCACTTCCCACTCTGTGGAGTCAAAATACATACCATCATGTGAAAGACAACAATCCCATTACTGCAATCATGGAGCAGGAATTCTAATAAATCCCTATGTCTAGTTAGCAAGCCATCCTCTATCAAGTCTGACTTTTTGTCCATATAGCCCTAAGGTTCCTCAACAAGCAGGGGTCATAGATGGAGACCTCTCCCATCCCCCTGCTACCTGATAGTTTTAAATGGAGATTCCGGAAATTGAACCGGGGACCTTCTGGATGGAAAAGTTGTCCTCCGTTCACAACACTGACTACAGTAACATGTCCTCTGCCCTGATTTATTACCATTTCACGCACAAAATTCCTTGGGAAGGTTGTGTTTGCATTTTGTGCATGAGCAACATGTATAACCACAGGACACTTCTTCTGGCATGCCATATATTTATTTAACTGAACTCCTGCCTTTTGCCAGAGGCTAAGCAGAGATAACGAAATGTTCTTAAAATCTGAGAGCCGGTGTGGTTTGAAGTCTTGGAGGAGCGGTTGGGTAATAATGCAAGCAGCAGGTTAATTATCGAGTGATGTTTTCCATGTACTTCTCTTAACGCTGGAAGGGAAGGATTAATTTTTAAAGCAGTAATTTTATTGCAAACTCTTGGATTTGGGAGGTTGGTGAGTGCAGCCTGTGCGTCTCTTGCTCTTTCCTCCTCAAAATAATGGTACAGGATTTTATAACACTGAGGCAAGTGGCTTATCACAGTGTACACGGTGATATTTGTGTTGTTTCGCTGTTGTTGCCAGACATTTTATCAGTAGTCTACCACATTGCCTTAAGAGTTTTTGACTTCTTTCCTCTGAGGACCTCTCCAGCTGCTGGGTCAGCACAGCTGATCTGAGTTGGCACCGGCTGGCAGAGCTTACATGGTTTTATTATGTTGTTTTCCTTATGGGAAATATTAGTCCATTGCTGCTTTTGGACAGCAGTGATTTTATGTTGCTGTTTATCCCCTGTGTGGTACAGCTGACTTTACAAATAGCCCTCCTAATTTACCACCCTTCTTTCTTTGCAAATATGCTTTTAATCTCTTTATGTTCTAGAATGGTATTGAGCAATTGCTTCATTGGAAGTTAGGTGTGCCCAAGTCCTGTGGTGAGCAATGGGAGACAAGGGCTCACTTTAGCGCTCAACAGTCGGATGTTAAACAAGTTTACTTGGATGTCTCCCTGAATGCAAGCAACATTCCTTCCCAGTTGGGGTTTTCTGAAGTGACTGATTTGCATCACCTAAGCCTTGACCTGGATGGTGCTGAATTTTGGAGAAAGCTCACATTTCCCCTAGAAGTGCTACCTTTCCGTAAGATCGAAACCAAACCTCCTAGTTGCTCAACTGCCTGGTATAATTTAGAGTGACAAATACCTCGTCAGAAAGGAACAGCTGGAAATGCCCAAATACTTTATAAGGCATGTATAAGACGCCCCCTATTTTTGGGGACTCGGATTTAAGAAAATGGGGGGGGGGGAGATGGCCCAGAGTATAAGATGCCCCTTAATTTTTGACATTATTTTTTAGGGGGAAAACCTAGTCTTATACACAGAAAAATATGGTATATCCTGCCCTTGCACCCTTGCACATCCATTCTAAAGCATTAAAAAAAACCCCAACAGCATTCCAAAAGCATTTTCTCATCCAGCCATTTCAGCTTTGCCAGAAACAGTGCCTTTCAGCAATCCTGCCTGGATAAGCAGGGGCGTTTTAAGATTCTGAAACTCTGGGCAGACTGGCAGGCAACTGCCTTGGGAGTTGCTGGAGCTCTAATGTCGGAGGAAGTGAAGAAGGATCCTCTGGTAGATCATCAGCTGGAGCTAGGGATTCCAGGAAGCAAACACGTGTTATTTGAACAGGACGTGATAGAGGATCTGGGCTCTTGGGTAGTCAGCCCCAGCCAATGATTCCAGCATCTGTTATTGCAGAAGAACTCATTTCACAGGCACAAGTTGTTTCACAAGGAAAATCTAGGAGTGTAATTATAAGAGAGCTCCAGCGGACAAACCTTGATGTAAATCTTGCAGTCAACAACTCGCTGAGCTGAGATGATGAAGATGGGGATGATGGTGACGACACAGCGAGTGAATCTTACCTTCCTGGAGAGGATCTTATGTCTCTTCTGGATGCTGACATACATTCTGCTCACCCAAGTGTCATTATTGATGCTGATGCTATGTTTTCAGAAGATATTACTTTGGTTGTTCATGCTTTTGGCGCTCATCACTTTCCAGGCTTAGCTTGTCCCGAGTTCTCTTTCTTCCCTTAAAGAGAGACTCTGAGCTGTTGCGTGAATGTAAGTCTGTTTTTAATAATAATAATAATAATAATAATAATAATAATAATAATAATAATAATATCTTTATTGTCATTGCCCCCTTCGGGGACAACGAAATTACTTGACTGCTCCATAAAAACACTAATTAAACAATACAGTATAATACAGCAAGGGAGATTGGATGACTTTCAAAGTCTGGGCTTCCCATTCAGGGCCGAGATCGCTCTGGAGAAGAAGCTGTTCTTAAGACGGCTCATTCTTGTCTTCATCGTCCTGTATCTCTGTCCCGATGGCAAGAGCTCGAAGAGGCAGTGACCAGGATGCGATGGATCTTTTACTATGTCCAGTGCCTTCCTATGTCACCTTGTGGCATAAATCTGCTCTAAGGTGGAGAGTGGGCAGCCAACAATGCTCTCTGCTGCCTTAACAACCCTGCACAACCCCATCCTGTCCTGGGTAGTACAGCTTCCGTACCACACACGTAAGCCATAAGTGAGCACGCTCTCAATGGCACAGTGATAGAAGGCAAGCAGCAGTTTCTGCAGAAGATGGTTTTTCCTTAGTATTCTCAAAAAATACAGTCTCTGCTGCGCCTTCTTCACAAGCCCCCTTGTCATACATTTGTATGAAAGAAGGTGGCTTGATGGAGCCTCATTTGATAATGAAAGAGGCTCTACAAGCAAAGAAGGGGAGCCAAACCTTGACAAGAAGAATAAACCTGTCCAAAGCCCGGTCTCTTTAGGAGAGGACTTGCAGTGGTGGCTGGATAAGGATGGGATGAAATTTATTTCTATTGGTGCTTTATATTCTGAGCTTGTGGCAGCGAGCAGTAAAGGGGAGTTGTATCAGTGGAAATGGAGTGAATCTGAACTTTACAGAAATGCACAGAATCCTTCTATAAACTCAGCCAGATGGGGAAACTCAGCCAGATGGGCGGGGTATAAATAAATAAATTATTATTATTATTATTATTATTATTATTATTATTATTATACATCACCCACCTGCCGTGTACCTGGGATTAACCAACGAGAAAATCCTCCTCCTTTCTGCAAACAGCTTCAGAGCAACTGTTGCCACAGAAAACAATAAGGTAGCTACCTGGGTAGATGAATCCTTGAGTTCTGTAACTTCTAAACTAGAACATACGGCACAGACGTACTCTGAACTTCAAGGAGAGCATATAGTTTCCCTGCATTGCTGCACTCTTTACTCCTGTGCTCAGCTGGAGAATAACCTGTACTGGTGGGGTATAGTTCCTTTTAGCCAAAGGAAGAAGATGCTAGAAAAGGCTAGAGCCAAAAATAAAAAATCTAGTTGTTTTCAGATTCCTCCTAAAGGAATCAGTAATGAGGAAGATGGATACACCTCGCCAGGGAGGCCATTCCATAAATGGGGAACTGCCACTGAAAAGGCCATGTTGTGGGGCAGTGCCACCTGGGCAGCCCGCAATGGTTGACACCACAATCCAGGGGTCTCACCTTTATGGGGACAGTATCTGAAGAAGTGAATACTTGCGATGAGGTGAGGTTTGCTGCCTGTGGAAACACAACCACAAATCTCTTGCTGATTGTCCATCACAGGACACACATCCAAATATGATTCCTTTGTTGTCAGAGAGAAATTTTGCTTCTTAGATTAGTGATGGCGGAGATACAGACAGGTCTCACTTTATTGTGGTTAGAATCTGCTTTTGCAAAAGAAGTAAAAAAAAAAAAAAAGTATTTTCATTTTATTGTAGTTTTCTTTCTATATTTGTTCAATAGTTCTTTATTATTATTTATTAAAAAGATAGGAGGGCTAGTGCATTATCTTAGTCTCCCAGATACAGCATTCTGCTACCAACTAGGAGTATTTATGTGTACCTTAAGATGAAAGTTCTTACCTTATCATCTTAATAGTTAACAATTTGCCTGTTGGGATAACTGTTACAAAGGAGGAGGTGAAAAGGCTGGAGCTTTGCGCTAATCATTCCTAGCAGCAACTGAGCGATGCCATCAAGGCAGGTAATTCCTAATTGTCCTTGATTGCTCATTTCTTCATTGCTGGGATAACGCAAATTTGAGCCAAGATGGTTGTTGGCAGTGCGACATCGAGCACTTTGAGCCAAGCACGAGCTCATTCCACAAATAGTGCAACTGCCCGAGCCGCAAGACTGACAGGCCACCTGTTTCCTCCAGCTGTTTAAATGCTTGTCAGATCCACTTTAGCACCGTTTAAAAACCCACTTCTTACCTTGAGCCATGGCTTGAACAGCAGCATTCCCAGATATTTGCAGTTCAGTTCAGTCCAGTACTATTATTATTTTTGAATTAGCTGTGAACAAATATCCCAGCTCCTGTCCAAAACCCAACCACAGTGGTGCTTATTTGGAAGTAAGAAGCAAACTTTAATTGTAGCAGATCAATGGTACAGACTTAGTGGCTAGGAAAGTATCTAGTCCCGGTGCTCTTACAAAGCAAAGCGGTGGCAGCAGCATAACCAGTTCAAGAGGCAAAGACAAGGTTCAGCAGTCCAGGATAGGGCTGGCCGACATCTGGTTTTCAACATCATGATATATCACCAGCTGAACATCATGATATACCACAGTGTCTGAAATAGTGGTGGAGCTCCCATTGCTCGGTCCCTGCTCCTGCCAACCTAGAAGTTCGAAAGCACGTGAAAGTGCAAGTAGATAAATAGGTACCGCTCCGTCAGGAAGGTGAACGCCGTTTCCGTACGCTGCTCTGGTTCGCCAGAAGCGGCTTAGTCATGCTGGCCACATGACCCGGAAGCTGTCTGCGGACAAATGCCGGCTCCCTCGGCCAATAAAGCGAGATGAGCGCCGCAACCCCAGAGTCGGTCACGACTGGACCTAATGGTCAGGGGTCCCTTTACCTTTTTTTTAAGTAGAGGCATTGGCTGGCTTCATGGTTTTCCCCGCATCATGATTTTTGCATAGTGTGGATACACACACACACACACACACACACACCCTGATTCATGATATATTGCTAAGTCAAACATTATGAAACCAATATGGACTTCAAACGGGTTTTGGATGATACATCGATAAGTTGCTCAGCCCTAGTCCAGGATTGGTAGCAAGAGTTCCAAGACCTGACAGTTGTTCTAACATGTTTCCCTGCCTTCTAACCAAGTATTTAAGCAGGAGCAGAGAAGGCTCGGCTACTCACAAGAAGTTGTGTCCCTTCAGCAAATCCTGACCTGAAGACAGGCACTCAACTGGGGAGTGGGGGGGTATTCTCCCCTTCTCTTGATGCACCACATCTCTCTGGGAGTTCTTGCTGGGTGCACCTCCTCTCCCCCCAGTCTCTCCCAGTGTGTCACAGATGGCTGTACCTAAGATTTCCCTCTCATCCTCTAAGGGATGGGAAGGGCTTGGGTCTCTCACCTTGTCAGAGAGCCAGTGTGGTGTAGTGGTTAAGAGTGGTGGACTCATAATCTGGGGAACCGGGTTCGCATCTCCGCTCCTCCACATGCAGCTGCTGGGTGACCTTGGGCCAGTCACACTTCTTTGAAGTCTCTCAGCCCCACTCACCTCACAGAGTGTTTGTTGTGGGGGAGGAAGGGAAAGGAGATTGTTAGCCGCTTTGAGACTCCTGAAGGGGAGTGAAAGACGGGATATCAAATCCAAACTCTTCTTCTTGTCAGCTCCAAGAGCAGAGGAGGGCTTCATCAAGCTAGCTCTGCTGCATAGTCTCATTCCCTGCCCAACTTTGAGTCCATGTCCTCACTCTTGAATGTTTCCTGTTTTTGTTTTGGATCAGAGGATTCAGAGGGAGCCATGGCCATTAACGCATCTGCCTTAATGTTTCACTGCATATAGAAGTTATTTTTCAGACTGCATTTGCAGCAACGAAGTGTAGTTCATGCCAAGTGCAAATTGGATATATCTTTTGGTACGTGTGTCATCTACAGGGCAATTGAGAACCATCTCTATTAAATAAGACCCCTCTTCAACTTCAGTGGAATTCTGGCCAGATGAGAGAATATTTTAGCAAATCAACTTTTTTTTTTTAAGCAAAGCAATGTGCTCACCCAAGTAATTGCAGGCTGCTCCTCTTAGTGACAGAAACCTTTTGATCATTTCTCTTTGCATTGCGAAGTGGTTTTGACAAGCTCTTAAAATGAGGTTACCATTTAATTTCCATTAGCCAAAGCAACACTTCCTGAAACTCAACAGTTACCTAACCTTGCTGTAGCCCTTGTTGGAGGTAGGCTGGTGTCAATATTGCTACCATTTGTCTAATTAGTTGAAATTATTTTGTGGTTTTTCCCACCCCCTTGAGGGTGTGCAATAAGGTAAATGGTAGGAGAAATTATTTTTCATGTTTTTATGATGATAAAACTGGTGTTCAGCTGGTGTTCAAGGGACATGACAGAGTCATGGAATATAACAATACAGTGGTACCTCGGGTTAAGTGCTCAATTTGTTCCAGAGGTCCGTTCTTAACCTGAAGCACCACTTTAGCTAATGGGGCCTCCTGCTGCTGCTGCGCCGCCAGCGTGCTATTTCTGTTCTCATTCTGAAGCAAATTTCTTAACCTGAAGCACTATTTCTGGGTTAGCGGAGTCTGTAACCTGAAGCGTATGTAACCCGAGGTACCACTGTAACAATCATCATCATCATCATCATCAAGTCCTCCCGATCTGTTTCCCCCAGCGAGTTTAGAACTGATAGCACTGAGTCGTGTCCAGTGGTTTTGCCTTAAATGAGGAATCCACCATTTGTGGGTAGACAGGAAATGCTATTTTTTTTGTCAGTCTCCCCTGTCCATTTAAGCCATTGCCGCCGCCCTCATTCTGCCCCTGAGACTTTGTCTACAGCAGGAAGGGTGAAGCCTATATTGCCCTGTCATATTGAAGCACTTTCTGCTAGGGCAGGAGTGGTGAGCCTCAGGCTTGAGAACCGAGTCTGCCCCTCCAGGCCTTTCTCTTTGGTGCTTAGTACTCTACTCCGTCTACATCTACTCTCCACATCACATTGACAATTTCTAGGCCACACCTCTCACAAGCCTGGGGCCTCCTTGAGTGCTTTTGCCTGGCTAGATCACATTCTTGAGCTCTTGCTTGCTTGGAGGTGTGTGTGTGTGTGTGTGTGTGTGTAGAAGCACTATTTCTGGGTTAGCGGAGTCTGTAACCTGAAGCGTATGTGACCTGAAGCGTATGTAACCCAAGGTACCACTGTATTTTCTGAATTCTAAAAATACCTGGCCAGTACTGGGCACTCCCTGCTAGTCTATATCTATCTATATCTATATACCTACTGCTTGATTGCAAAAACACCCCTCAGTGGCTTACAAAAAGGATAAAACTATAAGCAAAATCAGCAGAAAAACAATTATTTTAAATAATCCAGAAATAAATAAAACCTAAAATAACTCACACAACCTCCCATTTCAGCAGCAGGGTTACATTTCCAGTGGTCCGCTCAGACTTTGGATGCCTTTATTTCCAGAAACTTCTGGTGTTGGGGCATGTAGAATATGGGACTTACGGGATTCTTGTGTGATTGGGGAATGGCGACAGGGAAAAAACCACAATTTTATACTGTGAATACTAGGAGTGGAGGGCCAGTGGGATTTGGGATTCCCTGCTGTTACAAACTCAGCAGCAGGCTCTTAATGCTTTTATTTATTGGGCCGATTGAAGTTCTCTGATCAAAGGCTCCATTCAAGCTCTTTGATTTCCCTCTTCCTCCTTCTGCACTGACTTCATTTGCTTTGTATCTGCCTATGACACTTGTAAGCAGTTTGACTGCTTGCTGAGCTTGGCAAACGCCAAACTCTCTGGCTGAAGGTCTGTGGCAAAGGGGCCCTTTTGATAAGGCTGGTTTGCTTAAATAATCAGAAAAAACAACAGCTCTCACTTTTTATGGATTCGTCTGTTTCTTCGTCCCATATGGCTTGGATCTGGACTGGGTTAGTTGGATTTGCTTCCCATCGGAAATCAATGGGACTTGACGTAACCATGACTAACACTTTGCATTGAATTTCAATAAGATACAAGTTCAGCTAACTTCGTCTGGATCTAACTCTCTGTTTTGCTCGTTTGCTGCTACGCATTTTCAACCACATTTCTCAGACTCAGTTTATTTGATTTTAAAAGGGGGCATTTCTCTTTCCCTCCCCCAGTCTGCTTTTTAGTCTTGTCCTATATAATGTCCTTCCACCCGCAGGTTAAAAACTGATTTATTCCAATAGACTTTTGCTCTTTACGGAAAGGCCTTTTAAATGTGTTGTGCCGTTGTTGTTGTTGTTGTTGTTGTTGTTGTTGTTGTTGTTGTTGTTGTTGTTGTTGTTGTATCTACTACCTGTGCAGTGATATATTTGAGTTTTTGTTGTTGTTGTTGTTTAGTCGTGTCCAACTCTTCGTGACCCCATGGACCAGAGCACGCCAGGCACTCCTGTCTTCTACTGCCTCCCACAGTTTGGTCAGGTTCATGTTTGTAGCTTCGAGAACACTGTCTAACCATCTCATCCTCTGTTGTCCCCTTCTCCTTGTGCCCTCAATCTTTCCCAACATCAGGGTCTTTTCCAGGGAAGCTTCCCTTCTCATGATTTGGTTTTTACTTCACTTTAATTCCATTATATTTTAATTACTTCTTAGCTATTATATTTTATATGTTCGTAGCTTTCTGTGTTTTAGCACTGTGTGTTTTAATTTTTGTAATCCACCTGGTTCTGGGGGAAAGGTGGGAAGCAAACAAGCAAGCAAGCAAGCAAACAAAACAAACAAACAAACAAACAAACAAACAAACAAACGGCTGCATTATGACAGACTTACCGCCTCTTTGAGCCCAGGGTCTGGGAGTCTCCTTATATAGTTCTGATGTACTTTTGCTATTGGTACATTTGTCCTGGGTGTTTAATATGTGGCTGAATGAGCTGGAAGGGCTTTTCAGATTGCTGGCCATTTACTGCAGGAGATTTTTTGGCAAGTTTCCCCTTCTTGTTTTTATTTAATTGTGTTTTATTCCGTTTGATTTCCTCCCTGCTTTTTAGTCCAGAAGGATCCCCACGGCAGCTTACAGAAACACAATAGAACTGTGCTATTGAACAGTACTGTCGCTGGGAGTGTTCTCATCTGCTTTCATCCCATCTTGCTTTCATGACTGCTGGAAATAATGTGAGATGAGATAAGTTCAGTGAGAATCCACCCACCCTCCCCAAATATACAGCTTAATCAAATGAAAAGTGTGTGTGTGTGTGTGTGTGTGTCTATATCTATATCTCTATATCTATATATCTCCCAACAAACACCAAGTAATATAATCAAGGAAGTAAAGTAAAGTAAAGTTCAGGGCTTCCCAAACATTTTCTTGCTCACAGTCCTATTTGATAGCGCTGAAAATGGCAGCGGCCCACAAGTCATGAGTTGAAGCAGAGCCAGGAATGTCCAATGGCCCTTGTTCCACCAGGATTTTGACACCTTTTGCACGTCAGAAAACTTTTCACTCCATATTGTCCCTGCTCCATATTGTCTCCACTATCTGGAAGCAGCTTTCTGGGGTTTCAGGCAGTGGGTCTCACCTAGCCCTTACCTGGAGATGCCGGAAATTGAACCCGGGACCGTCTGTATGTAAGGCGTATGTTCAACCACTAAGCTACGGCCCTTCCCCCTAGCTTCCCTCTAGCTTTCTAGGGTTAAAGCCGGTCATTAAAAAACTGGAAAGCTAGACCCCCTCTGGATATTCATTAATGGATTAAGGGTTGAAAGGGTTCGTTTTGGAATAAAAAAGCATAATGACTCTGATTCTTTGATGATAATAAAGTTCGCTTTTCACTCCCCAACATGCCTCTCAATATTCCCCCTTACTTTGCCTTGTCCATAATGTTTCCTTTGACTCATGCCACTTCACTCAGTAAGACTTCAAACATGCAGGTTCGTTTTTTGTGTGATGGCCCTGGCTACACAAATAAACAAGATTCATAACGTACAGGAATAATCCGTGTTATGTTTACTTGGAAGTTAATTCCTGCGGTGCTCAATCGGACTTAACTCCAGAATAAACACGTACAGGGTTGCGGCTTCTCGGCTGCTGACAGCTGATTCTGAACAACACAGAAACAGGCTGTGTGTGTGAGGAGGCGGATCAAGAGCCCCAAATCTCAGCCTCCTCTGGGCACTCCGACGGATGTATCGACCACTTGCCTTTTCGTCTTCTCCATAGGAATGTGCTCCTGCACCCCCTTCTTTAGCAATTTCATTTAAAGGTTTTGCGAGCTCTCTAATACCACCTAAGTATAACGTTCCTGCTCTTGCGATTTATTGATTTAAATATTTCGTGGAGCATACAGCCGGGCAGCGTGCAATGTCAAAACACAATGCTACAAGCATAACTTCCATTAATACATCAAAGGTGCATTGATAGGAATTAAGAAGAAGAAGAGTTTGGATTTGATATCCCGCCTTTCACTCCCCTTCAGGAGTCTCAAAGCGGCTAACATTCTCCTTCCCCTTCCTCCCCCACAACAAACACTCTGTGAGGTGAGTGGGGCTGAGAGACTTCAAAGAAGTGTGACTGGCCCAAGGTCACCCAGCAGCTGCATGTGGAGGAGCGGAGACGCGAACCCGGTTCCCCAGATTACGAGACTACCGCTCTTAACCACTACACCACACTGGCTCACAAGAGCTAGTGTAATGTAGCGGGTAGAATGTTGGACTATGACCTGGGAGATCAGGGTTTGAATCCCTCCCTGCTCAACCAGAAAGCGCACTAGGTGACTTTGGGCTGGCCACTTTCTCTCAGGCTAACCTACCTCAAAGGGTTGTTTTTTGAGGATAAAATGGGGAGGAAGAACCATGAACAGTGGTACCTCGGGTTAAGAACTTAATTTGTTCTGGAGGTCCGTTCTTAAACTGAAGCTGTTCTTAACCTGAGGTACCACTTTAGCTAATGGTGCCTCCTGCTGCTGCCGCATGATTTCTGTTCTCATCCTGAGGTAAAATTCTTAACCCGAGGTACTATTTCTGGGTTAGCGAGTCTGTAACCTGAAGTGTCTGTAACCTGAAGTGTCTGTAACCTGAGGTACCACTGTACACCACTATGAGCTCCTTGGAGGAAATAACTAATTAAAAAATGGCAACAAATCACTGTTCCGAAGCCCTATTTGAACAATACAATTAAAACCCACCCCATCGCTTCGATCTCTTCTTTTTCTTCTTTGTTGTTACTGCTTTTTGTGTATTGGAAAACGAAAGTAACTACATTTGTTGAAAAAGATGTCTAAAAGAAAGCAGAGGATGACTCTTGCCCAGCGGCAGAGCCTATGCCCACACTGCCTAGGGCGGGTGCGCTCCCGAGGGGGGCATGGCATGGAGGGTACCCTCCCAGGCTTGGGATACCCACTCGGATGCCCAGAGTGGCGTGCGTGCCCTGCAGCCAGGAACAGAGCGAGCCACCCATGGGGCAGAGCGAGCCGCCAATGGCGGATATTCAGCCGCTACCCACCCGTGACTCCTAAGCCTCCCCCAAGCTGTCAAAACGAAGGGGGAAGAGGGGAATGCCACTGGCAAAGCGGTGCAGCTCCCCCCCTTACCCCGACGGCTCCGGGTAGGCTTGGGAGTTGCGGGTGGGCGGTGAGCCCAGTGTCAACCCCCTCAGTGAGGGCACCCGGGGCGGTCCGCCCCCCTTCCTACGGCCCTGCTCTTGCCCAACTTCAATTGGCAAGGAGTCCACAGGGCAGGGCCTTCCATATTACATTGGTTTGGGTCTTAGCTTCTAAAAGAGGAGAAAACAAGCTTGTTCCATCCTCCCTATGACAGCCCTTTAGATAGCTTTATTCTAATGCTTTCTTTAGGATTGTGTGTGTGTGTGTGATTTATGCCGCATCTTCTTTCCAAAGTATTTTGTCTGCTCAGTGATCCCTGTACAAGTTGTGCTCAGTAAAGTACTTGTAGATTATTTTACGGCATTTAGTTCCAGAAACAGATCTGGAGGTTATTTTAAATGTGCTTACTTACTGCAGCAGAAAAAAACAAACTGTTGTTGAAAAAAATGGGGAGTGTGGGAAAGGCTCCCAACAGTGTAATAATGGTTTGATTAAAATATGGAATATCCTCATAACGATTAAATGAACCTATTTTTTAAAAGCTAGTTATAAACTAACCAAGTAAGTTCTTGAATCCTGCCCTTTACCTTTGGAAAGTTGTTTGTTCGCTATACAGTGTATATTTGAACACCTTTTAAGATACCATAATCAAATGTTACATTATGGCTTCTGAGATCAAGGAGCAAGTTTTCACCTAGGCTTGGATACAACCGGTCAGTTTTGAATCAAGATGGCGGACTGGATTTTTCAAAACGGCATGGATTTTAAGCACCCATTTCAGCCACTAATTTCAAAACTGCACTTATTTTTATTTTATTTTTAAATTGGTTTCCTAGAATGGCCCGTCTGTGCTCAGTATTGGCTTCTTACTTTGTTATGTTTTGGAGCAATAACTATTAAGGCAATATCCAGTGTTTTTGCTTTACTATAATTCTGTAGATAGTACATGAGAATATAAATACCACACCAGCAGGTCTTAAAGATGGTGAGGCAACCTTGCTGCACATAAATTCAGAGGGTCCGATCCTGTCACATACAGCTGATCAGCTGCCTACTACTGTGAGCGTTCAGCACCATCTACTACAAATTGTGAGACACACCTGGGGACAGGTGCAAAATCTGCCTGGCACTTTGGCCAACGGAATGGGCACAATGATCCCCATCACTAATTCCTTCTCACTTTTGGCTTTACATGCCTGTTTGTGTCCGGTTTCCTGGACACAGAGACGACTCAGCTCTGTGAGCCCAGCGGGCTTGGTGGCTCATGCAAACCAATTCTGAGGTCCAGTGGTGGTTTTGGGCCTGCAGTGCCTGAAGTTCTAGAAAGGATTGGGGGTTTTTTTAAATCCCGAGTTAAATTAGCGCTGTGCATTTTGTTTTTTTCTTTCAGTATTGCCAAACCTTTGGAACACAGATAGTGAGTTTGCCATTCCTGAGCAAAAACAAGTAGAAAACCACGAAGAACTGGCAAATGCTTATGAAAGAAAGCTAATTGAGGTAAGAGTGTTTTGCTATATAAAAAGTACCAGGTACAGTTGGAGTAATACTTCTTATGTGAAATTTGAAAGAAATTTTACAACCTTTTCTTAGTTTTGATAACCTTTAATTTCTTTCTTTCTTTCTTTCTTTCTTTCTTTCTTTCTTTCTTTCTTTCTTTTAAGGTTAATTATTTTAGATACTTAGGTTTTCTCGTTTAGGCTTCTGAAATGTATAAGCAGCTACTCCCTGCCCCCCCCAAAAAACCCCACCCATGGCTTGGTGTGAACAAGGAAACTTGAAGGCTACTGGAGAGGAAATTGTGGCTGGTTTGCTCTTCCTTAGTTGTTTTGTTGTTGTGTGCCATGGCACTGTGTCATAGTGGAGTGTAGCAGGTTTTCTGAATCTAGGGCTTATGGTTTAGCTCTTTTCAGGCTTGCCATAAACCACAACCAAGGCTTTTCCTATGGTTTCTGATGAAATTACTGGAAGTTTTGAGGAAGCAGACGAGTCAAGATAATACATTGTCTTTAAGTCACTTTTTAAAGGGTTGGGTTGGAAACAAATATCCCAGAGAATTACTACAATTGGAAATGTCAATATGTATGAATAGTCAATCATTTTGTGCAAGTACATTGTCTATATTTACCAGCTGGGTAAGTGACTTTGGGTTGTAGCTAGTGTTCCTTCTACTCATTTTAGACCCACTAAAATTAATTGACAATACTGATTCAGGCCCATTCATTTCAAAGGGTCTCCTTTGGATATCAAAAGAGTCTCTTCTGGATATCAGGGTCTAGACTTAGACATTGCCCAGTTAACTAAGCTAGCACTGCCAACAGCTAAAGTTCTAACTATTTATGGCTATAAATATGCAATACCAAACCAAAGAGGGTGATATTTCCTCACTGCTTTCCAAATTAGCAGGGCCTGTTTGACCCTTTTTTAATGCAGAATTTTAAAGGTCTTAGGTGGTCTTAGCACTGACTTTTCCTAGGTGCCTGTCTGTGCATCATAGGGCTGATCAGAAGATATTTTTGGTGGGCGGGGGAAACCAGCATTTACTTTACCTACTTTTCCTTTATCTTTCTTTCTCCAAGCAATGTGTGATGTCCTTTTCTCCACACACCCCCACCACACCCCGTGACAGTCTATTGAGCCTAGGGCTCGATAACAATTAACAATTTCTCACTCAGTTTTATAGTGAGAAATTATTCCCCACAGCTTAAATTAGTGGATGAACAGGTTTGTTTCTCGCTGTTTATGTGCCCGATAATAGCTCTGTTCAGAAGTGCCTCCAGGCATTCAGTGAAACCGTGGGGGGGACAAAGGTGATGGGATTCTGTCCTCAGTGTCAATATTTCTTCTGCTTCCTTACGATTGACAGAAGGTCTAAAGGGGGAACCTGCACATTCTCATCTGCACATGTCCAGGTGCCTCTAAAGATGCAGATTCTTTAAAACTGAACCAAAGAAAAACCAACAGCCACAGACGTAAAATACCACAACATGCAAAATACATTAAATTGGGTTGTAAAACAAAATATCAGGTGTAGCTAAACCACTTCTGAAGAAAGATACTTTGAAATATGGAAGTTAAGAGAAAGTTAAAAAGAAATAACGTAACCTAACCAGATTAAAAATTGTAATGTTTGAGAACAGCAGCCGAAAGATAGGTTAAGATTAAGAGTGATAAAGTGCAATATAAACTTAAGAAATGTGAAATGTAGTGATAATAGGGAGAATTGTCTGATAGGCTGAAGGAAGTCCAAAAGATGTATATGTTTAATGTGAATGTCAAATTTGGATAGAATGTGTATTGGAAATTGAATAAAAATTAATTATATATATAAAAAAAGAGAACAGCAGCCGAACAGGACAGGTTTTAACCAGGGATGAATGAATGAATCGGGGGAAGATTTTCTCTCGTGTTTTTTACAGCCAGAGTGAGAGATCTAGCCATGGGCTTTGTGAATAATTTGTTTGAACCTCCAAGATGCTGGTACAGGGACCCAGCATGTCATATTAGCCTTCCAAAGTTCAGGTATAATTGAATCAGGCCCTGGAGCTTTCCCTGACTTTAACTGGGAGATCAAGGACTTTATTTCCAGCTGGGTTACTGTAGCCCATGCTGGGAGTGCTTCAGGGACCTCCAAAGTATTGGGACTCCTGTGGGATTGGTGCTCCCGATTTGCTTGCCTGGAGGAGCTTGCGTACCTACAGTTGTACTCAAAAAGCTTGCATACTTCTTGCCAAATAGGTGACGGTCAGAAGCAGGGATGGGGAGAAATTTGATTCAGTTTTTGTCTGAAGGCCCGATTTGCACCATCCAAAACAGTATGCACACGAAACGCAACCATTGCTCCAAATTGCACTTCTCCAAATTTTGCAGTGAAATTCTTCAGCCAAGTGATGTGTACAGAAGTGCATATGCCAAGCTAAAATGTGCATCTATTAGTGAAAATAACAGAAAGAGATGCATTATGTTTTTGAAAGCATGCTTTGTAAAAAATGTGTACATCAGGCAAAAGGTGCGTGCAAAAATGCACCTATTAGTTCGCACAAGAACACTTAAGAATTTTCACGAGGACTTTTTGAAACAACAACAACAACATAAACTTGTAGATAATGTGAAGAACAGGACAGAAGGCTGGAAAAAGTAGAAACAGAAAGGAACTGGAATGGACAGATTTGCCCATCCCTAGTCAGTAGATGGACCCATCTAGTGTAGCAATGCCTGCTTCCTTTTCCGCACATGGACTTGAATGAATGGAGAGCACTTATGCACGGGGCTTTTGGTTTAACCCGCAAATAAATTGACCACAGAGGGGAGAGGAGTAGCACTAAGCAGCAAGCCCTCAACAGTGCTGTCTCCCATCTCTTTGCACACAGTGACACTTTAGTCGACGAAGATTGCCCTGCAGCTTAAATATTACAGTTAAGCCTCATGGATCAGTTTTAAGTTACCGTGATCTCAGAAGTTGGTTGGTGGTTAACCAAGACTCCTTTCTGTATTGTCAGTTTTTATAGGCCTCAGTGCTGAACTTGCTTTATGCATTATGAACAGCATTGGCTTAGATCTTAAGGAGTTTCTCTGTCCATGCGTGGCTGGGGAGCCTCAGGTTCTGCTTTACAGCCTGAGTGTGTTACTTGTCTGGAATGTGTTGCTGAACTCTGATCGTGCCTCTTGTTTGCCTGCATGGAGGACAGAGGGGTGTCTGTAGATTCTAGCCTGCCGTTCAAAGGTAAAATCTACACTCCTCACCATGCCCACTTTTGCCTCTGGTCTGGCCCCACTTCCCACTGGGTTGCGGCCTCTGGAAGGTTGCCCAGAAGGGAATGTGGCCCTCAAGCTAAAAGAGAGAGAGAGAGAGAGAGAGAGAGAGAGAGAGAGAGAGAGAGAGAAAGATTCCCCACTCGTGTTGGGGCAGTTTCTACCAACTTTGCCCTAGTTATCTGAAAGGGTGATGGAGTCTCCCTTTTTGGAGGTCTAAGCAGAGGCTGGGCTGCCATTTCTTTGGGATATGCTTGTTAGGATATTTCCGTTCCACCTTAAAAGGGAGCAGGATGTTTGTGTCACAGCCTGCGTATTTCCTGTTTCACAGGATGTTTCTGTTGTGTCTTTGCTTTTGTTTCTCTCTCTGTGCCGGAGACACTGAAGCAGGCAGTCATGTTTTCTCTTTGTTCTGACCAATGCTGAATAAAGTTGTAAATATGCTCTCCTGAGTGCATCTTTCGCTGTGTGCATTATCTGCTTATAGAGCGTGCATCAGCTCTGGAATGTGGCAAGCTATTCCTGGAGCTCGTGTCGCTAATTGCTGATACTGCGTGTCTACGGGAGATCGATGGATGTCCAGAGACGACGTGGAGTCATGATGGACTTTGCCTCCCTGGCAGTATCCCTGAGTTTTCTGCATCAGGAGTGGGTTTGAACTAGATGCCTATAAAACCCCTTTATGTGATTTTATGATGGGGGGTGGGTGGGTGGGTAGGGGAAGGGGCTGCAGTGGGAAGGCCGAGGCAGGAAAGGCCTGCTGGAATCCAAGCTGCCGTCCATTTCTTTGCTGGCTGAAGATAACACTTTGGGCCAGAAGCTTTAATATGCTGGTCATTCGGCCCCGGTGTTTGAAATGCTCTGTTGAGGCAGGCATACACTGGAGTTCCAGCTATGAATATTTATGGGTGGATGAGGCTCAGCTTCTGTCAGAAAAAAAGGTTAAATTTGGCACTTGAAATGTTTGACAAATCGTACAGCCCTCTTCAAATTCTGTTTGTCTGATGCACTTGAGGAAATATCTGCAGAGGTGCCTGCTTGTGACGGATTAATCCGAGTGTTGGATTTTGTCGCCCTCGTTAATGTCTCTTTACTACTCCTTCAATGTTGAGGGATATATATACGGTTGCAAATGCACCAGCTAAGGAGCAGAATCGTTTTCAAGACTCTGAGCTGCTGCTGGAGATTAGGAGACCACTGGGACTGTGGTTGTCAGACAGGAGACCCCAGAAGATCCTGCTGTACCACCAGGGCATGTGGGGCTAGAACTCACAGGAGCCTTCCTCTGAGCCCGAGGAACCAGGTGTCCCCCTCTGCATGTTGCTGGTCCATTGGTGCAGGGGGTGTCGAACAGAAGAGGAGAGAAGTGACCATCTTCAGACCGTGTGGCTGGCCCTTTAAGAACCTGGCGATCTCCACAAGGGGGTGGAGTCCCCAAGAGGTAGTCTGGCTTAAAAGGCCTGAATCTGCTCTTAGCCCTTGTTGGAGCAAGTTGCTTGCTTGCTTCCATGGCCCTGCATCCTGACCTACCTTGCTGCCTTCTCCAGGGGAACTGGCACCAGACTAGAACCTGATCCATGTTAATGTTTGCTACGTTGTACCTGTGCCTGTACAATGAAATCCCCATTCTGTTGCATTCCTCCTTCTCTAGCATGACCTTAAATTCCAGCATTGGCCAAGACAATGAATTGGAGGTCACAGTGCCGCCAGTTAAGGTATGAGTTGGGGGAAATGATCTGGTCAGTGGCCCAGCAAATCTAGCCACTGAACTTGTTTGCTCCTGGTAGACCAGTTCGATAGCTACTGCCCACTGTCAATCATGTGGTGTCATAGAAGAGAAGAAGAAGAAGAGTTTGGATTTGATATCCCACTTTATCACTACCCTAAGGAGTCTCAAAGCGGCTAACATTCTCCTTTCCCTTCCTCCCCCACAACAAACACTCTGTGAGGTGAGTGAGGCTGAGAGACTTCAGAGTAGTGTGACTAGCCCAAGGTCACCCAGCAGCTGAATGTGGAGGAGCGGAGACGCAAACCCGGTTCACCAGATTACGAGTCTACTGCTCTTAACCACTACACCACACTGGCCGGACCATGCATGGGGCGGGTTGAAGTAGCTGCCCTGGGCAGCGGAAGCCCAAGAGGCAATGCCCCTACAGGCGCCTTGCCACCTCCAACCAGTGGCGGCTTCTGGCGAAATCCAGCGAGCTCTTGTTGGAACCCACCGTTGCCGCTTTGCAGGTGCTGCCTCACAGCTTGGGTAAGGAGGGCTTTGGCAGGGATGGTGCAGGGCAGCACTTTCCTGTTTTGCCTCAGGTGGTGAAGCAGGGCACCTGGGTGTCACCATGATGTTAGGTGGCCTGATTCTCCAGTGCTCTCCTGGTTCTTTCTCCCCTTCCTTTTGGCAGGAACTAGCTGCACTCTGAATGTGGGACTAGTCAGTTGCAACTCTGTACACTTTCGTCTGGTGGTGCAAAGTTTGCTTGTTTGTTGGTTGGTTAATTATTGCTCCTTTTCCCATCAACGCTTAACCTTACAGGGTAACAAATAAATAAAATGAGAGGTTTCCTCGTTATGGCTGCCGCCGCCTCTATTCTTTTCCCCACTTCTCGGTCCCGTGGCTTCAGCAAGCCTGCCCTCCTGCCTCCGGCTGCTTAAGCCGGTCCCCAAGACACTGTGGTTTTGAATGTTACACATGGCGTGCTCCAGCATGCTAACTGGAAGAATTAGTTATAGCTGAGATTATCATCATCATCACAGCACGTAATCCCTCTGTAGTAGTCTCTTCCCAAAGGTCTCTGAGGCATAGGTGTGTCATGAAATGCAAACCATTACTTTGCAACTCCGGCGAGAGAATGAGTAATTGGGCCTTGCTAACATTACCCCTCCCACCCCATTCACGAGAGAATTCTCCTGAAAATTGCTCCCGTATCTGTGTTCCTGTGTCAAATGAGTCATATGTGCAACTCCACCAGAAGCATATAAACTGCCATTTTGATTCTGGAGTGGTTAACATTTATGGAGGCTGTCAGGGAGCACGTTTTTGCATAATGCTACCAAATCATTGCGGGCACAGGAGTTGTTCTTCTCAAGAGTTATTCACTGCGGAGTCATAGGATAAATGGTCTTAGATCCTGTTTCCCTGCCCCCCCCCCCCACCCGAGCAAGTGAGGCGATGGCCTTTCTTGTTAGAGGTGACAATTTTCAGTTTTACAGGGCTTGTTGTCTTCGTGTGTTGGCTGAAGAGTAAAGAAGACTGATGTGTCTCTTTTTAAATTAGGGATGGGGAACCATTTTGAATCTGACCCACCACATTCTCTTCTGGCCAATCTTCTGGCGACCGCATGCCAGCGACAGGCAGAGCTGGGGGCAAAAGTGGGCAGAGCAATTAATGTGAATTTTACCTTGGTGTAGCAGACTAATTTCTGAGCACACTTTCACACACAACTCTGTCCTTCATCCAGGCAAACAAGAAACATTGTACGGGTTCAAGGATACATTCCAGCCAGGCAAAAACACTGAAGGAGGGTGCAAAGCAAGGCCAGGGAGGGAGGGAGTCTGAGGGTAGGATGTGTGTGACCTGCAGAGAGGGTCAGATAGAGGGCTGCATTCAGCACCCGAGCTTGAGGTCCCCCATCCCTGTTCTATGGTAAGGAATTGGAAGGTTTGAATAGAGGTCATAATGGTTGTATTCAACGCTCCTTATTCCTTTTATAGTTGTGTGTGTGTGTTGATTTATGCTTCACCTTTAACAAGTTCCTGGCTTATAAAGAATTCACATTAGAGCAGAGTCCGTGTGGTGTAACAGTTAGAGTGTTGGACTAGGACCTAGAATCATAGAATCATAGAATCATAGAATCATAGAGTTGGAAGAGACCACAAGGGCCATCGAGTCCAACCCCCCGCCAAGCAGGAAACACCATCAGAGCACTCCTGACCTATGGTTGTCAAGCCTCTGCTTAAAGACCTCCAAAGAAGGAGACTCCACCAAACTCCTTGGCAGCAAATTCCACTGTCGAACAGCTCTTACTGTCAGGAAGTTCTTCCTAATGTTTAGGTGGAATCTTCTTTCTTGTAGTTTGGATCCATTGCTCCGTGTCCGTTTCTCTGGAGCAGCAGAAAACAACCTTTCTCCCTCCTCTATGTGACATCCTTTTATATATTTGAACATGGCTATCATATCACCCCTTAACCTCCTCTTCTCCAGGCTAAACATGCCCAGCTCCCTTAGCCGTTCCTCATGAGAACAGGGTTCAAATCCCCACTCAGCCATGAAACTCGCTGGGTGACCTTGGGCTAGTCACCATCTCTGAGCCTAGCCTACCTCACAGGATTGTTATGAGGATGAAATGTGAAGGAGGAGAACCATGTACTCTATCTTGAGATCCTTGGGAGATAAAGATGGTATATAAATGGAATACAAAAAAATACAGATTAAAAAAAAATGGAGTGAGACGATAATTTTAAAAGGGTAGCATAAAGAAGGGGACGCGGGTGGCACTGTGGTCTAAACCACAGAGCTTAGGGCTTGCCGATCGGAAGGTCGGCGGTTCGAATCCCAGCGACAGGGTGAGCTCCCGTTGCTCAGTCCCTGCTCCTGCCCACCTAGCAGTTCGAAAGCACATCAAAGTGCAAATAGATAAATAGGTACCGCTGCGGCAGGAAGGTAAACGGCGTTTCCGTGCGCTGCTCTGGGTTGCCAGAAGCAGCTTAGTCATGCTGGCCACATGACCAGAAAAACTGCCTGCAGACAAACGCCGGCTCCCTCGGCCTATAGAACAAGATGAGGGCGCAACCCCAGTCGTCCGCAACTGGACCTAACGGTCAGGGGTCCCTTTACCTTTAGCATAAAAGAGGGCAGTGTTAGATCATGCGGGTCAAATAGAAAACCATGGAAAAACAAAATGGCCTGAAATGACATCGAAGTAAGTGCTGGGCCAGTTTTTTTCCGAGGAGGCCATGCCACAATGGTGGTGCCGGCGCTGAGAAGGCCCTTCTGCGCAGTTGCCACCCACCACACTTCAGATAGGCTGCCTAAAGAAGAGCACCTTCTGGAGATCTTAGTGTATGGACAGACACGTGGGAGGCAAGCGGGTGTTACTGCGACCAGCCCTTCTTGTGACCAGCACTTGGAGTCGAGACTTAGAAACCTAACTGGTCACTGCTGCAGTTTCTCAAGGGGTTGGATGTAATGTGGCCATAAAGCCAATCCTAGTAAACAGCCTTGCGACTGCTGTTTCAGACTGATCATCAAAATAACATACTGTAGAGCTTCACAAGGCAACTCCACATTTAATGTGATTTAACCTGGTGGTTGCCAAGGCATGGTCCCCTGGGTATCTCTGCCCAGTTAGGCTCCATCTAAAGCTGAGAGAAGGTGGCTCTGTGCCACGGAGAACAACCTATGCCACCATTGACAAAGATGGTGCCATGAGCATTGCCTCTCTGATACCTCCCCCTTCCCCCTTGTCTCAGTGACTTCCCTTATTACTTAATTATTTGTGCAAGTTCTTCAAAGCCAACTAACTTCAGGAGCTTCAGGTTCTCAATACAGGCATTGTGATTATTTGTAATTTTAGTCCATGTCTTCAGATTTCCAGAAATTCTGCCTCTTAAGGCTTCAGTCATAAATTTTCATGAGAAACGCAAGGGGTTTTGCTGAGAGGAGGCCAGGCAATAGCCATTAGCATTCAGCAGGATTAGACTGATATTTCAGTTGTACACAGCTCTCAATGTATTTCCTCTCTCTCTCTCCTTCAATTCTATATATGTTATTGCAGAATGCTTTATAATTAACTGAACAAAAATATCATCTGATCCGCAGCTGTCACGGCTAAAGTGCGGTGGCACGCCGAACAATAGATAAATAGTTATGAAGTGTGTTAATCATAATGATACAGGGAAGGCCAATAACTGGCTCTGATCTAATCAGGAGTTTTACATAAATCGTTCTGAGGGTGGCACTTCCAATACCATATAATTACATCAGGAAATTGGGTGCGTGTTGAGTGTATTGGAATTCATTGGCAACCCACAGCGTAGTGTGTATCTGAAAAGTCAAGTTCAAGCAAACACCAGCTGCCTGTGGAAGAAGGGAAATGCCAAAAATGAGCAATACCAGGCCACCTGTAACTTGCATGTTCAGTTATTGATTTCTGACAGGCTAGAAGTGAGCTGATGGTGCAGCATTGATCCTGGCGCAGCTGCGAGGACTCCCTGTATGTTTCTGAGCCAATACGTGATGGCCAACCTGGGCTTTTGCCGTGGCTGAAGCTAAGCAAGATCCTTTCACACCATGGTTTCTGAGCAGTTCTTAATTCTTAACTATCATTAAGCCTCCATGTGGGCATTGCTGCAAAAAGAAGACTATAGCAGGAGATGAGAGGGTGATCTGCTTGAGATGAAATGAGTGCGTGAGTCTACATGGCAAGATCTCTAGCCCTTTCCCCCCCTGCCAATCGTCTTCTTCCCCTGGTCTTGCATAATGCATGAACAGGCACCAGTCAGCTTCCTCATTAACATGAGCCCATTGTGTTGCATTCAGTGGTGCTAGGCAGGAGGACTCTTAATACTAGCTGCTGGAAATGGCGTGTTGCACCCAGGTCCCGCTTGTGGGTCTCCCACAGGCATCTGGTCGGTCACTGCAAGAACGGGATGCTGGACTAGATGGGCCTGGACGTACTTATTGTTAGGTTTGCAAAGTATTTTGATGGGCAATGAGATCTGCAGCCCTGTCTCCTTGACACATAACCCCCTGCTTCTATAAAACTGAAAAGTATCACTCTTAAGATGCACAATCTTTGGAGAAGCGATATGCTCTGTGTTCAAGGAAAGGGGATCTCTGAAGTCTTTAATATTCATGTTATGTGTATTTATAGGCAATGCTTGTAATGGTTTAAATAGGCATAGCTAAATAATTAAACTGAAAATTTAAAATGTAATTACGATCTTAGAAGGTTTTCTGTCCGTGTGCTGTAGATTCACTTTAATCCAGCAGCGAACTCATTCTTTGAACATATATTGTGGATTTTTTAATGACCAAATAAATTAAAAAGGCTTCAAGAGAAGATAACAGTTAGCTTTATTATGATGATTTGACACCCACCAAATGATAATATTAGTCCTGAACTGCTGTGCCTCAAGGAATTATTCAGTCTCTTTAAAAGACAATCATTTGAGTGACACTTGAGCACAATTCAAGGAATTGATCCTTTTGGATGGTATCCAGCTAATTTTTTGCACAGAGTAGGTACATTGACATTAATGGACCTAACTTAGTCTTGTTCATTCATTTCTATGAGTCTGCTCTGAGTAAAACTTTGTTGGATGCAACCGTCTGCTTTTATTTGGGTCAAGGAGGTACTTTGGTGTGACATCTGGCTAGCGGAATAGTCTCAGATGTACTAAGGATTTGAATTGGTACCTTAAACACGCAACAGACATCCTCTAGCATTGAACTATGACCTTTCCTCATTCTTTTAGATGAGAGCTTTTATAAAACAGAATTCTTCATTTTGATAGGCTGCCTTTTCAGGTAGGTTTTCTGTAAGATCTAAGACTGATGCATCTGGATGGGGCGTCAATTAGAGTTTGTGGTGGTATGTGATAAATTAAAAGTTGCTGTCTATTAGGCTAGTGTTGCACACCACCGTAAACCACAGTTCAACTATTGTTTAAATGCATGCCGCCAAATTTAGGGTTTCTCCTACTCCTCTGTTACTGCTGTGATGCCAGAAGGCAAGCTGTGGTCTAAGCTTAGTGTCATATGTGAACCCAGGCTCATGATGTGTTCCTCTGCAAACTCAGGTTTGTTCTTAGCTGACTGCTCTGCTGTCCTCATCGTGAGCTTGGAGGTTTAGACTTTAGGGCAACGCAAGTGTTAATAGCCTGACTTGGCTGCATCACATTTCCAAAATCATTACGTTCTGAAATGTCTTCAACCTTGTGATCTTTGTCTCTTAACCTGAGCATCTGGTAATGTTCAAAACTCATTCAGAGGGAGAGTCTTTAGGCGAGTCCTTCAGGACACTCTGTGTGGCTGGTGCTTAGACGAAGGATGAGTCATTCTTTTCTTTTGGAACTCTGCATGTTCAAAAGGTCTCTCTGCGCACCATTTGCCACTTGCTCTCCTTAATATGCAACAAATTGCTGTTGCTTTTTTCCAGGAACATAAGGCTGGCTCTGATATTTCTCATAAAGATAATGTTAGGATTAAATGGAAATGAACCTTGATTCCTCGCCACTTCCCGTTGCCAACACCTCATCTCTTTGTATTTTATAATTGAAAATCAGTGTTCTTCATGGTTGAGCAGGCCAGCCCCATCCTTCTCCATCAGAACCTTAAGTGTCCTATGCATCTTCTACACCAGCTTTCCCTAACCTGTGTCCTTCAGATGTTTTGCAGTATATTTCCCATCAGCCCTAACCAGCACCGTGTCCTGACTGGCATGTTTTCTTAGGACGCCGTACCAGTAAATATTCTAAGGCCGCATCTAGTGTGACACTGCTTTAAATATAAACAGTCACGGCTTCCCCCACAGAATCCTGTGGTTCGTGAAGGGTTCTGAGAGTTTTTGAGAGGTCCATATTTCCCTCATAAATCTACAGTTCCCAGAGTTTCCTTATAAAAGGGATTGACTGTTAAAGCACTCTTTGAGTCGTAGCTCTGAGGGGAATAAGAGGAAGGCACGCTTGGCAAATCCACACCGTGATCAACTCCAGCTCGGAAACCAATGTCCCCACTGTGGAAGGACGTGTGGGTCCAGAATTGGCCTCCACAGTCCACATACAGACTCATTTTTAAAACCGTGTTCATGGAAGACAATCTTACTTGGCTACGAGTGATTGCCAAAGAAGAAGAAGGACCCCTTGAAATCTCCTGGTATCCTTAACAAACTACAATTCCCACAATTCTTTTGGGGAAGACACGGCTGCTGCTTTAAATCTATGGTGCAGATGGAGCCTTAGGTAAAGATGGGGAACTTGTAGCCTTCCATACATTGCTGGACTACAGCTCTGATTCACTCTGACCATTGGTTCGGCTGCCTCGGGTTGATGGGAGTGGGAGTCCCACAACACCTGGAGGGCCATAGGAGCACTCAGATTTGATGCTGCCTTCCCTACACTTGTTTCATCGTCAGGAATGGTTAGGGGAACTGTTACACCTGGCCCTGGCCGCACCTTCCTTTCTGGGAGCCTGCACATTTCCTCATTCCATTAAGCCATGGTTTGACTTAGCGCTCTGTGTGAGTGAGGGAAGACTCAGCCCGAGGCCACTTGAACTTCTCTGCTTTCTTTCCAAGAGCTTCATTAGAAAGTCAGCAAGCTGTCAGCCTCCTTAGGGTTCCTTGGCCTTGCCTCCAGGCTGCTCGAATCGCTCTTGCTTTGTCCCGCTGTGGCCTTCCTTTCCGCTATTCCGTCCTGGTCTGCCTGTCTATTTGCCTTGGTCTTTTTATTGCCCCCTGATTGTGTGTGTGTCTGTGTGTTTGTGCAATGCGCCGTGCGTCCTCAGGAGTCAGGAAGTCCATCTTTCCAATGAAATTTTAGTTTGCAAAAACACATTTATTCCCCCCAGCCCTTCACTTTTTGCTGCTTTGTCTCTGGCATAAAGATATCTGCGGGGAGCTGTTTTTCTGCTCACATCTCTCTGGTGTTTCTTACACTTGTTGGATTATTAGTAGCCAGTGTGATATAGTGGTTAAGAGTGGTGGACTCATAATCTGGGGAACTGGGTTCGCGTTTCCGCTCCTCCACATGCAGCTGCTGGGTGACCTTAGGCCAGGCACACTTCTCTGAAGTCTCTCAGCCCCACTCACCTCACAGAGTGTTTGTTGTGGGGGAGGAAGGGAAAAGGAGATTGTTAGCTGCTTTGAGACTCCTTAGGGTAGTGATAAAGTGGGATATCAAGTCCAAACTCTTCTTCTTCTTCTCTTCAAGCAACTCCACAGAGCATGCCTTTTGAGAGGCGAGAAAGATAGAAGCCGGCCGTCCATTGGGCACCAGCAGGGGAGCTCTTGTGTTGTATGTAACATCTCCTGGCTGGCATTAAGTGTGCTTCTTCCTCTGGTGGCTTCTAAGTAGGAACCAACTTCTGGCGCACAGATCTTGGCAGAGGGATGCGCAGCTCTGGCACACGATCCTCTCAGGCGTCTCGGTGTCAGTTTCCCTTGCCTGGATGCTCACAGCGATGTTGGTGGCCAACACTGTTTCTGCCAGAATCCGCCAGCTGCTGCACCCTCAGATGTCACTTCTGTTTCTTGGACGTGCCTTTTTAAATTCAGAACTGTGGCTCCCTAAATAAAAAGGCAGAATCACTCTTTTTTTCAGTTGGCAGTGCTGAAGTGAGGATGGGGAGGCCTGTAAAGTGGTACCTCGGGTTAAGAACTTGTTCTGGTGGTCTGTTCTTAACCTGAAACTGTTATTAACCTGAGGTACCACTTTAGCTAATGGGGCTTCCCGCTGCTGCCTCACGATTTCTGTTCTCATCCTGAAGCAAAGTTCTTAACCTGCGATACTATTTCTGGGTTAGCGGAGTCTGTAACCTCAAGTGTCTGTAACCTGAAGTACCACTGTATAGTGGTGAAGAAGGGTGTTCATGTCCTTAAATCAGACCTTTCCCTAAATGTCAGATGGGTGGGATACAAATAAATTATTATTATTATTATTATTATTATTATTATTATTAATGGGAATACTGCCTTAAATTTTTAGTTGTTTTACTTAAGTACATTGTTCAGAGCAAGGCTTCCCAAACTTGGGTCTCCTGCTGTTTTTGGACTACAATTCCCATCATCCCTGAGCTGCTGGTTCTGCTGGCTAGGGATGATGGGAGTTGTAGTCCAAAAAAAGCTGGAGACCCAAGTTTGGGAAACCCTGGTTTAGAGATACTTATCTAATTACGGGTAGTATAACGTGATATCAGTAGTACTGTAGATAGTTTGTAAAAGTAGGGTGTGAATGTGGAATTCGTATTGCATTTCATACATTGATTCCTTTTGGTTGGGATTTGTAAATGACTTAAGGACTTCTGTTGAAATTAGCTAGTTAAAATAAATAATCAAATGTCAAGGTGTGTGTGTGTGTGTGTGTATCCATCCATCCATCTGTGTATCTGTCTGTCTATAATATTTTGCTTCTTAATTTATTTCTTTTAGGCCCCATCTGCACATTTAAAGCAGTATCATACCGCTTTAAACAGTCATGGCTTCTCCCACAGAATCCTGGGAGTTGTAGTTTGTTAA
Organism: Podarcis tiliguerta; assembly: GCF_965153285.1. Taxonomy (NCBI): domain Eukaryota; kingdom Metazoa; phylum Chordata; class Lepidosauria; order Squamata; family Lacertidae; genus Podarcis; species Podarcis tiliguerta. The sequence goes on along the minus strand of NC_139547.1, from coordinate 38,773,415 downwards.
GGGTGCTGAGCATTGTTCAGAGACCCCTATTCTCCTCACAGAGCTATGGTTCTTAAAGGTAAAGGTACCCCTGCCCGTAGGGGCCAGTCTTGCCAGACTCCAGGGTTGTGCGCTTAGTGTGGTTCTTAGTGTGGTTTAATTGTGCAGTTTAACAGGGAACTCAGGCTGAAACAGGTTTCCCACCACTATTCTCACAGAAGATGCCAGGGACTGATTTTCTGCATGCAAAACATGTAATGACTGATGGGGGCAGCCTCAACATAACATCAGGGCATTTCCCCTATGTGGAACTGGCATTTCCTGGTGCATCAGAAATGTTGTTAGTGGCACTGATCAGAGGATGCCTTTAAGTAGTTTGCTGTTTTGAAACGAGATAGTTTCAAAAATAGGCTCCAGGTGCTGTTCACCAGATTTATGGGTTGCCTTCCAAACCAGCCAAACAATATAGGCACCTGTGTGGTATTTAGGTTTTGTTTATAAGTTAAATTTAAATATAAAGCATGTTTATTCAGATTGTTAATTTACTATAGGAAAAAATGGAAGTGCATCCTGTTTTCTCTGTGTGTACATTTTTTACAGCTTAAAATAAGGCAGCCCTGATGCGAGTTGTGGCAGAAAGCAGATGGCATTACATTCTTTGGGATTAATTTCTGGTCTGATTTGGTATAATTTGGACATGTGCTGGTGGCATAATTATTGTGTGCATGGACATTGTACATTGTGGGACAGAAGGCAGGCAGTCTTACTGTAGCAGCCATTAGAATGTAAGACAACAAAAGTGGGTTCTGTGCTGCCTTTTGGTAGCAAAGGGACTGCAAGGTTGGAAGGATGAACATCCAGCATCATTGGTTCTAAGATCTCTCTGCCATTTCCATGCATGGCTCATAGTGGCCAATGTCACTTAAATACCTATGTGGACTGCCTCTATTAATCTATGCATTTAAATCAGGATCGATGGAATATTCTTACTGTTGATGTCAGCTGGCAAAGGGTGGTTGTTCTCTTTCTGTTATATTTGCAGTTAAAAGCTACATACATACATAAAAATATCTTCCTGTGGCCCTCCACATCATTAAAAACCGGTTGAATATTGATAGAAGACTATACAGTGGTATTGTGGGTTACAGATGCTTCAGGTTACGCGTTTTTGGGTTGCACACCGCACCGAACCTGGAAGTACCAGAACAGGTTACTTCTGGGTTTTGGCGCATGCACAGAAGTGCTAAAATCACACTTTGCACATGCGTGGAAGCGCCGAATCGCGACCTGCACCTGCACCTGCGCAGATGCAGTGCCGCGGGTTGCCTCCTGCAAGGATCACGTTCACAACCCGAGGTTCCACTGTACTGTATACATATATAAAATCCATTAAAACCATATAGTTTACATTAATGAAACACAATGGCACCAGCCTCCTCATTAAAAGTGGTCAGTTTCCAAAAGCCTGCTGGAATCAAAAAGGAGAAAGAGAGGACTATTATTAATGCATATAAAGTATGTACTCTTTTACTCGGTTTTGGCATCTCTGCTTTCCTGCAAGCTTGCAAGGTTCTTTATTGTAGGCAGAAGTCACTGTGCCCTATGATAACCCCAAATTCTCACCTCTGTTTTTCCATACATGAAACAGAATTTTGCTGTAAGCTTGTTGATTCTATTTATTAGCTTACTCAGATCTTTCAAAATAAGGAGATGCAAAATGTGAAATACTTTCAGTTGAGTGCATAGTTGTAAGAACAAAATATGTGCTTACAATATATTTTTTTAAAGTCTTAATTAGCTATTCATTTTCTTTTTTTAAAAAAGAGAGAGAATCTTACAGGTAAAGGAAACTAGCAGGGAGCAAATTAGCAGTCGGAAGTGTGTGAGAGTTTATTGATGGTTGAGGGAAAAATGGATGCCAGCAGGGAATTTTCAGTAATTACAGAGTAAGGAATTTTAACCAGAGTTAGTATAGCTCCTTTGGCTGCTTGTGAGTGATAATTACTACAATAGTAGGAAATCAGGTAAATTAAGTTGCACAACATGTTAGGCAAATTTAGATCTGCCGTTGCTATTTTTTCATTACGTGGGGAATTAAAAATAGGAAGTTAACCTGAACATTTATGATTTACACTTAAAGCCTCAGAAATCCAGACGCGAGGCGTGTATTCTGATTATCATCGTCCTTCCCTGGCAATGTCGCCTGTTCTTGATTTGCTTCATATCTGTGATGTCCCTGTGAGGAGCCTAACCTTTTAAAGACCTTTTACTGTTACTGCAAGGGACACGGGTGGCGCTGTGGGTTAAACCACAGAGCCTAGGACTTGCTGATCAGAAGGTCGGCTGTTCGAATCCTCGTGACAGCTGAGCTCCCATTGCTCGGTCCCTGCTCCTGCCAACTTAGCAGTTCGAAAGCATGTCAAAGTGCCAGTAGATAAATAGGTACCACTCTGGTGGGAAGGTAAACGGTGTTTCCGTGCGCTGCTCTGGTTCGCCAGAAGCGGCTTAGTCATGCTGGCCACATGACCCAGAAGCTGTACGCCGGCTCCCTCGGCCAATAAAGCGAGACGAGCGCCGCAACCCCAGAGTCGGCCACGACTGGACTTAATGGTCAGGGGTCCCTTTACCTTTACCTTTACTGTTACTGCACCTATTGTATTATGTACGTTTTTTCTATGGGTCATGAGCTCATGATCACTAGTATGTTCCTAGTGCTCAGATTAACATAATGCCACTCTTGGTTTTTTTCTCTTCCTATTTTACCTTCTCTTTTATCCGCCCTCCCTCCCATTTTTCCTCAGGATTACATAGATATCTCATAGAATCATAGAGTTGGAAGGGGTCCTGAGGATCATCTAGTCCAACCCCCTGCAATGCAGGAACATGCAGCTTTCCTTTACGGGGACTGAACCTGCAACTTTGGCGTTATCAGCAGCACACTCTAACCAACAGGTCTATGTGGATTACATGTTCAGATAAAATAGCCAGCCAGTCAGCGTTCCTCAAAGCACAAAGGCAATCATGTTTCTTCCCAGGATCATACACAGTCCCTCAAAAAGCCAAAATCGTGTACAGTCAAAACACATTAGGTTCAGTGGTGGGTGGGATCGCCAAAGTCTTATTTCAGTGGTGGGTGGGATTGCCCGCCCCCTTTCTACTCCTTTAAACACACACACACATTGCCAACAGCATAAAGCTGAATGCACACAAGTTAAATGCCCGTAACCTGTGTCATTAAATGGTGCCAAAAGATTTTCAATGTTGCATATTAATTTGTTGTGAGCTGCCCTGGGACCTTAACAGTGAAGGCCAGTCAATAAATCAAAATAATAATGATCATAACAATGTACCAGAGGACAGGTCCTTGCCCTAGGCAACTTATAACCTAGAATTCACCGCAGGGGACAGCCAATGAAATGGGAGGGTATATGGAAAGAATTCCATTTTCAGTTCTGTTACACATACAGTGGTACCTCGGGTTAAGAACTTAATTCGGTCTGGAGGTCCATTCTTAACCTGAAACTGTTCTTAACCTGAGGTACCACTTCAGCTAATGGGGCCTCCCGCTGCTGCCGTGCGATTTCTGAAGCAAAGTTCTTAACCCAAAGTACTATTTCTGGGTTAGCGGAGTCTGTAACCTGAAGCGTCTAACCTGAAGCGCCTGTAACCCGAGGTACCACTGTACTTTGACTTAGTGAGGCAGAAGTGAGGAGCCTGTGGGGTTGGGGGTTCCCTGTCCCTGCAGTAGGGTATGGAGTCTTTTTGGAGGGGAGGTTGTGCCTAAGGGAGCCGTGGGAAAGGTGGTTTTTGAGGAGTGTTTTGAAGTGTGGGTGATGCCTGGGGAAAGACTCCAAAGCCAGAAGAAAGGTGGAGGAGGTCTTTCCAAGGCTTGGGTTGATTTTCTTGATTATGATTTATATGCGGCCATCTGTCCTGGCAGCTCAGCAGCAAGCAGGAAAAGGTTGGCAGAGGACATTCTGCTCTGGCAAAGCTGGGAGCTCATGGGATCGCAGACAACGCCTTATGGGAGGCTGGATTCCTGCAGTACGAATCTAGCAGCTGTGCTGCTTCCAGGTATAGCAGGCTAGTTCAGGACCTGGGACAGCTCTCTGTGCAGTCACCCAGAAGCAATGGTGGTTGTTTTCACAGTGGCCCTATGGAGTGCCCAAGCCTTGCTCCTTAGATGCAAATTTAAGCAAGAATTTGAAGGGCCAGTGCCCAAACGTAAGCCCTGGTGATGCAGTGTTGCAAAGTAGCCTCAAGTGGCATCTCCTCTGACTTCTCTGCTGGGAACTTCCAGGGGGCTGGATGGGTACAGGGGCTTTCAGGCAATGGGATGGGTGAGTTGTGGGTTCTGGTTCCTCGTTTTAAGGAGTGTGACTCCCCTGGCTTCTGAGGAAGAGGCCAGTGTCAAAGCCTCTTTCATCCAGAGGACTCTTGTTTTTCCAGATCACTTGATATCTATCTATATCTTCTGTGGTCTCCTCGGTTGCATGGCCTTCCTCTGGGCCCTGGCTCTGTCACATGTCCTTGCCCTCCCAGTTCTCTCCTACCTCTCCTCAGCGGCGGCGTGGCAAGGTCAGGGCTCCCCTCTTTTTTCCCTTCCTCTTTCTCTCTCTTCCTTCTTCTCCTCTTCTCCTTCTCCCTGCGTCGGCTCCAGGGTTTTCCTGGCCCTGGAGCGCCACTGGGCAGTCAGCCGGGCACTCTCGCTCCCAGCTCGATTTGAGTTGCAGGGGGAGGGGGGTCAGCAGTTTCCCAAGTTGACGCACTGGGTGTCCTCAGCAGTGGCGGCGGCAGCAGTCTCAGCAGCCCAGAGCCAGCCTGGTAGCGCAGTTGACTCTGGCTGGCGTCAGGAGCTGCTCGCTGCCATGGCACCCGCCATTTTGCCTCGCTGGAAGTCCCCATATGATGTGTCTTGTGCCGTTGAACCAATCACACAACACTCATTCCCTACTCATAAATCTACAACACTGAAAATAGAAATCCGGGGACATTAAATGAAATCCGGGGACCTTCCGGGGACGGATTTTGTCCGGGGATAGATTTGTAAATCCGGGGACTGTCCCTGGGAAACGGGGACATCTGGTAACCATACAGAAGAGGCCTCTTGGTTCTCCCACCACCCTTAGAAGCTCAGGGATGGGGGTGGCGGCCAGGGAGAGCTCATTTTCTGCGGCAGCCCCCAAGTTATGGAGCTCTGTCCCACAGAGGTGCATCTGGAACCTTCATTATACAGTTTTTGACAGATGCTGAAGATGTACATCTTTACCATTTCTTTCCAACAGCCACACTTTTGTTTTATTTATTATGCATTTTGTTTCATAGAATTTATACAATGCTTGATTTTAAAAAAAATGTCAGTGTGGTTTTACAAAAAAGGAATAAAACAATAGAAACAGTTAAAACAACTCTTTAAAACATTCAAATAATTATTGAAACCAGCAATAAGTGAAAAACAGATTCTACATATATGGGTAGGCTTTTCTGAACAAAAATGTTTTTAGCCCCTGCTAAAATGCAGGAATATACAGCTGTCGCATACTGAGATCGAACCTGCAACCTTGGCATTATTAGCACCATTCTGTAACCATATGAGCAATCCATGGACTGGGTCCCGAATGATGATCTCACACATAAACGGATCCCAAGTTGCTTAGGTCATTGTATGCTAATAGTAGTAGATGTGGTCCTTGGTTTGAAAAAGGTTCACTTCCCTGGCTCTGCTAGATCCATGAGGTCAGCAGGTGATTAACATTCATGAGTGTGAAGTCACATGAAATCAGATCTGTGCCTTTTCCCCCCATCACTGTTGCATTATTCAACTTTATGTAGAGAAATTGCCGCAGAAACAAAGTTTATTAAAGAAATAATCATCCTGAGTAATTTGACAAGCTAATTGGTTGCATCACAAGAACAGTTGGCTTTCATGGCTATCAGCTGTAAAGCCAAGTGGTTTCTGTCTGAATATTACGCTAATAGGCTGGCGTTTCTCTTCTGAGTGTAATAGAAAATATGTCAGATTACTGAGGGCTCCTGCTGAGCACCCGGCTCACATTAATATTAATAAAGTTTTGAGATTGTTTGATCAAAATGTGTGATTTTAATAGAATGATCAGATTTCCTTCAGAGCTGTAGTTTCTTGAAACAGCTATGGGGATTTAGGTTCTGCTTTGATTGGAAATCATTTATGTCTCCCACCTCTGCATAAGAAAAGTTCTCTTCTCCCCCTCTTCACATCTGATTGCTTTATCTTAGAAACTGGATCATGCTGGATATTGCAGCATGCTGCAGTGGAGATTCCAAAAATGCTACTAGGACCAGTAGATTTTTATTTAGACGAAAACAATCACATTGAAAAGAAAGAGAATTGCTGACTCAATAGAAACGAGTGATTCAAATGTGCCAAGCTTGCTCTGTCCTGAAGCCTTGTGGTCCCTTTCGACGAGACCTGCTTCAACAGAGATAAATAGGGGTTTCCAAAAGCTGCGAAAAGCTACAGTAACATTCCACATGTTTTGACAGAGACTGTCAACTGAAATAGCACAGTTAGTGACAGAGCAATGACAGGGAAGACATGCTCAGAATAACAGCAGACCCCATAGCAGCCGTCCCCCCCCCCCCCGCAACTTGCTGGCTTCCAGATGCCTCAGCTTACAAACCTCATGACCATTGGCCACGTTGGCTGGCACTGGTAGTGGTTGTCACCCAATAGCAAAAAATAGCAAAAAAGGTAAAGGACCACTGGATGGTTAAGTCCAGTCAAAGGTGACTAGGGGGTTGCGGCAGTCATCTTGCTTTCAGGCCGAGGGAGCCGGCATTTGTCCACAGACAGCTCTCCGGGTCATGTGGCCAGCATGACTAAACTGCTTCTGGTGCAATGGAACTCCGTGACAGAAGCCAGAGCGCATGGAAATGCCGTTTACCTTCCTGCCGCAGCGTGATTTGTCTGTTGCATTGGCGTGCTTTCGAACTGCTAGGTTGGCAGGAGCTGGGACAGAGCTACGGGAGCTCACTCCATCGCGGGGATTCGAACCACCAACCTTCCGATCGGCAAGCCCAAGAGGATCAGTGGTTTAGACTACAGCACCACCGACGTCCCCCGCCCAATAGCATCTCCAGAGCATCAGGTTGGGGAAAGATGATAGAGGAGAATAAGGCATTGTGAGCTGAACGTATGGCTGGTCAAGTCAGAACTTTGCTCTGTCCAGCTCAATAATGTCAACCTGATTGGCAGCAGCTCTCCAAGGTCCATCATAAGAGGTCTTCCCCTCTGTGGCTTCCTACCTGGAAGTGCCAGAAATTGAACTGAGGATCTTTTGCATGCAAACATGTTGTCTGCCACCAAGCAAGCACCTTTAACTATAGCTTGATCCTGTGCATCACTTTGCTATGAGAAAGATCTTCTCCAGTTTCACTGTAGCTTTTGCTCCAACCTGTGAGCCCTTAGGGCAGGAGTGGGGAACCTTTGGTCCTCCAGGTATTGCTAGACTGCAGCTCCCATCATTCCTGTCCATTGGCCGTGCTTGTTGGGGCTGATGGGAGTTGTAGTTTAGCAACATCTGAAGGGCCACAGGTTCCCCACAGCTTTCTCTAGGGAGATGGTGGTGCTACGAAGACAAGATATCACCGCTGCTTGTTATTATGGTTTGTTTATTACAATTTATGTTCCTTCCTCCAACAAGCTCGGGCTGTGTATATGGTCCTTCCTTTTTACTCTTGTCCACACTGTGAAATAAGTTATGCTGAAAGCGGGAGAGAGTGCACATTTGTCTCAGAGTTTTGTGTTCTCTTGTTTTTAAAGAAATTTCATGTGAGCCCTAGTTTAGACATTTTTAGAGCGCTGACGAAATCTGGTGAAAGAGAGCAGAGATCAGTCCGTGAGATTCTTGTGGCATCCCTGATTATAGTGCTGGTTCAGAGGTTTTCTTCAGTTGACAGGTGTTTTATCTTTCAAGCAGGGGTTTTCAAAATCTTGCCTGAAGCACAAGTACCGTATTTTTTGCCCTATAGGACGCACTGTCCCATAAGGCGCACCTAATTTTTTTGGAGGGAAATAAAGGGAAAAGAGCTTCCCCCGACCCCAGCCCCTAGAATAGGCAACTCTCCGCAAGCCATGGGAGCCCAGCGCAGGGCTCCTGCGCCTTGCCGAGAGCTGCGCGAAGTCTGGGCGCCCTGAGCTCAGCGCGCCCAGCCTTCGGCATGCAGGCAACTCTCCGCAAGCCGCAGGAGCCCTGCGCTGCGGAGAGTTGCCTATTCTGGGGGCTGGGGTCGGGGGAAGCTCGGGCTTCCCCTTCCCCAGATTCCCCCCCGTGCCTGGGGGGGAAATAATTTCCCCCCCTTTATTTCCCCCCCAAAAAACTAGGTGCGCCTTATGGGACAGTGAAAGCCTGCATTCGCCCCATAGGATGCACACACATTTCCCCTTCATTTTTGGAGGGGAAAAAGTACGTCCTATGGGGCGAAAAATACGGTAATCAGCTGCTACGGTACAGTAGCAATATAGTGACATGTGGCTATGACGGGACAAGAAATGCCTGGCCCTCCAGATGTTACTGGGCGACAACTCCAGTGGTCAGGAATGATGGGATTGTAGTCCCACCAATATCTGGAGGACCAGGCTCCCCACAGGATAAACCAGGGTCAGAATGAATGGTTGCTAGCCACAATGGCTACATTTTTCCTCCACTGTCAGTGCCTCTGAATACTAGTCACTGAGAATTCAAGGTGGGAAGAGTGCTGCTGGGTTCAGACTCTGTTTGTGGGTTTCCTATTCTGTTTGTGGGTTTCCTATATCTGGCCACTGTGAGAACAGGATGCTGGACTAGACAGGGCTTTTTGTCTGATCCAGTAGGCTGTTCTCGTGATCAGAAAGACTCACATGTACCCTAGAGCAAAAACAAATTCCGAGTTTGAAAATGGCCTTCCTTTTCTTTTCAAACGTTCAATCTGCATACAGTACATGAATTTCAGAACTGGGTGTCTGCTTTACACGTCCATGCCTGATTTTGAATTCTGAGGAAAGATTGGCATTCCTTATGGTCTAACAGGCACAATCATTTAATGCACCGTTAATAATAATGTTTCTGCATATGGTTTTATATTGATTAAATAATCTTCCTAGCTACTTTCATAGGTTCAGGGTAGAACCATCATCCTGGGACTGTTATTCAGGCGGCAACTCGGGTGTGAATACATAATGCTCTAATTGTTAGCGTGGAATAAGTACACGCTCGATCTTATCTGAACAAGCTAGCACGGAGTAATTAACTAGGTTATCTTTAATTAAATCCAATGAGGCTGTGAAGTTACCCCCATAACAGAATTAAGTAGAACAGGAAAGCATAATGCAAATAGAAATGAATAACAATAATAATAAAAGGTTGGTGTCAAGGGAACACTGCAGCCTGGTCTGCATGACATAGAATTGTAGAGTTAGAAGGGACCCAAAGAGGGATCTAGTCCAACCTCATGCAAGGCAGGAATCAACCCAGGAACCCATGATCAACAGCCATCCAACCTCTGTTTTAAACCCCTTCCCCTTTAAGTAGAGTCCACCACTTTCCGAGATGAGTTAATGAGTAAGTTCCAGTGAAGAGCCATTGTAGCATCAATTCCGGGGGTGGAGACCACACGCAGGAATGAACCAAATATAGGAATGCAAGATGCTTTCTTATACTGAGTCAGGCCACTGGCCCGCATTGCCTGCACTGACTGACAGCAGCCCTCCAGGGTTTCAAACAGCATCCTCTCGGATATCTATCTGGAAATGCTGGGAATTGAACCTGGGACCTTCAGGATGTGAAGCAGACACTCTGCTCCTGCACTATGCAGGCTGCCAGGCAGGAAGAGCCATAGCTCAGTGATAGAGTGTCTGCCTTGCACACAGGAAATCCTGGGTTCAATCCCTGGCATTTCTGGGTAAGGCTGGGAAAAACTCCTACCTGAAGCCCCGAAGAGTCATCTGCTGGTTGCTGTAGACCAGGGGTCAGCAAAATTTTTCAGCAGGGGGCTGGTCCACTGTCCCTCATACCTTGTGGGGGGCCAGATTACAGTGGTACCTCAGGTTACATATGCTTCAGGTTACAGATGCTTCAGGCTACAGACTCCGCTAACCCAGAAATAGTACCTCAGACCAAATTAAGTTCTTAACCCGAGGTACCACTGCATATTTTTTGGGGGGAAATGAATGAATTCCTATGCCCCACAAATAACCCAGAGATGCATTTTAAATAAAAGCACACATTCTACTCATGTAAAAACACGCTGATTCCTGGACCATCCCCAGACCGGATTTAGAAGGCGATTGGGCCAGATCCGGCCCCCGGGCCTTAGTTTGCCAACCCATGGTGTAGATAGTACATTGCTACCTTGGGTTACATACGCTTCAGGTTACATATGCTTCAGGTTACAGACTCTGCTAACCCAGAAATAGTACCTCGGGTTAAGTACTTTGCTTCAGGATGAGAACAGAAATCGTTCTCCGGCGGCGCGTTGGCAGCGGGAGGCCCCATTAGCTAAAGTGGTGCTTCAGGTTAAGAACAGTTTCAGGTTAAGAACGGACATCCGGAACGAATTAAGTATGTAACCAGAGGTACCACTGTACTGAGCTGGATGGACGCAGTAGTCTGAATTGATATAAGGCAGTTTCTACATTCTTCTGCACTTTGCGGCTAGCGAGGAAAGAGCTCTGCCAGAAGCCCTGGTTTGGATGGTATGCAATATTGGCTCATCTTTGTGCAGTAGCAAAAAAAGGAAATGGGAGGGCTGTGAGCTCCTCTCCAGCAAACCTGCACATTCTCACTCAGGCATAGTACGGCTTATCGCGTTATATGGGAGCCTGGCCACTGTGTGCAGAATGTACTTACTTGGTATCCCACAGTATATTTGCTGCCCACTAACGTCGTTTCTTTTGTTGACAATATAAAAACGAAGTGGCTTTCAAAAATAAATAAATGGTATTGCTTGTTTTCCAGGTGGCCGAGATGCACGGGGAACTGATAGAATTCAACGAGAGGCTGCACCGTGCTTTGATGGCTAAAGAAGCTCTTGTGACTCAGATGAGACAGGAACTCATTGATTTGAGAGGACCGGTAGGTTTTTGAAAATAGTATAATACCCATAGTCATCTTGATCTGTTTATCCAGACTGGAGTCCTAGAAAGGGCCTCTGAAGCTGAACACTGGAAGGTTCAGGATAGATGAAAGAATGTACTGCTATACTGTTCAACTCACTCCTGCAGGATGCAGTGGTGGCCACGAATTTGGGTGGTTTTAAAAAAAAGGCTTAAGACAAATTCCTGGAGGTTGAAGCTGTTAATGGCTGCTATCCATCCCAGCTGTGTTCTTGCTTCCAGCATATCTCTGAATACCAGTTGCTGGGAATTGCATATGGAGAGGGTGCTGTTGTGCTCAGGTCCTGCTTCCACTGTGAAAAGAGGATGATGGAGTAGATGGGCCTTTGGATATTTTCCTTAGAGATTCGTAAACAGAGGTTGGAAGGACGCACGTACCTACGGGACCGCCCCTCCTGGTTTGCCCCGCGGAGGACCTTAAGCTCCACAAATGGAGGTCCTAAGTCGCAAGGTGGTTAGATTGGTCTCAACTAGGGCCAGGGCCTTTTCAGTACTGGCCCCGACTTGGTGGAACGCTCTGTCACAAGAGACTAGGGCCCTGCGGGACTTGACATCTTTCCGCAGGGCCTACAAGACAGAGCTGTTCCGCCTGGCATTTGGTTTGGACTCAGTCTGACCCTTATGTTTCCCTCCCCTTATGGTTTTGAACTATGGGCTACTATTAAAATGAGGCTGGATTTTAAATTGTATTTTAACCCGTATTTTAATTTTTCTTTTTCTTTTCCCCCTCTCCTATTACGTTTTTATTGTGATTTTATTTTTTTATTTTTTTTATAATATTTTATTAAAAATTTCCACATAAGAAAAAAGAAAAATACAAAAACAATAAAGAAAAAACAATTAAAAACAATTCAATTTTCATGATATATCTTGCCTTTGCTTGCTTCACAGACCTCCCCACACCTCCCCTCTTTGTATTCCAGTTCAGTTATTTATTCAGCAAATCCTTTCCCACTGCCTTATCCTTATGCGAGTCTTAATATGTTATGCCTTTAGCTTTTCGTCTATTAACATTCCATTTCTCCCTATTCCTTCATACCGTTGTTACTAAAAACCCCTTAACCTCAATCCAGCATCATTCTAACATTCATTAATTTTACAATATTTCTGTAAATAGTCTTTAAACTTCTTCCTTTTATTGTGATTTTACAGGTGTTAGCCACCCTGAGCCCGGCTCTGGCCGGGGAGAGCGGGGTATAAATAAAAAATTCTTATTCTTATTCTTATTTATTATCTGTCAGGGATTGTTTAGCTGTATTTCCTGCATTGCAGGGGTTTTGACTAGATGACTCTTGGGTGTCCCTTCCAGCTTCACAGTTCTATAAAAATATTTATAAATGCGCAGATGCTCAAATGTGAGACTTTTATTTATATATATAAAAGTCATTTCTTTGAACATTTGGCTTTATTTATCCAAGTAGAGGATAAGACATTTTGAAAGAGGTTAAAGATAAAGTAATCTGTGTCTAACAGATAATGTTGCATAAGCAGCTGTTAAAACAAGCGTTTGCTACCAGTTCCCAAATTTCTCAGCAAGGGCAGGAAAGGGGGAGGTGGAAAAATTAAAATAGCAGTGAGACACGTGGGTGTGGGAGGCTTTGATAACCACAGACAGCTTACTCTTTCTAGGAATTTTTTCTATCTTCTCACTGGAGAACACAAATATATTTCGCTGGTGTTAATCTGGCGAGTGTGGCAGCAAAATCTATTGAGCTGCCAGTTTTATTTACATCCGTATGAATGCAAATGCCCTGTACGCAAAGGAGACTGGGCAGCTGTGCTCATTTTTCTACAGTGACTAATCTACAACACATCCGCGGTGATTAAAGTTCACAAAATTAGATGCCAAAATTCAGTCCATCCTACTTTGGCTAACACAAAACCTGCGATGGTCTGATCTGGTTTTGAGAAAAGGAAGAATATCAAAACTTGAATGGCCCAAGGCAAGCAAGAAATTGAAAACTGCCACAGGCAACTAATACTGTTGCTTTAAAAAGCAAAGGTAATCAGGTTGGTCCATAAGGGGTAGCGGGGCAGCCCTTCAAAATCCATAGCTGGGCAATAATTTTATTGGAAACAACCAGCATATCATAGGATATTGGCAATCTTCCTTGTTCTCCAGAACTCTTCATCAGGCACAACTTGGTAACTGTAGGACCAGGTCTTCAGCCTCTGCTCCAATACAGAGATTGTAGACATAACAAATCTTTGGTTGTTGTTGTTTAGTTGTGTCCGACTCTTTGTGACCCCATGGACCAGAGCACGCCAGGCACTCCTGTCTTCCACTGTCTCCCGTAGTTTGTTCAAACTTCTAGAACACTGTCCAACCATCTCGTCCTCTGCCGTCCCCTTCTCCTTGTGCCCTCAATTTTTCCCAACATCGGGGTCTTTTCCAGGGAGTCTTCTCTTCTCAGGAGGTGGCCAAAGTATTGGAGCCTCAGCTTCAGGATCTATCCTTCCAGTGAGCACTCAGGGCTGATTTCCTTCAGAATGGATAGGTTTGATCTTCTTGCAGTCTTTGCTTTGCTTTGCTTTGATCAAGAGTCTCCTCCAGCGCCCTAATTCAAAAGCATCAATTCTTTGGTGATCAGCCTTCTTTATGGCCCAGCTCTCACCTCCATACATCACTACTGGGAAAACCATAGCTTTAACTACACAGACTCTCTGGTAGGTGCTGCAGTTGTGAAGTTTGCTCATGCAAGATGTAGTGATGGCCACCAACCTGGGTGGTTTTAGAAAAGTATTGGGCAAATCTATGGCGGATTTAGGCTATCAGTGGCTATTTTCCACTGCCATTGTTAGAGGCTGGGGATTTTAAGGATTGAGAAGGCTACAGAGCTCAGGTCCTGCTTGCTGGCTTCCCATAGGCATCTGTTTGGCCATTGTGAGAACAGGATGCTGGAATAGACGGGGAGTTGCCCTTACCCAGCAAGGCTCTTTTGGGAGTCTAAGGCCACACACCTATCTGAAGAAGTGTGCATGCACCCGAAAGCTTATACAGTGGTACCTCAGGTTACATATGCTTCAGGTTACATACGCTTCAGGTTACAGACTCTGCTGACCCAGAAATAGTACCTCGGGTTAAGAACTTTGCTTCAGGATGAGAACAGAAATTGTGCTCTGGCGGCGCAGCAGCAGCAGGAGACCCCATTAGCTAAAGTGGTACCTCAGGTTAAGAACAGTTTCAGGTTAAGTACGGACCTCTGGAACAAATTAAGTACTTAACCCGAGGTACCACTGTAACTAGAAAATGGGTAGGCAAACTAAGGCCCGGGGTCTGGATCTGGCCCAATCGCCTTCTAAATCTGGCCCGCAGACGTTCTGGGAATCTGTGTGTTTTTACATGAGTAGAATGTGTCCTTTTATTTAAAATGCATCTCTGGGCTATTTGTGGGGCATACGAATTCGTTCATTTCCCCTCAAAAAATATATTCCGGCCCCCCACAAAGTCTGAGGGACAGTGGACCGGCCCCCTGCTGAAAAAGTTTAAGGACCTCTGACCTAGAATAAACTTAGTTGGTCTCTAAGGTGCTACTGGACTATTTTTTATTTCGGCCACACACCTAGGTTTCCAAAATGAAGAAGCAACAGTTGCTAGACTGGAGAATGGTGTCACCTGGGGAGAGGAGGATATGGTTTGAGGAAAGTGGCAAGGGTCCAGCAGATTCATGGGGTTTCATAAACAGTGTGAGAAATGCAAGCACTCCTACAGAATGGAACAGCAGGATAAAGAGGGTCTTAGGAAAGCCACCTGTAAAAATAGGTAACTTTGGCCATGCCAGAGCTTAACTTTGAAACGTATTCTTTATTCATTCATTAATTTTGTGGAAAATGCATTTTTAAAGAAATGGGTCCCCCACTGGCATAGAAAAATATAGTAGTGGTAAATTTTCCATTGCAGTAAACGCTCAGCACCATACAGATGCTGTCTTCCTTCCTTCATCTTCATTGCCATCATCTGTGTTAAGAACTGGGACATTTCTGCCTGATTTCTTGATGTGGTTGCAAACTGATCTCCCACCATTTGGTAGGTTTGTAAATTTAGTCAGAATGTCTTCAAGAGGAGAACTAGTGGGGGCGTGGGGGTGGATATCATTATAAATAAGATTATGATGGATGACAAGGAGACGGTGTCCTTTGCAACAGACTCCTGTCCTTTTGAAGCCATATAAAATAATTAGGTGGCAGAATTCTTTATTATGTGCTTCACAAATACATTGGCATGGACTAGAGTTTAATTGCAGTGCTGCTAACTATAAATTTTGGAACGAAAGCTTAAGGGCAAGTTAAACTTAATGGTACATCCCATGGTGGATTTTGTAAGCAGAATAGCTCTGTTTAATTTCATCGTAGTCGTAGCTGAACATTGGGCATCAAATTTGCTTACTGAGTGTACTTTGACCCTCAGCCTTGCTTGTGAAATATCATTTCTTGACTGTCAGTAAGTAGGGAAACCTAGACTGCAGGTAAAACAAACAAATTGTGCGATCAGTAGAAATTCGGCAAATGTGGTCCGTGTGCTATGCAGGTTGCTTAGCTACTGCTCACAAAATGTCATCCTTTCTAACAGTGTTAGAAATAATATAATCATTAATAAATGCAAGGTATGAGAAAAAACATTGTAGAGATTATTATGTTATTACTATTAAATGTGCAACTATATTATTATTATTATTAATAATAATAATAATAATAATAATAATAATAATAATATTAGCTACCTTTCAGGATACAAATCCTTCTAAAGTGGCATATAAGTAAAATCAAAATGCACGAATAAACATGATCTACATATAAGTAGCCACCAGGATCCTTCCTACTGGGGAGCTGGTGGTAGATGGCATGTTGCGAGTGGCAGGGAAATAGGGGGCAAGTGGCTGGAGTAGGAAGAGGGATTTTGAGTCTGTGTTCCTTTGCTTTCTGTTCTCTCTGCTTAGTGTGGTCATTATATAAAGGTAAAGGTAAAGGTAAAGGTACCCCTGACCATTAGGTCCAGTCGTGACCAACTCTGGGGTTGTGGTGCTCATCTCGCTTTATTGGCCGAGGGAGCCGGCGTACAGCTTCCGGGTCATGTGGCCAGCATGACTGAGCCACTTCTGGCGAACCAGAGCAGCGCATGGAAACGCCGTTTACCTTCCCGCCGGAGCGGTACCTATTTATCTACTTCCACTTTGACGTGCTTTCAAACTGCTAGGTTGGCAGGAGCTGGGACCGAGCAATGGGAGCTCAGCTGTCGCGGCGATTCGAACAGCTGACCTTCTGATCGGCAAGTCTTAGGCTCTGTGGTTTAACCCACAGCGCCACCCACGTCCCTGGTCATTATCTAAACCGGGTTTAACCCCCCCCCTTTTGGGGGCTGTGGGCATGTTTTGATTTTTGAGCAAGTGTCATGGATACCGTCTTCTCTGGTCACTTCTCTGCCGTTCCCCTAAATTACCCCCCCCAAAAAAAAGCCAGAAGAAGAGAGTATTTGTGTGTGCATAAACAGGTACAGGGACGCGGGTGGCGCTGTGGGTAAAACCTCAGCACCTAGGACTTGCCGATCGCATGGTCAACGGTTCGAATCCCTGCGGCGGGGTGCGTTCCCGTCGTTCGGTCCCAGCGCCTGCCAACCTAGCAGTTCGAAAGCACCTCTGGGTGCAAGTAGATAAATAGGGACCGCTTACCAGCGGGAAGGTAAACGGCGTTCCGTGTGCTGCGCTGGCTCTCCAGATGCAGCTTGTCACGCTGGCCACGTGACCCGGAAGTGTCTCCGGACAGCGCTGGCTCCTGGCCTATAGAGTGGGATGAGCTCACAACCCTAGAGTCTGGCAAGACTGGCCTGTACGGGCAGGGGTACCTTTACCTTTAGCTTTTAAACACGTACAGGTTTCACCTGCATCCAGTGGAATTAATCCGAGCTTTGAAGAGACCATAGATATGAAAGAGGAAGCGTGAAAGAGCGTTGCACTTCCAATTTCCTCCTTCAGTTCTTTGCCCTTTTCAAGGGAGGGCCAAGGGTTCCCCATACCTGGGACACAAGGACCTGTCTCAGGACCAAGCTAGATGATACATTAGTATATTTCTGTGCCATTTAATGCAAGCCATTTTGTTTCACATAAATTGCCAGCGGGAGCACTCTGACCCAGCATGGGCCCCCCTACTATTGGGTGGGGGCGAGGGGGGCTGTAATCCTTTGTCTCCCACAGTGGTCCCAATTGGGAACTTATCACCGACATTTGCAATTTTGCTTGGGGGGGGGAAGACCCCCTGTTAAGCAAATGAGAATTTCCCTCCAACGCAAACAGCGTATATAATACACGGATCCATTTAGGCCAGTACTGTCTACTTCAGTGATGGCCAAACTTGGCCCTCCAGCTGGTTTGGGACTACAATTCCCATCATCCCTGACCACTGGTCCTGTTAGCTAAGGATGATGGGCGTTGTAGTCCCAAAACAGCTGGAGGGCCAAGTTTGGCCATCACTGGTCTACTTTGACTGCTGGTTGTTCTTGAGGGTCTTGGTCTGACTCTGCGGCTTCATTCTATATGTGTAGTTGCCAGATAAGTCTTACCTGTTTGTGCACTTAAAGCATGTACTCTGATGCTCTCCATTTCCCCCCCCCCCGCTCCCCCATTGCCTAATGTCTTTAAAGCATCAGATGATAAATGCCAAAAGTCTCCAGCTGAAATAATGTTGTTTAATCACTTCATTCCTCCTAGTCATCGAAGTACCCTTAGCTTCAAATGCATTTTTAAAGATGTCCAGCTTTGGAGAAATGTGGAATAATAAGCACTCTCCATCAATACAACATGTTTAAGCTATTCATAGCTGAAGGGAAGGGAATGTAAAGTGTAAGATTCCCTCTGTCCCTTTATATT
Source organism: Podarcis tiliguerta (assembly GCF_965153285.1). Classification (NCBI taxonomy): domain Eukaryota; kingdom Metazoa; phylum Chordata; class Lepidosauria; order Squamata; family Lacertidae; genus Podarcis; species Podarcis tiliguerta. The sequence continues at coordinate 38,755,445 of NC_139547.1, read as the reverse complement.
CATCATGGAGTGAAGCAGCTAGATATTAAAAAATCTGGTTCAGTTTCCAGGTTGTGCTAGAGCTGTAAATATAGAAAAGCAGTAATATAAATGAAAAGTACTAGGAGCACTCTTTTATGAAAGAGAGGGGGGGCACAGCAGTTTTGCTACCTATCTATTGTGGTTTTGCCTCCTCTTAGCATATTTGGGTTCACTTTTTCTACCCAGACTTTCTTTTTGAAAGACCAACTCTAAACTAAATGCCCGCGTTTAATACTGCCTCCGAATTCCTAGGCCATAATGATGTGAAGTGTTTGCGAGTTATTCTGCGTCACCTGGTGCAAAATGAGGGGAATATATATCGAAATGTGTATGCAAGATGTATTTCTGTTGTGAGTAGCCTGCTACTTAATTGCTGCTGATTAATCACCCTTCAAGAAAATGGAGTATAATTTGCTGCAAAGAGGTATTTAAGAGATTACTGCGCAACAGTTGCAGGGAAACTTTTGGACCATTCAAAACTAGTGCTAAGGTTAAAGACACATACGGATCCTTCCCTTTCCTAGGTAGAGAACGGAGCTTGTTCTTCCTCCCAGTGACCCTCACTCCCTTTTCTTTCAACTTTTTTCTTCTTCTGCTCCTCCACTTTCTGTGTTGTTTATTAAAATTATTCTGTCCCCTGCTGGGCCACAGTAGTGTTGGAAGACATGCATCGATGGCAGAGAGGTACAGTGGTTAGAATTTCAGAACTAGGACTTGGGAGACCATGGTTCAAATTCCCACTCAGCCACGATTCTGACTGACCCGAGTGACAGTTAAAACTTTTTAAGAATTGTCACTGTTAAAAGCATTCTGAAAGCAGTTACATTTAAAAGCTTTCTCTCACCAACATTGTCAGAAACAGTGTCTTTCAGCGATCAAGTGCCTAGCTAATGTTTTCAATTTCCACTTGGAAGTCAATACAGTGGTACCTCGGTTTAAGAACAGTCCTGTTTATGAACTATTCGGTTTACGAACTCTGCAAAACCAGAAGTAGTGTTCCGGTTTGCGAACCTTACCTTGGTCTACAAACGGAAACTGAACAGTGGAAGGGCACCGGCAGTGGGAGGCCTCATTAGGGAAAGCGCGCCTCGTTTTAAGAACGGATCCGGTTTAAGAACGGACTTCAGGAATGGATTAAGTTCGTAAACAGAGGTACCCTCGCCATGGTGGGCATCTTACATATGGGGAACTGCCACTGAGAAGCTTCTATCATGATGGGTCAGTAGCATCCTAGCTGCTCCCAGAGGTGGCATCACCAATTGAGGCTTCACCTGCCAGTTGTAGGGACTGAGAGGGTTAATACTGGAGGTTTCCTCTTTTAAAAGCTGCATAATAACATTTGTATCATCTTCCAAGAAAACAGGGTAGCTTTGGCAATGGAGTGGCTAAGTGGGAGAGAGGTGATGTCCCCAGTTTGTGTGGGGCCTTAGAGAGGCATGAACAGTCTATATGGCTTTAGGTAAGCTGCCATCCATCAGCCCCAGGGCTCCTTCCCAACCAGTCTGCATTAGGAAGTTAATGACTTGCCTTTGTTTGTAAGTATTCATAGGGCAAGTTTTCCCAAACTTGGGTCTCCAGCTGTTGTTGGACTAGAACTCCCATCACCCCTAGCTAGCAGGACCAGTGGTCAGGGATGATGGGAACTGTAGTCCAAAAACAGCTGGAGACCCAAGTTTGAGAAAGCCTTCTTAGGGTATGTTCTCTGAATACTGTTCAACATGCTATATGAATGCTGGTTTATGATAATAAATAATTGGTAAAATATTCTGAACAATACCTTTATAATCTCATAGCAAATGGGTGTTGATCAGTAGATTGTTGTTCAGCGCTGTTCACCTGCATCACTGCAGTTTTCCAAGGCAGAAATTTTGTTCATGGTGATTTTTGGCCCCTTTCCACGGTTGCCGCACAACACAGAGGAAAATATGTACATCTAAAATCACATTACATTAGCATAATGACTTAGGCTTCCTCCAGAACTCTTGCAAATGACTTCCTCATTGAAGTCAGGAAAGGTGCATTGAAAGTGAGTCTGTATGCGCGGTGAAGATCTTACCGTGAGTTATTTCTCCCTGTTGTTCCTTTGTGATTGCTGCTACTTACGAATGTACCCCTGCGGGTCTGAAATTGAGGTACAATAATGGGAATCGGGACGTTAGTTTTCAATGGATGACTTTAATGTCCAATTGCATTTGCAGCAGATGTGCTAGGGGTCTCGGTTGACGATGATGATCCCATCTGGTGTTTCTGCCACCAAGCCCACACTGAATTAATCAGCAAACAGTATATTACCATGCAGCCTTAATATTAGACCCGTTCTTCCTGAAGAAGCTCCACCACACACACACCCCTGATGTAGGTTCAGTCACATCTGATACTGCCTGGTAGCACACTTTCTGGATGGGTTGGTGGTGCTGTTTTTCATGCACTTGCCGCAGGACATCAGTGGCAGAAATCCCAGAGAGCTGGGGATAGGTTTTTAAAATCATGCCCACCACCCCATTTTAAGGTCAGCTGCAGTGATCATTCAGTTTGCAACTTAAGGGTTAATGTTAAAGCCAACCAGCCAAGAGAGATATGGGTGGAGGTGTTGCTTAGTACCGTATTTTTCGCTCTATAGGACACACCAGACCACAAGACGCACTTAGCTTTTGGAGGAGGAAAACAAGGAAAAAATATTCTTAATCTCAGAAGCCAGAACAGCAAGAGGGATCGCTGCGCAGTGAAAGCAGCAATCCCTCTTGTTGTTCTGGCTTCTGGGATAGCTGCGCAGCCAGCATTCACTCCATAAGACGCACACACATTTCCCCTTACTTTTTAGGAGGGAAAAAGTGAGTCTTATAGAGCAAAAAAAAACGGTAACCGGTCAGATGGGCATGGTGTTCAGTGAGGGAATACTCTACCCTCATTGGCTGTTGAGTTCTGAGGGAGTTTTCTTCTGTATTTAGTTGTATATATCTTCCTGAAACGAACCTAAGAAAGACACAACCCCTCTGTTCCGTGTATGTAATATTTCAGTCTTGGCCACAGTAGCCATCCCCATTACATGTCATCCATGGGGGCTTTGCGGAGGGTCAGATTGGACCACAAAGAAGTGGGGCGGGAATGTTAGACAACTTGCTGTGAAAGATTGTGCTCTTAGAGCTGCATTAGCGCCAATCACAATTATCTAAATGTCTCTTGCAAAGGTTAGATGCTTCATGAATAATTCCTTCAGCTCCCTAACCTGAAACTCCTCTAGGTAAAATAATCAGCAACTTTTGATGGCAGAGATAATGGGGGCATAATTACATCAGAAGGTACTGCATTTTAAAGGACACTGATTTAAAGGTCGCCTGGTGCTAGAGTTACTGATGTCCAAAATGCAGCTGTGTAGTGCTTGCTTTGAAGGTTATTATTGTGTGTGCTAAAAAAAAATCTAGGCACTTTCTTTTTTAAAAAAATAATAATCCGATTCTAAAAATCAGAAGGATAATTAAGCATCAACTCATATGGAATATGGTGCTTATTTCTTAGGTAACTGTGGTTGGAATTTGTCAGAAGAGTTAATTAGACGTGAGAACGTGTCTCCCAAATTGGCATCCCACGAGAGGAATATCTTCCCCCCAGTATGCAAATTTAAATTGTTTTATCAAAACTCAATTTCTTTAATCAGGTAACATCACTAGTGCAAATGTGTTAATTGAGGTTCTTCAGAAAGCTTTCTCCTTGCAGGAAAAGAAAGAAAGAAAGTGAGTTAAAAGGCTACCCAGTCAGGAAGACAGATTGCAGTGAACCCCGTCTAGTGATAAAACAGATGTGAGACCTTTAAGACCATGTGATTTATTAGTTTTATTTTTTTATGTTTGTATCCTCTGGGTGATGTACATGGAGTTCTTCCAGTTTATTTTCACAACAGCCCTGTCCAGTAATAGGTTGGGTAAGAGGTGAGAAACTTTATTTAAGCACCTGTCTTCCATTACTTTATATATATGAAGTTTAAAGTGGTATGAGAATATACACATAACATACAAAATTCCAGAAGTGTTACCCAGACTTCTGTTCTGATAGGGACCACTGGGGTGGAAAGTGACATTCCTCCTATTGCTTTTAGATATTCGTTTTTGGGAATGTCCAGTCCCATATCTCTGCGCTTTGAGTCAACCAGATAGGCAATACCGTTGCTTAAACACAATTTAATCCCCTCTTCTTTCAACTGCAGGTTCCCGGAGATCTGAGCCAAACATCTGAGGACCAGAGCTTGTCCGATTTTGAAATGTAAGTTGGTAGAAGGTTTGAGACTTGATCTGACCTCTTTGCAGTGGCTCCGAGGGACGAAATAATGAATCAAATTCTTATACGTGAGGATATCCACAGCCTGCAGTATAACTAATGCACAGTTTATTTGCAATATTATCCCATGTATCCCTTTTGAGGGGGCAGGTTGGCAAATAATATAACCACCCACTAGGCCCTAAAGGTAAAGGGTAAAGGGACCCCTGACCATTAGGTCCAGTCGTGGCCGACTCTGGGGTTGCGGCGCTCATCTCGCTTTACTGGCCGAGGGAGCCGGCGTACAGCTTCTGGGTCATGTGGCCAGCATGACTAAGCCACTTCTGGCAAACCAGAGCAGCGCATGGAAATGCCGTTTACCTTCCCGCTGGAAATACCTTACCTATTTATCTACTTGCACTTTGTGCTTTCGAACTGCTAGGTTGGCAGGAGCAGGGACCGAGCAACGGGAGCTCACCCGTTGCAGGGATTTGAACCGCCAACCTTCTGATTGGCAAGTCCTAGGCTCTGTGGTTTAACCCACATAACCACCCATTAGGTCCTGCTTACAGCTTATTATAGGTGTGGGGAACCTCTGGCCTTCTGGACATTTCTAGACTACAACTCCCATCATCTCTGTCGGTCATACTGGCTGGAACTAATGGGTGTTTGAGTCCCAACAGCACCTGGAGAACCACAGGCTCCCCTCTTCTGGTTTACTACATTGTGCCTTGTTTCAGAATTGCACATACAGAGAGCTTTGTGGCTCTTTTTCCATAGATCTAATCGAGCTCTTATAAATGTCTGGATCCCCTCGGTCTTTCTGCGTGGGAAAGCAGCCAACGCGTTTCATGTCTACCAGGTGAGTTTCATGACTTTTAAGGGATCTCTCTCTTTTTTTAGGGTGGTGGTGGTGGATTCCATTGAACTCTTCCAAATATTTTACTAAAGTGTCTTCAATCATTCACAGGCCTGGTAATTGCTGAAATGTCTCAGCTTTGATTTATGTTGATATGGTTCTTTGGTTATGTAGAGTGCAGTTGTATGCCAGTATGTAAGAAAGTTGTGATGCTTTAATGTCATTAATAAGTGTGTTACATTTGGAACAGCAAAATTTCTTGCTTGGGGTGGAGTTCTAAATGCATGCGAAGATTAATTAAAGTGTGACGGATTGCAACAGAGATCCTGGCTTTCTTCTCATGCTCTGATTTGATGTTTTAAATATTCTGCTTCATAATAATTTCTTAGGTCCTATTAATGTGTAAGATTTGTTTCTTTGATGTGTAGCTAACAGCAAGTGACTATAGTACAATGGACATTTATCTAATGCCATTGATAAAGGTACCGTTACCAATGAATATACTTGGGAGTACATTTCTGCTTCTTAACTTTCTGCTTGTTCTGCCTCTTCTTAAGCTATTTCCTCTTCTCCTTTGATGTTGCAGCACAAATGGGCAACCCTGAGATCTAGACAGCTAAGGGAGATTGTGGAATTTGAAGGGGGAGTAGAATTCAGAAGTTCCACAAGTAACTTTTGCAAAATTAAACTGCTACGCATTTAAGCCAAAAGCCATGAGCTTTCTAGTAAAGCTTTGATTGTTTGTATATAAATAGATTCCAATTCTGAGCTTATACACCACAGGTTGGTTAGTAGGAAAATTGTTGAGGGTCTTTGTGGACCATTTAATTATTTTTTCTGTCTGCTGCAGCAATTATAATGTGCTGTGCTGTATGATTGCTACTTCTGTTGTTTCTTTTCCTTTATTGTGTTTTGGTGTATTACAAATTTGAATTCCACAGAGCAGAATTCAAAATTGAATTCCATAGAATTCTGTAGAATTCAGTGTTCTTTAGACACACCATGGACCACCTGAAGGAAGCCTGCAAACCACAGACCATAGTCTGGGAACCCCTGATCTAAATGATCTTACAGATCTGAATATGGGGCAGGTGGTCTTTATGGTAGCTTGGTCCTGCGTTGTTCAGGGCTTTGAACATGGCCTAGTAGCTAGTGCAGCTCTCTCAGCTCGGGTGTCACTTGTGTGCAGCCAAGTTGCTCCACTCAACAAGATTGGTGTCATGGAATGCTTGGATGCAGAGGAAAGGTGGGAGGCCCCAGCTGGGGAATTTCCAGGGGAAGAAGACTCAGAGCCTGGGGATTGGTGGTGGGATGGTGATGAGTGGTCAGAAGGAGAAGATGGACCAGACTGGGAGGAGGAGGTGTCAGAAGCTGAAGAGATCCCTACTTTTCCATCCAAAGCCACTGAATCTGGCGAAAGGGGAGGGCCTCTGCACTCAGCTTCCATCTCCTCCTCACCATCTGCCTCAGCCTGCCAACTAGACCTGAACCTGATGGCATCTCGGAAAAGCTGGAGCCAGTGTGGTGTAGTGGTTAAGAGCGGTAGACTCGTAATCTGGGGAACCGGGTTCACGTCTCCGCTCCTCCACATGCAGCTGCAGTCACACTTCTCTGAAGTCTCTCAGCCCCACTCACCTCACAGAGTGTTTGTTGTGGGGGAGGAAGGGAAAGGAGAATGTTAGCCGCTTTGAGACTCCTTCGGGTAGTGATAAAGTGGGATATCAAATCCAAACTCTAGCTGGCATAGAATTTTGAAGCTCTCTTATTTATTCACTACATTTATATCCCACCATTCCTCCCAAATGGGCTTCTGGCATTTTATAATTTTTTAAAAAACTGTGGCCAGGGTATAAACTGCCTAGTTTTGTAGATTTTTTAAAAATGCTATTTATGGTCATTCTTAAGCAATCCGGTTGGAGCCGTTCCTTTATCTGCTTGACATTTTCTTTTTCTTTCTCCAAAATTATTATTCCCAAAGGGAATGATCTCATATGTGTGTGTGTACACATGGGGGGGGGGGGAGAGTCATTGCATAGGTGTCTGGTTCGAAATTCAAACAATGAATAGCAAGTATTCTGCGCGTAAAAATCCTGAACTCTTCTCACCTCTGTTTTACATAAATGTTCGGTGAGAAATGCTAAAAATAAGTCCCAATTGTAATGTGTCTGAGGGGAAAAAACCCCTGTCCAAATTGGTCCCTAGTGCTTTCCAAAAGGAGTGATGTATTAATAGTACTACCTAAGGAATTCTTTTTACTTTCTATAATACAGGTTCTTTCTTGAGATATTATTTCTATGGATATAGGAAGAGTCGTACGAAGTATTTCCTTGAGTTAGAAACTAGGTTTCTCCACAACTGTTCTTTTGTAACCTTACTTTGTGTCCCATTATATCTGCAGTCGTACCTCGCAAGTTGAACGCCTTGCGAGACGAACGTTTTGGCTCCTGAATGCTGCAAACCTGCAAACCTTGTTCCGGTTTGTGAATGTTCTTTGGAACCTGAACACCCATCGCGGCTTCCGCAGCTTCCAATTGGCCGCAGGAGCTTCCTTCAGCCAATCAGAGGCCACGCCTTGGTTCCCAAACGTTTTGGAAGTCAAACAGACTTCCGGAACGGATTCTGTTCATCTGTAGGAGGTTTGGAATGCTGTACATCAGGAGCAGCCAACATGGTGCTGTCTAGATGTTGAGTGACTGTAGCTCCCATCAGTGTTAGAAACTGCGGTATGGAAGCTAGGAGCTAAATGGCGCAACAATGGAATGTCTAGGGGCACTTTTTTAATAAGAAGAATACAAAGCTGCAAACGAATGAACTGCAGCAAAAATATTATGTTCATTTTTCACATGGTCTCGTCCTTCCCCTGCCCACCCCCCTAATGCTCTTCAGAGGGTCTCTTCTCCAGTCTTCAGAGAGTAGCTGGAAGTGGGGAAACAGAAAAAGGCCCTCCTTTCCTTCCACTCTGCAGTTTTAAACTGAAGTCTTAAGCGCAGTACTATGGCCAGAGCTCAGAAACTTCTCTCGCTAATTAAATTCCCTGTCGCAAAAAGCGCCTAGAACAATGGGAGTTTCGAACCCTGGCTCGCATTAGGCAACATGAGGAAAAACAGATGAAGAGGAAAACAAGCAGCTTGAAGGGAGACAAGGTGGGAGGGGAGGAGTCAAATTGACCTGATGGAGTTAGTCCCATTGTCCCTTCTCCCCATCTGTTGTGGCCCAGGTGGAATGGCTGCTGCCCTGCAGAACTACAGCATTACAGGCCGCTGAGTAGGAAAGTGGTGCGAAAATGATTTGCAGACTTCTCCCATTTTGCCAAGCCACGATCTGTGCAGACCATCCACCAGAAAAAGCTTGAGTAGAACTTCTAAATCTTGTCTGTATGAACATATTGGAAACAAACATTCATATAAACGTATCAAAATAATTGATGCAAAAGGAAGCACTGCTTTGGTTGTAAAGCTCTTCTTGTTACTGTTCAAAGTTAAGAGAGAGAGAGAGATTATCGCCAACATACAAGTCAGACAAAGACACTAATCCCAGGGTGTATAAGCAGTTATTATTTCGGTAGCACTTCCTATTAAAAGGTGACAGTAATCTTATCGTAGTTGAGATTTAGAATGCTGCATACCATGCTACCAGGAAAAATCCATCTTGTAGGATGAACGCCTCTTTCTGCTCTGCAGAGCGCCTTGCGCATTCATCACGATAAATAATAACATGCGGAAAAGTCTCCCCAAACACCAGTCTCTTTTGTCTTTTTTTTTTTTTTGCAATGTATTTTATTTTGTTGGTGTTTTCATAGGCAAAGCATATGTGCCAGCGTATAATATTGCCTCACAGTTATCTCCCTTTTTACTGTGCAAAATCCCATTAAGCGCACGGGTCTTGCCAAGCTGCCATCTTTGGATCGCTGCAAAGAAAAATGCTTCTTCCTCCGTTTCATGTACAGGCCCATGAATCAGCATTTGGAAAGTTCACTTTAAAAGGGAATTGGTTCCGGTTCCGGTTCCAGTTCCAGTTCATCTCCTCCTTTCCCCCAAATAAGGAATCAATTCTGGTTCCAGTTTCGCCACCTCTGAAAAAAAGGAAGTCGTTCTATTCTAATTCAATTCACAATTCATTCACAAGGGCCTCAGCATTTTTGCCTTTCAGAATTTTACAAGCTGCTCTGCTAAAGTATAATGAGAAGACTACAAAGGCATCAAAGCACACAATGCAATGTGAACAATTGTTTTGTTTATTCCCCCCAACAATTATAACCTTTAGGCTTAAGCAGTAGCACCACTTTTCAGATAGGTAAAAATGGTAAATGTAGTAACCACAATCAAACCAAGCAGTTAAGTGCAACAAAACCTCTCCCTCTGTGTGTGTTTCTAAGCTGCCTGCCCTATTTTCCCCCCTCTACCCACCCTGGAATTGACAGCGTTTGTGGGGTTTGTGTTAGAGCTTTGGTACACCACAGAAAAGCTATGTGAATTTTTGGGGGGGATGAATGGCTAAGTTTTATTTGGCTCTAACCTCTAGATGGTGATAGTTACTAGCAACCTATTTGTGTTCCTGCAGCAACAAAATGATTCTTGTGGACATGTCTGTGATTCTCGTCTGTCCCATTTGCTTCTGACTCAGGTTTTTACCTCCTCCACAAATCTCTTTCGCAGACGCTGCAGTAAATCTAATAGTCCCCTACGGTGGGCAGCTGTTGGCATATCAAACATTGATAAATTATTGGGAATATAAACCCTGTCAGAAAGATGATTCGAGGGATGTTTGTTTACACAGTAATTGCAGCAGTAGAGCTGTATGAGTATGATAGTCTTTTTCTTTTTACAAAATTCTTTTACAACCCAAAATGCTATTGTTGGAAAGAGAGTAACCACCAGTCTGGATGCACGTTTATCTGATCAGCGCAGTGGCTGGCTTAAATCTACATATTTGAATGCAGGAATCAGAGAGACATTATTGTACAAACATTAATATCAGCTCTCAGAAAGAGCAATTGCATATGTATTTATCAAGGAAGTGGATAAGGCACTTGGGCTGGTTTGGGTGATTCCTGAGCTCTGGACACTTGTCCCTCCTGGCTGAAAAAATACAGCAGGGAGGAGACAGCTGTCTGGGCCAGGGACATGCCTCTTTACAAGAGTGACTGGTTCTTGCCTCTTTGAAGGAGGCAGTGATAAGATTGCTCCTTAAGAAACCACCCCTAGATTCTGAATATCTTAAGTAATTACCGTCCAGTTGCCAACCTCCCTTTTTTTGGGGGGGGGTTAAGGTTAAGGGACGCAAGTGGTGCTAAGGGACGCGGGTGGCGCTGTGGGTTAAACCACAGAGCCTAGGGCTTGCCGATCAGAAGGCCGGCGGTTCGAATCCCCGCGACGGGGTGAGCTCCCGTTGCTCAGTCCCTGCTCCTGACAACCTAGCAGTTTGAAAGCACGTCAAAGTGCAAGTAGATAAATAGGTACCGCTCCGGCGGGAAGGTAAATGGTGTTTCTGTGCGCTGCTCTGGTTTGCCAGAAGCGGCTTAGTCATGCTGGCCACATGACCCGGAAGCTGTACGCCAGCTCCCTCGGCCAATAAAGCGAGATGAGCGCCGCAACCCCAGAGTCGGTCACGACTGGACCTAATGGTCAGGGGTTCCTTTACCTTTACCTTTAAGGTTCTTAAGCGGGTGGTCACTGACCAGATCCAGGTGTTCTTGCAGGAGACTGGTTTTCTAGACCCATTTCAATTGGGTTTTTGGCCTGGCTTTGGTCACCTTATATGATGACCTCTTTTGGGAGAAAGACGGAGACAATGTGTCCCTGTTAATCCCCTTTGACCTTTTGGTGGCCTTCAATACCATCAACCACTGCATCCTCCTCGAGAGGCTATCCAAGTTGCGGGTGGGCAGCACTGATTTTCAGTGGTTCCAGTCCTACTTGGATAGTTGTCTTGCGCTTGGGGAGTGTTTTCGGCACCATGGGGCCTTCCCCGTGAGCAAGGTGCAGAGGGTGGCAGCATTAAAACAGACTTTTTCAGTGCTGGCTCCCCGACTGCTGAATGCTATCAGCAGAGAGATGCGCCTGGCACAATCATTATCAGCTTTTAGGCACCAGGCAAAATATGTGCCTGTTCAACGCAGGCATTTGGCTCTTAATTGGGGTCTTGTGGTGCGATGATTCTGGACACAGCTCAGTTGGCTAGAGGATGGGGTTGGTAATGCCAAGGTTGCAGGTCTGATCCCTGCATGGGACAGCTGAATGAATATTCCTGCATTGCAAGAGGTTGGACTATAAAATCCTCAGGATGTCTTTTGACTCTATGATTCTATGACACCATAGCTAGCCTGTATTGGTGTTCATCTTTTAGCTGGGTTGGGTAGGGTGTGTCCTTTTTATGTTATTGCAGGTGCTTTTAATCAGCAATGCTCTTTAACCTCTTTGGTGTATTTTAAATGTTGCATTACGTATGCTTTTTATCATTGCTAAATCTCTTTGAGACATTTTAAGTGGTAAGTGACAAATGATAATACAGTGGTACCTCTGGTTGCGAACGGGATCCGTTCTGGAGGGCCGTTCACAACCTGCAAAGAACACAACCTGCGTCTGCACGTCTTCGCACGCACGGGTCGTGATTCGCCACTTCTGCGCATGCACGTGATGTCACTTTGCACGTCTGCGCAGGCGCGAGCGGCGAAACCCGGAAGTAACCCTTTCCGGTACTTCTGGATCGCCGCGGGACGCAACCTGAAAATGCTCAACCTGAAGCAAACGTAACATGAGGTATAACTATAGTCAGTACTAAAGTTAGATAGTGGTCCCCTTTGCATATTGACCTAGCAGCACTGTTTGTTGAAAAATGAAGGCTTTCCCTTTCCTTTTCTGATACAATTATAAATAAAATTTTAAAATCAAAGACAAAAATGGAGGCTAAAAAGAATCTCTCCTCAATTTAAGCACCCCTCCATTAAGAACAATTACATCTAATTCTTATAATAGCTATAGCATAGTGCAGCTCTAATATCTTTGTACTTCAGTTGTATTACACTGGATAGTAACATCTATTTTGCAATTTTGCAAAAGGTGCCTAAGGCCACTTTGATTCTGGGAAAGCAGAAAGATGCCATCCGTGTATAATAGAACTGCTAATTTCTTGTGCATGAGGCTAACTGCAAAAAAGCAACTCCCTCGCAGCTTTTTAACCACATAATTAACATATAAATTGAGGATTGAGAATACAACCCTATCACATGCATGGAGAGGCAAAAGAAGAATCAGTTAACAAATCATTTGGGCCCATTCCGACTTTTAGTTCTGTTTTTGAGGATAAATCCTTGGGTGTGAGATCTTTACTTATTGTATGCAGAACAGAGGATAGATCCGCAAACACTTAGTTTAAAAAGGTACTTTGGTGATGCATGGATCGCTTGTAGCATATTCCTGCATAAAACCAAAAGAGTGATCGATTGTAGATTACTCCTCTAGTAGAACTTGCTTCCTCTTCTAATACATGATTAGCACCAGCCCACTCTTCAAGTCAATTTAGAACAAAATGGGCACAAATATTTTGTTACTACATTGATTTAAACACACGATGAGTGTAGTTATGTCAGAGCCACCAATGCCTAGATTCACCACCCTCCTGTTCTGATATATTTCTCCTGTACAAATGCTTGCTGTAATGGAAAAATAGTGCCAGAATAACCCAAGCATTAAAATAAAGACCTGTAATCAAAATATGCAGTAAAACAAACAACAGTAAGATTATTTATAGTTGCCCCCCCTCATCCCAATGGATTGCAAGATGTGTGCAAAGTACAAAGATGTACAATTGCATGAAAAACACAATAAATATAAAACCCTTTTAAAGAACAGGCGCAACTGAAACAACTGCTAAAACCCTCAAAGCAGGCTATCCACCTTAAACCAACTAACACACACTAAAACCCTTAGATATTTGGGCAAACTGGTAAGTCTTCAGTGGGCACCGGGATGACAGAAATGTTGGCACTGCACCAAGCATCCGTCTGAGGCAGGCATAGGCAAACTCGGCCCTCCAGATGTTTTGGGACTACAACTCCCATCATCCCTGACCACTGGTCCTGTTAGCTAGGGATGATGGGAGTTGTAGTCCCAAAACATCTGGAGGGCCGAATTTGCCTATGCCTGGCCTAAGGGGGAGGCATTCCAGAAACAACCCCATTGCAAAGAAGGCTTTCTCCCATTGAAACATAGCACAGCCCATCTGAAGGTGGACTATCAAGAAGAGGCTCCTCCACAGCTCTTAAGACCTAGGCAGGGAGGGATGGTCCTTCAAGGATATGCATCCCAAGCCATTTAGGGCTTCATAGGTGAGCATCGGCGTGTGGTGATTGGCCCAGAAGGGAATAGGCAGCCAGCGCGATTCCTTCAGAATTGATGTGACCTGAATCCATCCAGCTGTAACAGATAATTTTCTGGCAGCCACAATCTACTCTAGTTGGCCATCTCCAAGGGAAGCCCCATGTACAGCACATTGTAGTTCCAACACAATTGGACAGGCAGGAGGTTATCAGACTGGGTGTCATCGTAGCCAGGCTATCTCTGAGTGGTATGATTGTGGTTGGAGTCCCTCCTCAAAAAAAGACATTTCCCTCCACTATAAGCCATTTGCCACTCATTTTGCTAAAGCTTCTGCTTACAGTTCCAAGCCTTGTTTTACCCATGTATATTACTTTTAATCATCTTTTATTATCATTTTTTTAAAAAATGCTCAGAAATTACTATGCATGCAATCTGTATGCTATTGTTAAAATATGGCTTTGTTGAAATGAATGTTTATTCTTTATAATTAATCCTGTATCTCTGCCAAAGTAATGAGAGGGAGACAGAGAGCTACTCACATCTCAACTGACACGGTCCATTGTTCCATTTGTTCTTCCTTAGTCCCAAATGATTACTACAGATTTTTTTTGTGTTATTATTTTTTTAAAAAAACAAGATCGTTTTCAAAGAGCTCATAAATGCAGCCTCGCAGCTGTGTCAAAATGTAAAGTGCATCTGTTTTTTTTTTTGGGTGCTGCTTTTAGAGAGTTCACCTTGGGTTTTTTTCTGCCGCTGCAGTCAAAATCTGTGTTCTTTGGGGAAAATCAGAAGATGCATCTGCTTCCTTTATTTGGCTGTGCTCTGTTGTATTTATTTTTGGCGTTCCAATCACTTCATAAAAGAAGAATCCTAATTGGATTGTGTCGTGTTATCTTTGTGAGGGGAAAGGAAGAGCAAATTAGATGGGCAGGCTTTCCTATTGACTGGTATTTGATGTCGGGAAGGAGCTTTTTCCCACCTCAGATTGACTAGAGACCCTAGAGATTTTGTCTCTCTACACTCCCAGCCCTTTAGCTACTTTTATGTAGTAGTAAAGATGGGACGCGGGTGGCGCTTGGGACGCGGGTGGCGCTGTGGGTAAAACCTCAGCGCCTAGGACTTGCCGATCGTATGGTCGGTGGTTCGAATCCCCACGGTGGGGTGTGCTCCCGTCGTTCGGTCCCAGCGCATGCCAACCTAGCAGTTCGAAAGCACTCTCGGGTGCAAGTAGATAAATAGGGACCGCTTACCAGCGGGAAGGTAAACAGTGTTCCGTGTGCTGCGCTGGCTCGCCAGATGCAGCTTGTCACGCTGGCCACGTGACCCGGAAGTGTCTGCGGACAGCGCTGGCTCCCGGCCTATAGAGTGAGATGAGCGCACAACCCTAGAGTCTGGCAAGACTGGCCCGTACGGGCAGGGGTACCTTTACTAAAGATGCCAGAAACTTCTTCCTCTCCCACAACTTCTCCCTAGGCATGTGCAGTTGTTGTTTTTTTAAAAAAAGAGCAGAGTGCATGAAAAGTAACTGAATTAAAGAACTCTGGCGATGGGATGGTTCCTGAGGGTCATCTAGTCCAACCCTCTGCAATGCAAAAATCACAGCAAAGGGTTTCCTGACAGGTGACCCTCCAACTGTTGTTTAAATGCCTCCAATGAAGGGAAGCCCACCAACTTTTCGTAGCCCCGCAAGATAGAAGGGCTTTTTCGCTGGCTAGGGTCAGTTGTAATCCTTCTAACCTCCTTTGGGGTAGGTTTGCGGGTATGGCAGAAGGAGATAGGATATGCCCATGTGATGCCCACCTGGTGGAAACTCTAGCTCACATGGCCCTTAAATGTAAAATATATGATGATCTCTGCCAACAATTCATAGACCACCTCATAGACCAGTCAAATGCAGCGATGTGATAGGGTAATTGATTATTTGAAAACTGTATTTCAGTTGATCAAGTGGTTTTAATGGTTTTAATGTGTACTGTTATACAAATACTGTTAGGCAGGGATCAGCAAACCTTTCCAGCAGGGGGCCGGTCCACTGTCCCACAGACCTTGTGGGGGGCCGGACTATATTTTTTGGGGGGGGGAATGAACGAATTCCTATGTCCTACAAATAACCCAGAGATGCATTTTAGATAAAAGGACACATTCTACTCATGTAAAAACACACTGATTCCTGGACCGTCTGCCGGCCAGATTTAGAGGGCGATTGGGCCGGATCCGGCCCCTGGGCCTTAGTTTGCCTACCCATGCTGTTAGGGAATGCTGTTGAGTACTGTTGAGGAAAGGTGGTGGGAAGGGGTGTTTTGCAGCTGTTTGATTATTATCTAAAAATAAAAGTAAGCAAAGATATTGCAGGAAAGTTTTTATTCCATCGCCCCAGTCGCTGTGCAAACTCGGTTGGCAAAGAAGGTCTTCGTTGAGTCTACTTTTACTTTTAAACTTAAAGCCGCATGGAACCAAAAGTCACAAAGAATATATATTTTTCTTCCACTGCCATGCATTGAACTGTTTTGTAGATTGGCTGTAATCCACTGAAATCAACAAATTTATATGCACTCAGCTCTATTCCAGGTTGCGAACATGCTGTCCAACAGCTGATACAAAGCCCAACAGGCTCTGTCTATGATAAATAAAATTTTGGATTTCACCCTGAATCTGGGAGTGTTCAAACAAACTCTTCTGCATATACTTAGCTATTTAAATTGCTTTGATTTTCTCCTTATATGCAACTTGCTGAACATAAGTGCAACTGGTTTCAACTTTATTTAACTCCCAAGCAAAATTTGTATAGGATTGGAGGATCATTAGAAAACAAATCTTCAGATTAACAATTGGAAGAACAACAAAATAGATTTTGCACTTCTAACAAGGACAGACATCTTTTTGTAATGGATATTGAAGTCTTACAGTAAATTTTACTAGGGCTCATCTCGTGTGTTCTCAGATAATGCCTTATTGAAACAAAATGAAGCCCTAATGAGCTTTCTTGCAGGAATACAAGCTTACGACAGGCTTGTTTTGCTTAATGGTTTGAAACCACTGAGCCAAAATATTAGAGAAATGAAAAGAGGACACACAGCCATGTCCATAAAACCTAAATGAGGGTTTCCAGTTTGGATGAAGCAGTGGGAGAAATGATGGAGCTTTTGTTTGTATTTATATTTGTTTATTTATTTATTTTGCAACCAGGGAGCTCTTTAATGACTTTTAATTCTCCCTGCTGGTTGAACTGCCAAATTTTGAAGATGAATTTATTTTTTATTGATGTATTTTTATTACTTGGAAATGGCTCTCACTAATCCACAGCGCGCCATGTTTTGTTGCTCTTTGAAACACAACGCTGTCATTTACATGTAAATTGTCATCCGATTAGTGCCATAGCTTCCCCCCTCATGGGTGCTAGTGTGTTTTGTTCTAGTTTTGTTTTTGCCTCTTCAAAAAATAGTCCATTGGAAATTGGCTAGCCCTGCTGTTTGGGCAAAGAGTGGAAATGATTGTGACCTGCTGCGAGGCGAGAGGGAAATCAAAGCTCGCGGAACTGATACAAGGGGCCAATGATAGATTTTGGCCATCTTGGATGTTATGGTGCAGAAAATGAAGTAGGCCAGAAATGCTATCTTACAGGCACAGTTTTTAAAAATATCCGTATACTGGTTCCTGCTCATCTTCCGCAAAAGTGGATTAGGAGGGATTAGTTTCAGTAAGACTTTGCTAGCCTTGAGTCACACACGGCTCTACTTCTCCCGGGTTATAAGAATTTGTGATTCTGCTTTGATGATTTTCAGCTGTTTTTTCTAGCATTAAGCAACTTGGGGGGGGGGATTAAAAACACTTCGTAAATGAGTTATTTGGGTCCAGTGTTATGAAAAAGGAGCTTCCTTATTGCATTAAGGTGGAAGGTTGAATGGATGGAGTAGTTTGAGTGAATAATTAAGGTCAGGGCCTTTCTTTTAGGTGTTGATATACACCTCTTCCTCTGTAATGAGTCAGAACTCCTTTATATATTTTTTAATGTGGTGGCCCTTACTAAATAGCATTCCAATTACAAATAATTGATGCCAGCTTATAGTAACATCTTCCACTCCATTCCGTTCTGTGTAATGCTCCAGCCTTTGTTGTTGTTTTTCGTTCACTGTTCCAACTCTGTGTCTCAGTTCCAGCAAAGGGAACAGGGACCAGCTACAATTTAAAAGGAAAACTGGGATACAGTGGTACCTCGAGTTAAGTACTTAATTCGTTCCGGAGCTCCGTTCTTAACCTGAAACTGTTCTTAACCTGAAGCACCACTTTAGCTAATGGGGTCTCCCGCTGCTGCCGTGCCACCGGAGCACAATTTCTGTTCTCATCCTGAAGCAAAGTTCTTAACCCGAGGTACTATTTCTAGGTTAGTGGAGTCTGTAACCTGACGCGTATGTAACCTGAAGCGTATGTAACCCGAGGTACCACTGTACATGCATGTGCCTGCACAAAATACCATGCTCAAATGGCCACATGCAAAAAAAACGCTGTAGAAATACAGCAACTATCTATTAGGGTTCTGAGCTGATATGGCAGTTAGGCTATGGGTACCAGCAAGATGGTGGTAAAAATGGAAAAGGCCCATTCTCACGTTCCCACACTCTGGACTTCCCTTGGAAGAGTCACACGGAGGAAGGTCTCCGATGACAATCGCAGGGTCTGAGTCAGTGAGTTGCATAAGGCTTTATGGGTCTAAACTGGTGCTTTGAATATAGCCCAGAAATGAATTGATTGCACCCTTGGTGGAGCTACCCTTGCACATTATATTAACCTGACATTTTGAAATAATTAGGGGGGCAAAACTCTCTCAATAAATACGCCGGGCAACTCAAATATGTCCCCAGTTTAGAGCAGAATAATTTGCTGACATTTTGATAGGAATCAGACTTGACTCTTTATTTTTGCAAACTTGAAGGATGAAGGTCAAAAGATGCTTCTTCCAAAGGCCAGCATATTCCATAACTGGTTGTCTAATAAGTGAATCAATTTAGAACAATCTCTATGTCAGATGTGGCTAAAAGTTTGGTTGGCTGGGTGGCCATAGCTATGTAACTGGGGAGGAGGGCTGCAGAGTTTGTTTTTTCACCCAAGTTCGGCTGTCTGCTTTCAAGTTACACCCTAAAGAAGGCCCCCAAAGCTAAGTTTTTTCCTAAGTTATCACCGGAGCACCCCTAAGTTGGTCATTTCCATTATTGTTACTGGGTCTACTCTAGTGTAGAACTAACACTAGCTAGTATCCAATTTGCTGCCAGGGATCTTTGGGTTTTGAATTTTGCTAGAATTTCCAGCCTGGCTACTCTAAAGTACGAGAAACCCCATAATTGTGATTTAAGGGGCCTGCAAAAGCTATGCTAATATTGACTGGTTGAACGGTGCTAATACTGGCTGCCTAAATTAACGTCATATTATAATGGGATTAATGATTTTCCTTAAAAAATGTGTAGCTTTTAAGTGCTGCGTTTTAATTGTTTGGTATGTGGTTGTAACCATAAATAACGCAGGCTGACACTTGTGATTAATTGTTTTATTTAAACTCTTATTTCTAAACGTAGTGTTTTAACTGGTTTTTAATCTATTGCCAGATGTTAGACTGGCCATGTAAACAGGAGCAGAAGGAAAGTGATACCCACTGTGAGTGATGAGGTGCACTCAGTGTGTGATGAATGCGCCCCATGTAGCAGAAAAGGGTCAGCTGTTGACATGACTAAACGGAAGAAGAGGAGGAGGAATAATGATACTATGGTCACAGAAAGTGGTAAATGAGTTTACACGGCTAATTAGGATCCTCTCCCCATGCCTTCCATGTTAAGGATGGAGTGTGGGAAATTTCAATTCATTCAATTCAAATATAAGTTTGTTCTTCTAGCAAAAGGCCATGACAAACCAGCAGCAACTGTACCAATAGAAAAATAAAAGATCTCACATCCATAATATGAACCAACACCCATGATCTAAGAGGGAGGTTACCAGCTTGATTTTAAACTAGACCTCTGAATCACCACAACAATATATAGTGATTTTATCTAGCTCTCTTTTCCAGTTTTTTGTTGTTTTTTTTGCAGCCAGACCATTTCTGCCAGGGTGAACAAATGTTTCAGAAAGCGATCTCTTGGGTCTCTATATAAAGGGGCAGGCTAACAGATAATGAGTGATGTCTTCCACCTCAGATTGACCACAAATACAAAGTCTGCTGTTATATGAGACCTTGTTGTAGCGGCCATCCAAGACTACAGTGGGCATCACTTTGGAAACACAGCTCAATAAAGGCATTTTATAAGGAAGTGGATGAGAGTTTGGTCAGATAACTAGCTCTGTTCTCAAGAGCGGATACCAAGAGGAAAATGTGGTGTGTCTAATTATTTGCAGTTCCCTTCTAGATTCTGTCCAGAAGAGCAACTCCCTTAGTTGAAACTTATTCAAGGTCAAAGCAGAGCTCAGTTCAGGAGAAAAATATTAGTCTAAAACATAGTGACAAGCTGCTTTCCAGAGTGGTTATCACCCAATTCCATATAGTGCAGAGCAGGAAAATATTAAATAGGCATAGTAGCATTTTTAGAAATGTACTTTAACCGAGTGCAGTCCGCTCTTGCCTTAATTGTTGTCCACTCGAATTCTATATGAAGCAGAGCTTGTGATGGCAGAGTATAGCTTGGGGGTGGGGGGGTGTTCTGCACAGTTTCCAAAGCTTTTACGTAGCTTGATTCAGAGCCCCTCATTTCAATTCCATGGAGCATTTGAGTAAGCACTTTGCTACCTATGGCAGGCATAGGCAAACTCAGCCCTCCAGATGTTTTGGGACTACAACTCCCATCATCCATAGCTAACAGGACCAGTGGTCAGGGATGATGGGAGTTGTAGTCCCAAAACACCTGGAGGGCCGAGTTTGTCTATGCCTGACCTATGGGTTTCTGTGCTTTGACTTCTGCTACCCCCATATGACCCTTCCAAGAGAGGGTTTCGTTAAAGAGCACACACAGGTATCTAAATGAACATTCCCCTCCCTCTCCCCAGTAGCCTGTGATCCAAATACCATCTATACCTATGAAAAATCTTGCTCTTAGAGTAATTTATATGTAGGCTTTTTTGTTTACTAAACATCTTCAATAGATTTTTGAGGCCCTATCGGGAAAGAGAAAGGAGCACTAAATAATCTACATATCAGGTACAGTGGTATCTCGGGTTACAGACGCTTCAGGTTACAGACTCCGCTAACCCAGAAATAGTACCTCAGGTTAAGAACTTTGCTTCAGGATGAGAACAGAAATTGTGCTCCGGCGGTGCGGCGGCGGCAGCGGGAGGCCCCATTAGCTAAAGTGGTCCTTCAGGTTAAGAACAGTTTCAGGTTAAGAATGGACCTCCAGAATAAATTAAGTTCTTAACCCGAGGTACCACTGTATTAACCACAGTGATAAGTGATATAATTTTACAGCCCCCCTGCCTCCCCCCAAAGAATAACATGGTTGGCCACCATGGGCAAACAGGGTGCTGGACTAGATGGACCTAGTAGTGGTGTTCATCTTAGAATCTCCCTCACCACTCCTCCCTTCGAGGTTTTTGTCCCAACAATCTACCAGCATTTTGTACTCACTGGTTTGTTTTGGACTCCCCTTCTTTACTTTAGGCCCCCTTCCCCCTGCGTACTCATGGTTCCACCAGGTCTGCTGATGTTTCTTGGGCATTCTGCCTGCATAAGGATAATGACTCAGAGAAACGATGCCTTATGAGGAATGGCTATGGGAGCTGGGCATGTTTAGCCTGGAGAAGAGGAGGTTGAGGGGTGATATGATAGCCATGTTCAAATATATAAAAGGATGTCACATAGAGGAGGGAGAAAGGTTGTTTTCTGCTGCTCCAGAGAAGCGGACATGGAGCAATGGATCCAAACTACAAGAAAGAAGATTCCACCTAAACATTAGGAAGAACTTCCTGACAGTAAGAGCTGTTTGACAGTGGAATTTGCTGCCAAGGAGTGTGGTGGAGTCTCCTTCTTTGGACGTCTTTAAGCAGAGGCTTGACAACCATATGTCAGGAGTGCTCTGATGGTGTTTCCTGCTTGGCGGGGGGTTGGACTCGATGGCCCTTGTGGTCTCTTCCAACTCTATGATTCTAATGAGCTTGCTTATTAGTATGTGCAGCGGTCACTATTAACTCCGTAATGAGTAACTAAATATGAATAAAGAAGGCTCTTACCCCTGCAGGGGATAACTGTAGCTGATGAAATTTTATTGTTCTGGTCTGTATTTTATATTTTGCATCATATCTCTGTGTGACACGCGCTTAATGATACTGTACATTTCGCAAGAGCCTTTGGCTAGAAGCGATAAATACGAGTAACCATGGCACTGTGCCTTTCCCCCAGTGTAGCTGGAACTACCCCTTGGGCTATATTCAATCACGAAGCCTCGAAAACCCCCAAGGGGAAAAACTGCCAGAGGGAGTGAGGCTTCTGAGGGCCATTGCAGGCAGCCATTGGAAAGAGCCAAGAGTTTCAAATCGGCAAACCTCATGACAGATGCATTAAAATAGCAGTTTCGTGAGAAAAGTGGGGCATATAATATTAATTCTTGCAGGCGGGGGTGTGGGGATCTAAGTGGATGAGCTACTTGTTCTCAATCACTTATATTCCTAGGAGTTTATGGATGGTGTGTTTTAGCTGGGTATATTGGCGACCTGAAGTTGTGATATGACAGTCAACTGGACAAGGGACAACTCACTGAAGCTCCATCCAGTGAGTGACTTAGTAATAATAATAATAATAATAATAATAATAATAATAATAATAATTTATTATTTATACCTCGCCCATCTCCCATCTGGCTGGGCTTCCCCAGCCACTCTGGGCAGCTTCAAAAAATATATTAAAATACTGTAATACATCAAGCATTAAAAGCTTCCCTAAACAGGGCTGCCTTCAGATGTCTTCTAAAAGTCTGGTAGTTGTTCTTCTCTTTGACATCTGGTGGGAGGGCGTTCCACAGGGCGGGCGCCACTACTGAGAAGGCCCTCTGCCTGGTTCCCTGTAACATGGCTTCTTGCAGTGAGGGAACCACCAGAAGGCCCTTGGTGCTGGACCTCAGTGTCTGGGTAGAACGATGGGGGTGGAGACGCTCTTTCAGATATACTGGACCAAGGCCGTTTAGGGGTTTAAAGGTCAGCACCAACACTTTGAATTGTGCTCGGAAATGTACTGGGAGCCAATGTAGGTCTTTCAAGACCGGTGTTTATGGTCTCGGCGGCCGCTCCCAGTCACCAGTCTAGCTGCCGCCGAGAAGAATATGACCAGCCTTTTCTGGACAAGATTACACTCCCCACTAAAGTAGGGGTGGCTAACCTGTGGCTCTCCAGAGCTTGTGGGACTACAACTCCCAGTTGCCCCTAGCGAGCATTGCCACGGGCCAGGGATGATAGGAGTTGTAGTCTACCAGCTTCCAGAGGGCAGGAGGTTGGTCACACCTTGCCCTAAAGAATCAGGTGTGCAGCTTGAGATGCTGCTTGGTCCAGCTTTTGGAACGTAAGAGCGTGGCAAGTTGCCTTCTACTGAGTCAGTCCATTTTTTCACCTAGCTCAGCATTGTCTGCACTGACAGGCAACATCCCTCCAGGATTTCAGGCAGTGGCATTCCCAGTCCTACCTGGAGATGCCGGGGACAGAACTTAGGAAGTCCTGAATGCAAAACGGATGCTATGCCACGAAGTTAAGCTCCTTCCCATTTTGCACCACAAGCAAACTAGGTCACATTTTGAACTCATCTAATACATCATAGTGTACCCAATGCAGAGTCAGTTTAAAAGTGCATCAGGGAGAGAAACTTAAGTATATTTTTGTGAGAGTTGTCTGAAGAAAAACCTTGTAATTCCTGAACTGAGCTGAGGGTGTTTGCCTGTCGCTACCCTTCATGCATGGCTGTTCTCCTTGTGGGGGCCGAGATCCTGGGAAATCTTAAGGCACACAGATGGTAAGTACTCAGCTGTGGGATAGCTCAGTTGGTTAGAGCATAATACGGATTAACGCTAAGGTTGCAGGTGTTAGTTTCTGTTTGCCACTGAGGAGCTGCTTAGAGTCACAAGGCTCTGTTTACATTCCAGAGACAGTCCAGGCTATTGGAAGTCTTACGGGAGACAGGAGACGGATGTGACATTAGTGTTATCCTGTTCCTTTGTTCCTTTGTTTCAGTTGCTCTCTGCTTTCATAGGGAGAGGATGTATTTTTCTTTGCTGTCTGCTTAGCTTAGTAATAAAGCAGAGCATGTAGCCATAAATCTCATCACTTCCGCGTGCTGCTTAGGATTCTCTGCTGAATCGGGGATGTGCCTGAGGCCTCATCAAAGGCTCAGGTCGTTAATTATCGTCGGGGGTGATTCTGGAGGAAAATGAGCTTTATCAGCTGGGCCGAGCGGAGATCCCGACAGCAGGTTCGATCCGCTTATGGGACAGCTCCACATTCCTGCATTGCAGGGCGTTGGTCTAGATCAGCGGTTCTCAACCTGTGAGTCCCCAGATGTTGTTGGACTACAACTCCCATCATCCCTGAGCTCTGGCCTTGCTAGCTAGGGGTAGTGGGAGTTGTAGTTCAACAACATCTGGGGACCCACAGGTTGAGAAAGGCTGGACTAGATGTTCCTCAGGGTCCCTTCGAACTCTACAGTTCTATGGTTTCTGGCCCCGACTTGAGTGCCCTGTATTCCCCTTCTTGCCGTCATGCTGTTGATTTCTCAACACAACTGTATTGCTAGGCATTCTCTGCTCCTATGTGGCATGTGGCTCTGATGCCCGAGGAAATTGGCTTTTCTGTGGGATACCATGGAACACTGGCAATTAAAATAGCCTGTTTAACAGTAGCATAACTGTAGCATTTAAAGCTTCTATAATTGGATGTCTGAAACATTTGTTAAAGTCCCGAGAATCTTGGCTTTTGTTTGGGGAGTTGGGAAAAAGCGATTGTAAGTTTCTAGTTGCTATGGCGGTTGCGGAGAAAATAGAATCACTTTGGACCTCTTCAAAACCCAGTTTCCTAAAGATGTGCAGTCCTGTGCTTAAGGAACTGGTTTGAGGCTTCTGCGGGGTTTGGGACTGCAGTTCATTGGTGAACAACATGCCTTGGTATGACAGAAGTCCGGGTTCAATCTCTACTGGTATCTCCACTTTGAAGATGGCGGTAGGTGACCAGGTGTTAGGTGACAGGGAAGAGCTGTGCTTGAGACCCTGGAGAGCTACTGCCAGTCCGAGTAGACAGAACTGGCCTAGATCAGTGTTTCCCAGACTTGGGCCTTCAGCTGCTTTTGGACTACAGTTCCCATCATCCCTAACCACTGCTCTTGCTAGCTAGGGGTGATGGGAGTTGTAGTCCAAAAACACCTGAAGACCCAAGTTTGGGAAACATCAGCCTAGATGAATGGAGAGTCTCACTCCTGTGTTCTTATCCTCTCATCGTGCATAAAGCATAAAGTACGGGAGGCTCAGTGTGGCTCAGTAGTGGAGCATTTGCTCTGCCTGTGGATGGTCTTAGGTTCAATCCTTGGCATCTCCAGGTAGGGTTGGGAGAGCCCCCTGTCTCAAATCCTGGAGAGCTTGTTGCCTGTCACTTAAAACAGTATCAAGCTAATTGCACCCAATTGTCTAAATCAATATAAGGCAGCTTTCTCTCCCCCCCATTTTTTTTAATTTGCATTTCTGATAGATTTCAATACAAGAGGTGGAAAAAACATACTCTATTATATTTTTTTAAAAAATACAGTCACTGATGGACTTCCCTTCCTCTCCTTCCACGGTTCTTTTTATCTTCCACTTCCTCTCGAGTTTTCTTAGTTTCCATTTTAGGAACCACAGCTTTCTGTGGTTCCTAAAATGCCTGAGTTACCAATATAAATCCCGTGTGTGTGTGTCTTTGTTTGAACAGGAGGTCTCCCTTGAGCTTGTGATCCAGACCTAGGGGGATCCTTCGTATTCCTTTGTTAGAAGATTTTGCTTGGCACTGGCACTCTCCAAAGTTGTGCAAGGGGCACAGGGAAGAAAAGAAAGTGTGGGGTGTGTAGGTCGGATTCAGTGAGGTATTCCTGAAAAGAAGTGGGGTCACGCCAACCAGCAGGCACAGATCTTAACTATCCAAGCAGTTGGAGGTTATTCAGAGTGGACCTAGGTGTTGGGTGGAGGCACCAGCTTCTCAGGATGGTTGAGGGAGCCCAACACCCTCTGAACATTGAGGGGGCCTGGCCCTCTACAAAAGGAGGACACAAAAGTGCTTGGGCCGCTAGGAGACAGTGCCTATGATGTTGAGGAAGCCCAAGTAACCTCATATGTTAACATTGGGCCTTTTAAGGGATTGTCTCAGCTCTATCTTGAGATAAGCCCTCTTTCCTGAGTTTATCTTGCTTTTGCCTATGTGGAACCCAGGGCTTTTGAAGAAAGTGCTAATTAATTTTTGCTGGTAGCTAGATTCTTCACATTAAGTATTAGGACGTGAGAATATTTATTTATTCATGGCTTCCAAGAGACATTTTAAGAGATGGATTTGTACCAGGGTCAAAACAGGTCATATTGGGGATCTCCTTTTATATCACATTATGCCAGCTTTTTCTTGTGTCATGATCTACAGAAATGAACCATAGAAAAAGTTCAGTTTGGCTCACACCATTGCACAAGGTGGTTCTCCTCTCTTAGAGCAGCCCTGAGAGGTAGGTTAGGCTGAGAGATAGTGGTTGGCCCAAGATCACCCAGTGAATAGAGATGTGATCCTTGGTCTTCCCAGTGGTAGTCCAACTATTACCTCTGCTCTGGTTTTGAAATCTGCATTAGTGATGAACCTTTAACTACATAATTTTAAGCCTGCTTCTCTTTTGTGTCTTTCCCACAAATATAATTATTTCTCCTTTGTTTTAGCTGCTTATAATACCTAATATGTCATTTCCCCATTTCCTAATCAAGGTTTTAATACAAAACCATTTTTTTTTCCTGTACTCCACTACAGAGAAAATCATAGTGTTGGTGAATCATGTAGTTCAGTGTTGCATATTAAGCTGTAACCTGTTGTTAAGTAATTAAGGATCCCAATACACTGTAATTTAATTTTTAAAAGATGGCTGAAACGTTTATTCATTTCTCCTCTAAGTTGCTAATGGGTTTACCTGGTCTTCTTTTACTTGGAAAAAAAAGAAAGAAAGAAAAAATATGATTTAAGAACTAAATTTATCAGAGGAACTTACACCAGGACCTCACACCAAAGTGATTTTCTTTAAAAGGTATATAATTAAATATCAGGGGACACGTTACATTTTTCTGCATTGGCATCCGTATTTAAATCTTCATTATCTCAACGGGAAGTGGTAGGCACAAACTAAAATGTTTCAGTAAGTTTCATATTTGGCTCACTTGGAAAATATTGTAGGATATTGTGCAGCTGAAAAAGACAAATGTGATGATCATTGTAGTGAAACACCTTCCCTAGGAGAAAAGATTGTGTGGAGCAGGTGTGAGGAACATTTTAGCCCGCCAGATGTTGCTGAACTACAACCCCCATTATCCCTGCCCATTGGCCATGATGCTGGAGGTAATGGGCCAAATTTTCTCCACACCTGGCTAGCCAAAATAGTGTTGTTCAGATGTTGTTGGACTAGAAGTCCTATCATCTCTGACCATTGACCATGTTTGCTAGGACTGATAGGAGCTGTAGTCCAGCAACATTGGAGGAGGACCACATTGTCTACCCCGATGTGGAAGAAGGAGATAGAGTTTGTATATTTATTCTCCCTCTCTTATAATCCTAGAACCTGGTGGGGAACTTGCATTCCTCCTGATGTTGTTGAATTCCCCCAGCCAGCATGGCCAATGGTCAGACATATTGAAGTCCAAAGAAATCTGAAAGGCCACAAATTCCCTATCCCTGCATTAAACCCTCCTGTCAAATTAACTGACAGGAGATTCAGGACAGACAAAATATGAAAATTATTATATCATATGGTGCAAAATTGATTTATGGAATTGGCCACCCCAGGATTTGGTGGGACACATTCATGGAGTCTAAGACTATCAGTTGGAACTAGGCGTGATGGCTATATGCCTCTTGAGTAGCAGTTGGCGGAGAACAACTGTCTTGTTAACTCCTGGATAATTCCACAGTCGATAGCCTCAACATACGAAGGGAACTGCTTTGTTGTTGTTGTTTAGTCGTGTCCAGCTCTTCGTGACCCCATGGACCAGAGCATGCCAGGCACTCCTGTCTTGCACTGTCTCCCGCAGTTTGGTGAAACTCATGTTGGTAGCTTCGAGAACACTATCTAACCATCTCGTCCTCTGCCGTCCCCTTCTCCTTGTGCCCTCCATCTTTCCTAATATCAGGGTCTTTTCCAGGGAGGCTTCTCTTCTCATGAGATGGCCAAAGTATTGGAGCCTCCGCCTTGCCCCTGACATCTTTCCAGTTGGGGTGGCCTCCTCTTGGTTTGCTTCCAGTTTTAAGGACTTGCAATCCTGCCAGATTGGAGTTCTCCATGAGGGCATTATTACAGCATGTGACTGCTGATTGGGGAAAGGGGGCCATAGAAATTAGTGGTTTAGTTAGATTTCAAGAGCTTTCAAAACTGTGGTGTGGAAGGGTTCAGTCTTATCAGATGTTCTAGATGTTTCCCCCTCCCCCACATGCACTGTAACTCTCCAATGGTATGACTTTACTCTTCCATTGTGTCCCAAGACAGATGGATGCCGGTGACAGCACAACACCCACAGTTAAACTGCTTAACCTTCAATAATACACAACACAGCACCCCACCACCAACCCTTAATTTCAAAGGAGAAGAAGAGATTCAGCATTATATTTTGCTACAAAATAAATGGCACAGAATTTATAGTCACAGCTGCATTTCAGCAATTGGAAATTTAAGCTGTCAGAGCTAGAAGTTTGGGTGTGTTTGTAATGTCTTGAAATGATCATTTGCAGAACACCTGCATTCCCTCTGGAAAAACAAATCACCAGCAATTTGAAGCAAATTAAGATATTTCTGATTTGATCGACCCTGTCTCTAATTTTTGTGCCTCTTGCTTGGAATCTAGAACTTTCCCATCAGTATATAGCTCAATTACAACATTGTGCCAAACTGTGGATAAGGAAGCTTAGCCATAGTTTGGTTCAATGGATGATTTCTCATAATTTTCTTAAAACTAGATTGTGAGTCATCACATGTCGCCGAATCTTATTTTGTAGAATATGAATGCTCTCCCTTTATGAACCACCCTGGACCTTGTGGTCTTCATGAGACACCTTTCTCTGTGTCCCCACCTGTGGGGGGGGGGGGTATGGAGGCTAGCCACTTGGGAACAGGCCTTTTCAAGTGGAATGTTCTTCTCAGGAAGATGTGCATGTTGCCACCTCTGTCAGTTTTTAGGTGCCAGGCTAAAACCTTTATGTTCCCCCCAGACCTTGCATCAATTATCATTGCCTCCTATGGTGGTGCTCATCTTTGGAAGGTCTTTGGAACTACAGTTGGTGCAAACCATGGTTTAGCATGCTATGTGATTTGACTGCGACATGGTTACTCAGAAATAAATCCCACTGCATTCATCGGGGTTTATTTCCTAGTAGGAGGGTTTAGAATCCTAATCTATCAGCAAAACCTGGAATGCTTTGATAAATATGCAGCTTGATTAACTGAAGGGTTAAGCATTTATCCAAAGGGGTGAGGGGGAACATGGCATGAAATACTGTATTATTTCTCCAGGCCCTTTCATATGCTTCTTCAGCACCACATAGAAAGAAAACAGTGTGTGCCCTTGGAGCTCTTCCTGCACTGACGGGGCATTTGTTCTATCAAAGAACACAGAGGTTACTAACCTTTTTGTTCCCCTGGGGGGCATTTGCAAACTGGAGCAACTGTCATGGATAGCACATATACAAACACCCCAATCCAGCACCTGCCGCCACCTGTTTTGTTACTACAAAATACCGTATTTTTTGCTCTATAAGACTCACTTTTTCCCTCCTAAAAAGTAAGGGGAAATGTGTGTGCGTCTTATGGAGCGAATGCAGGCTGCGCAGCTATCCCAGAAGCCAGAACAGCAAGAGGGATTGCTGCTTTCACTGCTTCTGAGATTCAGATTTTTTTTTTCTTCTTGTTTTCCTCCTCCAAAAACTAGGTGTGTCTTGTGGTCTGGTGCGTCTTATAGAGCGAAAAATACGGTACTTCTTTCAAGCCTAATTTCAGTGGTGGGAGAGGATCCCGTGGGCACCAGGGAAAGTCTCCTGGGGCATGTGTGTGCCCATGGGCACCATGCTGGCAATTCCTGACACAATAGTGTAAGGGCATGCTTCAGTCTCATAAAAACTTTTCATACTGTAACTTTGGGTGCCATCATCTGAAGAAGCCTTTCTCTGGCTTGCACTGGTTTGGCTCAGAAGTTAGCCCTGAGGAAAGAGCAGGGAGAGAAAAGGGTCTGAAGGAGCCAGAAGCCCTGTGACAGGAGCTGGAGTCAAGCATAGGTCAGCAATAAAAAACACGATGTCTGTGAAGTTAACTCTTTATTCAATGAAACCAAGTCAGCGCAGGCTTAGTGATCCCAGCAACTCTTCCTGGTAGGTCTTCCCCCGATGAAGCCAATGTGAGGACTGAATGTCCCTGCCTTCCCACTGCTCTCTTAAGGCCTCCTCCTCTCCAGGTCTTTGGCCAGCAGTCACAAGCTGCATCTGCACACCACCAAACTGTCCTCTCTTCATTTCTCTGCATTTTCTAGGAGACTGGGGGGAGGGGAGCTGGTGGCAGCAAGAGGGAGAGACTCCCTGGATTCTTCAGCAGCCTGTCTCAACTGAGCCTCCTGAGTCTTGACCATTCTCCTCTCCAGCCTCTGCTTCAGCCTGGAGTCTGAACTGCTCTCTGCCACAGCCTCTTCCTGCTCACTGTTAACCCTGTTAACTCTTCTGCTTCTCACACCTCCCCCCCCCCCCCAGTCTTCTCCTTCCTCTTCCTCTGACCTCTCATCTTCATCCCACCACCAATCCCCTGGCTCTTCCCCTGGGGGGTTCCCTAGCTGGTGCCTCCCAGCACTCCTCTGCCTCCAGCCAATCCATGACATCTAGCAAATGTCAGCAAAAGGACTTGCTGAAGTTATCAGCTGAAAAGAGGACAATGAAGAGGAAGGAATGAATTGAGCTTGAGCAGCTAACAGGTTATAGTATCCATGCAACCAGCTTCAAACAGGACTCATGTATTTATTACTTAGCACACCGAAGTATAGTGGAACTTTGGTTCTTGAACGCCTTGGTACTCAAACATTTCAAACGCTGAAAACCCGGAAGTATGTGTTCCAGTTTTTGAATGTTTTTCAGAAGCTGAACGTCCGATGTGGCTGTCAGCTATTTTTTCCGAGGCGCTTGCGCCAATCAGAAGCCGTGCCTTGGTTTTTGAATGTTTCAGAACCAAGGTACCACTATAGATTTCAGAAGTGTGCGGACGGGGGGGAAAGTTCTTTCGTTTTCTCTCCTTCGTCTCTGATTCCTCCCTCCTCCCACACTAAACATACCTTACATAGCTCTCCCCCTGCCCCCCCGTTGGCCCAAACAGGAGCAGTGCTGGAACTGTTCTGCAACATTTTCTTACAGGTTCCCACCTGTAAACCTTCTCTCCTGCTGATGTACTCGAGTCCCATCAACTACTAGCTGCAGTTGATTGATTGCTTCCTGCGGTTGAGAAGCACTTGACCCAATACATTGAATTACCTTCAGAATATCAGGGATTTGTTCCCCGGAGCTTCCTTGTATCCTGTGCTTTGTCACTTTTATCGCCAGAGAAGCCTCCATGGCTGCTCACATTGAAAGTAGGAATGATTTGACTGGAAGGGAAGGCAGAATCCTCCTGAGAGACAATTTGAAAATAATGCTTTAATGGATCAGTAGTAAAGTAGGCCGTGCTAAGATGCTTCGTTCTGCTGTTTCTCGTAGGGTATTTAGGGGGAAAAAGTAATAAATTCTGAAATCACAACAAGGATCCTTAAATAAATATCCTACTGGAGGGTTTGTTTTGTTTTTCGTTACCAATGGCCAAACAGCAAGGTATACAAGGGGTTTGCATGGCTTCCGGGGAGTTAATGAAGCTGAATCAAAGTTATTAAGGAAGCTCGTAAGAGGCTGTAGCCTGAGCAGCAAGAGCCTGTATTCATAAATGAGCACCTGCCGAATGGCTATGTGGATTCGCCATCTGTATACATGTAGGAAGCTGCCTTCAGAAGCACAAAATAATAAACCAAAGAAGGAAATCCCATAGTAAGTTCTGCATAGGAAGCTGACTTCTACTGGATGCATCTAGTTCAGGGGTAGCCAGAGTGGTGTTGCTGGACTACAACTCCCATCATGCCTGGCCATTGGCCATAATACCTGGGACTGATGGGGGTTGGAGTCCAACAGCGTAGAGAGGGCACCAAAGCCCATCCCTTCTGAGTCCCAATTGTGTCTTCTATGAAAGCTCTTCAAGCTTTCAAGGAGGAATTGTTCCCATCATCTTGTGCCTGATTCTTCTAACTAAAGATTCTTCTAACTAAAGATGACAGGGTTTGAACCTTAGACTTTCTGCATCCAAAGCCAGTGCCCTAGCATTGAGTGATGGTCCCACTGTTGGAATGGGACCGAGATGGAAGTCGACTGGTACAGGGAGGATTATCAGTTTTTATGATTATGTATTTTCTGTTGTTATTTTATTGTGATTTTATGTTGTGAACCACCCTGAGTTCTATGGGTATAGGGCAGTATACCAATTTAATAAATAATAAATAATATAATAAATAATAACAATATTACTCATTGCTCTTGGCTCTGTGACAACTCCCCCTCCTCTCCTAGGTTGTGTGCAAAGTTGCTTCTCTAGTCCATTTGAGAGATCTGTTGAGGAATCCTATGATGATTGTGTCATTGGTATATATGGTGCTTTGCAGAGTACAAGAGGAAGGTTTATGCCCCAAGGAGCATGCAGTCTCAAAGGGAACAGGAGGCATGGGTAAAGGGGGAAAGAATCAGTCATGAGTTACAAATTCAGTTCCTGCTTTCAAGCTCTCCAGAGGCAAGGGCAGAGGAAGGGGGGTGCAGTGGGTGCGGGGTGCCCCAGATGTCACCACTGAGGAGGGTGACAAAATGCCCGGTGGCGCCGCGAGGCCTGCAGCACACCCGAGCCACCTATCTCTCCTGGGAGAGACATGGTGAATTGGGTACACGCAGGCTCTGAGCTGCCCAAATGGTCCACCTGATGCCTCTCTCTCCCCCCCCCAGCTGTAGGGCGGCTGAGTGGGAGGAGGCAGGCAGACTCCAGGGGCCCTGCGGTCTGCCCCGCCCCTATGGGCAACTCGCCCTGCCCTTGCCCCGCCCCTATGGGAGGCTCACCCCACCCCTGGGTGCCCTGCCACAGGCGCCTGAGTGGCTTACTCCGCTGCTGCCCAGAGGCATCGGTTGGCCACTGGAAGAATAGGTTGCTGGACTAGATGGACCTTTAGCCTGACGCAGCAGGCTTGCCTTCTAACAGTAATATACTCAAGTATCCTGCTGGGATAGCTCAGCTGATAGAGCTTAATCTCAGGGTTGTGGGTCCAAGCCCCACATCCGTTCATTGCAGGGGGGTGGACTGGATGACCCCATGGTCCCTTCCAACTCTACAGTTACACGATTCTAAGAGCATCTTATGGTGATGTGTTGTTGCTAGAAGTGCTGTACTTGCTTTCATTGTTGGCAGTATGTTATGTTCAGGTTTGGAGGCAGAGTGTCTCATGAGTGACAGCTGACAGGGAGCAAAGGGACCCCTGACCATTAGGTCCAGTTGCGGATGACTCTGGGGTTGCAGCACTCATCTCACTCTATTGGTTGAGGGAGCCGGCATACAGCTTCCGGGTCATGTGGCCAGCATGACTAAGCCGCTTCTGGTGAACCAGAGCAGCTCACGGAAATGCCGTTTATCTACCCGCCGGAGCAGTACCTATTTATCTACTTGCACTGTGTGCTTTCAAACTGCTAGGTGGGCAGGAGCAGGGACCGAGCAATGGGAGCTCACCCCGTTGGGGGATTCGAACCACCGACCTTCTGATCGGCAAGCCCTAGGCTCTGTGGTTTAACCCACAGCACCACCTGCATGCATCCCTTTGAGCAAATGTAGGAAGAGGACTTTTGCTCTCACCTCTTCCCAAAAGCCAGTGTGGGAAAACAGGGTCCTGGGCCTGATGGACTTCTAGTCTGACCCATCAGGGCTCTTCTGACATTCTGCATGGCTATACCATTGATTTAAAATGGATTTATTTCACAATCTACTTCCGACAGGTATATATAAGGATAAAAGATGATGAGTGGAATGTCTATCGAAGATACACGGAGTTCAGAGTCCTTCATCACAAGTTGCAGGCAAAATACCACCAAGTGAGAAGTTTTAACTTTCCACCGAAAAAGGCCATTGGGAACAAGGTAAGTGCGAATGAAAACGATGTGGACGCCTTGAGATGCAAAACACATTTGCAAAGCAGGGCATTTATTTATTATTTACTGTTAATCGTAGTGTTAGGAAATGCACAAATGTCTTTATGTCCATCAAAGCTTTGAGACAATGAGCAAAGGAATACATGCTTGCCCAAATGGGTCAAGGAATTATCCGAGTTTTAAAAAAAAGTTTTGCAAGATAAGAATTGGAACTATATCACATGGTCACACTGCATGTAAGTTTAGGGGGAGGTTAGGGAGGAGGAGGAATGAAGAAGGAAATGAAGCACCTAATATATATTCAGCACTGTAACCAACGTTGGTAAATTAGAGGATATTAAGCCCCAGGAGAGGCTGGCTGGATTCTGCCCCAGGAAGGAAGCAGCTGTGAGACTGGGGGGAAGTAGAGGCAAGGTGACTGTGTATCAAGGGTTCACATATGTGGCTGGGCACTCACTCATAGGTCAGTACTGAGTACAGTTACACCTCGGGTTATGAACGCTGTGGGTTGCTTGTTTTCGGGTTATGGACCATGCCGAACCCAGAAGTACCGGAACAGGTTACTTCCGGGTTTGAGCACTCGGCATGCGCAGAAGCACCGAATCATGTCACGCGCATGCGCAGACCCGGCGTTACGGGTTGTGAACGTGCCTCCCGCACGGATCACATGCGCAACCCGAGGTTCCACTGTGTAGGCTTTCTATGGTAGAGTTCTTCAACTTTGGGTCCCCAGACTGTTTTGGACCACAACTCCCATCAACCCTGACCATTGGCTAGGCTCGCTGAGGGTGCTGGGAGTTGTGGTCCAACCACTGCTGGGAACCCGAAGTTGAAAAATCCTGGTCTAGCCTCTAGAGGACTTGTGGATGCTACTTAACTGGGTTTCCTCACTGAACAATTTTTATCACCTCCCCAACATTTCCAAATCATTGGATGGTGGCCTGGAATGGGTTTGCAAATACCAGTGATGGGTTGTCTGAAGCATGTCCTTGCCCCTGCACCCCTAAATGACTCATAAATTTTGTCTGGGCTTGGCAGCTAGCTCAGATATGAGCTTGCTTACCAACCTTGACTTCTGACTGAAGTGGAGGGGCGAGGGTTCTTGACTGGGCAACAACACAGCTCCAATGCAACTGTGCAGAAGGAAGGACTCCTCCCTATTGTGCCAAACCTTAGAGAGGCTGGAAAAAACAGAGCATTTCAGATCTTTCTGGTGTCTAAGAGATTCCTGTCTCTTCTCCAAGCTCAGGAGAAGGACAGGGTCTATTCCACATTAGCAGAACACTGGTTCTTGTCCTTTAAAAAATGTGACTTAAAAAATGGAACTTTCATAATTTAAGTGGTGTGTAAGTATGATCATGAGTTGATAGTAAACCAAGTTTTACTCAGAGTAGACCTGTTAAAATTAACAGAACAGTAATCTTTTCCACAACTGGTTTTGCCCAAGAAATAAGAAACACATTAGCATTAACTGCAGCCATAAAATCCTAGTTTGTCTACATCTAATGGTAGTCCCCCCCCCAAAAAAAAGTAATTTAAAGCAAAACACACACGTGTGTGTGTTTAAAGATTTTGTTCTGTGTTGTAAGGTGGTCCTTCATTGTCTCTTTAAAAGTTCTGATGCTCTTCACAACTTTCCATTCAGATTTTTTCGTTGCATCTTTTCACATGTCTTTAGTAGACTTTTACCGGCACTTCTCTGAAGATCATTTGTATCATTTTTCTTTGCCATTGAAGGACGTGTACTTTTTGCTTTTGAGTGTCTGGTTGAAAAAGTCAAAATTCACACTCATAATCCAGTGCAAAATAAGATGTTAAAAATCCACACCTTAAAAAAAGCTGACAGTTACCTCAGAGGCAGAATCACCCTTGTCGACATCCTTGTCGCTCCCTTTTCGCACACTAGCAGTGATGCTGTTTCGTTTGGGCTGAATAAGAGAACACCACTCCCCTTAGCTGAACCTTGGCTACTGTCATGATCGCAGCTAGAGTAATCTGAACATTTATATTATCCAGAAGAGTTTGCAAGGTGTTCTAGAAGACATCTTCTTGAAATTAATTGAGTAGTCTGGCACGATGCCGGGTACAATCCATCTCCATCCCTTGAAGGCGATGGCAGAATGCCCAGGAAGTAGTTCACCATCCTGTCCTTCTGTGAAATAAAGTGTATTCAGAGCGATGCTGGGAATTTACAAGAATTGCCAATGTGTCTTGTGTTTTTTCCTAGAGCTGTGGTGAACTTTTCTTGGAATGCAGTTTTCTGAGTGGATCTGAGAGAGTTCTGTTTCTTGTCCTTCTTGGGATTTTCTCCGAATAGTCTCTACCATTTGGGGAGAGAACTGGCACACTTACTCAGCCGATTTACACTGGGAGGGAGGGCCTTACAAAATGGCGGCCAGGTTGCCAACGCAGTGGACGCTGCCACTGGTAGCGGCAACCAAGGCAAAGGACAAACTTGGAGGGTGGGGGAAAGGGAAACTGTGGCAGTGCCCATGGTGGACCCCATCCCCCCAAAAATGTGGGATATCTTATTCTCTTGTTGGATATATTTGGTGAAATTATCCTCCCAGTTTCTCTGCTTGCGGAAGGTTTTGATCGGTCATGGACGATACGGCTGTCAACAACTCTCAACTCTGAATATTATGTTCTCGCTCCACTGTCAGAGGCAGTATGCACCTGAATTACAAGTGGGTAGAGTACTCAGGTCTTGCAGATTCCCATAGGCATCTTGTTGCCCAGCATGAGAAAAGGATGTTATACTAGATGTGGCCCATTTAACTGTGGTTAGACTCTTTTTTTGAGCCCACAGTATGTTTCGTTTTATAGTATGAGTTTCGTTTTATCATTGATACTGCTGATATTTTACTGTTGTGTTCTGTGGTTTGTAGTGACACGATTTGTCTCTTTTTATATAAACCGCTCCGAAGCCACTTGCGACAAAAAGTGGTATATAAGAACTAGCAATTCTTGTTGTTGTTATTGTCATTATTACTACCGTATTTATGTGAATCTAATGCACCATCGAATCTAATGTGCACCTCAGTTTTCAAAACCTTGAAACCAAAAAAGTATTTGCTGGCAAATGTAAATGTGCCATCAAATCTAATGCGCACCCTAATTTTTGTGACGTAATTTGGCCAAAAAAGAGAGGCAGCAATGCTTCTGAGTATCAGTTGCTGGAAACCACAGGAGCAGAGAGTGCTCTTGCGTTCGAATCCTGCTTGCTGGTTTCCCACAGGCATCGGTTCAGTGAGTGTGAGGACAGGATACTGGACTAGATGGGCCTTGGCCTCATCCAGCAGGCTCTTTTTGCATTCCTATGGGGGGAAATAGGAATGTGCCTATATACTGCAAGTGTGTGAAGAGTACAGCAGTACCGTATCTCCTCCTGAATAACCTCTTCAGGGATGCCTCATGCATTTTGCTTTGGATTCTGTCAGTGTGGCCTCTGATTCGATTCTTGCTCTTTCATCCATAACTGAGGGGGCGTAGAAGTTAGTAAAGATTGAACATTGGGTCTTTTCATCTTGGAGATTAGGATGCATTTGCCATTGCTGCTGTGAGTCCTGCTACTCTGAAGTCCTGCTTTGGGGAGATAATCCAAAATAACATCTTGTATATATATTTACACATATCTGTTGTTCCATCTGACTGTAGGACAGGAAAGCGGTATTATTTCGCCCTGCGCATTTCTGTATGTTTCTCCGCAATGGAGAAGAGGAAAGAAAACAAATGCCTATAACTTTTGTCTTATTAACGTTTTATTTAATATGAGAAACTAGTGCTGTAGTGGAGACGAAATGAAGAGGAGTGCAGCTCCAGTATGTTTTTGTGGCATCATTTGCCAGAGCTTTGGTAACTAACGAATCCTTCTTGCTCTGGTGAGTGAATGAGGTGATAAGGAGGCTTTCAAGTTTGTTTGTAACAGATTAGCATAGGAGAAAGGGGGAGGGAATAATCAGGCAGAGCCTAGATGCATATTTTCTTTTCTTTGATGGGGTTTTCCTGTTCACCTCTAGCAAATTAAGCAGTAACGCTTCTTTGTAAGACTATTTACACTTCCAATTAAAAGTCAAAGGCTGAACTTCAGGTGCCTGGATATCTTTTGTTTAAAGCTTGGTGTGTTTTACAAGTCGAACCAACAGGCAGTCAGAAGTGCTGGATTCAGTGGAGCCTACTCCCAGGAAGCTATGCATAGGATTGCAGTTAAGGTAAAGGTAAAGGTACCCCTGCCCATACGGGCCAGTCTTGACAGACTCTAGGGTTGTGCGCCCATCTCACTCAAGAGGCCGGGAGCCAGCGCTGTCCAGAGACACTTCCGGGTCACGTGGCCAGCGTGACATCACTGCTCTGGCGAGCCAGCGCAGCACACGGAAACGCCGTTCACCTTCCCGCTGGTAAGCGGTCCCTATTTATCTACTTGCACCCGGGAGTGCTTTCGAACTGCTAGGTTGGCAGGTGCTGGGACCGAACAACGGGAGTGCACCCCACCACGGGGATTCGAACCGCCAACCTTTCGATCGGCAAGCCCTAGGCGCTGAGGCTTTTACCCACAGCGCCACCTGCGTCCCTGGATTGCAGTTACCCTGATCCTAATAAATGGGGTATTGTGCTATGTACTCCCAATCCTTAAGGTGTGGGTTGTGTGTGTGTAGACAGAGAAGAGAATGAGATAGGTGTGTTTGTGTGTTTGTGTTTGTGTTTGTGTTTGTGTTTGTGTTTGTGTTTGTGTGTGTGTGTGTGACAAATTAGCATGGAAGAAATCACAAAATCAGGAAAATAGTCATATATAGTCAACACAGCTGCCTGCATTAAAATAACAATAATTCCTTGGTCAAGGAAGTGGCTTGGGAACTGTCATGATGAGTTCCTGCACTTCAAAATGACGACGCAGCATGTAATATGAACAGAAATATAAACATTAAACAAAATGAAATAATGCATCCCTCATTTTTATTTTTATTTCATTTTGTTTAATGCTTAGAATTCTGTTCATATTACATGCTGCGTCGTAAGCCGCCCTGTACTCTCAAGGAAAGGATGGGATATAAAATAATAATAAATAATAATCCTCAATAGCCTTTTAAATGTCGAGAAATGTTGTGGGTATCAGCAAGCAGAGCCAATTACCATGGATGATGGGCGTTAAGAGTTCAGCAACATTGGGGGGGGGCAAAGGTACCCCACACCTGGCATATAGGAACTTAGGAAGCTGCCTTATATACCAGGTCAGGCTATTGATGCCCCTAAGGCCTGGGGGCCGGATCCGGCTCAATCGCCTTCTAAATCTGGCCCAGAATCAGCGTGTTTTTACATGAGTAGAATGTGTGCTTTTATTTAAAAAGCATCTCTGGGTTATTTGTGGGGCATAGGAATTCGTTCACCCTCCCCCAATTATAGTCCGGGCCCCCCCACAAGGTCTAAGGGACAGTGGACTGGCCCCCTGCTGAAAAAGTTTGCTGACCCCTGCTCTAGCCCCATACCATCTTGTAATGTGTCTGGCAGCTGCTCTCCAAGGCCTCAAGCAGAGCCTCTTTCTCATTACCTGCTTGCTACCTCCTGATCCTTTTAACTGCAGATGCCAGGGATTACTCAGAGGAAGTGTGGCTTGCAAAGCAAGGGCCATTCCGCTGAGCTCTAGTCCTTCCCCATTTAATTAGATGGCACCTTTTCGCTCTCGTAACAGCAGATTTTAAATCCCCGTCAGACTCTGCTCCAGAGCTGGGGTGAATTATACAGGTAGCTGTGGCACAGACTGTTCCAGTTAAATTAAGCTGGCCTGGAAGCTAGGCACACTGTGCTTTTAAAATCCATGAGGTAAACATGGATGAATATACTTTTGTTTCTGATATTGCCGGTTCTCTTCTCTCCCATCATTTCTTCCAGGAATGCCAGTAGAGTTTTAAATCCCAGAGCACGCAATCTGAGCGTTTGTGTGTGGGAGAGATATGAAATCCTGTATTTGGCTAAGAAAGCTAAGAAAGAGTGTCGATAGTTGCTGCCGTCATATTATCTGAATTACAAGTGAGTGGCTTGTTCTTTAGTAGCTGCTGATAGAAACTATCTAGACTGCACAAGCAGAGTTGAGAGATGTGTCGCTCAGCTTTAAGGATGTGTCAAAACAGAAGCGGATCTTCATCTTTTAATGATGGTGTGTATTTGATTCTGTAGAAAGAGAATAAAATCAGAGTTAGACCAAATGTTGGCCTACATGCAGGACATCTGTTTGCTCTCTGGTCCGACTTTCAGGATTTCAGGTAGACACAGTTTTCAAGCAAAAAAAGAGAGTGACTTCTCTTTGGCTCAGAGTTTCCAAGTGAGAGAATTGCAGAGAGCTAAGGTTATTCCCCTATCCAGAAAACATTTCCTTGGCAGAGTAGACCATGTCTCTCATTTTTGCTCCATAATCCAGCTGTCTGGCTTGAAGTCAGTCTCAATGAAGTGTGTGTAATAGGTTCTGACCATCTAGCCTCGACAAGTACTCGGGTGGCTTCATTCTGTGCTACCTGAAGTTTTGGGGTTCTGTTTATTTTTATTTGTTAATCTCGTATGTGTGTGCCTAATTTTTTGGGGGTGCTGAGATTTCTTAGGAGACTCTTATTCCCCTCACAGAGCTACAGTTCCCAGAGTGGTTTAACAATCCCTCCATCTTCCCACAGAACTCTGGGAATTGTAGCTCTGGGAGAATAATAAGAGTCTCCTAATAAGTCTTAGCACTCTTAACAAACTACAGTTCCCAAGATTCTCTGGAGGAAACCATGAATGTTTAAAGTGGCATATTGCTTTAAATATTAGGTGGGACTATTCAAGTCCTCTTCTTCTTTCCTACCCCCCTAATTTTATTAATTTAATTCTTCAGTTAATAGTAGAAAAAAATCTTACTTTATATACTTAAACCTGGAGGGGGAGACAAATCAATTTTAATAAATTTAAAATATGAAGCATTCACTTACATTTTGTCAAAGCATCTTAAAACGTGTAATTGGTTCACCTCCGCATTTGCTTTGGAACCCACTTCAAAGGCAGTCTCGCGAAGGGTGCATCGCCATAGCCTAGCCTGCATGACTGAAGCCATGCCTGCTTTCTCTATCTATGCTATACTTCAGTTTGGTTTCCCCTTCCTAGTTTTGCATGATTGTGGGGTAGAAAACCTTTAAATAAATACAGGGGAGGGGGATGAGTGAAACAACCTAGGTATGTAGAAGGGAAAGCTTTCAAGGATTAGAGGTTCTTTATATCTATATCTATATCTATATCTATCTATCTATCATCTATCTATCTATCTATCTATCTAATTACTATTCATTAAATTTGTAGACCACCCTTCATCACATGGCAGTTCACAACATAAATATGGAGATCTGGGAAAGGCATTGCTGTAGAGACAGGGAAGAGAGGCTGTTTTAGCAGAGGCATTCTGAATTGATTCGAAAAACAGAGATGTAACTTGAAGGACAGCCAAGCAAGATGCACAACTTCAGTTGGCCCTCAGAGTGCATCTATGTAACTGTTTTTCATGCGGGCGAAATAGTCTTTATTATTGCATCCCTCTAAAATTCATGCCTCATCTAAATCTCGTTAACATATTTTCAAATTAATGCATTTGATCGTTTGCCAAATGTCTGCCATTTGTAGACAACGGTATCAAAATTTATGCGGCCAGTTCTGCCACATAACTGCGCAAATAGCCCCATTCACATTTCCGCAGGTGTCATGTCTGGCCCATCAGCGCCGAAGACATGAATCGATTAGTTGCGGACTCTTTAAGAAAGACATAAAATAGCCATTATGTTTCATGTCCTATCAAGTCACAGTTAACGAGTATTAATGGAAGCAATTTAGGCTTAAGAATGATCTGATATTTTAAGGAGGCAATTCTACATTGGAGAGGACATTTTCACTTATTGAGTATGTGCCTATTTATTTATTTGTATTTAAAAGTAAGAGAAAAGGATATGGGCACCAGGAAGAGGTTATTTTTATAGGAGCTGCCTATGAAGTCTGTTATCAAAGGCCCCCGGTTAAAGTAACTTTCGGGTTGCAAACAAAAGCATGTGCAGAAGCGCTCTATTACGCCGTGCGCATGTGCAGAAGTGGCGCCTCATGTTGCAGACTTTTCGGGGTACGTCCGGACCCCCGGAATGAATTAAGTTCATATCTGGAGGGTCCACTGTAGTAACCAAAGGTATTAAATGCAACTGGGGCAAACTGTTTTTGCAGAATTTATATTCCATGCCATGGACTAGCTGGATGCAGAGGGAGTGGTGGGGAGGCACCAGCTGGGCAACCCCCAAGGGGACCCCCAGGGGAAGAAAGCTCAGAGCCAGGGGACTGGTGGGGGGACGACGATAAGTGGTCAGGGGAAGAAGAGAGAGCAGACTGGGAGGAGGAGGAAGTGTTGGAAGCTGAAGAGGCAACAGGGTTTAGTGAGCAGGAAGGGGCTGGGGCAGAGAGCAGTGCAGATTTGGAGGCTGGAGGGGAGTGGGGCCAAGAGACAGAGATGAGTCTCACCCTCCTGTTTCGACCAGCTCCCCTACCTCCCAGAACACACAAAGAAGTGAAGATGGCAGAACAATGAGAGGCAAGCCAAAGGAGCCTCAGGTTGCTGGGGAAGGAACTGTGGGAGGAGCCTTAGAGAAGGCTGGGAGCTTCAGACTCATTGGGGCAAGCCCTACGGAGAAGTGTTGTTGGGATCGCTAGGCCTGTTCTGTTTTGGTTTCTCAGAATAATTGCTGACCTACTCCTGACTCTGCCTCCTGCCACCCACCCTTCAATGAATTCTTCGATGTTGGCTTATAGTGCGTCTGACCATTGGTCCACCTAGCCTAGTATTGTTGCTACAGGGAAAAGCAGTACAGTAGTACCTCTGGTTAAGTACTTAATTCATTCCAGAGGTCCATTCTTAACTTGGAACTGTTCTTAACCTGAAGCACAACTTTAGCTAATGGGGCCTCCTGCTGCTGCCGCGCCACTGCTGCACAATTTATGTTCTCATCCTGAAGCAAAGTTCTTAACCTGAAGCAGAATTTATGGGTTAACGAAGTCTGTAACCAGAAGCATATGTAAGCTGAAGTGTATGTAACCAGAGGTACCACTGTAGCTCTGTGGCAGAGCAACTTGGACATCCCAGGTTCAGCCCCCAACGTTTCCAGGGAGAGACCCCCGTCTGAAACCCCAGAGAGTCTCTGCCAGCCACTATAAATAGTGAGCAAGATAGACCAGTGGACTGACTCAGTATACGGCAGCTTCTTGTGTTCCTATGCCATCTCTGACTGGCAGCACCTTCTCAGATTCATCTATCTGGAGATGCTGGCGATCAAACGTGGGGCCTTCTGCATATAAAGCAGGCATAGGCAAACTTGGTCCTCCAGATGTTTTGGGACTACAACTCCCATCATCCCTAGCCATAGCTGTCAACTTTCCCCTTTTCTTGCAAGGAATCCTATTCGGAATAAGGGAATTTCCCTTTAAAAAAGGGAAACGTTGACAGCTATGTCCCTAGCTAATAGGACCAGTGGTCAGGGAAGATGGAAATTGTAGTCCCAAAACATCTGGAGGGCCAAGTTTGCCTATGCCCTGATATAATGCATGTGCTCTAACGCTGTTTTGATGCTCCATGTAGTTCTCATCACTTCAATTATTGCCTTTAAAAAATAAACAAAGGGGGGAGGGAAGCATGCAGTTGTGTACTGAAAAATCAC
Source organism: Podarcis tiliguerta (assembly GCF_965153285.1). Classification (NCBI taxonomy): domain Eukaryota; kingdom Metazoa; phylum Chordata; class Lepidosauria; order Squamata; family Lacertidae; genus Podarcis; species Podarcis tiliguerta. The sequence continues at coordinate 38,711,859 of NC_139547.1, read as the reverse complement.
CAGACTTCGTGTGCTGCAGAGTCACTTCCCTAGGTAGCATTTGAAACAGTCTCCTGCTGTTGGCATGTGTGAATCAGGCCTGAGAGATGCAACTTGCAAGGCAGGAATGGAAGGAGACTTCTGGGCAAGCAGTCCATGAAGAGGACCTTGACATGGTTGAGGAGGAGTGAAGCAGCTCAGTGAGTACATTGAAAAAGGAGCAGGTAATCGGATCATTGTGTACAGAAGAGAGAGCATGGACGGAGGTGTAATGGAAGATGGAAGGGAGGGTGTAGTCAAAGGTGACTCCAAGGTTGTGTGGAGAAATGACAAAAGCATTTCCCCCGCCAGCAACAGATAGTTTCGGAAGTGAGAGAGAATTTGCTGGCAAGATTAACAGCTCCGTCTAGCATATCTCATTGGAGACAGACATCTTGTCAGCAAGACAAGACTTCTGGAATTGGATTGAAAGATGTAGAACAGCAGGCTTGGGTGTCATCAATGATGACTGCAGAAACTGTGAATGTGATAATCTTCCTTGACTCTTATTAAGATTGGGTTGCTAGATACTCCTTCGGGGGGGATAGACTAAGGGTATATGATCTATTTCTTGGATGATTCTGTTCCATTTTAGGCCCCATCTGCACTATATGTTTAAAGCAGTATCATATCACTTTAAATATTCATGGCTGCCCCCAAAGAATTCTGGGGACTGTAGTAGCCAAGAGTTGTTAGGAGAACCCTATTCTCACAGAGACAGGGTGGTGTAGTGCTTAATGCTTAGTGTTAGGCGAGAACCTGGCAGACCAGGGTTCGAATCCCCACTCAGCCAAGAAACTTGGTGGGTTAGCGTAACTGCCTTTCAGCCTAACCAACCTCACAGCATTGTTGTGGGGATTAAATGAAGAGGGGGAGAATCATGTATATCACCTCAGTTGGAGGGGGGGGGAAGAGATGGGATATAAATGCAATAAATAAAATTTTATAAATTGAAGAAATTCCCAGCGGGGCTTAATAATAAACCCATCTTTTGAAGAAACTCTGGGATTTGTAGCTCTGTGAGAGGAATAAAGGTAAAGGTACCCCTGCCCGTACGGGCCAGTCTTGACAGACTCTAGGGTTGTGCGCCCATCTCACTCTAGGCCAGCGCTGTCCGGAGACACTTCCGGGTCACGTGGCCAGCATGACATCGCTGCTCTGGCGAGCCAGAGCCGCACACGGAAACGCCGTTTACCTTCCCGCTAGTAAGCGGTCCCTATTTATCTACTTGCACCCGGGGGTGCTTTCGAACTGCTAGGTTGGCAGGCGCTGGGACCGAACAACGGGAGCGCACCCCGCCGCGGGGATTCGAACCGCCGACCTTTCGATCGGCAAGCCCTAGGCGCTGAGGCTTTTACCCACAGCGCCACCCGCGTCCCGCGTGAGAGGAATAGGGGTCTCTTAACAACTCTCAACACCCTTAACAAACTATAGACCCCAGGATTCTTTGGGCAAAGCAAGTGACCATTTTAAGTGGTAATAAAGTGCTTTAAATGCAGATTGGACCTAATTCTTAGTGCAGTGACACACACAAGAACTCCACCCCCCACTTCTGTCTAGATAGGGCTAATATGATAAACTGATTTGAGTTGTAATGTGATGCATGTTTTTGTAGATTACATAGCAATTTGCAAACTCAAAAAACAAATTGACTCCAGTTACACAGTGCTGGTTATCTCTCAGCCTTAATGCTTAAGCCTTCTTTTGTTAGGAAAATGCATCAGTGACTTAAATCTCTGAAACTAATGGGAGCAAAATGATTCTAATAAATTTTTAAATATATAGCTTGGAGACGATTTCCCAAAAGTGCATTCCAAATAACGTGCAGCGATATTTTTTAAACATGTCATTCTGAATGCAATTTAGCTTTGGCTTGCATACCTGTTTAAATAAGAGCAGCAAAGTACTTGAAAATCTTGTCACATTTATTGACTTAGTTACTTTCTCCTAGAATCTTCTTGTGCTCACAAGGCAAGGAGAATAAAATAAATAAATGTTAAGCCTGCTTCGAGACACTTCATAACTCTTTCAAGTGAAGTTTGTTGCTGATGTGGTTGTCTGGATATTCTGTTTGGAAATAAAATGTTTGCTAAAATACACAAGTTTGTGAAGTGCTACAAGATTGTCTTGTCATTAACAGTGCATTGTGGGAAATAAAAATGGCGGCTCCACCATACCCAGCCAGGGCAGGTGTCAGTGGTGGAGAGGTTTTCCAGGTCAGGAGCATCCCAGACTTTTGGGATTTCAGGACCGAAACCTGAGACATAGAAATGGCCCACAGTGGTGCATACCCTCCAACATTTCTCTGATGAAAACAGGGACGTTCCATTCCATAATGATAATTTTACTATTTATACCCTACACATCTTTCTGGGTTGTCCCAGCTACTCGGGGCAGCTTCCAACATATATAGAAACATAATAAAACATTTAAAAAACCTTCCCTATACAGGATTGCCTTCAGACAGCTTGGATAACTGCATACTCTCCAACATTTCTCCAATGAAAATAGAGACAGTCTAAGGAAAAGGGGGACATTCCACGATCAAATTAGAAATCGGGACGGCTTCTCTAAATAAGGGACATCCCTAGAAAATAGGGACCCTTGGAGGGTCTGGTGGTGTAATTAACTATGATACGTTAAACATTAACTACAGTCACTGAGAGCATATCATTCAAATAAAAAACACAGTCTAACGACTGAGTACATAGGTCACTGGTTGGACATTAAGATAGAAAGCTAAATGGAGTGTTCATTCCTTCTCACCTGCTTTGGGAAGACACTCCTTCTGTTGGGAAGGGTTTCGGCATTAGACACTGGCGTGTCATAATCCAGTGGTCTTCATGTAGTTCATAGCTCTGTTACCTTGTGAAAAATAACTTCTGTAATTGTCAGAGATCAAATGAAACACAAGTTGTGAAAGAATTTTAAGAATATTTTTTTGATCTGTCCTAAAATCATGGTTGGAAGATTTTAAGCTGCGCAAATAAACCACTAAGGATGATATTTAATTCTTACTCAGTGTAAACCCACTGAATAATAACAATATATTTATTTATACCTTGCCTTTTTCCCTCACAAGAAAATGAACAAGACTAAGTTAAATCCGTTAATTTCTCCACTTAACTGTTCTTAATTTTTAAAATGGTTGTAACCTGTCCTGGGACCTGCTAGTGAAAGGTAATAAATTTAACAATAATGATAATTTTTCAAATCTGGAACCTCTGTTTTTGTGCCCACCTTCCAGTTGTTTATTTGAACGTGACACCAGGTAAAATAGCTTTAGCCGAAAGCAAACTTTGGGCTTACTTTGAAACACACACTTCGAGCTTTATGTCAGCTTAGATGCCTTTAAAAGAGGATTAAACAAATTCATGGAGGATAAGGCTGTCAGTGGTTACCAGCCACAATGACTATGCTTTCCCCCCATAGTCAGAGTCAGCAATGCTTCCGAATACCAGTTGCTGGAAACCATAGGAGGAGAGAGTGGTGTTAGGTTTGGGTCCTGCCTGCAGATTTCCCACAGGCATCTGGTTGGCCACTGTGAGAACAGGACGCTGGACTAGATGAGTCACTGGCCTGATGCAACAGGCTCTTCTCATGTTCTTGTGTCAGAGGGACATGGCAGGCTTCAAGCTGGTGTGTGTGTGTGTGTGTTTATTTATTGACCTCAAACTACAGGGCAGTAGCACCCCACCAGGCTGGTGCAAAAGTGTAATACAGTGGTACCTCGGGTTACAGATGCTTCAGGTTACAGACGCTTCAGGTTACAGACTCCGCTAACCCAGAAATAGTACCTCAGGTTAAGAACTTTGCTTCAGGATGAGAACAGAAATCACGCGGTGGCAGTGGGAGGCCCCATTAGCTAAAGTGGTACCTCAGGTTAAGAACAGTTTCAGGTTAAGAACGGACCTCCATAACAAATTAAGTTCTTAACCAGAGGTACCACTGTACTATGGTTAACAGTGCTTCCCTCTCTGTCTCTGCTGTGTCAGACCACAACTTGGGTTAGCGGGATTTGGGATTGCCATGGGTATTTTTAAGGACATGTGAAATCACTGGGGCACGGGGCCTGGAGAGAGGAAGGTTATGATTTCAGGTCAAAGCTTAAGCAAGGGAGGCAAGTTGAAGTACATTGTGTGAAGTATTTATAGCATTGATAAAAGAAATTCGAGGTGGGATAGTATGCTCTCTGTTGCTGTTGTAGCAGTCACTTGAGAACAAGAAAATGAGTGAGATGTTTTCAAAGGGCAGCTGAAATCACCTTGAGCTTTTGAAGCATGGAGGGGCGGGGAATTCCTGTATGTTTCTGCAATTTTCTGAAAATTACAAATTAAGATTCACGGCCTTTTTATATGCAGCCTTTCTGCAAAGGCACTTAAGGTACTCTTCACTTTAAAAGGACACACACACGCACTGTAATTAAGTGTCTGTCTGCCTGAGCACATGGGTCTTCTTAGCTCCGTAGTAGATCATCCATCTTGGATGCTGGATGTCCCAGGTTCAGTTCCCAGCATTTCCAGGTATGGCTGGGAAAATCCTGTATCTGAAAACCTGAAGAGGAACTACCAGTCAGTGTACTTAGCTAGACAGACCAAAGGTTTGATGTGGTATAAGGCATTTTCATAGGTTCCTATATCCCTAGTTCCTAGGAAGGGGCAGAAAGAGCTGCTCCTGTAGGACTCCCATTCATCACTGACCCTCAGAGGCTTCCCCATTCCTGTGAATACTTATTTGCTTGCCCTCTTCTTCTGGGTCCAGTCTATGCAGCCACCCAAAGGGAGAGTGAAAGGCAAGCAAATGGTGACGCTCCCATCTCCCAACTCTTGTCATTGTTCACTTGCTTGGATAGGAAATGACAGCAAATAGCTGTCCCGTTGTGGTAGGTAAGTAAAGTTGCTTGTTGTTGGCATGCATCTGTTTCGAGAAACAATGGAGTGCGTCTCAAGGGGGTGAAGGCAAACCACGACATTGGTGCTGACCTTTAAAGCCCTAAACAGCCTCGGTCCTGTATACCTGAAGGAGCGTCTCCACCCCCATTGTTCAGCCCGGACACTGAGGTCCACCGCTGAGGGCCTTCTGGCAGTTCCCTCATTACGAGAAGTGAGGTTACAGGGAACCAGACAGAGGGCTTTCTTGGTAGTGGTGCCCGCCCTGTGGAATGCCCTCCCATCAGATGTGAAGGAAATAAGCAGCTATCTTATCTTTAAAAGACATCTGAAGGCAGCCCTGTTTAGGGAAGGTTTTAATATTTAATGCTGTATTGTTTTTAACACTCAATTGGGAGCCGCCCAGAGTGGCTGGGGAAACTCAGCCAGATGGGCGGGGTATAAATAGTAAGTTATTATTATTATTATTAGCACCAAAGTGACCTCCCCAAGGCGCAAGTCTGGGCAGTGTGTATGGTTGTTCTGGGCTGCCCAGACGAAAAGACTGCAAATCTTGACCTCACTGATGTGTGTCATGGACCAGGAATGAGCTGCACCTGCTGAACAGCAGCCTGAAGGTGGAGAAGGCTGAAGCCAGGTGGTTCTCATCAGTGCCTCCTCCTCTGTGTCCTTGAAGGCTGATCAGCTGCAGGTGGAGTCACTCTGCCTTCAGGCTGCTGTTGAGCAGGCGAAGCCCACGACACGCTGATTCAAAGGAAAAGCAGAACAATACATTCGGCACCTGCTTGGCTTCAGGAGTTGCTGGAAGCGGATGGCGTCCATGGCACCATCCAACCGTCTTAGGGACTCCACTCCAGATTTGTGCAGAGTTTGCTCCTGAGCTTTCCAAACTTTTCATGTTGGTGACAACACTTTTTAGTCATGCATCATTTCACAACACAGTGCTTTCCTTCTCCTAGATGGGCCACCTTCCCAGGTTGACGAGCCCCACCTGCCTCTCACTTCCCTCTACAGCAGGCATAGGCAAACTCAGCCATCCAGATGTTTTGGGACTACAACTCCCATCATCCCTGACCACTGGTCCTGTTAGCTAGGGATGATGGGAGTTGTAGTCCCAAAACATCTGGAGGACCAAGTTTGCCTATGCCTGCTCTATAGCATGTGCAGAAACTGCCTTCTTGAACACTGAACTCAGTATTGGTCTTGTCTGCTCAATCCATCGGAGCCTGTCTTCACATGCAAAGTGTGTCCCTAACTCACTGATAGTTTGAGACCCATTGGCTACCCTCACCTGGTTTAGCTGGCTAGTGGAAGCCGTTCCAGGGTGTGGCTGCTGTCACATTCTGACAGTTTCTAGGAGCCACCGTTGAGAGCTGAATGCAAGGTGGAGATGTGTTAAATTATGCTCATAGAGCTAACTTGATAAGTTTAAAGTCAGAGCAGCCCTCTTCGGTTGTATTTTTTTAAAAAAGAAAAAAAGAATGGACTAGACATGTTTCCACAGTATGCTCTGACTTCACTGAGTTTGAGTCCTAATCCATCTTCTGGTATAAAAAAATGAAAGTGCTCCCTTAGCTCTTCTTCCCTAAGACTGCCCTCCTTAGCAGCTTGTTTTGCCAGGCTGAACAGCAAATGATTGCATTAGAGCAGAGTGTAGCTTTTGGTCCTCAGCGGCATGCAGTAATCAGGGTGTCCATGTTGCAAAATAAAATAAAAAATGTCTTTTTAATGATCTATTTAGCTGGCTGGATAACACAGAGAATCATGCTGCTTATAGTATCCTGTGGAAGGGACAGTATTCGGAACATCTTCGATGAAACACCTCAGCCCATGTTAACCATCTGTCAGGCAATAATGTTGGTTTAAGACCAGCTGTGATTCGCAAAACCTCAAATTCCTGATGGAACTTTGCTCTCCTGTTTTGGTTTTGAGTTTCTCAATCAGAATTTGCTACTGGGCTTCCTTTCCCGCAAGTTGCAAAAAAAGAAAAATGTGCCACAAAGAAAATATCTGTATCCACAGATAAAGGTTTAGTGTGCTCTTGTAGCTGAATGATGTTGTAGTGTTCAGAAGTGGCAAACTAAGGCCCGGGGGCCAGATCCGGCCCAATCGCCTTCTCAATGAGAGCCAGCTTGGTGTAGTGGTTAAGAGCGGTAGTCTCGTAATCTGGTGAACCGGGTTCGCTTCCCCGCTCCTCCACATGCAGCTGCTGGGTGACCTTGGGCTAGTCACACTTCTCTGAAGTCTCTCAGCCTCACTCACCTCACAGAGTGTTTGTTGTGGGGGAGGAAGGGAAAGGAGAATGTTAGCCGCTTTGAGACTCCTTAAAGGGAGTGAATGGCGGGATATCAAATCCAAACTCTTCTTCTCTTCTTCTTCTTCAATCCAGCCCGTGGACGGTCCGGGAATCAGTGTGTTTTTACATGAGTAGAATGTGTCCTTTTATTTAAAATGCATCTCTGGGTTATTTGTAGGGCATAGGAATTCGTTCATATTTCCCCCCAAAATGTAGTCCAGCCCACCACAAGGTCTGAGGGACAGTGGACTGGCCCCCTGCTGAAAAAGTTTGCTGACCCCTGCTATAGATGGAGTAATCTTCTTGGATGGAGCTGCAGCTTTCCGCCCTGGACTCCATTAAAGAGAAGCTGCAGACGGAAGTGTCTTCATGATGGTGCCATTCTGCCTGTGGAGCACACTCCCTAAGGACCTTTGCCCATTTGCCATCAATACAAGTTTAGAAACTGTAGCTAAACAAAGGTGTTTCAGATAATTTGTTCTCGGATTACGCTGCAAATAATGAATTTTAAAAATAATTTCCCAGGTGGAGATCTTTTCAAGTCATGGTTCCTGTTAACTTTCTGATGAATTTGCATAAGAATCCCCAAATAGTGATTTTTGCAAGATCATTAAGTAGGTCCATAAAGGTTTCCTCTTCATTGAGCATCCATATCTCCTGTGAGAGTTTTTAAGCCGACAAAAACAAGAGTTTGTAATGTATTTTACCAATTAGTCAGTACTTATTGGTCTCTTTAGAACAATTACCAGTTTGATTCTTCAAATTTGAGACATGGATGTTTTTTCCAAAATACAAGCATAGATGCAAACCTACTTGGCTATACAGTATTTTCTGACTTGCCTATTTTTATTTTTTGCACTCTTAAGTGTTGCAATGAAAGAAGAGATCAGTTAAGCAGCACTAAGCTCCAGAGATTTGTGTCGTGAACCAATGTCTGACTGAGTTGCTTTGGATTAAATGGAACTTTCTTTGGGCCAATTTCTGCTGCGAGCTCTTGCACTAATAAATGCATAGTGTTGTGTGTTAGGGTCACATTAAAAACCCTGACCTCATCAGCAAACACAAGCAAAGGGAATTGGATACCTGGGTGAAAAAGGGAATGTGATGGGTCATGATTAAGAACATAAAAGGAGTCTTGATGGATCAGGCCCATCTAGTCCATCATTCTGCTCTCAGAGTGGCCAACCAGATATCTCTGGAAAACAAGCAAGCACTCTTTGGGGAGCAAATTCCATAGTTCAGTTATGCACTGCATGAATAAGTCTTTTCTTGTACCTGTCCTGAATTTTCCATCATTCACTTTTCACTGAACCTCCTAAGTTCTAGTGTTCTGAGGTGAGGGAGAAATATTTGCTTCTATCCTTTTTCTCCACACCAGGATGTCTTGCACACAGTCCTAATGACTTTCTGGCATTGTCTGTGTTCAGACAATCAAATTTTGCTTCAAAACGGCAGCCATAAAAAATACCCGTAGTGTAAATATTTGGGTAGCGCTACCATTATCTGTATTTCTGCTACCCAAATTACAAGACTGCTTGAATTAACCAGGTCTGTATTTACCTGTGATGGCTGAGTGAAGAGCACGGGATGGGATGTTGAGCCATTTTCTAGAACCTCGCCTATTTCACGTGGATACTGCAAATCCTGCTTTGTCTCCAGTCATAAGATGCCGATCTTTTTGTTTGTTCAGAGATGTGGTGGCAAAGGAGTCTCTGGTTCAAATATTGCTTTTGCTGTGAACCAAAAAATAAATACTGACTAATACAAATAACATAATAATAAACAATAGTGTCAGGACTCTTAATGGCCATTGCTGGGGGAAGAAAAGTTGGAGCAGTGGTGGATCCCGGGGCCACGCTGCCCTAATAATACTCATCAGCCTGACAAGGTTGCTGTAAGGATTTCTGAGAGCACGCATAGACATCTCTTTAGTGGGATAAATATGTAGTCTTGTGAGATTTAAACTCTGGTAAGGACTCTGTGGGTCTAATGCAAATGCACAGCATTCGTTGAAGTGCCGTATTTTGAATGAGGCAGTGAGTCTACTTTTTTTTTTTTTTAAAGCGGAAAGCTACTAGTTTTATTGAATTGGAATATAATTGTTGATTAACAAATGTAACTTTCTATATGGAAAATGTAACTTTCTATGTGGAAAATAATATCACAAAAAGTGAGGTCTTGAATACTGAGACTTATGAGGAATGCTTGAGGGAGCTGAGGATGTTTATCACAAAGAAGAGTGCATGGAGATATGATAGGCATCTTCAAATATCTAAAGGGATGTCACATGGAAGATGTGATTTCTCCTGCTCCACAGGATAGAACTCCAACCAATGGCTCCAAGTTACAAGAAAGGAGATTCTGACTAAGCATCAGGCAGATGAATGTAATGTAGTTCTAAGGAAGGGCAATCTCTTCCAAAATGAGTTGCCCATTCTCATACTTGGACATCCCAGTAGTACTTCCGTGGAACTGAATAGGGTTCTGAATAGGCTGTGGAAAAAAGCATACTGTTAGGTTGAAATGAGCATTTAATGTTTTAATCCTTTCATTTACTTCTACTGGCGGGGAGTGCTGGTCAATGCCCATTGAATGTTTCCTGTCCACCCACCTTCCTCTGGAGTAGGTGACTATATAATTGGCAAGTCTCTCATTCATATATATATATATATATATATATGCGCAGTAGCAGGTGGAGAGTCAGATTATGAACTGCTAAACTCCATTAAGTGACTACCAAATCTCTTTGGCGTTTTCCATTCCGGGCTTCCATCCAGATTTGTTTGTTTCTAATGTGTTGTTGACTGGGAGACCCTAGGTGCTGAATTGGAAGAGACCCAAATGAGCTATGCTGCTACTGCTGCTGTTTGTGCAGATGTAAATATAATCCTTGGCTGGTTCTCTTGGTTCTTACAAAAATAATAATGGTGAAAACTGATTTTCAAGAGAGAAAGCGGGGGGGGGGGGGGGGAGAAGGGTTGTCTGAAGGGTCTTGTTCAATGTTTCTTGATTGTGCTTTCCCCCTCTAAATCCAGAATCACAGGTTCTGGGTCTCCCCGCACCTAACCAGAAATGCAATGAAGTCTGCTCCCTCTTCTTCTCCTTCCCTGACTGTTGTCGGCAGAGGAGTCTATTGTGGCCTTAATACAGGATCAAGTGGCAACCATCCCAACTGCACCCTAGTCATAGTTGCACATGTCTTTCTTTAGGTGTGGCTAAGCTGTGGACCACATTATCCAGCATCCCAATAGGTTTTTTGTGCCCTCCTTAAAAAAAAAAAGATCTGCTGCTCACATAGGTCTCCCAGCATGATACTGTGAAAAGGTTTTTTTGTGGACCCCAAGACACCCCATAATTGTTTTAAAAGTAAAGGTTTGGCCATGCTGTCTGTTGGTCTGTTTGCCTGTCTGTCTGTCTGTCTCTCTCTCTCTCTCTCTCTCTCTCTCACACACACACAGGGCGGGGGGCATGTGTCAATAAGGCCCTTGCCCCAGAAAAGTTTAGCTACCCCTGCTTTAGTTTACATTGTGTCTGGATGTATTGCAATGTGCTTTATGTGGAGCTTCCTTTGAAAAGTATCCAGAATCTTCCACTGGTCCAGAATGGGACATCTAAGATAATGGCAGAATCTGACTCTTGGAACCAAATGATGCCATTAATAGAACACTTCCACTGGCTTCCACTGGGAGCAATTCAGAGTGCTGTCTGTTAGCTTTACAGGGCTCTGAATGGCTTCAGGTTCAGGATATCTAAAGGGCCAACTCCTCCTGTATGAACCTACCCAGCTGTGAGATCCAGTGGAAAAGCTCTCTCGTTCTCCCCTCCCCTTTTCCCCCAGCCCTTCAGTCACTGAGGTGTGGCTTGCAGGAATGTCTGAGATAGCCTTCCCTGAGTCTGCACCTAGGCTGTGACGCTCCCTACCTGAGGAAGCTCATCCCGCTGCCTCCCTTTGGTCTCTTGCCGCTTCATTGAGATGTTTCTTAGGCAGATCTTCATTTTGATGAGCTGAAAAAAATGACCTTTGTATCGAAGGAATGTTTTTTGTATCGATTCCTCGGATTTCATTTTCATTTGATGTGCTGTCATATGTCTCTGAAATCTCTTCTAATATTTTCCCCTGCAATGTGCGTGTTCTTGTATTTAGAATGTTTTAAGCTTCCTTGAACATCCTTATTTTTTAAGGAAAGGTCGTGGTTTTAATAACCAATCAATAGGATGTTTGCTAGTAATCCTGAAGGCAGCTTCTGAATTCCACTGCATTATTTGTACCAAAACGTTGTTTCGAGGCAAAATATATTTTATTTGCAAATACATTTAAACTGATACTAGATATAAGATCAGCTAGTCTATGACATCCTGAATGTCCTCCAGTCTACTCTTCAAACAGAAATTAACTTTAGGGACCAATTTCCATCTTCACATCAATGGTTCAGCTTTGAGGTTTGTTGGTGGTTGGATTATGGACCTTTTGGTGACGTTTCCATACTTTGGGTTATGCTGTCCATCTGCAGTACAGCTTGATTTTTATTTTTATTTTTTTAGGATGGGAACTCGATAATTACATTTTATATTTTTGCTTGGCACAAAAATTGAAGTCTGTGGCCTAATTCCATTTTCTCCTCCCTCCCACTCCCCTTAGGATGCAAAGTTTGTAGAAGAAAGGCGGAAACAGTTGCAGAATTACTTAAGGAATGTTATGAACAAAGTAATCCAGACTCTGCCAGAATTCGCTTCCAACCCTAAAAAAGAGACTCTTATCCAACTGATGCCCTTTTTTATGTAAGTAGCTTTCAAATGGATAGATACGCCTCAGTATGTTATTAAATAAATATACTGTATTTTCTTTCTCCTGTAACTTGAAAAATATTAACAGCGGCTGTCTTGAAATTTTTGCAATAACTGTGTGTGTGTGTTAGTAAGAATTGCCCATTAAATTCAAAAGGCTTGGTTGATTTTTATTTATTTTTAGAAAACTGAATCGTGAAATCACTCTTTTAAAAATTGAAAATGGACAACTTTGTGGCCGTTCATAGATCGAAATGAAAGAGGGAGAAAAATGCAGTTGGCTGTCCATTTATTGGATGATGGCGGGTGGTTACTGCCGTTCCATAACATGGTGGCATAAACGTTGGTGGAGTGGAGCAGGGACATAGGAGAGAACAGGTCTGGTTCTTTATTTACTGCAGGAGCAGTTTTGCCAGTGCTGCAAGACTGGGGGGGGGGGGGTTGGAGGAGAGACCTGGCACATGACCCCGTTGTTAGGTAAGCTGGGTCCAAGGTGATTTTGTGAACTTCATTGCTGATCATGGATGTAAACTCAGGTCTCCCCACCCCCCAGTCAGAAGTCACATCTACACCATGCATTGAAAGCATCCTGGGAACCGTAAGAAGCTGGGAATTGTAGCTCTGAGAAGGGCAAACTTCAGTCTCCAGGACCATTTGGAAGAAGGCTTGTGCTTTAAACATTTGGTATGGATGGAACCAAACTTCCAGCTGCTACACCACCCTTTTTTCGGCTCAGTATTCTGTAACTGAGAAAATACTCATATATTGGGCTTTCCTGGGGGGGGGGGTTGTTTTGGGGGGCAGCCACAACAAGTTCCTGGACTTCGACATTTCCCAGCGCACCACTGGGATGCAGATGTCCCGTTTCAGCTCTACCACCCATCATGAAATAATGAAATGATAAATGAAACAGGCCAAGAGATGGTGACTGGCCCAATGTCACCCAGTGAGCTTCATGGCTGAGTGGGGATTCGAATTCTGGTCTCCCAGGTCATGGTCCAAGAGTAACCATTATGCAACACTGGGTGGATGATAATCCCGGCATGACTGCACGCTTATGCCAACATTAACAGTAGCAGAAGTATTAGTAGTGATAAAATTGTTGCTGCTGTTATCTGCCGTTCTACTAAAACATTGGTAGACAAACTAAGGCCTGGGGGGCCGGATCCAGCCCAATCGCTTTCAAAATCTGGCCCATGGGCAGTCCAGGAATCAGCGTGTTTTTACATGAGTAGAATGTGTCTTTTTATTTTAAATGCATCTCTGGGTTATTTGTGGGGCATAGGAATTCGTTCATTTTTTTTCTTTTCAAAGTATACTCTGGCCCCCCACAAAGTCTGAGGGACAGTGGACCGGCCCCCTGCTGCAAAAGTTTGCTGACCCCTGTACTAAAAGTACCCAGCATACAATCGATACAGCTGAAAAAATGAGAGCACAACATCATCAAGATTAAAAGCATAGATTTTAAAATGGAGGTGCCCAGTAGACGTAAATAGCTTAGAAGGCCTTGGTAAACAGAAAGGATCTTTAAAGCCCTAAACAGCCTCGGTCCAGTATAGCTGAAGGAGCGTCTCCACCCCCATCGTTCTGCCCGGACATTGAGGTCTAGTTCCGACAGCCTTCTGGCGGTTCCCTCACTGCAAGAAGCCAAGTTACAGGGAACCAGGCAGAGGGCCTTCTCAGTAGTGGCACCCGCCCTGTGGAATGCCCTCCCACCAGATGTCAAAGAGAAAAACAACTACCAGACTTTTAGAAGACATCTGAAAGTTTAGGGAAGCTTTTAATGTTTAATAGACTATTGTATTTTAATATTCTGTTGGAAGCCGCCCAGAGTGGCTGGGGAAACCCAGCCAGATGGGCGGGGTATAAATAATAAATTATTATTATTATTATTATTATTATTATTATTATTATTATTATTATTATTATTTTCACTCAGGTGGTATCAGGCCAGCTTCCCTAGGAAAGCTGAGCCACAACCAGGATGCCACTTTGGAAAAGGCCCTCTTTCCCTGGTGTTTACCCATCAGTGACCTCGCTGGGACATGTGTGCCCCAATAGATGTTCTGTTATGCTGGGTGCCGACACTGGGGACTGCCAAGCCCCCACCAAACCACAAAAGAACCTGGAGCTGATATTGGCACATGCAATGGGATCAATCAGTCAGGATATGTCCATAAATACCATGTTCTAGCTAATTAAAACATAGCAGGGAGAAAACGTCACCGTTTACGAGTGCTCAGTTGGGCTGCGTGCTGTACCAAATCTATTAAGAGTAGGTGAGATTAGTCTGCAGAATGTAATATTTTTCTAGTACGAGATCTGTAGAAATAGGATTTTTGACTAAGGGTGAAGGGAGCAGGGCGGGAAAGAGAAGAGAGATTTGTGTTTAAAACATGCTCCTTAGTATTAGTCAGCTTGTCATTTTTTGACAGGGAAATTTCCATAATTTTCAAGATGTTCATATACAGTATTCCAGAGGGCTTTCATTTTAAAGCAAAATAAAATAAAAAATATATGAACGTCTTCAAGTTTTAATGAGCCTGCTCTCTATATCTCATGCTGCATCTGACATATTGATTCTGTGAAAAACAAAAACTTGCTGATTCCCTCTCAAATCTCAGTGGTGCCTCTTTACCCTTTTATGCCAGGAGCAATCTTTACTTGAAAACAAAAGATAGGCATGTCAGCTTCCAACTAAATATCATGTTTCTGATATTCTTTGTAGCACCATCTATCCTTTATGCAGAATCTGGTACATACATACCCTCCTGATATGGACCACGCATAGCGCAGCATATTCAGGGCATTATTTATTTTTTTAGTTAGTTAGTCAATTTCTGTACCACTTAATGTAGAAACTTTTCTCTAAGCAGTATACAGCAAACAACAACAACGAATGTTACAAAAATAGGCAATAGAAGCATTGATACAGAAATTGCTAATAAATACCGATAAATTCTGAAACCCTTCTCCACTCAACACACCTCAGACCCCTGTCTCTCACCCAGGATTCCTTCCATCGAGCTTGGCTCTCTACCCAGACCTAAGCAAACTCACAGATCATCCCTCAAAATCTCATCCCAAGAGGGTTCCTGGAACCTGCTGACATCAGTCTAGTCTCTCCCTCTAGACTTGCTTTTATAGGCAAGGGCCAAGGTTGCTGGAGCTTCCTTGGTCTTCCCTCAGCTGTGTCCCATTCAACACTCAAATCAGCTGCACTGCATATGACCACTTCCAGGATACAGCAGGTATAAGGTAAAGGTAAAAGGTAAAGGTACCCCTGCCTGTTTGGGCCAGTCTTGCCAGACTCTAGGGTTGTGCGCTCATCTCACTCTATAGGCCGGGAGCCAGCGCTGTCCGCAGACACTTCCGGGTCACGTGGCCAGCGTGACAAAGCTGCTCCGGCGAACCGGCACCAGAGCAGCACACGGAACGCCGTTTACCTTCCCGCTGGTAAGCGGTCCCTATTTATCTACTTGCACCCAGAGGTGCTTTCGAACTGCTAGGTTGGCAGGCACTGGAACCGAACAACGGGAGCGCACCCCGCCGCGGGGATTCGAACCGCCGACCATGTGATCGGCAAGTCCTAGGCACTGAGGTTTTACCCACAGCGCCACCCGTGTCCCTGTACAGCAGGTATAGTATCCAAAAAGCTATGGACCTTTGGAACTTCATTAACTACAAACACCAAAATTGGGGACCCCCTCCAAACCGGTGCCAAAGTTTTGTAATAGTTTTGTAGCACACACCCTGCGTTTTGCAGCACACCCTCCTCCCACAAACTGAGTAATTGATGCACTGGGGGTCGTAGGTATCGCCCCAAACTCCAACATGGTCTGATTAACTCCAAACTGGTGCCAAAGCTCTGCGATCGTTCTGCAGTGGAAGCACCATGTTTTGTGGCACCTCTAAAACCGAGTAATTGAGACTCAAAGTGTGAGTCATAGGCATCACCAGCACTGTCTGATTTGCTCCAAAGCGGTAGCAAAGTTTTGCAGTAGTTTTGCAACCTTTTTGTAGTGAAACCCCCACATTTTCCTCCAAAAGTGGGTTACTGTCTTGCTCAGTGTGGGGCCATACTAGTGTCTACTCTTCTTCCCCTTTGTTTTTCAATGATGGGGGTTGTAGCACAGCAATAATGGGAGGGTAATAGGTTCCCCCTTCCCTGCCCTCGGAGCCAGGAGGGGAAGCAATCATCTCCTGATCTCAGCGTCCCTTTTTTTTTGCTGCCTCCTGCAATGGACTATGCACAATTCATTTCAGGCAGGCCTGGAAAAGATGGACAGAAGCCGTTATAATTGGGGAGGGAAGTCCATTTCACTGCTATCCTTCATTGTCACAGCTCAATGGAGAGCATCTCTCTTGTGTTTCCTGTTCATGTGAAAACTATGGCTTCTTGATGTAAACAGAAAAACAGGTATTCATCAGTTAGAGGGGGGAAATGCAATCAAACAGAACCAACTAGCTGCTCATGTTTCTAATGGGAGAGCAAATACGTTGCTTTGCTTCTGTACTCTCGAGTGCAACTCCAAATCTCTGCACAGTCTAAGCGAATTATGTCTATGTTAACACCCCCTTCCCATTCCATCTTAAAATTATTACAGTTTGCAGATTTAAGATTATTACAGAGATGGAGTCCAGCAACATCTGGAGGGCCTCAGATTCCCATTCCCCGCTGTGTTTGTTGTTGTTGTTTGTTTAAACTACTTCTTGTAAAATATTAATATCTCGATATTGCAATAAAATCTAATTAAAATGCCCTTCCTTTATAGACAGCATGTAAATGTTGTTGTTTTTTTTTGCTCTCCAAAGGCTAGATTTCTGGAACAGGAAGATTAGCATTGCAAAACAGTGTGGGGTGCTTTAGAATCAGGTGGGATATTTTTTTAAAAAAAAAACATACCACAAACAAACATTTTACCTATCCATTACAGCAATATGTAAATTACATTTGAAATCAGGATGCAAACTCCTCTTCATTGTAAGCTGAAACCTAAGCTGTTCCAAAAGTGTGAAAAAAATTACGCCAGGAGCAATTTAATATCTATATGAAGCCATTGGGAATGTTATTAGGAGTTTTGGAGCAAGGTGTCATCAGAATGCTGATGATACACAACTCTACCTCTCTATAACATCTGAATCAGGAGAGACTCTGAAGATTCTGGATTGGTGTCTGAACACAGTGGTGGATTGGATTAGGCTGACCTGAGGTGCATATTTTCAGGACCCTCATTTTTTTGTGATTGCATTTTTTGTAAGTTTTTAAAGCTGTTTTTAATATAGTATTTAAAATTGTGGTAATCCACCCTGGGATCTTAGAATGGAGTGGATAATAATACAGTGGTACCTCGGGTTACATACGCTTCAGGTTACAGACTCCGCTAACCCAGAAATATTACCTCAGATTAAGAACTTTGTTTCAGGATGAGAACAGAAATTGTGCTCCGGTGGCGCGGCAGCAACAGGAGGCCCCATTAGCTAAAGTGGTGCTTCAGGTTAAGAACAGTTTCAGGTTAAGAACGGACCTCCGGAACAAATTAAATACTTAACCTGAGGTACCACTGTACTAAAAGTAGTAATAATACATACCCTGTGGTGTATAGAGTGTTAGGTGAGGGGTAGTCCCTCTAGTGGGGAACATATCATGTTCCTTTTGGGGTTGTTTGGTCCCCACCCTGCACTCAGCTCTCACCTGCGGTTCCCAGAAGCTGTCAGCATGTGACTTCAGCCGCACGGCGGGAAATGGCTTTGATTGGCCGGCTAAACCAGGTGAGAGTAGCCTATGAGTCTCAAACCCTTGGTGAGTTAGGGACTCCCCCTGCATGTGAAGACAGGCTATAGCAGATGGAGAGAATGAGACCAATAGTTGGTCCAACGATCAATAAAACGCTTTCTGCACCTGCTGTAGAGAGAGGGGTGAGGAGCAGATGGGACTTGTCAACCTGGGAAGGCATCCCATCTAGTATAAGGAAACTCTGGTCCTAAACCTCTGCTGCCTTACGGGATATCTGTCACGGTCTGGTTTACGGGCGGTTGAAGTCCCGGCTGAGAACATCGGGACCGGGGGCAAGACGGTGGGATGGGAGCAGAAACGGGAGTCTGGAAGCCAGGAGTCAGGAAACCAGGGTCTGAGGGTCAGAGAAACCAGGAGTCAAGGGTCCGAGGATCAGGAAGCAAGGAGTCAAGAAGCCAAATGCAGCAAGGCAGGAAGTGTGTTGCTGTGGCAAAGAGCCAAAGGGAAATGCTGACCTTATCACCCTTCCCAGCTCTTGCCACCAGGTGCTGTCAGTTACCAGTCAGCCTCACCTGTGTGTCCGCGCCTTGCCTATCCAGAACAAACTTAGGAAAGCCCCAGTCCTGCGAAGCCCTACCAGTCACAGGGCCTGGCTCCTGCATGCACTCCTGACAATATCTTTGGGGGAAGAAAAGGCTAAGGAGTAAATCCTATACAAATCTGGAGTGGAGTCCAGACGATTGGATGGCACCTTGTACGCCTCCTTCTGCAGCCAAGCTGGTGCCAAACATATTGCTCTGCTTTCCTTTGGACCACATCAGCGAGGCTGAGAGGGTGGTCTTGTCGTCTGGGCAGCCCGGGACCTCCATATACACTGCTCAGGCTTGCGCCCTGGGAAGGTCACTTGGGTGCTGCTAACACACCGACAACAGCACAGGAGACATAAGTTATGATTCTCCAGCGGTTAGACTTCACCGCCCATTATCTCTCAGGACGGATGGATGTCAACAACAACAATACAAACAGCTTCCTATAGCGTTAGCTGCCAGCACTACTGTTTCCCCAACCCCTGAGGTTCTTGGTTTGGGAAGCAGTAGCGCTATGGAGCCAACAGCCCTCCAGACACTGTTGGACCCCCCCCCTTCACCAGCCCCAACCCACATGGCGAGTGGTCAGGAATGATGAGAGCTGTAGCCCAACTGTATCTGGAGGACCAAAGGTTCCTCATCCCTGTCTCAAAACCCCATGAAGACAGATGGGTTGCTCTAGGCATTTTCAAACTTGTTTGCCCAAGGAATGCCTCATTTTCTTCAACTCACGGGAGCCTGTTTTCCTATATTCGCTTGAGGGCCCTGTGAGCCCGATTCGGCTCACGCAGAAACTCTCCAGTCCTGTCTGGACTTTGCCACGCGAGAGGCTTTTCTGTTCCATATAAGTTGCAGTTTGCTGTTCGATTCTAAAGTGTGATTGATTCACCTGCTTTCGTCTCATGAGTCACCATCACGTTCATGCTGCCTCCGCTTGCCAGAGTAGTCACAGAAAGAACAGCACTGATTCTTGGCCTTCCACTCTCCCAGAGCTCTTGTCGGGTTTGGAGCCGTAGCCAAAAGTTCCTGGGGCAGTGGATAATGAGAGAGGCTTGTTTGCCTGTGTTTATCATATTTAGCCGAGATGATGCCAAGATTCCCCTGTTGGGGGCATGTCTGACTAACAATGAGATTCAGAATCCCAAATGCTCTGAAACGACTCGGGATTACAAACGCGGTTGTTAAATTTGTTATGCTGAATAGGCTTGAGCACCACGATCACGATAATGCATACGGCTGCGATGTCTAGCATAATGATTTGCCCAGCGCCACAACACTTTGTCAGAGCATCCGCAGCCCTTAAATAAATATTTCTCCCATTTGCACAGCTGCATTCTGAAGGAACATTGCCAGTAACTTTCTCTAACATTCTTTTTTTATTATTATTGTTTCACTCCCCCCCCCACAGCAGTTGGTTTGTAACAAAAGTGCTCTGAAGGTGAATATAATAGATTTTAATGACACAAATTAAGCAATTTGAAGTGGCATCTATACTTTTAAAAACAAGCAAAGAACAACAAAAAGTCTTTGCTTTTTTTTTAAAAAAAAATTCACTTAGTAGAATATAAGCTTACAGTGTGAGGCAGCAGCAAAAAAAGCTTAAGGCAATTTTAGGTAGCGTCAACAGAAGTATAGTGTCCAGATCCAGATAAGTAATAATACTTCTATTCCGCCTTGGTCAGATCACACTTGGAGTACTGGGTCCACTTTTTGGCACCACAATTTAAGAAGGCTATTGATAAGCTGGAACGTGTGCAGAGGAAGGCAACAAAAATGCTCAGTGGTCCTGAAACTAAGCCTTATGAGGAACAGTTGAGGGAACTGGGTATGTTTGGCCTGAGTAAGAGAAGATATGATAGCCATCTTCAAATACCTAAAGGGCTGTCACTTGGAAGATGGAGAAAGTTTTTTTTTTCTCCCAGTGGATTCAAGTTACAAGGAGATTCCAACTAAACATCAGGAAGAAGTTTCTGATGGTAAGAGTTGTTTGATAGTGGCCTGGACTCCCTCAGAAGGTGATGGACTCAATGGACTTCATTGGAGGTTTTAAAGTAGAAGTGGAATGATCATCTGTCGTGGATGCTTTAGTTGAGATTTAGTTGCATTGCAGAGGGTTGGGCTAGATGACCCTTAGGGTCCCTTCCAACTCTACAATTCCATAACCCCATGATTCTTTAAATATAGATTATTTATTTTGCAGTCATAGACTTGAATAAAATAAAGCCAACAATATCGTAACATACAAAATATTTCAAAGTAGGCTGCAATATATAGTGGTACCTTGGGTTACAGACGCTTCAGTTTACAGACCCTTCAGGTTACAGACTCCGCTAACCCAGAAATAGTACCTCGGGTTAAGAACTTTGCTTCAGGATGAGAACAGAAATTGCGTGGCGGCAGCGGGAGGCCCCATTAGCTAAAGTGGTACCTCAAGTTAAGAACAGTTTCAGGTTAAGAACGGACCTCCAGAATGAATTAAGTTCTTAATCCAAGGTACCACTATATAAAGTATCAGGAATATCTAAAACATGTCTCAAATAAGATATACAACACAGCACCTTAAAATGGGAAAGTTAAGAGTGAGTCGGGGGGGGGGGATACCATAACCACATTAGAAATCACAATGCAGGAGAACAGCAGCCAGACAGGATAGCCTTCTTCAGGGAAGATTTGTGCAGCCAGAAAGAGAAATCTAGCCACAGTCTCAGTTAAAAAATTTATTGAATCTGCCACAGCATAGGCCAAATACCATTTGGAAGTCCTGCCTTGGAAACGTTGAGAGAATCGGATTCACCAGTCTGAATTGGTCATTTTTATAGAAATTACAGGCAAAAAGCACATCAGCCAAATATTCTATCACCTCCTCTCCACAGGGACAGAGCCATATATAGAGATAGAGATGGAGATATAGATATAGTATTGCTAAATCGTAAGTATATTTTTAAACTTTAAAAATATTTTAATATTTTTTTTGCCAGCTTATTAAACAGCACTTGACTGGGGGGGGTGAGGGGGGGGGCATGTCTCCATGTTTCAACATGGGTGTGGGTGGATTCTGGCACCAGTGCAGGCAGCTAAGGAGCTCCACCATCTGCTTCCAAGACACAATGGGAAGGCCCAGTTTTCATAGCTGCTGCTACAGCCTTATGCTTGTTCTGGTGAATTCTCCAAGTCTTCAGGGCAGCCTTGATTCCAGGAGCTGCTGGAAGAAGCATTTAAAAAAAGAAAGAATGGATTGCTGCAGGGCATCTAAACTTATGTTTGGTAATGCTACTGAATGTCACGGGTGGGGTGTGTTTTTCTTCCTTCTCGTGCTGGCAGGAGACTGTGAACACTGCAGGGAAAGTGCTTGAGCTGCCAAGTGTGAGGTTTTTTTCTTGAGTCTCCTGCTCTTCTCCCAATTCCTTAACGCGCCCCATCTTTTGAAAGGAGAAAAAGCTTGGTCTCAGGCTTGGGAATTTGCAAAGCATGGAGCAGAGGGCTATCAGTGGCTACTAGCCATTTGTCCCCTTTTGAACTTGTTGCATAGCCAAAGGTGAGAACTTTATTATCATTATCTATACAGTATAGCGGGACACGGGTGGCGTTGTGGGTTAAACCACAGAGCCTAGGACTTGCCGATCAGAAGGTCGGCGGTTCGAATCCCCGTGACGGGGTGAGCTCCCGTTGCTCGGTCCCTGCTCCTGCCAACCTAGCGGTTCAAAAGCACGTCAAAGTGCAAGTAGATAAATAGGTACTGCTCCGGCGGGAAGGTAAACAGCGTTTCCATGCGCAGCTCTGGTTCGCCAGAAGCGGCTTAGTCATGCTGGCCACATGACCCGGAAGCTGTATGCCGGCTCCCTCGGCCAATAAAGCAAGATGAGCATCGCAACCCCAGAGTCGGCCACGACTGGACCTAATGGTCAGGGGTCCCTTTACCTTTATACAGTATAGCAATTGTTTCCAGGGCTTAAGGTAAGCTTGCGAGTGCCACCTTAGAGAGCTCCTGTTCTGCTCATCCCCCTCCTCCTGTGCTGCTTTCTGGATTTCTTTATTAAAAATTATATTTAGTTAATTTTTTAACATGTACAATCAATACACAATTACATTTTCTCTCTCATTTTTGTTGACTTCCCACCCCATTTTCCATGGAGCTGCTGTTTCTCCCCTTCTGCTGCACCCTGTCTTCTGTCTGTTAAATGTTAAATCATAGCCACAATATTATAATCTAATTACTTCTGTTGCTCATAGCTCAAATCCTGCTTGTGAGTTCAGCATACTCTAACATTTCTTTAAGTAGCCCCCCAAAAAGCATCTATTCTTGCCTAAAACACTCATCATTAGATTCCCTTAATTTTTTTCCTGTTAGCTTTGCCAGTTCTGCATAATCCATTTTCTTGCCCATCCATTCTTCTCTGGTGCTTTCTGGATTTTTTAGGGAGTCCTTTGGAGTTGGAGAGGGTCTGGCTGGTTGTCCGGTGTCTAACCTTCTGCTTGATGCAGGAAAGTTGGAGCCCGAACATTTCTGACAGATGACTGAGGCTTGGCTTGAAGACTTTCGGTGAGGGAGACACCACACATTCCTCTAGATAATTGGTTAGGAACCTAGGATGCTGAGTCTGACTACTGGTCCACTTAGCACAGGGGTAGAGAATGTTTGGCCCTCCAGATTTTGGTGAAATACAACTCACATCAGCCCCAGCAATGGGCAATGGCCATGGATGATAAAGTCATGGAGTCATATACAGTGGTACCTCAGGTTACATACGCTTTAGGTTACAGACTCCGCTAACCCAGAAATAGTACCTCGGTTAAGAACCTTGCTTCAGGATGAGAACAGAAATCGTGCAGTGGTGGTGCAGAGGCAGCCGGAGGCCCCATTAGCTAAAGTGGTGCTTCAGGTTAAGAACAGTTTCAGGTTGATAAAATCGTGATATGGAATTATGAAAACATCGATGAGAGATGAGAGGCAGGACTGAGATTTGGAAATGCTTTGGAATTCATACCGTAGGGAGTCGCAAAATTAAGATTATAATTTGGAAGACAATTGGATTCCCCCCCCCATTCCCCCCCCCCCGGTTTGTGATTTGATATGTTAATTGGATGTTTTTTGTTGGAAAATTAATAAATGCTCTAACAAAAATGAAAACAAAGAACAGTTTCAGGTTAAGAACAGACCTCCAGAACGAATTAAGTTCTTAACCCGAGGCACCACTGTAATTGTAGATTTGGAAGGGAGCCGGAGGATAATCGTTTTTCAACCCCCTGCAACGCAGGAATGTGCAGCTGCCCCATACAGGGATCAAACCTGGTTGTTTATCAGCACCACGCTCTAACCAACTGGTGTGAGTTGTACTTCACCCGCATCTGGAGGGGCAAAGATTCCCCACACCTGATCTAGCTCATTGTTCTCTATGCCGGCTGTCAAGGTGTTTCAATCAGAGGACATGCAAACTATGGGGAGGAAATGTGCTTTTATTTATTTAAGGCATTTCTATGCAAGCCGGTTTCCAGGGTGATGTGCAATGTATGCAGATCACAATAGAGCAAAACAGATGTATTGATAATTTAAAAAGAGGTGGCAGCTATTCAGCTCTGAGGTTCTGATTGCTGGACTTTTTGGTGGTAGTCTAGGGCACTTCAATCTGCTAGGCGAAGGGAATGTGTGTTTGCCTTCTCCGCTGCCTCTGCAGAGTTTACGCGGCATCAGCTTGACAGCTTTCATTTGTAGCAAATCATAGAGTGCAGAATGTATTTGGAAATGAATCCACAGAGCTTGTCCCCCAAATTTATTCAAGCCACTGCTGTGCTAGAGTCCAAAAATAAATAAGACTGAAAAAAGTTGTTTTACCTTTATTTTGTGCAATTGTTTTCCCCCGGGGTATGTCCTTTATTCCGAGTTTGAAATGCCTTGATGACAGGGTCTATAAGAGAATATCAGGATCTTGGTGGTGTTCCATAGAACGGGCGTGCCATATTGCTGCTTTGTAAGATTGCGGGGTATTATGAAATCCCAACTTGATATTAAATCTTGCCTATAAAGCTGAAATCGGCTTAGCTTTCCAATGGCATGGCTCTTAAATGAGATTAGCATCTAAATAAGAGCAATAAGGCATTGCTCAGCGGAGTTAATTGCTGAGAATTGTTCAGCAATCCTTGCAAATAGATAAATCATGGGTATTTATGAATCTATTACCAGGAAGCAAATTCCACCAGTACTCCTTTGTAATGCAAAGCTACCTTTATCGAGGCTCATGAGGTGGAATAATTTAGCGCTTTACAGTATTTGAAGTGAGCGCTGCATAGAGTCAGCTGCATAGAGGGTCTTATCAGAGTTTACAGTTGCCGTTTAGGCGAGAAATACTCGCTGAGCATCCTCTTAGGCAAAAATAAATAAATAAAAGCCAGGCCGCGCTGACATTTTCTGAATTTACAACTACTGGCGCAAAACTGAGACAGTGGAAGGCAGGTTTTGTTTAGAAATATATCTGGAGTATTGATGGTGGCTTTTCATTCCTCTGGAGAGAGATAAGAAATAAATAACAGCAGGATTGTTACAGCTGGAGCTCCCAGCTACAGAGCTTTGGTTTTAAGTGTTGCATAGAAAGCAGAATTTTTCCAGGGTGATCTTTCATCCCATCCAAGGTTTTCCTTTCCGTGGAACTCCTGAAATTATAGCAGCCCTTGCAGGCTCTGCAGCTGACAACTTTGCTGAGAGCAATAGTTTGAGGTCAGGACCAGCAGAATCTGGCCATGGTCTATGGCAGGCAACAGGATCGCTCCCTCTAAGAATGAACTAAAACTGCCTTGTGGGTGTGATGGCCTGGGATTCCGATTCGGAGGATGAAACAGAGGAATCCCGGCCTGCACAGGAGTCCCCGCCTCCAGGGCCGGCTGAACTGGGGCCAGGCCTAGATGCTGAAGAGCCTGCACCTGTGGCAGTGAATCAGGAGCTGGCCCCAGGTGAAGCCCTTCTGGCCCCAGAGAGGCTTGACGACTCAGTGGCCACAGGTGAGCCTCCTCCAGGGCCCAGTAACCCTTCGGCCTCTCCTGATCTGCAGAGGTTTAGAGCAGAGAGGCGAAGGGAACTGGTTGCCCCCAGGAGGAGTGCTCGCCTTAAGGCCAGAGGAGGCGGGGCTCCTGAGGGCCGGGACCGCCCCTGGCCTTAGAAGAGGATAAAAGCCCAGTCAGCCCGGCCCCAGGTTGCGGGAGCAACGTCGTTGTTGGCTTCGGACCTTCCTGCGTTCCTGATCCCTGCTCGGCCTCCTGTTCCTGACTATCCGGTACTCCTGTTCCCTGCTCGGCCTCCTGTTCCCGACCATCCGGTGTCCTGTTCCCTGCACAGCCTCCTGTTCCAGCATTCCTGTTCACCGCCCGGCACTCTGCCTCGGACCTTGCCCCTCTTCGTGTGGACTTTGCTACACCCAAGGTACCTTACCCCCGGGACCAGCACAGTTTGCTCCCGCCCCCTCCCGCACTCCCCCTTCGTCGGGGTGCGTTCGGGAAGAGCCAGAGGCCATGGCTGAACAGGCGGCTGCACTGGTGGCTTTGGCCCAGGAGAACCAGGCCTTGTCTCACACCGTGCAGCAGCTCAGTGACGCGGTTGAGACACTTCAGCAACGCTTGGAAGCCCTACCGGCTCCTGGGGCCGACGCCCCGGCTCCGGGCAAATACCCAGTGGCTTTGCCTGAGAAATTTGATGGAGCCCCGGCCAGCTTTCCCATGTTCCTGGCCCAGGCCAAACTGTATATTCAGGGGCGAGCCCGGAACTTTCCTGACGACCGTACCAAGGTGCACTTTTTGATTAGCTTGTTAAAGGACCAGGCGGCCAAGTGGGCGTTGCCGCTACTCAGGCAAGACTCCCCCTTGCTGGCAGACTATACGGGGTTTTGCAATCGTTTGGAGGCCGCGTTCGGCAACCCCCAGAAAGAGAGTCAAGCCAACCGGGCGATTCGGCATTTGAAACAGGGCAAGTCCGCGGTGGCCACATATACCACGGAGTTCCGGCTGTTGGCACAGGACTTGACCTGGAATGACTCGGCACTGCGGGACCAGTATCTCGAAGGGCTTTCGGACGAGGTACTGGACCAGTTGGCCACAATGGAACGCCCCACCACGCTGGACACTCTCATTCAACGGAGTCTACAAATAGGCGACCGGTTGGAGGATCGTCGTCAGGCCCGGGGTCGCCGACACTTCCAGTTCACGGCACCAGCTTTTTCCGGCAGCCCCACGGTCACAACTGATTTAACGGAGGAGCCTATGCAGCTCGGGGCAGTGCGGCCACGCCTTTCCCCCGCAGAGAAGGCGCGGCGTCGGGATGGAAATCTCTGTCTTTACTGTGGCGGAAGTGGACACTTCGCTCGGTCCTGCCCTGAGAAACGCCAGCCGCAGGGAAACCGCCAACCCCAGTAGCTGATGGCCCTAGCTACCGGGGGTCCCAAACCGTACAGAATGGGCCCGCACCAATGGACTTGCAACATCTTATGGTTTCGGTACGTTTATACCCTCCAGGTGGGCCCTGGATCCTCACCCATGCTTTGGTAGATTCAGGGGCAACCCGCTCCTATATGGACGCTGCTTTTGCCGCCCATCATCAGGTGCCACTTCGGAACAAGCCAGTACCGGTCCAGGTGGAAGCGATTGACGGACGACTTCTGCGTTCAGGTGCCGTTACTCAGGAGACCCAGCCTCTGGTCCTGTGTCTCCAGCAGCACCGGGAGTTGCGAACTTTGGACATTGCCTCTATGCCCCGCTTCCCCCTGGTGCTCGGGATGGACTGGCTGGAAGCCCACAACGTTCAGATTGACTGGGTCAAACGGACCGTGCACTTCCCAGACCCATGTTCCCATGCTCAATCCGGAACGCTGGCGGCCGCGCCCTCAGAGGAGGCAGCACCCACGCTCCCAGCCGTGTACCAGGACTACCAGGACGTGTTCGAGGAACGGGGGGCAGACCAGCTGCCGCCGCATCGGCCTTTTGACTGCGGCATAGACCTCCAACCCGGAGCGCCTTTACCAGTGAGTCGCTTATATTCCCTAACAGAGCCAGAGCGCGAGGCTTTGCAGGACTTCTTGCGCAAAAACCTGGAGCGTGGGTTCATTAGGCCTTCCACCTCGCCCACCGCGGCGCCGGTGCTTTTTGTTAAGAAGAAATGTGGGGAACTCCGCCCTTGCCATGATTACCGAGCCCTGAACAAAATTACCGTCCCAGACCGGTACCCCTTGCCCCTTATCTCGGAGCTGCTGGAGCGGGTGCAAGGGGCACAGGTGTTCACCAAGCTGGACCTCCGGGGGGCCTACAACTTGATTCGGATCCGAGCCGGGGATGAGTGGAAGACAGCGTTTGGGACCCGGTACGGGCAGTTCGAATATTTGGTTATGCCTTTCGGTTTGTGCAACGCGCCTGCTGTGTTTCAACGCTACATCAACCACGTGTTTCAGGACCTGTTAGACAAGTACGTGGTGGTGTATTTGGATGACATACTGATTTACTCCCGTGACCCGGCTCGCCATGAGGGACATGTCCGGACCGTGCTGCAGCGCTTGCGTGAGCACCGTTTGTACGCAAAGCTCAGCAAGTGCGAGTTCCATCAGCGGACTGTGGACTTCCTTGGTCACCGGCTCTCTCCAGATGGGGTGCAAATGGACCCGGGGAAGGTGACAGCGGTTCAAGAATGGGCGGCACCCCGGAACCGCAAGGACCTACAGCGTTTCCTGGGGTTCGCCAATTACTACCGGTCCTTCATCGCTGATTATGCTCATCGCACCACCCCGTTGACCCGGCTACTGCGCCCAAAGACGCCGTTTTCCTGGGACAAGGAGGCAGAGGAGGCGTTTCAGGGGTTGAAGGCCTGTTTCCAGAGGGCACCAATCTTACAACATCCTGACCCCTCTCGACCCTTTGTGGTGGAGACCGACGCTTCCAGTACGGCTCTCGGTGCCGTCTTGTCTCAACAGATTGGTCCTGAAGCGCCACTCTTACCCTGTGCCTTCTATTCCCGCCAGCTCCTACCAGCGGAGCGTAACTATACTGTGTGGGAGCGGGAACTACTGGCCATCAAGGTAGCCTTTGAGGTCTGGCGCCACCATCTTGAGGGGGCACGACATCCGGTGGAGGTGAGAACCGACCACCGGAACCTGGAGTACCTCCAGACCACCCGCAAGCTGAACCAAAGGCAGATCCGGTGGGCGTTGTTCTTTTCCCGGTTCCAGTTCCGGATCCGCTACATCCCTAGCTCTCAGAATCAGAAGGCGGATGCCCTGTCCCGGAAACCTGACGACAACGCAGACACGGTACAGCAAGCAGAACCCACCACGATCCTACCTCCGGCTGCATTCCTGGCCACCCAGGAGGCGCAGCCACTGCAGGTTCGGGTGCGGGAACAGCAGCGGGTCGACGCTTGGGCCCAGGAACGACTCCGGGAGCTGGCTGAAGGGTCCAGCCCACAGTATCCGGGGCTGGTCCTGCATCAGGGCCTGCTGCTGCACCACGGTCGTCTGTACATCCCGCCAGGGCCACTACGGCTGGAGGTTCTCCGGATGGCCCATGATGCCCCAGCAGCGGGGCACTTTGGACGGTATCGGACCACCCATCTGGTCAGTCGAGAGTTTTGGTGGCCCCGCCTGAAGGCTGACGTGGCTCGCTACGTTGCTGGTTGTGATGTCTGCCGGCGCGCCAAGGGACCTACCGGGCGACCCCCCGGCCTACTTCAGCCATTGCCAGTTCCACCGCACCCTTGGCACACGGTTTCGTTGGACTTTGTAGTGGACTTACCCTCGTCTCGTGGCTGTACCTGCCTTCTGGTTTTCTCCGACCATTTCACCAAGATGGTGCACTGCGCTCCCTGTCCATCTGTACCCACAGCCAAGGAAACTGCTCAGCTGTACCTTCAGCATGTCTTCCGCCTGCATGGCCTACCTGAGCGCGTGGTGTCCGACCGGGGCGTTCAGTTCACATCCCGGTTCTGGCAAGCACTACACCAGACCCTCGGGACGGAGGTCTGCCTCTCGTCAGCCTACCACCCACAGACCGATGGCCAGACGGAACGGGCGAACGCGGTGCTGGAGCAGTACCTCCGGTGTTACTGCAGCTACCAGCAGGATGACTGGGTCGACCACCTGGCGTTGGCGGAGTTCGCCTACAATAACGCGGTGAATGCGTCCACCCAGCAGACCCCGTTCCAGGCCAGTTATGGTTATCATCCACGGCTGTTTCCAGAGGTGCTGCCAACATCCGCAGTCCCGGCGGTGACGGAGTGGCTTCAAGAGCTCCAGTCCCAGCAACAGCTTTTGGTGGAGCAACTGCACCAGGCCAAGGAAGCGTACAAGGCCCAGGCCGACCGCCACCGCCAGGTGGGGCCGGAACTTCGCGTCGGTGACCTGGTTTGGCTCTCCACTCGCCACCTCCACCCCTCTCGACCTTCGCGGAAGTTGGACGCCCGCTTCACCGGCCCGTTCCCTATCGTAGACCAAGTCTCTCCTGTGGCATTTCGTCTCCGGTTACCCGCAACCCTGAAGGTTCACCCGGTCTTCCACAGGTCCCTTTTGAGTCCGGTGGCCCCACCCGACGAGTTCCACCCGAACCGTCCCCGACCGCAGCCAGTGTTGGTTCGGGGAGAGCCTGAGTACGAGGTGGAACGCATCCTGGACTCCCGATACCGCAGGGGAAAGCTGCAGTATCTCATTGACTGGAAGGGGTACGGACCGGAGGACCGTTCCTGGGAACCAGCGGCCAACGTCCACGCACCTGCCTGCCTCCGAGAGTTCCATGCGACGTACCCCGGCAAGCCGGGTCCGGACCCTCGGTTGAGGGGGGGGCCTGGGAGGGGGGATGGTGTGATGGCCTGGGATTCCGATTCGGAGGATGAAACAGAGGAATCCCGGCCTGCACAGGAGTCCCCGCCTCCAGGGCCGGCTGAACTGGGGCCAGGCCTAGATGCTGAAGAGCCTGCACCTGTGGCAGTGAATCAGGAGCTGGCCCCAGGTGAAGCCCTTCTGGCCCCAGAGAGGCTTGACGACTCAGTGGCCACAGGTGAGCCTCCTCCAGGGCCCAGTAACCCTTCGGCCTCTCCTGATCTGCAGAGGTTTAGAGCAGAGAGGCGAAGGGAACTGGTTGCCCCCAGGAGGAGTGCTCGCCTTAAGGCCAGAGGAGGCGGGGCTCCTGAGGGCCGGGACCGCCCCTGGCCTTAGAAGAGGATAAAAGCCCAGTCAGCCCGGCCCCAGGTTGCGGGAGCAACGTCGTTGTTGGCTTCGGACCTTCCTGCGTTCCTGATCCCTGCTCGGCCTCCTGTTCCTGACTATCCGGTACTCCTGTTCCCTGCTCGGCCTCCTGTTCCCGACCATCCGGTGTCCTGTTCCCTGCACAGCCTCCTGTTCCAGCATTCCTGTTCACCGCCCGGCACTCTGCCTCGGACCTTGCCCCTCTTCGTGTGGACTTTGCTACACCCAAGGTACCTTACCCCCGGGACCAGCACAGTGGGGGAAAAAGGAGATGGGGAAGGAAGGAAGGAATTCAGGCAGGCTGGCAAAGGGTCTATCTGCCCCTTTCCCCCCACAGGGCCCATGTTTCATTTGTTCATGTACAGTGGTGCCTCACAAGACAAAATTAATTCGTCCCGCGAGTTTTTTCGTTATGCGAGTTTTTTCGTCTTGCGAAGCACCACTGCATTTAACTGACAACGGCGGGGAGGGGCGGGGAGAAGCAGGGCAGCTGCCGCAGCCGATACCTCAGACTCACCCGCGCATTGTGGCCACCGTGCGACGCGGCTGCTGGGGGGCAGCAGGGCTCAGGAGCGCGACTCCAGGGAGAGAGAGGCGCTGGCGCCAACGGCTCTCTGAGGGGAGCGCGCGAGGGGGGTGGGCAGCGGCGCGAGGCACCAACCGTCAGTCGGAAGGTGGGAGGGAGCCGGAGGAGCGGGGAAGCGAGCGTGCGTGCGTGTGTGCAGTGACCGTCGCCATGACACGAGAGGCAGGGCCGTTTCGTCTAGCAAAGCAAGCCCTTAGGGAAATCCGTCTTGCGAAGCACCTCAGAAAACGAAAAACCCTTTCGCCTTGCGAGTTTTTCATCTTCCGAGGCATTCGTCTTGCAGGGTACCACTGTAGTTGTTTCAGTATTTTAAAACTGTAAAACTTGGCAGAAAGGCGGTGTGTAAATGCAATCCGACCATCAGTAATAATAATCTCAGTGCCTCCATGCAGACAAGACTGGAGCCCAGTGGGAGCTGACAGTGAAGAACATACCAGTATGTGTGGCTTGGGTGAATTCCAGGGTATACAAAAGTACAAAAAAGTTTTTTACGAAGAAGGGGCAGCCCTTCTCTCCCCAGACCAGCTCCCGAGGGACCAAACATGCCCATCAAATCCAGCACCCTGTTCTCACAGTGGCCAACCAGTTGTCTAATGGAAACTACAACTGGGAAGGGTTTATAATAGTATAATCAGGGCTTTTTTTCCAGCCGGAACTCACCAAAACTCAGTTCTGGCACCTCTCAGGTAGGCGCCATTGCCATTATAGCAAGGGAGGCTTTCATAGTGAGTTCCAGCACCTCTTTTTCTAGAAAAATAGCACTTGTGTATAACATTATACATCCCCCTCAAACCCCAAATTGCTTTTGTGGTTGTCCTGGTTGTCTTAAAAGCACCTGCAGTCTCCACTTCCCTGCTTTGGTAGTAATGGGGGCAAGATTTCTTTAAAGGACACAGGCTGTCTCTCTGTAGCAAATGTAACCTCTCCACTCCACCCCCCCCTCCGGCCGCCAGCAGCAGCCTAGGAACAGGTTAACATTTCTCTCAAAAGTAGAACATGTAAACCACTTGAAGTTTGGGGTCCTTCCTGCAGTGATCTCGTTTCCTTGGCAACGAGCAGCGGCCATGCTCTCCTCCTCTGTCTTCCCTGTTTTAAAATGGAACGCTTCTGACATGCTGCTGGTCTGCTATGGTAACAGGTGGCCCTTGAAATCTATTAGCAAGGAATGGGCTCCCTAGCCAATAATGGGGTGGGGAGCAGGTGTTCATTTCCGATGACAAAAGGGAGAGGAAAGTGGTCGCAGGCTCCTCTTCTGTTTTTCACATGATTTGATTAAGACCTGGAATGCCCTGGAAGGGGCTGCTCTGTCTGTCTGTTGTTTGTGTCCCCCCCCCTTACATTTTTACATTTATCTACCTGAGAGTTTTCCTTCCTTCCTTCCTTGAAAGGTGATCTGCAGATCTGCACATTTCTGCTGTTAGATATTTTTTTTTATTTTTGCTCTCTGTGTGATAG
Organism: Podarcis tiliguerta; assembly: GCF_965153285.1. Taxonomy (NCBI): domain Eukaryota; kingdom Metazoa; phylum Chordata; class Lepidosauria; order Squamata; family Lacertidae; genus Podarcis; species Podarcis tiliguerta. The sequence goes on along the minus strand of NC_139547.1, from coordinate 38,679,306 downwards.
ACTAAAGGCTAGTGATTAACAGCCAATAGGAAGGCTTTTCTGAAGCTCTTGTAACGTTTTGCGACGTTAGCTGTGCAGTGAAGACAATCTTATAAGGTAGACCACTATTATTATCTCTATGTCACCACAGGGGTGCTAAGGCTTTAGAGAAAGGGGTGGGGAAACCTCAGGTCTGAGGGCCATCCAGCCTCCTCCCTCTGGCCCCTGGAATCCTCCCCAGCCACACTCCTCTTGGGCCTTGTTTCATACCCCAGATGTTGTTGTATGCATTGCTTGTCTTGGTGGAGGATAAAGGATGCTATGAAGGTGCATTTTGAGCGCAAGCCCCTCTTTATCCTGATATTGATTTACTAGCACCCGTAGCTGAACCCACCCTGAGAGCTCAGGGTGGTAGTAACTAACAGCTAAAATACAACTCCAGAATATCCGCAAGATACTAGAAGCACAACATCGGAACTAAAATTAACCTCTACCAGCTCAGTCCCATCTGTTAAAATAAATACCTGCTGCCTACATAGAAACGTAGGAAGTTTCCTTATACTGAGTCAGACCTTTGGTCCATCCAGGTCAGTATTATCTATGCTGACAGGCATTGGTTCTCCAGGGTTTCAGACAGGGGCAATTCTCATCCAGCCTGGAGATTCCCCGAAGAGACACTGCGACTCAGCGTAGACAATGTTAAGTATAATGGTTTAATTGGCACTGTAATGGAGAATGCCTGTATGTAGATTACTAAGGGTTAAACTGGGAATTTCCATCGAAGCTAAAGAAGTGCTCTCCAAGGGTGTAGCAGGTTAGTGATTAACTGTGAATGTTCTCTTCCCTGCCATGTGCCTGACTTAGATCAGATGAAAGAAATAGTAGAAATATATAATAATAATTGCAGTAGCACCTTAGAGACCAACTAAGTTTGTTCTTGGTATGAGCTTTCGTGTGCATGCACACTTCTTCAAATAGGATTGCATTCTACGCATATGGTTGCCTCCATTTTGTGTGAGTTGGAGTCTTTGTTCTCAAGCAGCCAAAGGATGTGATAATGAGGTCTCTCCTAAAGGGAAAACAGTCTCCAAGCTCTAATGGAGGCTGGAGAGAGAGAGAGAGAGAGAGAGCGCTCAGATTTTAGATTTGTTTGGAGTATTTCATATTTTATAAGAAGCTGACCCTGTGCTGGACATGCACACAATTGTATGGAATTATTTGGATGTATTTGTTCATTGTTTTTCTACTAGTTTTTCTTTGAAGACATTCTGGTTAGTAAAGCTCTGAATAATAATTATGGGTCTGGACAGTTTTTATTCCAAAAGGTATCCATTTTTATGCATCCGGTTGCTTCAAGCTGCACAATATTAATATTTGCAATAGACAATACAGAGCTTAATGGTAAGGACCAATGTTTTGACTGGATATACGGCAAATTTCTGTGCGTCTTTGAATTCCCTGGCCAATAAAAAATGGCCAGCAGTCCCACGGACACTTGCCTAAGGAACAGATTCTGCAGTGAGGCTTACTTCTGTGTAGACATGCATAGGATTGTGCTCTCAGTTAATTAATCCAGAATAGAGAGTATAGTATGCCCCTTTACATAGTCTGAGTACCATGGAGGCTACATTCCGGTAGCATCAATAGTGGAAGCCAGCTTACTTTAATCATCGACCTCAGCTTGTGGGCATTTCACACAAGTTTGATGTGCTCCTGCTGTTAGAATAAATGTGAAATGGAAACCACTGGTCATTTAAAAATTGAGAGGGAGACGAACACATAGATCTACGTGCTCCGGTGGAAACTTTGGCTGTGCATCATAATTCCCCATGGCCATGAATTGATAGAGCATCCACTTTGCATGCAGGTCCTAGGTTCAGTCCCCTGAATCTCTAGGTGGGCCTGGGAGGGAACCCAGCCTGAAATCCTGGTCAGTTATTGCCAGTCTCTGTATGCAAAATCCAGCAATATGGACCAGTGATTGACTCAGTTTAAGGCAGCATCCTCAGGGAAGGAAGGAGCAAAATATTACACTTGGTGGAGTGACAAATTGTCTTTCCTGTGGAGTGGCTGCTGTGTTTGTACGTAGCAATAATCCAAGAAATTTTGCTTCATAAAGCATGTGGTGTAGTCATCTCTCCCACTGCCCACTTAGCATGAAGCCTGAGCCTGAAATTCTGCTCTGTTTCTCCCTGACCAAGTAGGATTCCTGAGCCACCAGTAAAGTTTGACTTTAGTCGGGCTGGTGGTCTTGACTTGGTAGGGGAAAAAACCACCCGTCATCCTAGGTTCAGACATTGTGCTATGCCTGTTGGTGCACCACCTCCTTGGGGGGAGCAAAGCAGGAGTCACCAGTCTGCGTGCACAGTATGCTTTATAAAGCCAAGGGGGTGTGTGTGTGTTTAATTTTTTTTGCTTATTCTTAGTTGTGGAAAGGACTGATAATTAAGAACACAATAAGAGCCCTGCCAGACCTTTTGGAGTCTGCAAGCATATTGGCAGACTGGTGAAAGAAGATTCCACCTAAACATTAGGAAGAACTTCCTGACAGTAAGAGCTGTTCGACAGTGGAATTTGCTGCCAAGGAGTGTGGTGGAGTCTCCTTCTTTGGAGGTCTTTAAGCAGAGGCTTCACAACCATATGTCAGGAGTGCTCTGATGGTGTTTCCTGCTTGGCAGGGGGTTGGACTCAATGGCCCTTGTGGTCTCTTCCAACTCTATGATTCTATGATTCTATGAACTGCCCTGGGCACTTCAGTTCAACCCAAGCGCACGCTGTGAACTGTTATGTAAGATACAATAGACTGCTTCTTTCAAAACTAATTTCAGTGGGGAGAGGGGACCTGCTGGATCAGGACAACGGCCTGTCTAGTTCTCACTTGGCCAACCAGATGTCTGGGGAAGACTGAGTGCAACAGTGGTCTCCCCACATGCAATTCTCAGCAGCTGGTATTCAGAGGCGTAATGCCTCTGGCAGTGGAGGTAGAACACAGCCATCTTGGTTAGTGGCCATTGAAAGCCTCATCCTCCTTGAGATTGCCTAATCCTCTTTTAAAGCTAACCAAATTGGTGGTGGCCTTTTGAATTATGGTGCTGGAGGAGACTCTTGAGAGTCCCATGGACTGCAAGAAGATCAAACCTCTCTGTTCTGAAGGAAATCAGCCCTGAGTGCTCACTGGAAGGACAGATCCTGAAGCTGAGGCTCCAATACTTTGGCCACCTCATGAGAAGAGAAGACTCCCTGGAAAAGACCCTGATGCTGGGAAAGATGGAGGGCACAAGAAGAAGGGGATGACAGAGGACGAGATGGTTGGACAGTGTTCTCGAAGCTACCAGCATGAGTTTGACCAAACTGCGGGAGGCAGTGGAAGACAGGAATGCCTGGCGTGCTCTGGTCCATGGGGTCACGAAGAGTCGGACACGACTAAATGACAAAACAACAACAACAACAACAACAAAGTTGGTGGCCATCCCTGCCTCTTGTGAGAGCGAGTTCCCTAGCTAAGCTATGTGCTGCGTAAATAATTGATCCAGTTATATTGATACTAGGACCTTCTATGTAGGACTTAATAGCAAATACTGCTCTAAATCTTTTTTTAAAACAACAACAACAGATGCAATGGTTTTGAAATAAGATTTCCAAGAACAAAGACCAAACTGCTCTTTGGATTCACTTTAGCAGTGGCTCCCGCTGCGTTGAGTGAAAGTACAGCAGAGTCCATCTTTTGAGGATTCCTGATTTCTCACGGTAAGATTCCTCAGTTTATAAAAACCAAAACATGCAAAATGAACTTTCTCCTTTAGGGTTAATTAGAAAGTTAATCCAAAGTCCATTAAAGTTATTGAATATTCTCCCCAAAACTTCAGGGGAGCCCTTAAGTTAACAATAAAGCCAAGCACATTTAACCGAGGGGGAAAGGGAATGGTTATTACAGTAAATTAGTTCCTAGAGAATATTGAGGTTTTAATTATTATAAATGCCTTCCAGAATCGCCTAGTATCTTCATTAGCTGAGGCCTAAGATAACCCTGTTACCTTAATATACATTTTTTCACCCTGAGTAACTAATCTGGAATTGTTGAACAAATACCAGACAAGAATAATTTTAACACTGGCTGGGACTATGGAGCAGAAGAGAGAATTGGCATTACTTCCCAACTTTTACCTTATTGCGTAGAAGATGTCAAATTTAGTTTCAAGAACTACAACAGACCTGGAAGGCATCTGTTATTTTAGGGAAGAAAAAGTCATAGTTAGAAATAGTCTCACAGGAGAGTGCCTTAAGAAAGTATCCAGAATGCTGCTGCTAGCATTTTACTAAAAAAAAAAAAGCGGAAGCAAAAAAATAAAATAAAGCAATACTGATTTTGAACAGAATTTAATCCGCTTTCCCCCAGTAACTTGCTGCTGTACCTGGAATGACAATTGTTCGTTCTTATATAAGCATTTTTGCAGCGCTTCTCCCATCTGTACATGACACTTAGTAAACCTTAGAATACCCTGTAAGGTTGACCACGTGAAAGAGACAGGGGTTTGAGGCTGAGTGGCTTGACCAGGGCCACACAATGACCTGAAATTTGAAGAGGGACATCCAAACAGCTACTCATCCCCTTCTTAAGGTTCCAGGAGTCGCAAAGTCTGAAGAGAACCACCCAAACATGTTCATTTTAACACAAGTAGGACCCCCGCAGAAGTAGAAGGGACGCGGGTGGTGCTGCGGGTTAAACCACAGAGCCTAGGGCTTGCTGTTCAGAAGGTCGGCGGTTCGAATCCCCGCGACGGGGTGAGCTCCCGTTGCTCGGTCCCTGCTCCTGCCAACCTAGCAGTTCGAAAGCACGGCAAAGTGCAAGTAGATAAATAGGTACCACTCCGGCGGGAAGGTAGACGGCGTTTCCATGTGCTGCTCTGGTTCGCCAGAAGTGGCTTAGTCATGCTGGCCACATGACCTGGAAGCTGTACGCCGGCTCCCTCGGCCAATAAAGCGAGATGAGCGCCACAACCCCGGAGTTGGCCACGACTCAACCTAATGGTCAGGGGTCCCTTTACCTAGAACCCCTGCAGGATCAAGAACCTTGAGAAAGGTGGCGTGCATGTGGCCAGCATGACTAAGCTGCTTCTGGCGAACCAGAGCAGCACACGGAAACAATGTTTACCTTCCCGCTGCAATGGTACCTATTTATCTACTTGCACTTTAATGTGCTTTCAAACTGCTATGTTGGCAGGAGCAGGGACCGAGCAACGGGAGGTCACCTGTCGCGGGGATTCGAACCTTCTGATTGGCAAGTCCTAGGCTCTGTGGTTTAACCCACAGCGCCACCCGCATCCGGGGGAGCTGTATATCCCCTCTAATTGGCCCAAGTCATTTTGGCACCTGAGGCAAACCACAAAATGGTGTCCCCCCCCCTCCTCTCCAGGATAGAAGGGGTGAGTGAAGAACTACATCAGAAACAAGGGGTGGGGAAATAAAGATCTACACCAGAATCTTCTGCCTCTCTGGTTTCTGCTGCCTGAAGTGGTTGCCTTGCCTTGCCTTGTGGTTGGGCTGCTCCTGACTGCTGTACACAGCCTGGCCACAGTATTGCTCTGACGTGAATACTTTGATTGGCAGTAGCTTCCCATGGTCTCATGTGGGTCTTTCCTATGCTTGCTACCTGCATGCTTTTAACTGGAGAGATTGGATGGTGGACTGGACTTCTTTTGCTTGCAGAGCATGTGCTCTGCCACTGAGCTATGGCACCTCCACTTGGAGTGGGGCTTCCTTTCAGCTTAAGCAAGCAAAACGTAAACAGTCCCAATGGGGTACTTTCAAAGTGTCTCTTCCGGTCACTGTCCAATACAACCAAGCATCCCTGTGGATTGAATTTGGAATTCACAAGCAGATTTGCCACTGCACAATTATGTAATCCATTTTCAACAAGAACCCAGGCACTTCTCTTGTACAGGCATACTTCTTGCTATAATAAACCTCTTAAAATGTCACTATCAGTTCAGCTGCCCTTGAGGAATGTGTTTATGGAGTTTGCTATAATGAGGAAATTTAATTGAAGAAGTTCAAAATGAGTTAAGTGCTTCGTGTACACTGTTGCTTGGAATGAGCTTGTGCTTTAAATTGATATTTCTATGCGTACACAAACACACACAGCTGCCTCACATATGCTGTGAGGTAGCCCAGCATTTTAAAATTGATTTTGTTATGGGGAAGATGTAAAAGGTCACTCCTGCCCCCCCCCCCCATATCAATTGTCTATTGGGAGAACCTTAGGCTGTGGCATGGTTTGGACAAAACGTCACTCCTGCCAAATTGTGGAAGGAAGTGCGGTACGGAATACTTGACAAAGTTCATGTGAGCTATGGGAATAGGTGGATTCTCTGATTTTTGTCATGTTGATGCTCTGCAGCAGCTTTTTTTGGAAATAAATTTTCTTTTTGTCACAGATGAAACATAAATGACACATTCCTATAGGTCAGCCACGCCCAACTCCCAAGAGACTGTGATCTACTCACATTATAAAAATACTGGCTGTGATCTACCCATCGTTATTGACAAGCAAAGTTGTTGAGCTTTTTGGGGGGGAGCCAAAGCTTTTTCGGGGCGGGGGGGAGAAAGATCTACTACAAATGTCCAGTGATCTACCAGTAGATCATGATCTACCTGTGGGACGTGCCTGCTATAGGTATATAAATTGTGGCTCTCACTAAAGTAGAAGCCTGATGTTGTAGCAACAATAAGAGGCTTGGTGGTAAAGAAAGGTAAAGGACTGCTTGATGGTTAAGTGCAGCCAAAAGGCGACTGTGGGATTCTGGCGCTCATCTCGCTTTCAGGCCAAGGGAGTAAGCATTTGTCCGCAGACAGCTTTCTGGGTCATGTGGCCAGCAGGTCTAAACCACTTCTGGCACAGCGGAATACACTGACTGAAACCAGAGGGCACAGATACGCCGTTTACCTTCCTGCCACAGTGGTACCTATTCATCTGCTTGCACTGGTGTGCTTTTGAACTGCTAGGTTGGGACAGAGCAATGGGAGCTCACCCAGTCATGGGGATTTGAACCGCCGACCTTCTGATTGGCAAGCCCAAGAGGCCCAGTGGTTTAGACCACAGCGCCACCCGCGTCCCTGCTTGGTGGTGTGGATCAGGCTCTACCTAAAGGACAAAGCACAATAAGAAAGGACCAGTGACCCACAGTGGCTCATCACAGCTTCCCACAGCCTGAAGCAGCTGCAAAGGGGGGGAGGGGCTTCTTTAACAAAAATAAAATGTGGACATAGGCAATGCCTTTGGACCACCTCATATATCAGGGTTGGGGAAGCTTTTGCCCCCCAGGTGTTGCTGAACTACAATGCCAATAATCCTTGACCACTGGCCATTTTTTTCTAAGGCTGATAGGAATCCACATTCCCCCAGCCCCTGCACTGCTGCTATGCTTGACTAAGGGATACACAGCATGGATATTTCTTGGAAGCAATGTGGTGCTTTTCACAGCAAGCTGTTTCCTGCTTTGTTCTATGGGGACTGGAGGTAGCATTATTAGGAATTTGAAGGGTGCTTTTAAAGGATTGTGTAAGACTAGAGTGAGGTTGGGTAAGATGAGAGAGAGAGAGAAAGAAAGGCAGGCATCTTACCTGGTAAAGCAAAATAAATGCAGGTGATTTTTTATTTTTTTAAAGGGATGGAGCAGAAACATTTGTGTGCCTTTCAAATTACTTTTTAGGGCAGGCGAAGAAAGGAGCTTTCATGGAAAGCAAGGAGCCTGCAGAAAATGTGATGGTGTTTTTTTAAAAAAAGACAAAGCAAGGCTGGTACAGTAATCAAGATGGTTATGCACTTTTGCTTAAGTACTGTCTTGTTAATTTAGGAATGCCGCCCTCTAGATTAGGTCTTGAATATTTATGTATCCTTCCAAATGTTAAGGTGACATAAATCTGCCATGAGGTATCAGGTGGCTTCCGATGAGGGAGATGTCATTTGCCTTCCTCAACTTTTGATGTGGAAGAAGTGATGTGTGAATATACTCCATTTTGCTCTTCCATTGGTTAAAAAAAGAGGAAGTGGGGGGACCCCCTTCGCTTCTTTTCATTTGAGCTTTTATAAGAAAATCTTCCGGCTGCTGTCAGTCTCTGATATTGAAAGCAGCATGTTATTCACTCTGGGCAGCCACCAATAAAATTTCAGAATCCATCACCCAGTGATGGGTGTTCTTAATCTGCCTGCTACAAGCATCTGTGGCCTTTCGCTTCCTAATTCTGCAGTACATTTTAATAGAGCTGGCATTTTGCATTCTGGTGCCCTTCAGAGTCCATTAAATACATTCGTAGCAGCAAGATTTCAAACACTCTTAATGGAAACACAAGACACTTTCAAAATTAATAAGTGCTCTTTAATATGTTAAACAATGTTCACGTATCGTGATTCCAAATAACATCAAATACTTTATCACAATCTCCACTGCACAAGCTCAAGCTTGTTGTGCTCTAACATAATTTGAATGTCTAGTTTATTGTCCTTCAAAGAATGTGAAACATTTACTTTTTCTATTATGTAATAAAACCGGAAGAATAACATCTTGCAGTATGACGGGGGTGGGTGGGTTGTGTCATTTAGGGACTGGATACCACATTAGCAGCCACACCTCCCAAGTGGTCATCTCTTTGGACTGAGGGCCCAAACATGTAATAAAGGATATATTTGATTGGTACTTTTTATTCCAGGTTAGTTAACCAAGGCATCCACCTCTATTAGCCAGGATTCAAAGAACTGTACAACAAGTCATATGTGTCCAAGAGGGCTTTGGGTTTCTATTTTTAAATAGGCTATTCCTGCACTGACAGATATCAAATCACAAGAACCATGGCTCAAAGGGAGATCACACACTGCATGGAGAAGGTCCTGGGTTCAATCTCTGGCATTTCCCAGATACTTGCAAACCATTACCAGATCTGTGTGGGCCAATGCTCTGGCTTAGTGTTCTGGCTTCGCATAAGGGAATTTCCTTACTTTAGATTCTGGGGAGATTTTTCAAAAACAGTTTCTGATTGGGCTGATTAAAGGAAGAGTTAGGAGGAATTAAAGAACCTTTTAATGAGGGTGAAAGAGGAGAGTGCAAAATATGGTCTGAAGCTCAACATCAAAAAAACCTAAGATCATGGCCACTAGTCCTATCACCTCCTGGCAAATAGAAGGGGAAGAAATGGAGGCAGTGAGAGATTTTTCTTTCTTGGGTTCCATGATCACTGCAGATGGTGAGAGCAGTCACGAAATTAAAATACGCCTGCTTCTTGGGAGAAAAGCAATGACACATCCTAGACAGCATCTTAAAAAGCAGAGACATCACCTTGCCAACAAAGGTTCGCATTGTTAAAGCTATGGTTTTCCTAGTAGTGATGTATGGAAGTGAGAGCTGGACCATAAAGAAGGCTGATTGCTGAAGAATTGATGCTTTTGAATTATGGTGCTGTAGGAGACTCTTGAGAATCCCATGGACTGCAAGAAGATCAAACCTCTCCATTCTGAAGGAAATCAGCCCTGAGTGCTCACTGGAAGGACAAATCCTGAAGCTGAGGCTCCAATACTTTGGCCACCTCATGAGAAGAGAAGACTCCCTGGAAAAGATTGAGGGCACAAGGAGAAGGGACGACAGAGGACGAGATGGTTGGACAGTGTTCTCGAAGCTACCAGCATGAGTTTGACCAAGCTGCGGGAGGCAGTGGAAGACAGGAGTGCCTGGCATGCTCTGGTCCATGGGAAGAGTCGGACACAACTAAACAACTAAACAACTGTTAGGATAATTAGTCCGGTGCTGCCAGTAAATCTTCCCAGATTAATTTACTGGCCCCTCAGTCCAGCACGCTTCCGTTGCGTGAACTCTGCTTCACTCCTACAGCAGTAAAACACCTTAGCAGAATAAGCGCAGCATACGTGTGATAAAGGCTTAAATTAACGAAGGCAGATTCTTTCCTTAAAGTCTTTTATTGCTCCGATAACATTGGCAAAAATCCATCAGAGTTCAGCTCCATTTCTGCCAGCTGCTCTCACCGAGCGAGCTGCTGACACACTGACACTTTCGCTTTCACAGCACACAAAGAACATTCCAGTCTGCTCACGTGATTTCCTGGCAGACGTCCCAGGAAATCCCTCCCCTTTAGAGCCGAGGCATAGCAGTTTACCTCATTACTGCTCCCAACAGTTTGACCAAGCTGCGGGAGGCAGTGGAAGACAGGAGTGCCTGGCATGCTCTGGTCCATGGGAAGAGTCGGACACAACTAAACAACTAAACAACAACAAAGGAAGAATGGGAGATGTGAGAGCTATGTGAGATCTCAAGCGGCTAAACCAGAGAATAAAAAAATAGAATTTCTGGATGTTAGCATTATCAGACTTGGAATCAAGCAACAAGAACCATCTTTTAAGGTTGTGGACTTGTGTGGGGCATATCTCCATTCACCCAGCACACAGGAAATTTCTTCACTTATACAAGTGGGTATCATCCACCCCACAGCTGTAGACGTGTGGCTCTGGGTTGCATCCATGCTTACTTTACTCATAGTAGACACATTGAATTAATTAGCAGGACTAAATTAGGTCCATTAATTTAATTGGGTTTATGCTGAGTAAAACCTGGTTGGATTCAATTCTTTGGTTCTGCACCTGCGATCTATCAGTATTTGGCAACATTATGATTCAACCCGAGTTTTCCTCAAGAAGGGCAGGATCTACACCAAACGCTCTTCTGCCCAAGAGCCCACATTTCTGCAGTCAACATGGAGGAGAGTGATTCTGCACACACCTGTTTCTTATGCTCCAGATTAGTTCATCTTGATTCCTATTTGCTCAGTCTTCCGTTGCTGTTGCAGACTCACCCGTGGGAAGAACAAGATGCTGTCAAAGATGCCAAACAGCGCAGGCAGAAACTTCCTCACCACCACCCCAGTTTCCGCAGCTTGAATACAAATTTTGTTGCCATCGCTTGTGAAAAGAGATGATTCAGTTGATATTTCAGCTGAAAAGACACAAACTTTGCAAAAAAAACACACAGAAACAAACCTCTGTGTCTTGGCAAGACATTGAAATGGAAGAAGGATTACTCTTTCCCAGTATTTCAAAACCCTACCCTTCATTTGGGGGTTACATGAAACTTCTCTTGCAGTCGCATCAGAAATAATTTATCATGGAGAAACCCCTGAAAGCTTCTCTGCTCAATAATTCTATGTGTGTGGATCAAGTTACAATTGAGGCTCCTTGCCAGATATGTATAGGGAAACTGCCTCTCATCTTCATTTCCCTAGGGTGTCTCATGCAATATTGCAAGTCTAAATAGTTGCCTGCAACATTAAATAACTCACACAATATTAGCTTGTGGCCCTTTGCCCTGGCATCGTATGGTCACCTTGTCTGCCCTTCAGGCTGCGGAGTTAATAAGCTTGGTTGTCACATTGTTCCAGTGCACAAGGCAACATGCTCTGAAAACAAATAGACGCAATCACACTTGCACTGATTTATTATTTTGGGCAAGCTGACAAAGAAATACGGTACCACATAATGAAACTCGTTTCTAGTTTGATATTTGCAAGTTTGAAAACTGGAGCTGTGTTTCTCCAGGATAATGGAATGCCTGATGCTCTGCCTTGCTATTGATGACTGCTCTATTCTTTACTTTCCCTAATAAAATAAACAACATTATTTTAGCACACATTCCATCTTCTCTGGTAATAAAAGCAAAACATAAAGACAGGAATGTGCTGTTGGTATTTCTTCCATGGGCTGTTTCAGGTCTGATATTTTGCAGGTGTGTGTTAATTGTGATGTGTCTTAAAGCAGCATTTATCTCTCTCTCTTGGCAAATGCCCCATGTTGCACCCTTGTGCCATCTAAGCCAGAATGCTTGATTATTCAATCTCTTCCTACCTTGAAATGTAGGTAACATCCACACTCATCTCTTTAAAGCACTTCTATACCATGGCTGTCCAAGTGGTATAGGAGTTCCCAGTGACAGAGCATATACTTTGGCTGCAAAATCTCCCCGGTTCAGCTCTTAGCACTTCCTAGTTAAAAGAATCAGGTCGCAGGTGATGCCTAAGGCTTCAGTCTTGGACAGACTCTGAAGACTGGACAGTACTGGATTAGATGCTTTGTATATTCCCAAGTGAACAATTGATGGATATCACTTCCCTTTCCTCTGTGGTCCCATTCATATATGGATTATCTTGAACATCCCATTATCAGCTGTATTTTTCTGGCAGGATTCCCTTGTGATGGAAGCAGAAGCCTTGAAAGGGTAGAGAGTCAGACTTTACCCATAAAACCCTGTGCTCACCAGCTGTAATCCTTGCCTGTTCAGTTTTGCCACTACAGGGTGTTGTCATTGCTGCCTCTTTCTACCATTTAATGCCCAATTATACAGTGGTACCTCAGGTTACATACGCTTCAGGTTACATACGCTTCAGGTTACAGACTCCGCTAACCCAGAAATAGTGCTTCAGGTTAAGAATTTGCTTCAGGATGAGAACAGAAATCGTGCTCCAGCAGTGTGGCAGCAGCAGGAGGCCCCATTAGCTAAAGTAGTGCTTCAGGTTAAGAACAGTTTCAGGTTAAGAACGGACCTCTGGAACAAATTAAGTACTTAACCCAAGGTACTACTGTACTGCTATTTATAGCATGGCCCAGGAAACTTGCTGGACTCCAACTCCCATCCTCCCTAGCTACTATGGTGGATGATCAGTCATGATGATGATAATGGTGATGGGCGTTGTGTTCCAGCAACATCCATAGGGCGACAGGGGTGGGCCACCCCTGCTTTATAGCAATGAAAGGCTATGCACTCAGATTTTCTCCTGGACTTAAAGGACTGGAGAGTAGGGAGACAGAGAACACAAGAGTGTTTCAGTTGTATATGTTCTCTTCTGGCTCTTTAAATTGGAAATGACAGGATGATGAGAGCAGCTGGTTTCACTGGAAGAAAGACCTGGCTCCAAAGCCTGCCTGCCTTGTCATCTCATGCAGGCACTATGCTGCTTTTAGCATCAGCATTGCAACTGACACAGCTCTCACTCTCTATCTGCAGAGCAGCTGTGGTGGTCTCAGGCAAGTGGGACCAGTTATATCTGCTTAATTTGACTTCCATGTCTCAATCCTGGAGCAACCTTTTCTCTTCTGACAAGCACAGCACCCCTTGTCCTGTTCCACTGCCAGTCCATCACCCACCCACTCTCCACTTTCTTTCCTTAGAGCAAAAATGAAAGATCACCTGCTCATGAGAAGGTGGGCATCAGAACCTAGGGGGAAAGCCAAGAGGCTTAAGCCTTGGCTGGGGGGCTTATAGAAGGACAGAATGATGCTAGAAGGCAGTCCTTAAATGGTCCGCATGCCACTACTGGACAAATAGAAGCCCATGAGTAGCACTGTTTTTTCTAGGGCCTCTTTCGGTCAATGTCCCTGAATACTAGTTGTGCTTAACAGAATGGCATTATCAAAATGTCCTTAAAACCAGGACAGAGTCCAGCTTCTCCCCTCTTTCTGCCGCCCCTCCATTTCTGCTTTCAGCTTGGAATACAATAGAGATCTGATCTCTTTTGACATAGCTTTCTGCCAGTGTCTTACGTATTTGCTGATGCCAGCCCAGTTCACATTGTGAGGTTAGTGCAGTAAAACAGCTGAAACAACTTTTATTTGGCTTGACCTCAAGGACGTGCTGGATGATCAAAGCTCGTTTTGATCATCGCAGGCTTCCCTTTAGTAGGCTCCTCACGTGTGACTTTCATAAAAACCTAAGCTTTGCGATTAAAATTGAAGACTCTAATTTGTTTCTCTGGACACATGTGACTTGAACTTATGCTAGGCTTTGTCCATCATGGACATTGCATTTGTACCTATGTAGCTCTTTTCTCTTGTGATTTTCTTTTACTAGCATTTGCTGGACTAATTTGATGTGTGTGAGAGAGAGAGGCATGTCCATCCTATGAAAATTTAATCCATTGAGCTCAACAGGAAATAAAATAGGCTGCTTTTCCTTGTTTCAGCTCTTTGAAATAACTTTGCCACTAGAAGGTGTTGCATACTTTTTGTGTTAGGACCCTGCTTGAAGCATTTTTTTTTAGTTAAATAGTTTAACTCGCCCTGTAGAGTGTTTCTTTTTCTTTTACACAGGAGACCTTCAAGCATTTCAGGAACTGATTTGTGTCATTGCCAGGACTTAAGCAAAAGGCTTGGGAACCTGTAACCCTATAGATGCTGCCCCTTCCCATCGTCCCTAATCATTGGCCATGTTGGCTTGGGTTGATGGGAGTTTTGTTTTTTTTAATAAATATTTTATTAGGTTTTTTACACAAAAAATAAGACAAAAAAGAAAGAAAAAACAAGAAAAACAGAAAAAAGATGCAAAGTTACAAAAACACAGAACAACAAAAAACATCAAAAAGAAAAAACAGTAATAAAAACAATTCCACCTTCATGATATTTCTTGCATTTACTTATTTCTCCGACTTCCCCACACCTCCCTTCCCTGTATTCCAAATCATATATTTAATCAGCAAATCCCTTCCCTCTGTCTTAATTAATCTTTGTCTTAATTTTGATATCTTGATATAACTTAATCTTCTTATATCTTAAAATATTAAATCTTTTAATTTTAAAACTTTTTACTAATAACCTTTTACATTCAATCTGATGTCATTCTAACATTCATTGATCTTATAATATTTCTGTAGATAATCCTTGAATTTCTTCCAATCTTCTTTCACCGTCTCTTCTCCCTGGTCTCTGATTCTGCCGGTCATTTCAGCCAGTTCCATATAGTCCATTACTTTCATCTGCCATTCTTCCAGAGTGGGCTTGGGTTGATGGGAGTTGGAGTCCGGTAACATCTGAAGCTCCACAGGTTCCCCACCCCTGATAAGATCCTATCTGTGGAGCAGTCATTTGTCAAGATGAATGTGATTGGTTGGAGATGCCTTCAGAATAGAAGAGCATCCGAGCAATTTTGAACCCAAGCAATTTTGCTCTCAGGGCATATCCATCTTGTCACATATCTACTTAAGCTTCCAGTTGGCTCTGGCCTGTCCTGAAGCCACAGTCTTGAATTATCTTCTTCTTAATTTAGCTTGCACCCAGACCCTCAGTGAACTGTCCATGGTCCTAATGACACACTGGCTATCTTGTACTCTTGCCATGCTTTGCTGGTGCTTCAGCCTAAAATAGGAGACCTTGTAGTTGACCAATTTCAGTGCTTGCCCTGCATTGTGGAGAAGTTGGAGCTTCCTTTGATGTGCAGAACCATTTGCTAAGAATTAGGCCGGTGATCAGAGAGCATTTGGGCCCAGTTCACAGCAGGTTCCTGTATAACTCTGCAGGGAGTAACACTGGCTGGTTCCTACCACAACCTTGCCTGGCGAAGGGCATGAACTTTTCTTAGGGGAAACTTTGATAGATAGAGCATCTGCTCTGCAATATCAAACAGCGGGGGAAGTCAGTGGGATATAATAATTTTCTAGGCAGAACTATAATGTGTAATGAGCCCCAAGGCTGCTTTCACAAGAGACAATTGAATGGTCTGCACCATAATGTCAGATGGGGCCGGCGTGATGCGTGTTTGTAATGTTAACCTCTTTGCGCCCGTTGTTTTCCAGTGTGCAAAACAGAACAGACACTCTGTGGCAAAAAAAATAATAATCACAAGATGCAAGAAAATATTGTTGTCAGGACCAGCCAATGTTCAAAATAGAGTTTGAGAGCTTCCAAATGACACCAGACGCAGATGTTCAAGCATATTAGATAGCATCAGGAAAGAAAATGTTCTGAACCTGAAAAGATGCTCTCACCTTCTTCTTGTAGGTCAGCCTGGCACCTCTATATGTTTCATACGGAAGCTCCCATCGGCCCCAGGCAAGCAGAGCCATGCTGGCTGGAACTGATAAGAGTTATAGTCCAAAACATCAAGTTTGCAAAGGCTGGGAAGGTTATTTGAGTGCCTGAAGTGGTGGTGGAAGGTGGTTGGCTAGGTCACTGTCTCTTGGATTTAATGACTTGTCTTACATGGAGTCATGCTTTGATTTATGTAGCGACAGAAGTGCTTCCTTTGTGGGGAGATTAATAGGAGGAGAACATTTGCCCCAGCTTGTTTTCTGG
The DNA here is from genome assembly GCF_965153285.1 of Podarcis tiliguerta. NCBI lineage: Eukaryota > Metazoa > Chordata > Lepidosauria > Squamata > Lacertidae > Podarcis > Podarcis tiliguerta. Next base: position 38,663,213 of record NC_139547.1, on the reverse strand, counting down.
TATTATATCCTAGCAATACATGTTTCTGTACACATCAGATCTTGCACAGGGTCAATTCTGGGCTGCTGGTGGAGAAAGCCCTTGTTAAGGATGAGCATCACATGCAGTGTCTTCAGAAATATTCAGATGTCTCCAGCTAAGTCCTGCTCAGAGTTATGTAGTCATGCTTCAGTGGGTCTACTCTGTGTAGGGAAACAACTTACTATGGCAACTAACATTGGAAACAACTTACTATGGCAAGCATTCAGTCTGTTGTTTTGGAGAGTGCCAGCCTCTCTAAGTGAAGCTTTCCCCACTGCCCGAAACAGAATTCTATTGTGGTTGGCATAGGTAAAGGTAAAGGAACCCCTGACCATTAGGTCCAGTCGTGACCGACTCTGGGGTTGCGGCGCTCATCTCTCTTTATTGGCCGAGGGAGCCGGCATACATCTTCCGGGTCATGTGGCCAGCATGACTAAGCCGCTTCTGGCGAACCAGAGCAGCGCACGGAAACGCCGTTTACCTTCCCGCCGGAGCGGTACCTATTTATCTACTTGCACTTTGCCATGCTTTCAAACTGCTAAGTTGGCAGGAGCAGGGACTGAGCAACAGGAGCTCACCCCATCGCGGGGATTCGAACCACCGACCTTCTGATTGGCAAGTCCTAGGCTCTGTGGTTTAACCCACAGCGCCACCCACGTCCCTTGTCATTGGCATACCCACCAACAAATTTGCAAGAGCTGTAACAGATCAGGCAACTAGAAAAAGAACTCTTGTTTCAAGCATGAGTCCTGAGCCCTCCCATCTGGAAGATCTTCAGAGGAAATGAGGAAACTGTGGCCCTCCAGATGTTGTTGCACTACAGCTCCCTTCATCTTTGACTATTGTGTCATACAGGCTGGGCCTGGTGGGAGTTGGAGTCCAATAACCTCTGAAGAACCAGAGGTTCCAGATCCCTGATGTACAGGCTGAGCTGCCTAATAATTGTGGATGCCAACACAAGGTGAGTGCTTTGTTGCTGCCGGTTAGTTCAAGGTGCTGGTTTTGGTGTATAAAGTATTCAACTGCTTGGGAGCAGGATACCTTAAAGATCATCTCACTGCTTATATCCTGCAGATGCCATCTTATCAGGAGGTCCATTCCACACAATCTAGAAAATCGGTCTGTAGCACTGTGGAACTTAGCATTTGGAATTCCCTCCCCTTAACTTTGAAATAGACACCTTCTCTGTTGTGTTTTCTGAAGACCTTCCTCTTTCAACAAGTATTTTAGGTAGAGATATTTCCCAGTCCGCATCTGCACTGGAATTGTTTTTTAATGTGTTTTTATTGTTTTATCACCTCTTGCTTGCTGCCCTGTGCTCCCTTGGGAGGAAGGGCGAAACAAAAAATTGACAGACAAACAAACAAACAAACAAACAAAGAAAGAAACAGTGTATTCTGAGAAGGGGGAGTGATAAAGTGGAACAATTTGCCCTGCCTTTTCCCTATGATTGTTTCAGAACATGAGCATTTTTAACTGTGTGTGAGAAAGCATCTTTAGCGATGGATATTTATACTGACATATGCTTAAAATTTCAATGTAACTCTCTCAGTTAAACAAGTGCTTCTTTCCTGGGCTTGAAGGTTCCATCCCTTGCATCTTAGTAGTTGGCAGGGCTGAGGGAGATGTTCTCAAGATTCAGGCATGGAGGAGACTTCTGCTGGAGACTGTTGACCTGTCTACTCCAGCCCACCCCAACTGGCCCTCTCCATATGTTGTTGATTCAGTCTCTAAGAGCTCCATTTTTCCTCTAGGACTGCCCAAAGCCAATCAGAATAGGCTAGTGGTTCCCAAACCCCACCCCTCCCCTTAAAGGTAAAGAGACCCCTGACCATTAGGTCCAGTCGTGACTGACTCTGGGGTTGCAGCGCTCATCTCGCTTTATTGGCCGAGGGAGCCAGCGTACAGCTTCCGGGTCATGTGGCCAGCATGACTAAGCCGCTTCTGGCGAACCAGAGCAGCGCACGGAAATGCTGTTTACCTTCCCACTGGAGCGGTACCTATTTATCTACTTGCACTTTGTGCTTTCGAACTGCTAGGTTGGCAGGAGCAGGGACCGAGCAACAGGAGCTCACCCCGTCGCGGGGATTCGAACCGCTGACCTTCTGATCGGCAAGTCCTAGGCTCTGTGGTTTAACCCACAGCGCCACCCGCTTCCAACCCCTCCCCTTAGCTCACTTGAAAATTGCTGAGGGTCTTGCCAGACCACTGAATGGTATTTCTGCCCACTGCAGCAATGGTGATGTGCTGCCCTAGATGCTGTAGAATGTTTAATTTTAATTTTAGGTCTTCTTTGATTTCTTTTTTAAAAATAGTATGACCATTTGAATTCTATAGAACCCCATAGAGCGAGTAGGATACTCTGTGAAGCAAGATACATAGCATCAGTAAAGACGTCAAAGATCTTCCTTTCCCCGCCTGCCCATGGAGCGCCATAGGTAGGCGCTTCGCTTTCTCATCTGTTGTGAAGCATTGCATCTGCAGCGTTTCCTATTCTGTGCTTGATGGTATCTTTTTATATTCTTTTTTTTTTTAAGAGTAGTAATTCTTTCTGGAGAGAAGCTTCTAAAAACATTTTTAACGGCTTTGTGTCTCTCTCTGTCTCATCGTGTTCCTTCTGTTTTCCCTTAATACCAGACAGATTGGCTATGGACTGTTTAAAAGTTAAATAGGTAATTAAGGCGGGCACGCTCCGTCTGTCTTTGTATGCAGGCGCCGTGCAAACATAGAGGGGAAGGGGTCTCCAGATAGTTTCTGTAAAAGCAGCTCAATGACATACGGTGTCTGTGGCTTCACAAGAGGGTAGCTTAGGAACCTTCCAGAACCTTAGCCAGTGTCAGGGAGCAGTGGTGGCTAGATACAGTGGTACCTCGCAAGACGAATGCCTCGGAAGACGAAAAACTCGCAAGACGAAAGAGTTTTTCGTTTTCTGAGTTGCTCTGCAAGACGGATTTCCCTATGGGCTTGCTTTGCAAGACGAAACGTCTTGCGCCTTTTTTAAAACCGCCAATGCATTCCTATGGGAAACCATCAATACACAGCGGTGCTTCGCAAGACGAAAAAATTCACAAGACGAAAAAACTCGCAGAACGAATTAATTTCGTCTTGCGAGGCATCACTGTACTGAGGAATGGGCACCAGGAGCAGCGGGGTTGGAGATGGACTTGGAAGAAGGTATCAGTGACTCGCAGGAGCCTGTAACAGCCAGGAGGTGAGAGTCAGGGGAAGCTGCAGAATTACCGTATTTTTTGCCCCATAGGGCGCACCGCCCCTTAGGACGCACCTAGTTTTTTTGGGGGGGGGGAAATAAAGGGAAAAAAATTATTTCCCCCCCAGGCACGGGGCTGGCGCGGGGGGAAGCCCGAGCTTCCCCCGACCCCGGCCCCCAGAACAGCCTGCTATCCGCAAGCCTAGGGAGCCGCGCCGGTCTCCGCAGGCTTGCGGAGAGCTGCGCGAAGCCCGGGCGCGCTCTTCAGCGCGCCCCAGGCTTCGGAATACAGGCAGCTCTGCCAACCTTTGGGAGCCCAGCACGGCTTCGTGGCGGGCTCCCTAGGGTTGCACAGAGCTTCAGGAAGCCCAGGAGCGCACGCAGCTCTGTGCAACCCTTGGGAGGCCGGCGCAACTTCGGGTTGCGCAGAGCTTCCTGAAGCCTGCATTCGCCCCATAGGACGCACACACATTTCCCCTTCATTTTTGGAGGGGAAAAATGCGTCCTATAGGGCGAAAAATACGGTAGTGAAGAACAGGTGCAGGAGGTGGGAGAGATACGTCAGGCTGGTGTAGAGCAGGCATAGGCAAACTCCGGCCCTCCAGATGTTTGGGACTACAGTTCCCATCATCCCTGACCACTGGTCCTGTTAGCTAGGGATGATGGGAATTGTAGTCCCAAACATCTGGAGGGCCCAAGTTTGCCTATGCCTGGTGTAGAGTCAAGGGCTTCCACACCTCCCGCTGCTGCTGCTGCTGCCTTCACCTCTCTTGCTCCACTGTCTCCCTGAAACCCGAGGAAGCCACTGGCAGGGATGAGAAACTGTGGTTTGTATCCAGTACTAGTTCAGCTCATAGGAGACCACTGAAATAATAGACATGGCTAACTCAGGCCCATGAATTTAATTTAGCTGACTACAACCCAATACTGGGCTGGATGGACAAAAGTCTGACCTGATAGAAGGCAGATTTCTGTCTTCCTTGAAATCTTTGGCCTTTGATTTACTTTGCCTACTGAAGTCTTCCTTGGAGAAGCACTACTGTGCTGAACATCACAGCTTGAAGAGCGAGCCCAGGGCCCTGAAAGCACAGCATGGGTCCAGGATGGAACAGGGAGTGAGATGGGGGGAAGCCATCTTCTTAAAGCAGTTACCTTGCAGATGCACCTCAGGCAGAACTTGGCACCGTGATAAAAGAGGAAGGAGCAGAATTGGCAATCAAAACAAAGGCTGGGCCCCATAATAATCAAGGACGCTTATGAGCCAAAACAATGGCCTGGTGGGAGGAAGGAATTGATTGCCGTGGCAGGAGGTCTTTGCTGCCTTCCTTGCTCTCTGAACTGGTGACAACTGCTAACTAGTGCTGGAGAAGACGAGCTTTGGATTATTGCCCTGTTAAACCTGTTTGCTGCCTTCCATCCCACTTGAGGTCTATCAAAAAGCTTGTGCGCAGCTGTTTAAGAGGGAAGGTACAAATCAAGAAGTCCCTGAATGAAGAAGAGCCCTGCTGGATAATAATAATAATAATAATAATAATAATAATAATAATAATAATAATTTATTATTTGTACTCCGCCCATCTGGCTGGGTTTCCCCAGCCACTCTGGGCGGCTTCCACAAAGACCAAAAATACACTAAGATGTCACACATTAAAAACTTCCCTTAAGATTCTTCTGAATGTCAGGTAGTTGTTTATCGCTTTGACATCTAATGGGAGGGCGTTCCACAGGGTGGGCACCACTACCGAGAAGACCCTCTGCCTGGTTCCCTGTCACTTTGCTTCTTGCAATGAGGGAACTGCCAGAAGGCCCTTGGCGCTGGACCTCAGTGTCCGGGTAGAATGATGGGGGTGGAGACGCTCCTTCAGGTATACTGGGCCAAGGCCATTTAGGGCTTGAAAGGTCAGCACCAACACTTTGAATTGTGCTTTGAAACGTACTGGGAGCCAATGTAGGTCTTTCAAGACCGGTGTTATGTGGTCTTGGCGGCCGCCCCCAGTCACCAGTCTAGCTGCCGCATTCTGGATTAGTTGTAGTTTCCAGGTCACCTTCAAAGGTAGCCCCACGTAGAGCGCATTGCAGTAGTCCAAGCGGGAGATAACTAGAGCATGCACCACTCTGGCAAGACAGTCTGCGGGCAGGTGGGGTCTCAGCCAAAGAGACCCTACCTGCCCGCAGACAGGGGATCAGGCCAAAGGCCCACCTAGTCCAGCATTCTACTCTCACCATGGCCAACCAAGTTCCCAGGAGTAACCAGCAAGCAGCAGTACTCGCCCCACCTGGGATTCCCAACAATTGGCATTCAGAAGTCATGCTACCTCTGACAGTGGACACTGAACATAGCCGCTTCCTGACCCAGCAGGACTATTCTCATGTTAGATGAATCCTTTAACCTGAACATGTTGGGATACTGCCAGGGAGACAAAGTCCATCATGACTCCACGTCGTCTCCGGACGTCCATCGATCTCCCACAGACACGCAGTATCAGCAATTAGCGACAGGAGCTCCAGAAATAGCTTCCCACATTCCAGAGCCGATGCACGCTCTTATCAGCAGATAATGCACAGCGAAAGATGCACCCAGGAGAGCATTATTTATAAGTTTATTTCTGCGTTGATCAGAACAAAGAAAAACATGACTGCCTGCTTCAGAGTTCCGGCAGAGAGAGAAACGAAAGCAAAGACACAACAGAAACATCCTGTGAAAACAGGAAATACGCAGACTCTGTGACTCAGCAAAGCCTGCTCCCTTTTAAGGTGGAACGGAAATATCCTAACAGAACATACATCCCATGTATTTTCTATTTGTGCATCCATTTAAAAAAAAATAATAATTAAAAGTTTTCTTGGTTTATAAAGGTATGCACAATGTCTCTTTTTTCAAGTTACATTTTCCATAGGTCAGTTTCATTTGTTGAGACATTAGGAGGAAAAAAGGGGGAAGAGGTGGAGGGGGCCATGGTGGGTGGGGGTCGGTTCAGGAGGTGATATTTCTATTTTGCTTAATGTAGGTGTGGGTTTTTGTGTTGGCGTCGTTTGTGCAGGTTCTCTTTGCTATTCACTCGTGTTCCTTTGGTGGTGAGAGAAATTGTGGTTGGCCTAGGGTGCGGTTGCTTGTTTGTCATTGGCTGTGTTGAACTTTGTTTTCGTGTGTGAGTGGGGTGGGTGGTGTTTTTGAATCAGGTTAGCCATGTTGATCCATTTGCTGTTGGTGGATTCTTGTCGTTGTCTTGTTGGGCTGTGTATGTGATGAAGGGGAGCCAATTGTGCCTCCATTTTGAGGTTGTTAAAACCTACAATTTGTTTTATTTATTTTATTTTATAACTCGCTCTTCATTGAATATTTCGATATCGGAGTGGGGAACAATGAAATAAAATGATAATGCAAATGTACAAACAATTGCAGAATCCATAAAAGCAAATCCAATAAACAAATTAACAGCTCCATTGTAAAACGAAGAAAACCAGGAAAGGCAACAATTAGGATATCGCCATAATAAATTGCACAGAGGATTATTCAGGAGAATAATTTCTCAGGTTTGCTTAAGCATTCATGTTTGGATGCTCCCTTACATCAGGTGCGGGGAACCTTTGGCCCTCCAGAAGTTGCTGAACTACAAATCTCATCATCCTGGGCCATTGACCATGCTTGCTGGGACTGATGGGAGTTGTAGTTCAGCAACATTCTGCTCTGTGGGTTAAACCACAGAGCCTAGGACTTGCCGATCAGAAGGTTGGTGGTTTTGAATCCCCACGATGGGGTGAGCTCCCGTTGCTCGGTCCCAGCTTCTGCCAACCTAGCAGTTCGAAAGCACGTTAAAGTGCAAGTAGATAAATAGGTACCGCTCCGGCGGGAAGGTAAACGGTGTTTCTGTGCGCTGCTCTGGTTCGCCAGAAGCGGCTTAGTCATGCTGGCCACATGACCCGGAAGCTGTATGTCGGCTCCCTTGGCCAATAAAGCGAGATGAGTGCCGCAACCCCAGAGTCAGCCACGACTGGACCTAATGGTCAGGGGTCCCTTTACCTTTAACATTCCGACAGGGGCAGAACATATGCAGGGGGGTAGGCTGTAGCTTAATGGTATAGCACATGCTTTGTGTACAGGAAGTCTTGGGTATTTCCAGGTAAAAACATGCCACCTCAATATTCTGTGGCCTTACCAGCAGGAGCAAGACAGTAGGGAGGGTTGCATGGTGCAGATGCACCAGCAAGGTGCAGTGGATTGGCTTTTTTGGTGTGTTTACAATGCACTGAACTTCCCGCTAGCTCACCTCTCCTCCTCCCAGTAAGCAGCAGTGACTCACCTGCTGGGAAAGGGAGAGGTTAAAAATTACTCTCTGAATGGTTTGAATAGCTGTTTTTCACTGTTTTATTGCTAATTTTATTATTTTATTCTCTTTGTAAACTGATTTCAGGTTATTTTTCTTTCTTGCAATCAGCAGTCTGTAGATTTCATGAAAGAAATAAAGAAAACCCACTTTCGATTCCCAGCCGCTGCCCCTGACAGCGGAGGCAGAACATTTCCCTTGTGGCTAGTAGCCATTATTATCCTCCATGAAAGCCTTGCATCTGTCCAAGATAGAAAAGTCCAGAAGGGAAATACACTGAGGTTTCTTCTTCTTCCTCCTCCTCCTCCTCCTCCTCCTCCTCCTCCTCCTCCTCCTCCTTTTCCTTCTCTTGCATTTTTTTTAGGAGGGGGGGGAGTTGGAGGGCTCAGGGTTGGATGTTGACAGGTTCCCCCCTCCTGCTTCCTAGACCATATGGAAGTAGTGTGATTTGATAGATAAAACACAGGGTTTCTTTTTAAAAAAATGAAACACAAAAGAAGAACATATTCATTTTAAAGCTTTTTACTTATTTTTTTGCCCATATAACATTTGTTTCCATGGAAGCAGATCTGGCCACTAACAGTGCGAAATGCTATTCAGCTGCTTGTAACTGTTCCCATTGGGGAGGGGGGCTGGGGGGAGAAAGAGAAAATGGGGGGTTACAATTCTGGTTGGCAGTAAATCTAATTTCTGTTGAGTGCATTGTGCGCACTTTCTTAATTTCAGCAGGTTGTGTTCAACTTGAGTCCTGCTCAGAGGAGATCCATTGAAATCAATGAACCTTTGTTGCTATTGGCATTTAATTACCCACCCTTTGCCCTTAGGTCCCAGTGTGGGTTACAGTATTAAAGCACAATATGTTCTTTATAGTGGATGAGCTGGGATAGCTCAGTTAGTAAAGTATGAGACCCTTAATCTCCAGGTTATGGGTTTGAGCCCCACGTCGGACAAAAGATTCCTCTGATTAAAAACAATTTAAGACAACTTTCAATCGTAAAAAGAAGCTGGGTCCTAAAAGCATACACCTCAGGTGTCAAACGCCAGGGTGAAAAAGTGTGTCCTCAGCATTATTCAAAAGCTGTATAATGAGGGGGCCAGATGAACCTTGGTGAGGAGTTCAATAGTAATGTCCATTAACTTCAATGGGTCTCCTCTGTATAGGACTAGCACTGAATGCCAATCACCAATGTTTTCTTTTAAGTGAGTATGAAGTGAGGTTTCATCAAAGGTATTTTCCTTTATAACCCCTGGTTATTCTTTTCATACGCAGGAGAAAAAGAAAGGAAAGCTCTCCCACCAGTCTCACAAACATTTCTGCGGAGAACCTCTATGGACTGTTTTAAGACCATGTAAAATGATGCCATAAACTTAATGCTATGTTCTTTTCTCCTAGCCAGTGTGGTGTAGTGGTTAAGAGCAGTGGACTCATAATCTGGTGAACCGGGTTCACTTCCCCGCTCCTCCACTTGCAGCTGCTGGGTGACCTTGGGCTAGTCACACTTCTCTGAAGTCTCTCAGCCTCACTCACCTCACAGAGTGTTTGTTGTGGGGGAGGAAGGGAAAGGAGAATCTTAGCCGCTTTGAGACTCCTTAAGGGGAGGGAAAGGCGGGATATCAAGTCCAAACTACTCCTCCTCCTCCTCCTCCTCCTCCTCCTCCTCTTCTTCTTCTTCTTCCTCTTCTTCTTCTGTGGAGACTGAATTGTATAATGAGAGAGGGGTATCAAGGACAGAGCTGGACTGAACTATCAGGTGAAAAACAATGTAGAAAAAGAGTCTTTGATAAATAGGGTCATTTTGACTATCTTCACATGCATGACCTCATTTCTTCATTTCCATTTCATTCCTGGCATGCACCCCAATTTTCCTTCCCAAAGGGAATCCCAAAGTGGTGAAACCAAAAAACAGGAAGCAGCTCAGTTAGCACTAAAATATTGGAAAATAAGTCAATTCATTCCAGTACAGGCTCACTGATAGAATAAATCTGTCGAATCTCCTCCTGCTCTGAATGTCTTCTGCCCACATCGCCACATTTGGTCTCCTTTGAGCAGTGATGGGAGCAGTGCAGATCTCTGCAAGACAGTCACAGGCCAGCCACCTTGTTCCTAGAAGTTAGCTTAAAACGATAACGCTCATGTCTAACAGGATGCCGAATCACAGATGTGATATTTTGCATAGAAAATAAAAACTTCTTCGAACCCACTTTGAGCAAGACCTTGCTTGCTTCGGTCCAAGGCAGAATCCTACTTTGGTTTTCCAAAACTTTGGATGTCTCCTCATCAAGAGCTGCTGCTGTCGGCATGCGCAGAGACTGTTGTGAAGGCATGCGTTGGAATGGCTACCATTCATGGAATTGGTTGAATCAGAGAGTTGGAAGGGACCCTGAGGATCATCTAGTCCAACCCCCTGCAATGCAGGAATATGCAGTTGTCCCTTATGGGGAGCTGCACCCCAGAAAGCAGCTGCCCCCTCTTAAAGGACCCTGTTGTCTGAAGGGTCTATTGTGCAGCATGTGCCTTCATTTTCTTCCTGGTGAGTTAGCTTAGGATCACAACCTAAAGCTTGGAACTGTGCACGTGTAACTGTGGGTAAGCTCAACAGAACAAACTGGGATGCTCTTCTGAGTTGAGTGTCCACGGGGTTGTTCTGCCAGTGTATTGGTTTGCAGTGAAGACTACTTACAGAAAGCAATGTTGGTTTCATGTTGACAAAGGAAGTAGGAACCCACTCTGAACATCAGCACACCTCTGCTAGTAATCCGGTTTCACAAAGCGTGTGTCTGGCTCTTATCGGGACGCTGGTTTTCCCCTCTAGAAATTCCGTGTTGCTTTTCCTACCTTTCTATCTTCAAGGGGCAGGAGGACAGATTTTTAAAGACTGGTTTTATTCCAAAGAACGGGCAAGTGGCTTCTCCCTAGGCCACTGTTGAGGTTGTTTTATGAATTTACCAGCAGGAGGAGCTACTATACTGATGAAATGCTCAGGGATAAAAGCTAAAGGGAGAGATGAGGGCACATGTGTACGTTGAGTTCTTGCTCTTTTAAAAAGAAAAAGAAAAGAAGGGGGGGGGGAGAGATAATTGGTTTTACATCAGGGTTCCTGGCCTCTGTCTTTCCATTATACCTGACAGAGGGTATACCAGGCCACAACTGAGAAGTGGGCCCGCAACTGCATAATTAATATGAATGCAGAGTTTTAACACAAGCCCTACCTTTGCAGTCTCATTCAGCGGCTGCAGAACTGACCTCCCCTTTTTCATTTGGAGTCACTTCAAAGGTGGACCATGGGTTCAGGTGATAGGGAATGAAGTGTGGTGCACCTCTCAGGCTTCCCCTTTGCACATGAAAGTGAAGCTTCAACTTTAAGAACAGGCCACCGTTCTGCATTGCAAGAAACTCAGGGAAGCATGGTTTGTTCTAGCAAAAGTTAACCATGGTTTCAGATTCTGGTTAGAACAAGCTACACTTCTCCAGGTTTGCAATGTAACACGGAACTGTGATCTCTTCTTTTCTCACACTCCTCATTCATGGGGAATACACAAGCCCTAGACTTTCTGTGGTCCATTCCTGATCACCTGAACCAGCCTTCCCCCATCTTGGACGCTCCAGATGCTTTGGACTACAACTCCCATCAGCCCCAGCTAGCAGGAACAGTGGTCAGGATTGTGGGGAGATGTAGTCCAGAAATCTAGAGAGCACCATGTTGGGAAAAGGCTGATCTAAACTACGGTTCAGGTGAAGTCAAAGCATTGCAGAGTAAATTAATATTGTAGTCAGAGCAGAGCCATCAGCCAAGCATAATAGGTGAGGAGGGTCCTAATTCCTACCCAGCTCTAACTTGTAAGTAAGAAGGAGGTCTTTATTCAGAGAAGTAATAGTACAGACAGGGCAGCAGACACAGTGCTCAGGAGGCATGAGACAGGAGTTCTGGAGCAGGGTAAGAAGTTCAGAACTGGCAGAAGTGATGAAAATGTCTCAACAAGTTTCCTTACCCCTCCTGCCAAGCTTTTAAGGCGGCATTTTTGAAACACTCTCACTTTGTGGGAATATTAATACAGTGGTACCTCGGGTTACAGGTGCTTCAGGTTACAGACGCTTCAGGTTACAGACTGTACTAACCCAGAGATAGTATCTCGGGTTAAGAACTTTGCTTCAGGATGAGAACAGAAATCGTGCGGCGGCGGCGCAGCGGCAGTGGGAGGCCCCATTAGCTAAAGTGGTACCTCAGGTTAAGAACAGTTTCAGGTTAAGAACGGACCTCCAGAATGAATTAAGTTCTTAACCTGAGGTACAACTGTACTGTAAGCAGAAGCTCCGTCGGAACGGGTCCCATCTGCAAGAGCCACACCTCGTTCTAGAAAAGAAGGCCCCTGGCTTAGTTGCTGCATTCTCCTGCTCAGCCTCCTTGCCCCAGGCTGATTAAAGCCCTCCCCAGCCTCTGCTGAGGCTCTTTGGTCTACAAGAAGGTCAGAGGGGAAAGCGGGCATCTCCACTCCCCCTTCCCAAGCGCCAGAAATCAGTGTGGAAGGGGAAGATGCCCCCCCTCCAACCCAGATTCCCACCACCACCCTTTTCCTTCCTACTCGTGCATCAGAGCCTGCCAACCCAAGCCTGATCCAGGGCGAGACCATGATGTTTTGGCACCTGAGGTGAACCACTGGGAAGAAGGGGCAACCGATGCTTGAACTGGGAATTGAAGGCAGATGCAGAGCCCAGGAAACCCAGGAGGGCGGCCCCTGTCATTTCTTCCTTAGGGGGTAGGAAAGCGCTGCTGCTGGGAGACCAGTAGTTTCTCCAGTTCACCAGAAGGCTGCTGTGCAGGCAGCACTGAGGCAGGGTGCTGAGGAAGCAGCAGATCTGGCCCCAGTAAGTGTGCTGCATCCGCTACTGGTGCTGTTCTTTGGAGGACAGATCTGCCGCCCTCCACACAGTGGAGGTCACTTCACCTTGCCTCATGGGATGGGATGGCCCTTGGGTTCATGCAGTGGTCTTCACTTAGCATAAGCATATTCCAAGAGTATTCCAAGGATGCCCCTGTTTTCATCCATGAAATGTATGGGAGGATGGAATGGGGGCTATCAAAGCACAAATTGAAATCAGCTGTGGGAAAGCGCCAGACTACACATTACATTGTTTTGCGTTGAGTGCAAGATTCTGTTTTATTTTTTAATTCAGCTGGAACCCCCTCCACCCATGCAAATAGCAGGTGCAGGGCTGTTGATGGTCTATCTCAGAACCATAGCACGGGGCAAAGGGTTAACACCCCCTCAAAACCTCCCCCAAGGTCACGATTCAGAGTTGCTCCTCCATCACCACTACCCTGGCACTGGCTGCTTGTGGGGAGAAAATCCTTGCAAATCATGCAATTAGCAGTAAAGTGTTCCTTGGTCCACTGAGAGCTGGGGCATCCTGTCAAGTGTTCCGTGCAGTGTGAAGTTTATGCTTTCTGATGGGATGTCATAGCAGAGCAACCTACACTCCCCCCCCCCGCCATCACAGAATTATTTTTATAGCAGCAGCTGCAGCGCACATAGTTTGTGCCCCAACATTATTTACTGGGATCCTGCAGAGTCAGGCTGGTAGCACTGCTGCATTTCAGAATTGGTGATGGGTGGGAGACTCACCAAGCCCTGGAAGTCTGAGAGCAGAGATTCATTTGCCTTAAGCAACTGCGAGGCAGGGTGCAATTTCCTCCCCCCAGCCTGATTTTTATTGAAAGGCAAGCAAAGCAATAAAAGTGGTAATTTGTAAAGCTTGCTATTACACAAGAGGGACTGGTTTCTACTTAAAAGTATTGTGATGGATGTGAATTTCCTGTATTTTTCTTTGATGTTTATGTGCTTCCTGGTTGTTCAGGAGGAAAACACTCGGTGCTTTAGTGGTTGCTAGTTAAAAATACGGCATGATTAAGGTTCTCCCATAGAACGTTAATTCTGATCTTTCTTTCTTTCTTTTAACCCTGAGTGGTTTTTATTGTGTATTCTTTTGGAAGCAGAGATGGAAATTTTCAATGATAAGTGTAGATGGGATTACAAGTAAAAAAAAGGTATAGGACCCCTGGATGGTTAAGTCCAGTCAAAGGTGACTATGGGGTGTGGTGCTCATCTCGCTTTCAGGCCAAGGGAGCTGGCATTTGTCCACAGACAGTTTCCGGGTCATGTGGCCAGCATGACTAAACCCCTTCTGGCGCAACGGAACACCGTGACAGAAGCCAGAGTGCACTGAAATGCTGTTTACCTTCCCGCCGCAGTGGTACCCATTTATCTACTTGCACTGGCATGTTTTCGAACTGCTAGGTTGGCAGGAGCTGGGACAGCAACAGGAGCTCACCCCATTGCGGGGATTAGAACCGCCGGCCTTCCGACCGGCAAACCCAAAAGGCTTAGTGGTTTAGACCACAGCGCCACCCACGTCCCTAGATGGAATTGCATCAGAGTGCTGCCACCCCACTTCTAAAGATTTGTGCTTGGCACATCTGCCAGTGATGCTGACTTTGCAGCGCCTGGCATCACGTCATGTCTTGTGGCAAACCTCAGTCAACAGTATGTATCACCCTGAACTAGGCTTGCTGTATTGAGGATGAAGCAGCTCCTAAAGACCTGGTCTCTAAGCAAAGAGATCAGGGCTTTCAAAGCCACACACTTCACCTTGTATGCCTTCCCGTTAACGTCTCTTAGTTTGAGGCATTAGGTGAAAGCTTCCTGCCACCCTGCAAGCCTTTGATTGCTCTTGATTACCACCACTTTTCGAGTCATCGTTGTGACGCTGTTAACTGTCTGCTTGGCGTTGGATCAATGTACCATTTAAAATGTTTTGTGGGGTTTTTTTTTGCATTGATTCTAGATAGATTGCTGTGGTCATTAATTTAACGCAGTGGTGGCAAACTGCTGGCTCACAGATTGCACTGGCCTTCAAGCCAAGGCACCAGTGCCAGGCAACGTTGCACTGTCTCCATTCTTTGGATTGTCTGAAAGGTTCTCCTCCCCATTATAGGGCTGGGCAGAGAGGAAGCTCCGCCAGCTTTTGAGCCATGCCCACCTTTGAGCCAAACCCATCATCGACATGCCATCTTCAGAGGAGCTGTAACCAGGCAACAGGGCCCCAAGGCCAAAAAGGGTTGGTCACCTCCATTTTAATGTGGGTGTGGCAGCACCTGGAGAAGGGTGGTGATGTGTGGCTGCATTTTAAGTTGCGCTGCACCCCCATAACCTTTGGGGAGTTTGGTAGGGTTCAAAATGATGTCCGTGCCTGCGTGCATGCATCTGTGCGTGTGCATGAGGCATAAAATACTCTTGTGGAGCCCACTGAGAAAACAAAGAAAAGTACAACCTTATTCCTTTTATACTGTAGTTTTCGGAGGAGTCTGTAGCCTGTGAGTGACTGCTGGGTAAGCAATATTTTTTCCAATAATTGTTTGTAGTAGACAAGTAAGTTCCTTTCAAGCAATTCATTCATGAAAGTCGGTCTATTGCAGGTCAGAATAGACTGTGAAGCTCCTCAAGTATTACTAACATGTATCATTGTGCATCAATACATCGGTCCATCATTAGCACAACGTTCATCAGAGCACCATCAGTTTCTTGTATTGTCTATCACTTCTGGTGGTTAGTGTGGCCTCCAAATTCCAGGCCATGGAGTTTTGCATTTTTTTGTATTATTGTGTTTGCAAGAACATAATGGTGTACTTGATTAATCCATTCCCTAGGTCACTATGTGAGTAGTGTACAGATCCAGTAAACTAATTGTAGATATGGATAATACACACATCAGCACATACATTTGTGTTCTGATATCTGCTTTCCCCACGTACTGGGGTGGGTGGGAATACAGGTTTGTTTAATGCACAGTATGAACTTGTCCATGGCTTGTCCCCCCCCCCTTTCCTGTTTCTAGTGATTTCCAACCCACGGGAGATTCTGCAAGCAAAAGCAACAGGCCACGCGGGACGACCCGGTTTCCAAGGCTGTCTCGGAGCCATCAAAGAGACCCACGGAACCCAGAGCCTCAGAGTGGTGACCTTTGACTTTTTGGATAATTAGGACCAACTAGCACCGTGTACTTTAAGCTGCCTTTTGATTTGGTTCTGTCCTGTGCGGTTGACGACACAAGCCTGTGGGCAGAAAGAAAAGACAACAGCACTGAATTTATAACCAGAAGGGGAATCACCTGCCGTAAGGGTCCCTATTCTGATTAAACAGGTCACAGTTGAGGTGGCCACCATTTTCCAAAACAATCGGAGGCCTTTTGGCCCAGGACTAAAAATAAATAAATAGGATTGGTTCATATTTTCTTTGGCTTCTCAAGAGTCACACTCTAGCCCCTTTCATATATTGGAGTTTATGTAGTTTTGATGCGATCGCTTTGTGTTCAGATCCTCAAAGGAATGTCATAAGGCTTGTGGATTCACTGGGATGCCATTTTCCAGCAGTACAATTGCAGCTGGAACTCTTGGGGTATTTATTTTATTTTCTGCCTCCTTTCTCCCCCCACCTTCCCCCCCCCCCCAAATCAAGCAACTGTTCGTTGGAACCTGGTTGATGTTTCTGGTCAGATCCTCTGGCATATGACAAATGAACCTGTGGCACCATTGATTCCTCAAGCAAAATCCATGATTTAAGGGGAGGTGGGCCACACTGAAACCAGAAATGTGCTAGTGGCAGTGGGTGAGATCCAGGGCAATAGGCGAGTGTGGTGGGGAGGGCATTTTTACAGAAGACAAGAGAGTTTCCCAGCGATTTGCCTGAACTCCCATTATTGGTTTCTTGGTGGCATGTTATTATTAAAAGTAGTAATAATCTCAGTGCCAAAATAAGTAGGCGCTTGAGGCTATTCTTTCCACCGCTTCCTGCTTAAGGCACATGAAGCGACGCTGCTGAGGGCTTCCAAATGCAAGCGCCTCTGTTGCTTGTCACCTTTCGCTGAAATGTTTTCGGGTAAGGATGTGGCCTGGACAGCTGAAAGGGAAGCTGTTGTTAAGACTGATCGGAATCCTAATACGATTTAACTGGAGTGCAGTTCGCTACACCCACACTTTGCACTGCCATAGATAGCAAATGACACCGTAGCTTTTTCTTTTTTACTTTCCATAATAAGCTTCACCCAATACTACATCTCTGTGAGAGTTGTGTTGTCGTTGTTTTTTTAAATCAAGGATAAACTCTGTTCCTTTCGCCGCTTTGCACCAGCACAGCAGGTCTGTTGCATCATGTTAGGCTCATTTTGCAGCCAAGGCACGACAGGACGGCATCTCTCACATTATGTTTACAGAAACCAACCGGTCCGTGGTTGAGTCCTATTGCAACACTGGTGATGGGACTGTGTCCTCTCCTGCACCTGAGGGCAGCAAGCTAGCTTAGGGGATGGAGGGCAAGCTGCCTGGCACACACACAGCATGTGCCGTTGAAGGCAGGTGCCTCATTCTACCCAACGGTAGAGCCATAGTGCTATTTTGTGCTCCCATCCTTCCCAAGCGCCCTCCTTCATCCACAGATCTAACACTACTTTTCTGGAGATCCATCTGTTCTGTTGTTTTAGGTGCTCGCCCCCCACCCCCAATAATAGCAGTATTATCATTTTCTCATACGCGGTGCATGAATTACATGGAGCTGGTTCCCCTCGGCCCCACAGATTCCCCAAATGCACAGATACCATCATGCATCGGGACTATTTAACAGGAAGTGTTTGCAAACCCTCCCAATGGAGAAAAGAAAACCGTGTGCTCTTGTCACTGAAGTGTTCAGCTTGTAGATGGTGCTTTCCTTGGGACAAAAGTCTCCTGACTTTGGGGGTAACAGAGAAGATCTGGGTACTATTAGTTTTGAGATTTGCCACACAGCAAGATGTTGTTTGGATGCATTTGCTGCCTTTTGTTTTGTTTTAGATTGCAAACCCGCAGGCAGGGTTTTTAGGTCAGGGATGCGGGGGGACCTGTGGCCTTCGGGATGCTGTCGGACACCAGCTCCCATCAGCCCCAGCCAGTGTGGCTAATGGCCAGGAATGATGGGAGTTGGAGTCCGGCAACATCTGGATGGCCAAAGAAGAAGAAGAGTTTGGATTTGATATCCCGCTTTATCACTACCGTAAAGGTAAAGGGACCCTGACCGTTAGGTCCAGTCTTGGACAACTCTAGGGTTGCGGCATACAGCTTCCAGGTCATGTGGCCAGCATGACTAAGCCGCTTCTGGTGAATCAGAGCAGAAACGCCATTTTACCTTCCCACCAGAGTGGTACCTATTTATCTACTTGCACAGCATGCTTTCAAACTGCTAGGTTGGCAGGAGCAGGGACTGAGCAACGGGAGCTCACCCCGTCGCGGGGATTCGAACCGCCAACCTTCTGATCAGCAAGCCCTAGGCTCTGTAGTTTAACTCACAGATCCTAAGGAGTCTCAAAGCAGCTAACAATCTCCTTTTCCCTTCCTCCCCTACAACAAACACTCTGTGAGGTGAGTGGGGCTGAGAGACTTCAGAGAAGTGTGACTAGCCCAAGGTCACCCAGCAGCTGCATGTGGAGGAGCAGAGACGCGAACCCGGTTCACCAGATTACGAGTCTACTGCTCTTAACCACTACACCACCCCTTGTCCCTGTTTCAGCTGAAGTCCGTGGGCAGAACCATCCCTTATATGACTAGCCCTATTTATATGATCAAAAAAAAGAGGGGGGAAATCAGTGTGCATCAAAACTATCTGATTTGGCTTCACCTGGACTATACGTCTATGTCTGACCAGTTGATCAGATAAAACAATGTCCCATTCATTAGTAAATTATTCCTCTTGCAAAGGAACTTTTTGAGGATTGGGCCATTACCAATCTGGCTGCTGATAGTAACATAAACACCAGATTTTTATAAGCATTAGGAGGATTGGCGTCATTCTCTAAAGAAAGAAGGGCCACAGAGAGATCTGGAGGCAAATGTTATTGAGGAATACAGTGGTGCCCCGCAAGACGAATGCCTCGTAAGGCGGAAAACCCGCTAGACGAAAGGGTTTTCTGTTTTGGAGGTGCTTCGCAAAACGAATTTGCTATGGGCTTGCTTCGCAAGACGAAAATGTCTTGCGATTCCTGGGGTTTTTTCCCCCCTCCCCGCCTTTTTCCCAAGCCCCTAAGCCGCTTAACAGCTGTTCGCTAAGCCGCTTAACAGCTGATCTAAGCCGCTTATCAGCTGATCTAAGCTGCTAATAGCCTTTTAGCAGCTAATCCGCTAATCCCTTAAGCCTTTAATAGCCACTAATACCCGCTAAACCGCTAATAGCGCTAATCCGCTAATGGGCTTGCTTCGCAAGACGAAAAAAACCGCAAGACGAAGAGACTCACGGAACGGATTATTTTCGTCTTGCGAGGCACCACTGTAGTTGCTATCATTGAGAAAACCCAGCCCCAGAATCTCCTCACATTCCCACATTTCACAAACACACACCCCATTTGTGTGCAAATAGGCTTAACTTTTTTTATTAAACCAAGCGTCCCATTAAGTTAGATAAATCAAAGTGTGTGTGTTGAAATAATTCAGAAGACCCCCACAAAATATGTCCGTTATATCACAACTTGTTAAAAAAGGATTAATCATTTTTAAGTCTCTCCTATTTGCACAGGACATTGCTCAGGGAGCAGCAATAAACAAATCTGCCTCAATTTGAGGAAACAGGCCTCCAGCCGTAAAACACGGTGACAGAGTTTAGTGCAGCAAGCCGTTGAGAGATAAGGCACAATGGCAGTAAATTTGGAATTTGGCTCACGGAGGAAAGCCATATGCAGAGGTTCAATTTGCCATCCTGAAATGAATGCTTCATTGTATAAGGTGGGGAGAGAGAAAACATGTTTAGTTGTTAGCTGTCAAATGAAATGAATAGGAATGTATTAAGGACTAGCTTCCACGGGCTTCATGCGGCAGTAATGAATGGGGCTTGGAACGGCTGAGGTGCTAAGGAGAAGGCACTTGTCATGTCGTATTAATAGTGAAGAAAGTGGCACCAACTTGTAAGCATTTCAGATCTGAAAACTCAGGCAAAGCAAACCCAGAAAGGGGCCTTTTTGAGAAAGGGGTCTCTGTGCGCATGTGTGTAGAAGACGAAAGTATATTTCATTCAGTGCATCTAATGTTTCAGCTGCAGTAAAAGAGAGAGTCCTTGTGAATTGCTGGCCTTTCTTGCAGAGCCCAAGGAAATTTGGCAGCCTGCTCAAGAGTCCCCTTATCCCAATTCCCCCTTCAGTCCAAGATGCTCTATTTATTATGTTTCTTCCGGATACTCCAGAGTCTCCTCTTGATGCCCCCATTTTGCTCTGCCCACAATCCCGTATTCAGGATGCCACCTTTGAACATTCAGAGCGATGCCCACAGGAAACTCAAGAGCAGCGACTGCCGAAGGCGAACGGAATTAAGAACCAAAAACGCTCCCTCCATGGCCTTCAGTAGAAGATGAGTGTCCCCTTTTTATTTAACCGACTCAGCTTCACCTAAGTTATCCATCTCCATTCATTTCATGGGCTAACATTGGGTGCAACCCTTCATTATTAAGAGTTACTTTCTTGAACTCTTTGTTTGGTTGCAAACTTTTGGAGTTTGGGTGCAAATAGAGAGAAAGGGTTGTTGTTGTTTAGTCATTTCTGACTCTTCATGACCCCTTGAATCAGAGCATGCCAGGCACTCCTGTCTTCCACTGCCTCCACCAGTTTGGTCAAACTCATGCTGGTAGCTTCGAGAACACTGCCCAACCATCTCGTCCTCTGTCATCCCCTTCTCCTTGTGCCCTCCATCTTTCCCAACATCAGGGTCTTTTCCAGGGAGTCTTCTCTTCTCATGAGGTGGCCAAAGTATTGGAGTCTCAGCTTCAATCTGTCCTTCCAGTGAGCACTCAGGGCTGATTTCCTTCAGAATGGAGAGGTTTGATCTTCTTGCAGTCCATGGGACTCTCAAGAGTCTCCACCAGCACCATAATTCAAAAGCATCAATTCTTTGGCAGTCAGCCTTCTTTATGGTCCAGCTCTCACTTCCATATATCACTACTGGGAAAACCATAGCTTTAACTAAACGGACCTTTGTTGGCAAGGTGATGTCTCTGCTTTTTAAGATGCTGCCTAGGTTTGTCAAGATGCTGTCTAGAGGGAAATGTCAAAACAGGGTCCGAAGGCAGCAAACTGCAAAAAAAAAGTACAGATCACGACAGATCATTTTCACTTAATGCTACTAGGACTCAGGTGTCGAAAGAATGTATGAGGGGCTATCCCTGCCCCTATATGCAAGTAACACTATGCCCCCCTCCCACAATCTGGACATTCAGCTGGCTCTAGCTGCATTTATATCACTTCCATGACAGGGAGGCTGATCTGGACCAGGGTCCCCCCACATGGAGAAGCTCTCCATCCATACAGATGCATATGCATAGAGTCCTTCTGCAAGGCAGCCAAATATGCTGCTCAGGGTGTCCTGGCTCCAGCTAATGCCTTTGGTGGTAGAGGGCCATCCTTGGCTTGTATCCAAAATATTGCTAAGTCACTTATCCCATCAGTGCAAGAATTTCTGCTTGTGCAACAGAACTCCCCCCCCCTTCCCCTGATATCCTTGTGCTAATGGGAAAAGGACATTGGATACCACCCCTTCTTTGCTTTTAGTGAATCTGTAGGATTTCTGGATCCTCCTAAAACCATCCTCTTATTTCCCAACAACCTGTTGACATGGACTATGGTGCCCATGAGAGCTTGTGCCGCAAATAATTTGTTAGGTTCAAGGTTGACACGGCCACCCCTCTGGAAGTCTTGCATAGCAGCTAAAACACCACCCTGAATGGAACTCACTTTTCCTTTTTTTGTCCCACTGATGTCATGCTGCTCAGTTATCACAAGGGGGGATCTAAACCACGCTTCTGCAATTCACCGGGTCACTCAGTCAGGAGCTCTGTGTTCTTTAGTGCAATATGAAACTTGCGTCCCCGTTGGCCTTTGGAGTAAATCACTCTTGAGAACACATCTGAGCTTCGTTGTTTCTGTGTGAAAGAGAATTGAACTTGTTTACTCCTATTGCATTTTCACACTGCCTTCCTTTCGGCCCTTCCCACCTTTCTCAGTATTAATTTAGTAGCTCTTCAGTAATGCCCTTTTTGCAAGCACAGAAGATGTGCAGTACCTAATATATCACTTTAATGCGTTGAGAGAAAAACCAAGAAATTTGAAAAGAAATCTACCTTCTGTTTTGTTCTACCAGGGGGTGGGGAACCTTTTATCTTCTGCCCACCCTGTGGACCAGCTTGGGACAACTGGGTGAGTTGTCTGGCCCACCATTCAGTGTTGACCTCTGAGGCGAGGGTGGATAGTGACCAAGCGGGATTTAACTCCTTTTGCATCAATCCTGCTTTCTGCAGGGATCTAGCTAACCTGCGTCACACCTGATTTCAGGTGTGGGTTTGGTGTATGTGATTTGGGGTGAGGAGAAGAGCCTTGTGAGACAAACTGGGAGACCTGGTGGGCCAGATTTGGCCCACACGCCAGAGCTTCCCCACCCCTACATTACATTTTAATGAAAGAACGCAATTTGGGGACTGTATTTATGTGCTGTTGTTTATTACCGCTACCTGGCGCTTTGCAACTCATCTGTGGCATACATGCACTTTACAAACAGTTAATTTACAGTTCCTGTTTTTGTATACCCTGGGTGAGCTTGTGCACGTGCTACCTGTGGCCCGCAGCCCTTGTATACAAGAAGCTCCTCCTGTAGCGATCTGCATTCCTTAGGCTGATTTCCCCCTTTCACAGCTGGGCTTTGGGAAAGCCCAGGTAGGGGCTTGTTTCCGGTTGGGTCCAGGCACCATATTTTTCGCTCTATAAGACGCACTTTTCCCCTCCTAAAAAGTAAGTAGAAATGTGTGTGCGTCTTATGGAGTGAATGCAGGCTGCGCAGCTATCGCTGAAGCCAGAAGAGCAAGAGGGATTGGTGCAGAAGAGCAAGAGGGATAGCCACGCAAAGCCTCTTGAGCGCAGCCGGAGCGCTCCTCCCTCTTCGCTCAAGAGGCTTTGCATTGCTTTCTTGTTTCTTGTTTTCCTCCTCTAAAAACTAGGTGCGTCTTATGGTCGGGTGCGTCTTATAGAGCGAAAAATACGGTAAGCTGATCCTACCTACCACATTCCTAGGGGATGCATTATTCTTTGTTTCTTTGTGGAGAGTTTTGTACCCCCACTTTTTTAGTGCTGGTGCACCACTCAGAGCAAGATTATGTTAGCGCTACCTCGGTCCTTTGGGGAAATGAAAAGATGTGAACTAGGAGCAAAGAACTCGATATATCCATCTTCCCCCTTTCATTTCCTGTTTTTGTTTTCCTTATGCTATAAGCACTCATTGTTCCTGAATTCTTCAAAACTACTGGTAATAGACTGTCAGTCTTCCTAAGCTGTGAGCTGCAGAATTGGATCCCGCTATACCACATCTATGGCAGGTGCTGCTGCTACCAACCCCTCCTTCATCCCTGGAAACTTGGGATGGTTATGCACCACCCAGAGGCTGACACAACTCCAGAGTTCAAAGCAAATTGACCTCCCTTTATCCCAGCCCTATAGTTTCCAGTGACAGGTGGATAGCATATGAGAAAGGCAGCCATAACAAGGCATGTGATCTTGGATGACTGACCACATGATAACTGATTCTAGTTGAGAATACTACCATACTTGTAGCTAACCTGGGGATCTAGAGCTTTAGGGAAGCTCTGAAAAAAATATATATTGCTGCATTTCTATATTCACAAGGCCTGTTTTCCTTCCCCCGCCTGTTCTCTACCAATGTCAATTGACTGAAACGTTCTCCATGATACCACTGAAGGAGAAATCACTCTTCTCCTCTGCATTTCCATAAAGTGGCTTCTTCAATAGATGTCTCAGCCTGCGTATAATCAATTCTTCTGAGCATTTTGCTGCTGGGATACATGTAACTCCAATTACACAGTGACAATTTGCTGGCATGCATTACTTCTTTCTCCAGTGAATATTGAATGATCTGAAATGGTAGATATCCAGATGGTTCTAAATATAATTAAATGACGGAAAACCGAAAACTCTTTAAGACGCAACTTACCTACACTTTTGTAAAGCCGCACATACTGAAAGTAATGGATAGAAGAAGCAATTTGGATTTTTGCTCCGTTTAACTTTTGAGCGTAAGAAATAGGGTATTAAGTCTGAGATAGTATCTGTATATATGGTAGCCAAATCTGGTTCTATAAACTAATAGTGTTATTTTAACCCATCTTCTATTATATTATTTCGAATCTTATGTATATATAATTTTTTTTAAAAAAAACAACAAACCACTTATTTGTATTAATATTTCTTTCGTTGCGGAAATATTCAGTGACAATTTTGTTATAACCTGGCCGGAAAATGTGCTAATTTGGAACTGAGGAAATAAAACAACATTTTGTATGTTTAAGAGAGAGATTGCCAGCGTGATTATTGTATTATATTGTTTGCGTAAGTCAGTGTGTGAGTTGGGATTGCTTTGAACAGCAGGATCCCATACATGTCTGCTCAGAGGTAAATCCCACTGAGACCGATGGGTCTTCGACACAGGTGTCAGAGGCTGGACTGAGGAGTAATGGTGGGAGCCATTGTTCTGAATCTTCCCAAGGGCAGGAGGACAGTATTGATTTAGAACAGTGGTTTGCAGAGGGGCGCAGTCCAGAGGGGAAAAGCTGGGAAATACTGGGTGAGGAACAGCTAGAAGAGGAAACGCCAGGAGAGAGACAGATGGCAGATTCAGTGTCTTTGGAAAGCATTCCTGATCCCACGTAAGACTAGACGGGCTTTGAGAGTGATAGAACAGAGAGCACAGAAATTCTGGGACACAATCTACAATGAAATGAAAAAACTATTAAAAATTACATTTCATAAAAAGCCAGAAACATTCCTTCTTGGGATAAGAGTAGAATTCCAAAAGAAAAAAATAAGGCAATTTTTCTATGCAATAACGGCGATAGCCAAAAATTGGAAGGGTAATTATATACCAACTAAAGAAGAATGGCTACAGAAGTTAAGTACTTGGAACTTGCTAAGCTAACCGAAGCCTTAAGGAATAAGTCTAACAAAACTATCCAGAAGGAATGGGAATGCCTAAATACTTATTTATCGAATCAAGGTTGAACAATCAGGATTTGGCTGGGTTTAGAATAAACCAGTAAGTGAGAATATGAGTCCTCATACCAAGGTGAGGAATATAATGAAATACAGAGAATCTGTTTTAGCCACAGGAAATGAACTGCTGTGTGATTGACAGAAGTCAAAACCAAAAATCCAGAAAAGCCAGTACCTCAGGAGAGAAATGGCACCCTGGGATGTCTTTCTTAGTTATTTACTGCTTATATTCTTAGTTATTTAGTTTACTGTTTATATTCTTTGAAGTTGTTCCATTTTCGTATCGTTCTTATTTTTGTACCTATTTTGTTTTTGTTTGTATGTAGGAGTGTGTGTGTGTTTCTTTTCTTTTTCTTTTGTCTTTATTTTTGCCAGATGTATGTATGCTTTGCCTTTGCTTTGTATTTGCATAATAAATCAATTTTAAAAAAAGATAGAACAGGGAGCACAGTGGCAACAAGCTCAGATTACCTGATGTAGGAGTGACGTAGATTAATGGGGGACAGAGGGGGTAAACCTTTACTGGGAGCAACACCATTTCTAGAGAGATATCCTTTGTCTCTCGCTGTGATTATTAAAGAAACAAACTGGTAAGAATGCTACTTTCATTTGATCTGCTTATTTACTGCCACCTGGGGAGGGATTCAATTCCCCGAAGCCTGACAACAGGTGAGTTTAGAATTCTAGGCTCAGGTTATGATCCTAGTCCAAAACAATGGGATTTAAAAAAACAACGTAACAGCCTGCTGGATTAGGCCAATAGCTCAGCATCCTGTTCTCACAGTGGCCAAACAGATGCCTGTGGGAAACCCGTAAGCACGACTCAAACCCCAGAGCACCCTTCCTGCAGTTTCCAGAACTGATTTTCAGAAGCGTTAATGCTTCCATCACTAGCCTGCCTGCCACTTCTGTAGGCCTTGGCTTTCTATTTAGGAATATAACACGTGACACATACCTGTGTCTTTGTCCATTCAAGAAGAGATTTGAAAATGCTTTGTTGATGTGTATCATTTCCCAAGCAAACAAAAAAAAGGGGGGGGGCATGATTTAAGGAGCCTTCCAAGAGTGAAGAGGGGACAACAGAAACGAAATGTAATTATTTGTCATTCAGCATTCAGGTTTCTAATATAATCCCTGATTCACCAGTGTGTGTTCATGTCAGAATGGTTTGGGCACAATTCTGGCTTACATGTGTTGCGAATGATTGCATTTTTAAGAGACCCCCCCCCCAAAAAAATTAGACATTTGTACACCTCTCGCTTGAAATTCTAGGATAGCTGTTTGAAAAGGTCCCTAATGCAATCCCTGGCTTCTCCAGTTAAAAGGGATCAGATGATCCAAAAGGCACCCTTCTTCTTGGAGAAACTGGAGATCATCTGCCAGCCAAGAGTGCAGTAGAAAATATTGGTCTAGGTGGACAAATGTAAGAAAGCTTCCTGAAGCTGAAATTCAGTACATCCTAACTCCATTTTGCTGTGATTATTAGAAAAGTCTTGAGTGAGAGGTATTGGTGGACTCCTACCTAGAAACAAGATCAAAGGCTACTCCAAATGATTCTGAGACTTCCAGACCACCCAGAAAATTGGCATGTCACACAAGTCACTGGATGCTAGAAAAGTCTGAAAAGCTGATACTTTTGTGTCAACCATTCACAAGGATTGAAAAATTTACTTCCTAAGAGAGGGTAGTATTACAATCCAGAGCAAACCCATCTGCCCATGGGATGAAAGGTTGAAAAGTAGACATTCTGTTCCCTTGGATTCAGAGGAAAAGCACTTCCAGTACCAGCAAAAACTCTAGGCCCCAAACATGGCAGGGATGGGGAACTTGCAAATCACCAGATAATGGACCACCTCCCACCAACCCCAGCCAACACGGTCAATGGTTGGGGGTGATTGAGCTGTAGTCCAGCAAAATCTGGAAGGCCAAAGGTTGTCTCTACCTGGAAGTGAAAACCTAGTTGGTTGCGTGTATTTTCATGTAGTGCAATGTTTGCATTTTAGAAAAGATAGTGCCTAAGACTACAGCAAACCAGCCAGCCAGCTAATTACGACACACTTGTGCACCAATCACACAAATCATCCAGCTAATTTAATCAAGAGACACTTGCGACTGTCAGTGCCACTTATGACCATCAATTCCAGCCCATTGTTTACTAAGAGCGTGGCTGCCTAAGAATCCATTGGGATTTCAGTTGCATGAAGAGAATGCTGAAATGGAAAAGGCAAGAGAATCGCCAATCATTTCAGTTCTTCAACATGCGCATCTTTGCTATGTCTGGAATTTGGAAGTGCATTAGAAATTATATATGTGTTATTAAATTATACTTCATTGTAAAGTTAAAGGGACCTCTGACGATTAGGTCCAGTCGTGGCTGACTCTGGGTTGTGGTGCTCATCTCGCTTTATTGGCCGAGGGAGCCAGCATACAGCTTCCGGGTCATGTGGCCAGCATGACTAAGCCGCTTCTGGCAAAGCAGAGCAGCGCACGGAAACGTCGTTTACCTTCCCGCTGGAGTGGTACCTATTTATCTACTTACACTTTGACGTGCTCTTGAACTGCTAGGTTGGCAGGAGCAGGGACCGAGCAACGGGAGCTCACCCCGTCATTCGGATTCGAACCGCCGACCTTCTGATCGGCAAGTCCTAGGCTCTGTGGTTTAACCCACAGCGCTACCTACGTCCAGTACTGCATTTGGGGAGGGGTTATATAAAAACACCAGAAGAGCCTAGTGATTCAGGCCAGTGGCAGATCTCCTCTAGCATCCTCTTCTCACAGTGGCCAACCAGATGCTTAGCTGGGATTGGGAAGCCAAAAAAACAGGGACCAAGAGAAGAAGAAGAATGTGCCATTAAGCACACTGTGGACATAGGGATGATTCCAGCACTGCAGAGACTTGGGACTAGATGATTGTTGGGATCCCTTCCAACTCTACAATTATATGATCCTACAGAGTGAGTGAGGGTAGCCCTAGTCAGATGTTTGGTTTAATCATGTTTGACGAACACATAGAAGGGAGCTGTGCCATGTGTGCCCTTCCTGCCCCCCCCACACCCCCAACCCTGCCAAGTCCACTTCCAGACTGATGGTCTGAAGGGAGCTGGATGTGCTTAGAATACCTCCCATGAAATGGAACTCTGTGTTGAGTTTGCAACTGGGAGGATTCTGAGCTAACTCAGAGTCTCCTTTAGGACCTTCAAACTTAACATGTCAAGGTTAGACGTGGACAGCAGGTGGGGCATCCTCTCCATGTGTTCTTCAAACATGGCTAGACCTAACACTGGAATAGGGCTATCCTCACTTGCTCATGCCAGGCAGTTTAGCTTCATTCTTCCAAGCCAACTCAAGCCAGGCTTCCCACAGCTGTCGGGTCCAGGCAGTGGCGTAGCGTGGGTTGTCAGCACCCGGGGCAAGGCAAGTAATTTGCGCCCCCCCCCCCGCTGCACTGTCCCTCTCCCAGATAGTCCCTCGCTCTCTCTCCGCACCGCACGCCTGGCACCCTCCCCTCCACAGTGGGCGGCGACCCGGCGGATCGGATCGGATTCGCACAGCCAGCACTGCAGTGAGAGAGAGTGAGTGAGCCAGGTAGGGGCAGAGAGCTGCGAGTATGAGCGCCCCCCCCCCAGATGTTGCGCCTGGTGCGGCCGGCCCCCCCTGCACCCCCCACGCTACGCCACTGGGTCCAGGCTCCATCAAAGGTGCTGTTCATCCATAACTCTTGACTACCTTCCATGCCCTTTTCCAATTGATCTTACTTCCAGGAGCTTGCATGATTTTCTGTCATCTTGAAGGCTTAGATCCCGGCAATTGTAGGCCCAGCTGGGTCCCTCAGTAGTCTCTGGTTCCCATGGCTACGACATCAAATCCCAGAATTCATCTCTGCTGCTGAAGCCAAGTTCTGTCATATCGTTGGCCATTCTGAAAGCTTTTTGTTGTTGGTTTGTTTTGGAGTTTTCACCACCATCTCCGGAATGGGCATTTTATGCTCCAGACATGTTTTGGCACATCTCTGGGGCTGGCACTTTGGATCAAACTATCAGCTGCCTTCACCCAGAGGACGTGTCTCATCTGGTGATCTTCTCAGTTCCTGGCAGGTGACAAATAGCTGTCTATTGACACAAGTCCGGGCTGTCCAACTGCAGTGTCTGTTACGATATTTTGTTTTGGGAAAACCTATAAATTGTATACACTTTACTTAGGACACTCGATAGCACATAACTCAAGAGCCTGGTCTTGTTTGACTCCATTGATGTAGCTACTCAAGGAAGCCTGTGCCTTAAATATAAGATTAACAAAATGAATCGATAGGGCCCTTCAGTGCCACACAGTACGGTAAAGCGGGAGAGCTGTTGACAGATCTTCTTACCAGATCTAGACGTGAGATACAAGTGAATCCTTCAGCCAATATCTCCTGGAAATGTCTTTGATGCTACTTAAATCTCTTCTTAAGGCTTTTCTCACTTGATAAAGCACTAGGAGAAATAACTACACCCTCCCTCTCCTATTCTCTGAGCTTTAGGGAGGTAGCACTACACTAAAGCACTTGTGTTTTGTGTGTATTACACACACAAAATCAGGCAATGAAATGAAACTGGCATCCTTTGCATGTAGTCTGGTGTGTAAGCAGAAGCAGGTGAACTGGAAGCTAATTCATTTGCCCGAGAACGAGGAAACTAAAAACAAGGAGGAGTAATGCAGTTACTCTTCCATCCTTGAAAGGTCCTGGGGATGGTGGAGAACCAAGGACCTAACTGAGAACATAAGAAGGGCCTGCTGGACCAGGCCAATGGCCCATCTAGTCCAGCATCCAGTTCTCACTGTGGCCAACCAAGATGCCATACCCTCCAACATGTTGAGCCCCCAAACCAGAACACGTGTCTTCCCATCCATGCTCCCGCACTAGTCATATGACGTGCCTGCACAGGACAACAGAGCCCAAAAAACACACTTATTTGGGGACGAAGTCTTGCAGGAAAAAACAATATGTCCTGGTCTTCCCAGGACACTTGTGGGGTGTGAGATGCCTGTGGAAAGCCTGCAAGCAGGACCTGAGCACAAGAGCTCTCTCCCCTGCCGTGGTTTCCACCAACTGGTACAGTGGTACCTTGGTTCTCAGACTTAATCTGTTCCGGAAGTCAGTTCCAAATCCAAAGCGTTCCGAAACCAAGGTGAACTTTCCCATAGAAAGTAATGCAAAATAAATTAATCCGTTCCAGACTTTTAAAAACAACCCCTAAAACAGCAATAATCAATGTACTGTACTATAAAATAAATAAGACACTATTGTAGATGGAACTCTAAGCAGTTTACAGATAAAAATGTTTGTTGTTGTTTAGTTGTGTCCAACTCTTCGTGACCCCATGGACCAGAGCACGCCAGGCACTCCTGTCTTCCACTGCCTCCTGCAGTTTGGTCAAACTCATGCTGGTAGCTTCGAGAACACTGTCCAACCATCTCGTCCTCTGTCGTCCCCTTCTCCTTGTGCCCTCAATCTTTCCCAGCATCAGGGTCTTTTCCAGGGAGTCTTAAGAACTGCTAAAAACATAGGAAAGAACAATAATTAAGAATGAATTAAACACTGATAGAATTAAAACTATGCATGCATATTAACATCTATTAACACTATGCCAATAATTACAACAAAAGCAGCAAGGCACTGGTCCTTTCATTAAAAGCAGTCAGCCTGTTGGAACAAGAAAGTCTTCACCTGCTGGCAAAAGGACAAGAAGGAGGGAGCCAGTCTAGCTTCTCTAGGGAGGGACTTCCAGAGTTTGGGAGCAGCCACTGAGAAGGCCCTGTCCTGTGTCTCCACCAAGCATGCCTGGGAAGGTGTCAGAACTGCCCTGGGAATCGTCTTGGGGCAGAAAGGCAGCATAAAAATCAAATAAATATCTGTTATAAAAGTAACATAGAAAAATACAGAAATTATAGAAAGCAGAAATGCCAACCTGATTCTGTATTCCAGCCGATCACTAGGGACACAAACGGCCTCTGTGTCCAGGAGTGTTTATGCCCAGCTCAGGTTGACAATGTTCTGGAAACTGCGGCTGGTGCAGAACTCAGCTGCTAGGTTAGTAAGTTGTGGCAGTTCAATGGAGCTATGTGTCACTGATCCTGAAAGCATTGTCCTGGATGCCAACTCCTGGGTCCAATCCAGGGTGTTAATTCTAGTGCACAAAGCCCTAAATTGCTTAGCACCCAATTACCTAAAAGAGCATCTCCCCCAGGATCAACCACCTCAGACTACGATTGGAAGAAGAGGCCTTCTTGGTGGTTCCAGCTGATCCACCCAGGGTGGCTGGGGCAACCCAGTCAGATGGGTGGGTGTCATGGTATTGACGGAGAACGCAGGGGAGGAGGAGAGACAGTTAGAGGAAGGGGGGCATGAAGTGCCAGTGGAGGAAAGGAGGGAAACTCAGGAGGAGGGAAGGCTCTCAGATGTTGGAGGAGAGCCTCAACACCGCACAGGAAGCTCTGGCACGGACAGCGAAGCAGTGCCGGTTCCATCTGCTCAGGAAAGGAGAGTGTTAAAGAGGAGGGGGCAGAGACATCAAATGAGAATGCCTCGCCTCTTCTGCTGGAAAAGGGGCAGATGTAAGTCACTCCGAGAATCTGACCCAGAGGATTCGGACGCATGATTATGTGTGCTGCTTGTACATATGTAAAATAAAGGATGTATATATGTATCTCTGAGTGAGCAGAGGCATTTCTTGCGGAGAGCATTCACAACCCATCACAGTGGGGTACAAATAATAACAGTAGTAGTAGTAGTAGTAGTAGTAGTAGTAGTAGTAAGGTGCATCTGTCTCCTTCATTATTAACATTTCAGCAGAATTTTAATACGTAAACCCGGGATTTCAAGGATGAAAGATACTGTTCCTGACCACCGTGAAATTATTAGCCAGGAGGTGATTTGATTGTTTTTAAATGTTTTTTTTAATAATGAAAAAAACACTTCTGTCTTGTTTTTGTCTTGTTGTTTTTGGCTGTTTGGTTGTTTGCCTGGGCTCCTGTGGGAGGAAGGAGGGGGTAGAACTTTAATAAATAAATGAGTAGCACAAAATCTGGCAAAAACACAGCACCCTCCTTTAAAAATTGATCTCTAATTTTGTATCAACACAAGTGAAGATACGTAAAATGTACACAAACTGGAATGAAAGTATATGGAAGCATAAACAGTTTACAATTCTGAATCTGCCTGGTGAGACACCGAATATTCACTTGGTTCCCTGCCTCCAGCGTCAGTGATTGCAGATGGAAAATATGCCATCTCCTCCTTAAGTGCCTAGCAGACTCCAAGCAACTCTCCTGGCACTTTCCTTATACAGAGCCCCAGACATTTTGGGGTACATCTGAGTGCTAGTCCTACTCATAGCAGACCCATCTTGTCTTTATTTTTGTACCTGGTTATGGGTTGAAACCGACCTCCCCTACCCACATTTATGCCTTCTGAATGTTCTCTCACTGCAACTTCCACCAACCCTGATCATGTCATGTTGGCCGAGGCTGATAAGGAGTTGAAATCCACATGCATCTGGAGGGTAGCAGTTTGTGAGAAGGCTGGCTTCACCCCTGCCCATGCAAAGACAGAATTCTTGGGTTGCATCCAATGTAGCATTAAGTAACTTGTTCCATTAGTGCAAGGATTTACGCTTGAGTAATGGAACTTCCTTCCACTCCCCTTCATGCAATTCCTCGAGAAAGACCTACATTGGCTCCCAGTACGTTTTTGAGCACAATTCAAAGTGTTGGTGCTGACCTTTAAAGCCCTAAACGGCCTCAGCCCAGTATACCTGAAGGAGTATCTCCACCCCCATCATTCCACCTGGACGTTGAGGTCCAGCGCTGAGGGCCTTCTGGCGGTTCCCTCGCTGCAAGAAGCCAAGTTACAGGGAAGGCAGAGGGCCTTTTTGGTAGTGGCGCCCGCCCTGTGGAATGCCCTCCCATCAGATGTCAAAGAGATAAACAACTACCTGACATTTAGAAAAAAATCTGAAGGCAGCCCTGTTCAGGGAAGTTTTTAATGTGTGATATTTTGATGTATTTTTAATCTTTGTTGGAAGCCGCCCATAGTGGCTGGGGAAACCCAGCCAGATGGGCGGGGTACAAATAATAAATTGTTGTTGTTGTTGTTGTTGTTACTAGAGATGCCATGGATTGAACCTAAGACCTTCTGCATTCAAGACATGTGCATTCCCCACAGCTTTGTGGTCCCTCCCCAATATAGACCTTAATTCAGAAAAGAGACATAGAGCATAAAAGTACTTATTCACACAGTGCACATATAAACTATGGAATTCATCCCACAAGAGGCAGTGGTGACCATTGTCAGGCACTGGACATTGGAGGAAGAATGGTGGAGACATCCCCCTCTCCTTCTCCTGACCCTTCCTGAGAAGAGGAAGGCAGTATAGATTTAAAATTGTAGT
This sequence comes from Podarcis tiliguerta, assembly GCF_965153285.1. Taxonomy (NCBI): domain Eukaryota; kingdom Metazoa; phylum Chordata; class Lepidosauria; order Squamata; family Lacertidae; genus Podarcis; species Podarcis tiliguerta. Next base: position 38,630,123 of record NC_139547.1, on the reverse strand, counting down.
TTGCAGAAGGTCCTGACTCTGAGACAGAAGCTGGGAGATAATGGAAGAGGAGGGGGGAGCAGCAAAGCCAGAGCAGCTGGCTGACACGTTATCATTAGAAAGCATTCCTGAGCCCCTTCTCCTAGGACCCGGCGTGCATTGAGAGTAGTAGAACAGAAAGCTCAGGTGCAGAAAGCACAGATCAGCTGGCGCAGGGAGAGATGGAGGGGGTGGGACTTTACTGGAATGGATAGACACTTTTCAAAGCCTCTCTCTGTGAACACTGAATAAAGGACTTGGTAAGAGCTCTTCTTGTTATCTGTTTCCTGGCTGCTCACCGTGGGAGCGATCGAATTCCCTGAAGCCTGACAACCACCAACATGGGTGACTTCAAAAGAGAACTGGACAAATTAATGGAGGAGAGGCTATTGATGGCTACTAACCCTGAAGGGGGAATGCTATACACCTCTGAATACAAGTTGCTGGGAATCACAGCTGGGCAGAGCACTGTTGATCTCAGGTCTTGCTTGGGAGTTTCCCTTAGGCATCTGGTTGGCCGAGGGGAGAAAAGGATGCTGGACTAGATGGGCCCCTGGCCTGATCCAGAAGGATCTTCATGCAGGAGAAGTGCTGTCAGCTTCCTCTAGCTCCCCTTTGCTGCCCATCTCGTAATCACATTTCTTTCCTTGGAGCCAAGTTGAGCATTGTAGCCTATCCGTCAAAATCTCAATCAATCTTTGTGCGGGAACTCACGAAAGAAAGTGCTAACATCGGAGTTTAATATCTTACTTTGGAGACTTTCACCATAACGGGTGGGTGGGTGGATGGAAGCGGGAGATCATCCATATAAATTGAGATTTCCAACCATCATGAAGGCATCGAGAGAATGTGAAGTCCTGAAATATGGCCTCGTTATGCTGGCTGGACTAGGGGGGGGGAAGTGTTTCAGAGAAGTTATAGCCCTCTTAATACAGCTGGCAGCTTTTACAGTGAGGAAAATCCCCCCCCCTCTGATTATGGAGATAGCTTGGATGCATAGGAGCAGTATAGTGTCACAAAGCAATCAAACGATGTAAATGCAAAATCAGATACGGTTTTCATCTCTGCCCTGACAGTGCATGCGTCCAATAACTGTTTAATTGCATGCCCCATCTTCTCTTATTCCTTGATTTATTAGTGGGAACGCACCTTTGTTCCTAATATATTCCAGAAGCTTGATAAACCTAAGTCCTGAGAATGCAATGGATTCAACACAATATAAAGCTGTAGCACAACGAAAGAGCATCTGCTTTGTAAGCAGAAGGTCCCAGGTTCAATCCCCGGCACTTCCAAATATGCTTGGGAAGGTCCCCAGTCTGAAACCAGTCATTACCAATCAGTATACAGTGGTACCTTGGGCTACATACGCTTCAGGTTACATACGCTTCAGGTTAGAGACTCCGCTAACCCAGAAATAGTGCTTGAGGTTAAGAACTTTGCTTCAGGATGAGAACAGAACTTGCACGTTGGCGGCGCGGCGGCAGCAGGAGGCCCCGTTAGCTAAAGTGGTCTTCAGGTTAAGAACAGTTTCAGGTTAAGAACAGACCTCCAGAATGGATTAAGTACTTAACCCGAGGTACCACTGTAGTTCAAGGGGACAAATACTGGATCATAGGAAATTTCCTTATACAGAGTCAGACCATTGCTCCATCCAGCTCCGTATTGTCTACTCCAGGGATGGGCAACATGTGACCCTCTGAATACTGCTGGACTACAACTCCCATAATTCCTTGACCATTGGCTATGCTGACTGGGGCTGATGGCAGTTGCATCTGGAATGGGGCTAAGTATATATGCAAAGGTGCAGATTTAGAAACAACTACTGGCATTGTGTGGGACGCGGGTGGCGCTGTGGGTCAAACCACAGAGCCTAGGACTTGCTAATCAGAAGGTCAGCAGTTTTGAATCCCCACGACGGGGTGAGCTCCTGTTGCTCAGTCCCTGCTCCTGCCAACCTAGCAGTTCGAAAGCACGTCAAAGTGCAAGTAGATAAATAGGTACCGCTCCAGCAGGAAGGTAAACGGCGTTTCCATGCGCTGCTCTGGTTCGCCAGAAGCGGCTTAGTCATGCTGGCCACATGACCCGGAAGCTGTACACCGGCTCCCTCGGCCAATAAAGCGAGATGAGCGCCGCAACCCCAGAGTCGGCCACGGTTGGACTTAATGGTCAGGGGTCCCTTTACCTTTACCCATTGGCATTGTGGTTCTAATTAAGTTGATCACACCAATAGTGAGAGCAGGTGAGCCACTTGCTTTTGCTCAGCTGCTAATCCTTGAGGGACATCTCTTCCTTTTTTTAAATCTTTAAACCAGATTTTGTCCAGACAGTGCCTCTAAGTAGAGGACTGTTCCATGTAAATTCGGGCACTTGGCTACCCTAGTCGAGGTGCCATCCATTAGCACAGATCCTGGAACTCAAAGCAGTGACATCAATGAAACCCTATCCTCCTGTGGTGGCTTTTTTAAAAAAACCCTCAATCAAACTGATTGATTATGATATTGCCAGTGCATCACCATTACTAGCAAACAGGGAAAGGAAACTACAACTGAGATCTCTTTTGATGTATGCTTGTATTGCCAGATGATGCCCAGCAATGGTGAGAATCAAAACAAAACAATCTTTTCCGAAGAATTATCGCTTCAGTGTTTTCAAGCCCTGAAACCATGCAAATTCTCCCCACCTCCACCCTGGGGGCTATTTTGCTCTATGAGAGTTGCTAGGTAATCAAGTAGTTGCCAAGGTCTTCTGTTGCTTCACAAAAGTGGTTGAGCCTGTTTATTTCTGTGGAGGTCTCTCTCTCTCTCTCTCTCTCTCTCTCTCTCAAAAAGAAGCAAGCTTTAAAAAAAGTCTTTAAAAAAATACATTGAGATTTTTTAATTCTAGAGACCTTATTCACTGCAGATGGCAAAGTCTCCCATGGGCAGCAAGGGTGCCAATCTTCTGTGCAGTGGATCTCTCTACTAGTAGACGCACATCAGATTGTGGTTCCCAGCAGGCTCCGGTTTGTAATGTTCAAAAGTGAACAGCCCAAATCCTCCCTCCTTCCTGTGTCCAAACAAAAGCCATGGCATCATGCTGCAAAAGAATCTTAGGAACATAAGAAACTGCCTTATGCTGAGTTAGACCACTGGTCCAGCTTGCTCAATACTGTCTCAGTACAGACTGACAGCAGCTCTCCAAGGTTTCAGGCAGGGTTATCCCCCAGCCCTACCTAGAGATGCTAGGGACTAAACCTGGGTCTTCTGGCATACAAGATAGATGCTTTACTACTGAGATCCAGCCCTTTCTCATCTTAAATAATGAATGCATTTTTCTTTTTTAACTACCATATTTTTCCGTGTATAAGACGCCCCCATGTATAAGACGTCCTCTACTTTTGGGGATTCCAAATTAAGAAAACATCCCTCAGCACTACCCGTGTATAAGACGAGCCCCAATTTCAAACCTACTTTTTTGGTAAAAAAAACCCCGTAGTCTTACACACGGAAAAATACGGTATTTCTGGAGTTTCGAAGGAGTGCCGCTGTCACTTCTTGCCCAAGATCCACACCCACCCACAACCCACTCCGAGAGAAAGGGAGAAAAAATAGGCACCTGCATTTCACTTTTCAAGAAGATCTGGAAAAACGTCGGAGCCAGATCTGAACCCTGAAAAGCATGCAGAAATGGGGCAAAGAGTGTTGCTTTTCCAACTTCGTCCTTCACTTCTATGAGTTTTTCAAAGGAGAAAAAGGTAGACAACCTTGCCAAGTGGGGAGTGACTAAGTGGGTAGTTAGGAGTGAGGCTCAGAGATTGGGTGGGTGCTAGGGAAAAATCTAAAGGACTTGACATCTTTCTGCCAGGCCTGCAAGACGGAGCTATTCCACCAGGCCTTTGGCCAAGGCGCAGTCTGACCCCCTCCTTCTGTATTCCTCATAGCACTCTAGCACAATGGTTGCCATTAATTTGATTTTGAATTGATTTTAGAATGAATTGATTTTAGAATGTATTTCAATTAATTGATTGTGATTTTATGTAAACTGTGTTATTTTTACTGTTGTTAGCCGCTCTGAGCCCGGCTTCGGCTGGGGAGGGTGGGATATAAATAAATTTATTATTATTATTATTATTATTATTATTATTATTATTATTATTATTATTAAAGGACACCCACAGGACCTTGATGTAGCTACATTTGCATTTGAGGAGATGGGGGAGGGAATAAGAAAACAAAATTGGGAGTGGGGGGGGGGAATCAGGTCTTCTTATAAAGGGGGTTTACTTGCTCTTTGCACAAGTGGGGCACGCTTACCTATTGACAAAACTGACAGATGCCATTTAAATGTGTTGCATCAAGGGCTGGGATAGAGCAGGAGCCTCCATTTCCGAAGGGGTCTGAAACTCACCAAGCCACCCGATTTCCAAGAACAAGCTGCCCAAGAACAGGAAGCTGCAGGAAAGAATGTTGTGCAGAAAATAATAGTGCCAAACTAAAAACTGTGCTGCTGGTCGGATGCTCACAGAGTCCTTTTCTGTGGGTGAAGCTCACCCTTGCATTAAAGGCATTTACCTGCCCAATAAATATCAGCCACTATGGAAAATACCCATTGGAAGGAGGTTAAGCTGTTCAAAGAAGGACTGTGGCTCCCTAGTAGAGCACATTCTTGGCATTCAGAAGGTCACAGGATAATAATAATAATAATAATAATAATAATAATAATAATAATAATAATAATTTTTATTTATACCCCGCCCTCCCCGGCCAGAGATGGGCTCAGGGCGGCTAACACCAGTAAAATTACAGTAAAAACATAATGGGGGGGGACCCAATTTAAAATACAGGTTAAAATGCAATTTAAAATGCAGCCTCATTTTAAAAGTAGCCTATAGATCAAAACCATAAGGGGGGGAAACATAAGGGTCAGACTGAGTCCAAAGCAAAGGCCAGGCGGAACAGCTCTGTCTTGCAAGTCCTGCAGGGCCCTAGTCTCTTGTGACAGAGCGTTTCACCCAGTCAGGGCCAGTACTGAAAAGGCCCTGGCCCTAGTTGAGAACAATCTCATCAGTTTGTTAAGGATCAGGTGTCTGGCACTGGGAAAGATGTCTGCATGACTTGGAAGAGCTGCCTCTGATCAGAGTAGGAACAAACCCCCTGAGCTCAATGGGCAAATAACCTTACATGTAGGAGGCAGCACCCTTTGTTCATTTGCAGATTTTAATTAGCATCAGACACAGTTTTAATGCACCTACTGTTGTTTCTGCTATGGCGGCCAGGGGTGGCTGGTGCCCATTGGAGTTGGTAGGGTGGGGAGCCCAACAGTAGGTGGCGCCAGAGCCCATGACAGGTGGAGCCAGCTCCTCCTAGTTTTACCCCCATCCTTCTGCCTTGCTGCTAAGATCTGCAAGGGCAACAGTGAGATGGAGATTGACTGACAGTGCAATCCCCTGAGCTGGTTGTAAGGAAGGCAGACAGGTGGGGGTTGGCTGAGGTTGGTTGGACACCGTCCCAAATACCCAAATGGGCAACCCTCCACAGTTCAAGTTGCTGTGCTTATTGGCTTATTTTTAATGGGAGGGGGTTGTCTGGAGCAGTGGTGTCTGGTACCCACAGGGACTGGGAGGGTAGAACAGTGTTCCCCAACCTTGGGCCTCCAGCTGTTTTTGGACTACAACGCCCATCATCCCTCACTAGCAAGACCAGTGGTCAAGGATGATGGGAGTTGTAGTCCAAAAACAGCTGGAGGCCCAAGGTTGGGGAACACTGGGGTAGAAGGCATGGAGGCCAAACAGCAGGTGGCACCATAATGAATGACAGGCAGAGCCAGCTCATTTTGTCCCCCTCTTCCTTCCTACCTGTATTCTACAAGGGCAACACTGAAACAAGCTCAGATCTGGTTGTAATTAAGAAGGCACAGAGGGATTTGAGGACTTCCTGAAGGCAGCTAGGGAGCTCTGTTGATGGCTTCTCATGCCAGTTCATGGGAAACGGCTGTTGGAATGATTGAATCTTGGTTTTAGCAACAGGGATATCTTTTATAGATATAAAAATCTCCCTGCATGGTTTCTCATTTCCTTTCCCCTTGACAAAAGTTGTGTTTACGACAACTGCAGGAAAGCACGTCGCACACCTACCATCTATATTTCTGCTTCCCCAAGGTGCCGCTCGAAGAATCACAGGGTGTTTTCTGATAGACATGTGCAACAGTAACAGATCAGCAGAGAGCTCCGTGAAAACGTCTCTTCCTTGATGCTACGAAGCGGCCTCAGATCAATATCTCACCACCTGCGTGGAAAGTGCATGATTAAGCAGGCCTCTTGAAATGTTTGCATCTGGATCCCACTCAAATGGCAGGCGTTCCTCAAACGGCAGGTGGTTCTTTTCGTCGTCACAAACTGGCCAGCTAACCCTTCTCTTGGAGAGAAGGAGCTGACTGCAGTGTGAAAAACGTGGCTGCTCTTTCCGGTGGACAAAGTTGGAGATGGTGCTGTGGGAAAAATAAACTTGCAATGGAAAGAATAATAATAATAATACTTTAGCACGCTCAGAATCTCCCCTTGATCAACAGTTTACCTTTCGATAGCCTGCCAGGCTTCTATAACTGGCCCCTAGGCCACACCCCCTCTCTCAGTCAATCACAAGTCCTGCTTTGTGTCCTCCTCAAGAGCTTTTGCCTGACTGAACTGTGTCCTTGAATTGCAGTAATGCTTCATGTTTTCCGGGATGTGTGTGTGCAGAGAAACCACAAAATCGATTTCAAAGCTTTGGATTATTATTAATTTTTTTAAAAAAATTATTTGCTTGGTGCCTGAATGAATACTGAGCAGGCAACACATTAGACTCTCTGGACATCACCTGCTCTCATGGAAGTTGCTTGTCCTAAATGGAAAATTGTAACATGGGAAAGGGAACAGGCTGCACAAACTGCTGGAGAAGGGACTAACTGTGGTGTATTAAGAATTCAGTCTGTTCTACTGAATTAGAATCTCTGGCCCAGGCATGGAATTATGTTAGGTGAGCAAAACCTCAGTTTCCCCTTCTATAAAATGGGAACATGATTTTCCATTCTACATGGCTGCGCTGTGAGTGAACCTATCTCATCCGGGTTTTGTAGATAGAAGTGGGTTTGCCATGAAGGTCAGGTAGCACATTTTTTTCTGGGGTGGGGCTAGAATATGATGATGAGCTTAAAGAGTGTCTTAACTTTCTCTCCTCAGATAAACAAAATGTTCAAGCCAGACATCACTGAAGATGACAAAAATAAAGAGTTTTAAATGCTCTATACTGTATGTTCTTGTAGCGATCTACCAGCAACCAGGAGAAATGGTGAATAGTAAATCGTAAGTGATAATGGTAAATGTTAAAATTATGAAGCCAAGGGTGGGAAAGCTTTCTCAGCCTTCTGGGCAACCCTCTCAGGATCACATGCAAGTGGCAAGCAGGTCCAGAGGCAGAGGTGGGTGGAGCAACAAACGTAATTTTTTATCTTTGTATGTTAGGTGACTGTCTACACACATGCCTCTATCTTCCATTCAGAGTGCAGTATTTCCACCTAGAACCAGGTGCTCCCTTTGCAGACCCATGAACCTCAATAGAGTGCACATTTGCAATCCTGGTATTTCCACAAGACAAGTAAGTTAGGTGAGTAAGAGCTCCATACCTTGTCTTTAAAAAGCTCGGTGGGTTGGGTGTGGGAACTTGTTGGGACACCTTCATTGCTTTGGTCCAGTTCTGAACATCTTGCCCTCCTGATGAGCTCCTGAACCATGGCCCTGTGTCTGCTGCTGAGCCTGTACCATTACTTGCCTGAATAAAGATATCTTTCTTACTTGCAAGGATGAGCTTCTGCTTCCATGTTTCAGGGTGGGAGCAACAGCAGGAAGCCTACAAAGCTTCTTTTCAGTTTTGTTTTCTTTAAAGCCACAGGAAGAAAATACACAACTTCATGTAATTGTGTAGTTTGGCCTTTGGGTGTACTTCTACAAAATGTAATATGCGGAGCAGGCCTGATATAATTCAAAATGTCTGCCTTGTACTGTTTTTCCTGAATAAATGAAAGCTCAGGATGTTGAGTCTAGCTTGATGGCAGCATTGTCCATGACTTTTGGACTTCAGATGTCATGTCATGTATTTTTCATGTTATAAATGGAAAAGGCCACAAATAAAACAGGCCCCGGTGTCTCTCATTATGTAACTTCCCTTAGCTGCAGATAGTACATCTCTTTGTTATACTTAATTATAGCTCTGAATCATATTTTACACAACCCTGGAAATGCCATAGGGGCTTCTTTCACCGGCTCCTTTTATATACCTTAGGGTGTTTTTCCCCTCCCTTCTTCATTTTTTTTTTACAAGACAAATGAAATATGCATTGTATGTGGGTGGCTTCAAACCTACTCTGCCTCGTTCTGTCATAAGAGAGTCTTGAAGAAGCACACTGATCTGTCCTTGGGCTCCAAGCCCTCCTTCCATTCCCTTTCTTCTCTTACCATTATTAGAAACTCAGCACCAAGCTGTGGACAACTTCCCTCTGTCACAGGATGAGCTAGCAGAACTTTCTTACCTGAGTGAGATATGCCTGAATAGGAACTTCCCTCCACTCCATCCCACCCCACCCAGTACGAGTCTACCGCTCTTAACCGCTACACCACACTGGCTCACTAAGGAAAATAGCTCACTAAGTGCTCCTGAACATAACAAAGAAGCAGATGTTTTGGGAAGGCCAGTAAGGGTAAAAATGGACTGGAAGACATCGTAGTGGCTTATGAATTCTAGGGGATGAAACAGGGATATGAAAGTTCTACTCCTGAGTAGGCAGGACCATATTTCAGTGGTAGAGCATATGCTTTGCTTATAGAACATGGGTGGAGAATCTTTGGGGGTTCCATGGGCCAGATTCTTATCAGAGTCAATTTTGACAGATGGGCAGGGCCATCTGTCAGTCACCTGACATCACAATGGCATCAGGTACATGAGGCACCTGAAAGGGGGGGGGCAAGAAAAAGTATTGGGCCAGCCCTTTGAGAACATAAGAAGAGCTGTGCTGGATCAGGCCAGTGGGCCATCTAGTCCAGCATCCCGTTCTCACAGTGGCCAACTAGATGCCTATGGGAAGTCCATAAGCCATACATGAGCACAAGAGTGCTCTCCTCTTCTGCAGCAAACTGGTGTGGTGGAAAAATATAGCCTTGGATATCAGGAGGAGCAGAACATGGTCTGTTGGAATGTTCTGATGCTGATAAGCAAGTTGCGCAACCATGACCCATTCCCTGCCAATCTCTTTGCTGCGTATGTGATAAACAGACTGAGCATGTGTTTGATTGTAAAAAAAATTACAACCAATACAAAGTTGCCTTTGGACTCTACCCAGGTGGACTCCACAACAGCCAGTGGTCTTTTCCAAAAGTCATAGAATTGTAGTGTTGGAAGCAACCCAAAGGGTTAACTCATCCAGCCCCCTACAAAGCAGGAATCACAGCTAAAGAATCCCTGGCAGATGGCCGTCCAACCTCTGTTTAGAAACCTTCAATGAAGGAGAACCCGCAGTCCGTTCCACCGTTGGACCAATCTTCCAATCAGAAAGTTCTTCCTAAGGCTTAGTTGGAACTTCCTTTCTTGTCACATCAATGCTCTTACTGTGTGTTCCCTGGGATAGTGGAAGTTTCCACAACACTGGGATTCAGAAACATACAGCCTCCAACAGTGGAGGAAGAATGTGTGCATCAGGGCTAGTAGCTGTTTCATGAAGTCTGTTGGTGTAGTGGTTAAGAGTGGTAGTCTCGTAATCTGGGGAGCTGGGTTCGCGTCTCCGCTCCTCCACATGCAGCTGCTGGGTGACCTTGGGCCAGTCACACTTCTTTGAAGTCTCTCAGCCCCACTCACCTCACAGAGTGTTTGTTGTGGGGGAGGAAGGGAAAGGAGAATGTTAGCCGCTTTGAGACTCCTGAAGGGGAGTGAAAGGTGGGATATCAAATCCAAACTCTTCTTCTTCTAATCGTTTTTATAGTCATCCAAGTTGGTGCCTACTTGAGTTCCATGGTGTGTGTGTGTGCATGCATAAAACAATAAACAACTTTTGAATAGGAACAATGCAAACATTGTCTCTTCTTTTCTGGCAGTGGTTATGGGATGCAGTTTGTTGTCTCTCAGTACTGGGTCCCACAGCCTCCCCCTCTGTTTTGCTTCCACCAAGCATATGGTTTAAGAGTCACCTTTTCTTTTCTTTTTATACATTTTTATTAATTTTTTTTACATATCATTTCCAACAATCATTTAACATACATTGTTATCTTATACAATATTTTAGACGTCCGTCAAATACCTCTGAAGATTTCCATTCTTTATCACTTAATCTGCATTTCTTAATTTCTCTGTTACTTTTCATTGTCCTTAACTAATAATTCTCTTCATAGTCCATGCAATATTTCACATAGTCCTCCTTACAAAACTTCTTGCAGTCCTACTTGCGTAATTTGTTTATTACAATTGCTTTTCAAATAGTTCAAATATTTACTCTGAGTCACTTTTTCATTATTGCATGTTAACTGCCTTTCCAAGGAGGCCTTCGCCTCCTGAACTTCAGCTGGACATTCTTGCAGAACCTGATATGAGGAAGGGGAGGAATCATTAAAAAGAACAACCCCCCAACAACATGGGGAAGACACATGGCAGAATCCCTTCCAAGGGACGGAGGAGACATTTGATTTTGTTTGCATTTTGATCACCCAACTTGCCCATCAAAATCCAGCTACCCTTAGAAATGCGCATTTCTCTGAATTTTGCAACACAATTCTCCAGCTAAACAATATGTTGGTTTGTTGTTGGTCTTTACGTTTTTAGCACTTAGCTCTTCAGATTCTTTTTCTTTAAAAAATGTAGCATCCCTTATTGTTTTCAGGTGGTCCAGATGTTGCTAGATCACCCAGTAACTACTGATCCATGCTGAGTGGGCATCGGAGTACAACAACATGTGAAGGGCCACCAGATCCCCAGTCCAGCTGTAGATATCCAAGGAAGAAACAGATTCTCCATGTGTGAATCGTCTTATAGTCAAAACAGCACCATCCACGCACCAGATGAAGGCATGAGGAAGCTTGAGAAAACCTCAAGGTTTGCAGAAGTACAAAAATATATTTTTTGAGGGGGAGGGGGCAAATAAAGGAGATAGTCAAAACCACCCAGTGAGGACTGAGCTTGCTGAATGGCCTTGGAAAGTGGATGGACTGGGGAGGCAGAGGGATGGAAAACTGTTAGAACAGAATGGAGCTTCCTGGAAAAGGGTGTGTCTGGCTCCTTCTAGAGCAGTGGTTCTCAACCTGTGGGTCCCCAGATGTTGTTGGACTACAGCTCCCATCATTCCTAGCCAGAATGACCAGTGGTCAGGGATGATGGGAGTTGTAGTCCAACAACATATGGGGACCCACAGGTTGAGAACCACTGTTCTAGAGGAACACTCCGCATTGTCGCATTTTGTTGCAGGTCACATTTCTCCTTCCCAAGCATTGTCTTAACATTTCTCACCATATGTTAGGAGACAGGGAATGAGGCGGTGGTGTGTGTGTGTGTTACATAAACAGGAAAAGCAATCAAACCTAGGAGCCAAGGTGAAACTGCACTTAGAAGAGCACTTTTTTTTTGGACATAACCTACATATTTTGTTTTAAAACACAGTCAACACAATATTATTTTCTGTTGCCCTTGAGGAGTGTGGGTGTATAATTCATTCATTATGAATCAGGGAGCCGAAACAGTCATAGACCATATTTTGCCCGTTGATACTGATGAGATGCATTTTTACTCATTACTTGGAAGAGCTGTAGATCATTAAGGTTCCATCACCAGTAGAGGTGGAGGTGTTTTTGCATTCTGGTATATTAAAAAGGAGCTATGCCACAAAACGGGTAAGAGTGGCGGGAAGAAGCCATACCTGAGGATACACAGGAGATGTTCCTCCCCCATTTTTTGCAATGGCATATTCTTGGAGGGTGTGATTGCCTTAGAAATAAAAAGAAGTCAATAAAGCCAGGCTAATAAAAATAGATTGGGGGGTGGACTACCCCAAATGCCTAAGAAGCATTGTATGCTTGGTTTATGATATAAAATATATAGCAATCTTGTCACCCAAGACCTGTTGGAGATTATGTTCATTGCCTGGGAAATGTGAAAAAATTCTTCTTCATGAACGGATGATGTACATATTCTCCTTGAGCCCTGGTGCAAGTGAACAATGGCTGGTTGCTATGCATATTAACCACTCTGCTTACATTCTCCTTAAGATATACATGTTGCTGCGATCTCGCTCTCTCCACTGTGCATAAGCAGCAGTCTCAGGGGATCGAGTCTCATTTTGCACCTTCCCGAAAGGTAGATTCTGAGAACCACTGCTTGCTTGCAGAAGGATGTGTTGTGTGAAGGAGGACATTACGATGTCTGAACTGAGCTGTTGATGAAGCTGGGGGGAAGAATCTGATTCAGTTTGCTTCTAAAGATGGATAAACACAATTCACACTTTACAAAACAGTACATGAACTGAAACACAACCGTTCTTTGAAATTTGTAATCCTCTGAATTTTGCAATGTATTTCTCAGGATTTTGCAGTGCATATCTCCAGCTGAGCAACGTGTACAAAAATGCATATAAGGTAGGGTGAAGTGTGGATTTAAAAGTATATATATATATTGGTGAAACAAACATTAAAATGCATTACATAAGTGGAAGCTGCTTTGCAAAAACGTGACAGGCAAAAATGATTATATATCAAGTGAAACCTGCACTAAAATGCTGGTGAATTTTCATGAGGTTTTTTTTTTATTATAAAAAAAACAGGAAACTGATGTGGAAATGTGGAGAGCTGAATTTAAGAATGGAAAAATGGCAAACTGAGATAAAGCAAAATGGACAGATCTGCCCATCCCTAGCTGCTTATCCCAAGACATGCCTCATTGCTGGATTCTTATGCTGACTGCATAACAGAGGTTAGGAAGAAAAAGAGGTGTGGGGAGGGAGAGAAGGAAGGAAGGAGCGGATATTAGAATGACAAACTGACACCACTGCAGTGATAAAGTGCGCCACATTAGAGATCATAGCCGGTCTTCCTCCGAGGCGGAGTGGATGGATTGTGGCTGCGCTACCACCAAACATTGCATTCAGGCTCATGAACCAGTGACAAATCATGCTGTGTACGCTGTCTACTTATTCATTGCAGCGGCAGTTCTCCTCTCTGGGGTTGTCGTGCCTTTTGCATCGCTTCCAAACTGTTACCCCAAACCTTGTGCTTTTCCTTGCTTCAGATGGACTACCTGCCACTAGTTGTTGTTGTTTTTTTGTAATTTTTATTCATTATTCTTTTTCATTCATTACATACATCTCAAATTCTTAACATTTACTATATATTCCTTCCCCTCCCCTCCAAGGTTTCCCCCTAACTGCCGCTTCTGGTTTGTTTCTATTTTCACCCACTTTGCTATCTCTTAACAGAAAAAAGTTATTAATAACATAACTTCAAGCCTAAAGACATAAAAATCACAGCAAATACACCATCATATTTCACTATCTTCTAAACATTTTCTAATGCTAATAATGTGAATGTTTATTTAAATCCTGCCATCAAGTCTATTGACTTTCTTTATTTCTGCAAATATAATACGAATGGTTCCCAATCTTTTTCAAAGTCTCTTTTGTCTTTTTCTCTTAGTCTATCTGTCATTTTTGCCAGTTCTGCGTAGTTCATCAACTTCACTTGCCATTGTTCTTTAGTTGGTATTTCTCCAGTCTTCCAATTTTGTGCAATCAACATTATTGCTGCTGTAGTGGCATACGTAAATAAAACCCTCATTTCCTTTGGTATGTCTTGACCTAAAATATCTAACAAAAAAGGCTTCTGGTTTTCTTTACATCTCTCTCCCCCCCCCCCCGCCACTGTTGACTTTTGGAAGCTTGTATACTGATGCTCAGGAAGACCAACGATTGGCTAGGTGACCTTGTTACCTTTTGTAGAAAAGGTAAGAGGATTTCCAGTAGAGGCGTATAAAATTATATGTAATAAGTTTGTAGGGAGAAGCTTTCCTCCCTTTCTCATAAGGCTACAATGCAGGGATTCGGGTCCTGTTTGTAGGCCTCCCATAGACACCTGGTTGGCCACTGTGAGAACAGGATGCTGCCCTCGATGGGTCACTGGCCTGATCCGGCAGAGCTCTTTCTTACATTTACTGTTGTACACACCCTTCCAGTGTGAGAGAGCCATTGTGGTGTAGTGGTTAAGAGTGGTGGACTCGTAATCTGGTGAACCGGGTTCGCTTCCCTGCTCCTCCACATGCAGCTGCTGGGTGACCTTGGGCCAGTCACACTTCTCTGAAGTCTCTCAGCCCCACTCACTTCACAGAGTGTTTGTTGTGGGAGAGGAAGGGAAAGGAGAATGTCAGCCACTTTGAGACTCCTTTCGGTAGTGATAAAGCGGGATATCAAATCCAAACTCTTCTTCTTCTTCCTTCCAAAGGTTTTAAGGTTTTGCACATCTTTCCCCCTTTTTCTTATATCGTTCAGATTCTTGGGCACTTTGCAGATTTGGGAAAAAAACAACCAGGCCAGTGTTATGTAATGGATTTTTAACAGCTTCCGCTTTGTTGCCCAGTGATTTTGTGAAGATGTCAACAGCTGCTCAGGGACAGGGAAGGCTGCAAAATGAGCAATGCCCCCCTCTGTATCCGCAAGTCTAGTCAGGCCCATGGGAATTTGTCAACTAGCTTTCTGGTTTTTATGAAATGTGTAAACTACATGGGTGCTGAACAGTGTCACACCCCCTCCCCAGGAAAAGGAATTAGGAGGGGGATTGATTTTCAGGGCAATGTGAGGGATGGGGGATGAGACCTGCTACCCTTAGCTAAGATTGAGGAAGGAATGAGATGTACTTTCATCCTTTGCGCTTCCTGAAACAGTATGTGTACTGAAATGTAAATATCCTAATTTCCGAAATAATATGCAAACTGAAGCACAACTACCCTTCAAAATTTGCACTTCTCTGGATTTTACAGTAGCTCATTCCACTCCAGCAATGCGTATATGACTGCATTTACTAGGCAAAATGTGCATTAAAATGCATATATTGGTGAAAATAACTTTAATACTGCAATACGTTAGGGAAAATTGCTTGGGGGAAACAGATGTGTGTTTAATGCCTCCTTCATGGATCACTGCCTTTCTGTGGCGAAGGGGCTTGAATAACTCAGAGAAGCTATGAGCTATGCCGTGCAGGGCCAACCTATCCATTCTGAAGGAAATCAGGCCTGAGTGCTCACTGGAAGGACAGATCCTGAAGCTGAGGCTCCAATACTTTGGCCACCTCATGAGAAGAGAAGACTCCCTGGAAAAGACCCTGATGTTGGGAAAGATGGAGGGCACAAGGAGAAGGGGATGACAGAGGACGAGATGGTTGGACAGTGTCCTCGAAGCTAGGAACATGAGTTTGACCAAACTGCGGGAGGCAACGGAAGACAGGAGTGCCTGGCATGCTCTGGTCCATGGGGTCACGAAGAATCGGACACGACTAAATGACTAAACAACAGCAACAAGGCTTATAATGCTGATGAATTTTCATGAGGACTTTAATTGACATGGAAATGGGGAAAATTGACATGGAAATGGGGAAAACTGAACTTGAGGCTGGAAAAATGAGAAATTTGAATTGACAGATTTGCCCATTCCTGCTCTTGACTAGCATGAATTCAGGGTGTATGGTGCTATAGTAACAACAGTAGCAGCAGCAGCAGCAACAACAACAACAAATCACAACCATGATGATTTCTTTAGATTTAACTTAAATTTTGTTGCAGTAATTCTGTACAACTCTTTCAATAACCTTCTGAAATACAGTGAGTTTGTTTTCAGTTGCTTCTTGGGCATTCACTCCCTTTCTTCACATTTTTGTGGAAGTTTTGTTCCTGTAAATTTGCATTCATAAAACAAAAGAGCCATGAACAATAATAGCAAGGAACCCACCCTCCAAGCGTCCCCATGCAGTTAACCTTCTCTCTGTTTTTGCATCATGAGCCTTTCTAAAATCTGTTGGGTCCCGTGGTCTCTTGGTGGCATTCGACACTTGTATGAAAGGGGGAGAATTTTGTTCAGCTTGAATTTTTAAGCAACCTAACTTGCACTGACCAGACCAATTTATGGATTGCAAGGCCATCGGCCTTCAGGTTTCACACTTCTTCAATGCTCACAATGCTGCTCTTGGCATGCAAAAGTGTATTTCGGGCAATATACCGTATTTTTCGCCCCATAGGACACACTTTTTCCCCTCCAAAAATGAAGGGGAAATGTGTGTGCGTCCTATGGGTGAATGCAGGCATTCACTGAAGCCTGGAGGGTGAGAGGGGTTGGTGCGCACCGACCCCTCTCGCTCTCCAGGCTTCGTGCAGATCTCTGCAAGCCGTGGGAGCCCGCGCTGGGCTCCCGCGGCTTGCGGAGAGTTGCCTGTTCTGTGGGCTGGGGTCGGGGGAAGCCCCACACCTGGGGGGGGGGAAATAAAAATTTTCCCTTTATTTCCCCCCAAAAAAACTTGGTGCGCCCTATGGGACGGTGCGTCCTATAGGGCGAAAAATACGGTATGTACATAATTGCATATTTTAATACAAAACGAGTACAACTTAAATACGGATTTGCAGAAATTCGTTTATTTATTGCAAACACTACTAGGGTGGAATGGACTTCTGAGTGAACACATCTGAAATTGACATTGTTCAGAAATAACCAGAAATATCTATCCCTAATCTCAGGCTGAATACATCCTTCCTCTCACCTACCACCTTTCATGGGATATGCCAGGGTCCGTTTCCCCACACCACATTCTTGCCACTAAAATGGGGTTTTCTCCCAATGAAATTCAATAAGAAAAAAACAGAGATCACCTGGGGATGGAAAGAAGTCAACTGCACACAGAAGCAGCTCTCTAGAAGGGGTGGAGCCATAGCATTTGATTCCTGGCAAGTGGATTGATGTTGTTTACCAAGAGATGTTAGGTGGTGGGGAAGGGTTTGCAGAGTGCAAAGACATTGGCGGGAGCACCAGTTTTTTGGGCCCTCCTCTTCCTGGCAAACGGCAGCAGCCCACAAGTATCCCACAAGCAGCCAGCAAGCTATTATAGCACCCCCACTCTGCCTGGTGAGCCCCTTCTGATTGAATATCATTCCCGTTCAAATAAAACATTTCAAATTCTCTCTCCCTTTTTCCTAACTCTCTCTCTCTCTCTCTCTCTCTCTGTGTGTGCGTGTGTGTGTGTGCAGGGGGAACAAGCAGGCCAAATATATTGCTTTTAAACAGGCAAGATCTTCGCGTTATTGATCTTACAAAGCCCTGTTTAATGGAGGATGATGGGAGGAGAGCATGAAGAATAGAGAGAGATTATTCCTAAGCTTTGTCACTTTAACCTTCTTGGCAGCCCAAAGCGAGTCATCTGAATAATGCAAACACTGTTGACTTTGGGATAATGCCTTTAAAACACTCAAAGGAGGGGTGAATTGTAATAGGTGACATGGCAAATGAAAGGAATTTTTAAATTTTTTATTAATATATATACCATATTTTTTGCACCACAACACTCACTTTTTTCCTCCTAGAAAGTAAGGGGAAATGTCTGTGCGTGTTATGGAGGGAATGCCTACGGGTGGCGGGGGGGGGGGAAATCTGCTGCAGTCGTGAGCAGAGGATCCATGGTTCCCCTTCCTTCCCTCCTTCGTGGCTCGCTTTGAAACAGCAAAGCGGGAGAAGAGCTGCTGAGTGGGGAGGAGAGAGGGACAGAGAGCCTGCTTCTTTAAAGGAGCAAAGCGGGAGAGGAGAGGAGCCAGTTGGTTCCTTTAAAGCAAGCAGGCTCCCTATCCCTCTCTCCTCCCCACTCAGCTCGCTATATAGCAGCAAAGTTTTTCAGCTCGCTAAGCCGGGGATGAGCGGGGAGGAGGAAAAAAAGCAGAGCCTGCTTGCTTTAAAGGAGCAAAGTGGGAGAGGAGAGGAGCCTTCTCCCCTTATACCCCTCTTCTTCATTATTAGCAGCATCCTTCTCCACCCACCCCACGCATGTTCCTTGTCCCTTGAGTGCTTTTCCTTCCCTCCCCACTTAAAACGTGGTTACAAAGCACGGATCCACATGGATCCTCAGGATTTTTGCATTGGCCTACTCCAAACTCACTGTCAGATCACATGTCTGTGGCCACAGCATGAACCACAAAAATCATACATCCACTGTTTCGTTTAGAATATTTTTTTTCTTGTTTTCCTTCTCTAAAAACTATGTGTGTGTGGTCAGGTGCGTGTTATAGAGCGAAAAATACGGTATATTGCAGTTCTGCACAAGGCTTGGCTTGTTTCTTTAGAGGAATGGAGGAACTGTCTCTCCACCCCATCCTAAAGTTACTTTAACTTAATGCAAACAACAGGAACAGCCAGCAGGGCAGGTCAGAGGGCAGGTGGAGTGGTACTGCTTACTCGGTTTCCCAAAGCAGAGATCCCCTCTGGTTACTTGAGAGGGAGTGGACGGAGGCAGTGGTGCATGCAGCATCAGAAGTGTTGGATTGGTTCCGCTGATGTGCCTGCACCTCACCAACCCCCCTGTCACCTTGCCTCTCCCTCTTCTCAGTTAACTCTGAATGGGGAAGCGCCACCTTGCTCTGCCCTGCCAGCTGCTATGGAGTAACAATGGAATAAAAATACTAATGAAAAGGTGGCAATCCACTGGACTCAATTGTGGTTTTTTGCGTGTGAGCAGGTGTTAAAGGTAAAGGGACCCCTGACCTTTAGGTCCAGTCGTTGCCGACTCTGGGACTGCGGCGCTAATCTCGCTTTATTGGCCGAGGGAGCCGGCATACAGCTTCCAGGTCATGTGGCCAGCATGACTGAGCCGCTTCTGGCGAACCAGAGCAGCACACGGAAATGCCATTTACCTTCCCACCGGAGCAGTACCTATTTATCTACTTGCACTTTGACACGCTTTTGAACTGCTAGGTTGGCAGGAGCAGGGACCGAGCAACGGGAGCTCACCCCGTCACGGGGATTCAAACTGCCAACCTTCTGATCAACAAGTCCTAGGCTCTGTGGTTTAACTCACAGCACCACCCGCGATCAGACGTTAGGATGGCATTAAATACTTCTAAATTAACTTTAGCCATAGTGCCACAGCCATAATAATAATAATAATAATAATAATAATAATAATAATAATATTTTATTATTTGTACCCCACCCATCTGACTGGGTTGCTCCAGCCACTCTGGGAGGCTTCCAGCATATACTGAAACATAACAAAGCATCAAATGTTAAAAACTTCCTGATATAGGGCTGCCTTCAGATGTCTTCTAAAGGTTATATAGTTACTCATCTCCTTGACATCTGATGGGAAGGCGTTCCACATAATAAGCATGCTAGAACAGAAAAAGTTTCAAAAACATTGTTTCCAAGAATATATGAATGATAACAGAAGAACAAACATACAAATTTGCAGCTCACACCATGGAAATATGCTCTGCTAAGGCTGCAGTTGTAACCCTACCTAAGAATGCAAGAGGATCAGGCTGAAGGCCGATCTAGTCTGGCTTCCTGTTCTCACATTGGCCTCTGGGAGCCCACAAACATGACCCAAGCACAACAGCACTCTCCCCCCTTGTGATTCGCAGCAACGGGCATTCAGAGGCATGCCGCTTCCAACAGTGGAGTTCAGATTGCTCTTCATAACATGCAGAGTGCATTGGGATATTATTAGGTGCCCTGTAATTATGAGTTTCATCATCTCTGGTTGAGAGAGTGTCAGAGGCTACGTTTATATCCCACCTTTTAGACTAAGCTCTCAAGGCAGTTTGTTCTTTTATATACATACAATCATAGTTTGCAATCTCAACAGACATATAGGAAAAGAGGGTTCGCCCGACAGTCCCCCCCCCCATGTTTTCCTTGAGTGGGCCAGTCCCCCTCAATGTTCAGAGGGCATTTGGCTCTGCCCCCGGCTCCTGGCAACATCACGTGCATGACATCAGGACGTCGCGTCAGGCCCCCTCAATCAGCTTGAGAAGATGGCGCCTCTGATGTCTAGCATCCTTCTTGCTGCCTTCAGGAAGCCCACAAGAAAACTGCATGCAGCCATCATGGCTTAGGAGCCAAACTTTTCTTCCTTAAATTTGCCCATTTTAATAATATAAGAACAGCCTTGGTGGCTAAGACCATCCTTCTGTTTCCACTAGAAGCTTACAAGAACATGACAATAGCAATAGCCCTGTCTTGCTGTTTACACACACACAGCACACTCCATCCTGTCAAGAGCCTTCTTAAATTGTGGTGCCCAGAACTGGACACAGAACTCCAGGTGGAGTCTGACAAAGGCAGGATAGAAAGATACTATTACTTCCTTTCATCTGGACACTATACTTCTGTTGAAACACCCTAGAATGGCCTGAGCTCCCCTGCCCCCGGCTGCTGCCTCACACTGTTGTTTCATGTTAAGCTTGTGGTCTACTAGGACCCCTAGGTGTTTGTCACACATGCAAACTGTGAGTGTAATGCATTTGTGAGTAGGGAATGGCAAATCTGTCATTTCTTCTAATATATACACATGACTGCAAGCAATTTTCCTCAATATAATGCATTCCGGTATGTTATTTTAAGGAAATGTGTGCATTTTAATGCACAGTATGCATATTTTTGTATACTGGAGAGGTGAGAATTTCGAAGGATAGCTTGTTTTGGTTCATGCATTGTTCTGAGAAGTCTATATCAGGTAATGCAAATTTTGGTTCATGGGTTAATTCAAAAGGTAAAGATCTGGCAATGCAAACCAAATTGAATTTCTCCCCTATTTTTTTATTTGTGAGAATTGAGCAGGTATGTCATCCGCCCTACCCGACCCCAGTCACCCTGAAGTGGATGATAAAGGGGTTCCGATGATCCGGCACAATTTTTCTCTTCCATGAAACATTTCATGATGAATTAAGAACACAGACTCTTCAATTTCGCAAGTGCAGGCAGCCAGCTGCTGGATCAGGAGGGAGCGATAATCCGACCCAGGGCTCCTGATCATCACACTTTCTCAAGCTCATCTTTTCCTCTTCTTTGCTGTCCCCTTCCCTGCAGCCTGCAGCGTTCATCTGTTATGTTTTCATGAGAAAAACCTGTCACTGCAATGTTGACATCTTGGGAAGCGACTTGGCAAAATGAAAGAGTGAAAAAAAAGGATGAATCTTTCCAGCCATCTGAGACATTAGCCGTGACAAATGGGACGCAAGTAGGTGGAAGAACCATGTCTCCCCTCTGCCAGATCCAAAACAAATTAAGCATGTTGTAGGCAATGAGAGAAAATTCAATCAATGTGTAGGAAACATCTAGTCAACGAAAATAAAACAGGAGAAACTGAGTGATGTTTCTGATTGTAAAAATAAAGGAATTATTATATCCAACAAACAATAGAGAGAAATGTTCTATCTATTCAACCTTACAGTTATATCTCACCTTTCCCACAACGAGCTCAAAGTGGTGTACCTAGTTGTCTTCCTCCCTCATTTTATCCTTTGAGGTTGGCTAGGGGTTTGAATCCCCCACTCAGCCATGAAGCTCACATGATGACCTTGGGCCAGTTACCATCTCTCAGCCTAACCTACCTCACAGGGTTGTTGTGAGGATGAGATGGGAAGGAGAAAAACCATGTACACAACCATGAGTTCCTGAGAGGATAAGGTGGCATATCCATGTAATAAATAATAACAAAGAAAGAATAATAATAATATTTTAATGGGTGCACCTTACTGTACGATTCTCAATCTTTTGTAAGATTCCTCAAGCATAGGGTGGCCATTTATTACAGTGGTACCTCCAGTTACAGACGCTTCAGGTTACAGACTCTGCTAACCCAGAAATAGTACCTCGGGTTAAGAACTTTGCCTCAGGATGAGAACAGAAATCTCATGGCGGCGGTGGGAGGCCCCATTAGCTAAAGTGGTACCTCAGGTTAAGAACAGTTTCAGGTCAAGAACGGACACCTGGAATGAATTAAGTTCTTAACCCGAGGTACCACTGTATTGCTATTATATTATTCCCCTATATAATCAAAAAAGTGGTTCTGTTTTGAAAATGGGCACAAAACCACCAGGGAACAATGACGCTGCCTTGCTCACAACAGTCTTGGGAGAAATAGATGGCTGTTTCTCTGCCCCCTCACCCTAGCTGGAGAGCATCCTGTTCCCCAAATTTGATAGGTGCTATATTCTCAACTAGGGATGGGGAACCTGTGGCTTTACTGACATTTTTGGACTCCAACTCCCATCAGCTTCAGCCAGCATGGCCAAGCACCAGGAATTATGGGATTTGTAGTCCAGCAACATCTGAAGGACCACTGGTTCCCCATCTAGCTATTTCTCATTGGTTGATTAAACACCAGTTGATTGTCCCGGTCTACTAGCAAGCCGTCAGCCTACCAAAAGATGGCTTCTCCACATCTGTAAAGCCGGTCATTGTGACAAATGCATTGGTAGCTTATATCTAGAAAAAGAACCCGGGAATCGGCTTCCTAGAATTGTCACGCTCTGCAAGGGAGAATTGAAGAAACCCTTCCTTGTTCTTCTCAGAACAGAACTTTTGATCATAGCTTTGCTATCGTTGTAACAAAAGAGGGAGTCCATTAGATCATCCACAAAGGCAATATATCAGACGGGGCTACTTGGGAGAGATGAGATGGAAGGAGGTTTAGATTCATTGCGCTCTCATTGGGGAATTAAATTTTGATGCCTGGCTCATCTTGTGTCAAAGAGAAATTCAGCCGCGTGTAATGAAAGGAGATTTCACAATGAGGCAGACACTTAAGAGAGAGAAATTACTGGCTGCTTCGGAAGCCCTCGTCCAGGCGGAGACACCCTTTTCAGACTGAGAGCCCCACTCCTTTCTGAGCAACTGCCCAGGGGCTGCAACCCAGTGGCAGGCAGGGCCAGAAACAAAAGTGGGCAGAGCAGCAGGTGCTAAATCTACCTTTGTACAGTAGGAGGCTAGTTTCTCACATACTCCACTCCATCCAGGCAAGCCAGGGGCATTATCAGAGTACACAGACACATCCCTACCAGGCAAAAACACCCAAAGGGGTGGGGCAAAGCAGGGCAAGAGAAGGGTGTGGCCTGGAAAGGGAAGATGTGGCTTGGGAGGGGTGTGGCCTGGAGAGGGAAGGTGTGGCCTGGGAGGGGTGTGGCTTGGAGAGGGAAGGTGTGGCTTGGGAGGGGTGTGGCCTGGAGAGGGAAGGTGTGGCCTGGGAGGGGTGTGGCTTAGAGGGGAAAGGTGTGGCCTGGGAGGGTGTGGCTTAAAGGGGAAAGGTGTGGCCTGGGAGGGGTGTGGCTTAGAGGGGAAAGGTGTGGCCTGGGGGTGTGGCTTAAAGGGGAAAGGTGTGGCCTTGGAGGGGTGTGGCTTAGAGAGGGAAGGTGTGGCTTGGGAGGGTGTGTGTCCTGGTGAGAGTTCTGTGGGCTTGATAGAAAGACTGCATTTGACTGCATGATATCTCTATTCTAAATGAATGACTCTACTATTTCCTTCTTGTTGATGCTGAAGTGGAAAAGCAGCTTAAATTCAGTGACACTCCCCCCTCCCCTGCAAAACAAGCAAGCTGGCTTTTAAAAACGGTTCAGACTTTTCCATCCAAAAAACCTCCTCCAGCCCTCACATTCTGTCATGTTCAACGACAAAATGTTTCTGAGCAACATCGCACCCAGCGTGTACTTGCGTTTGTCCCCACCAAGCAGCAAGAGGAGACAGGCAATAGGAAGTGATTATGCCTCTGGTGATGCTAGGAAGCCAGAACACACGCAAGGAGTGCAGTAATCATTCTGAAGCACACCTGTCGGGGGACCTTATTCTTAACGTGGCGTGGAAACGGCATACAGAAAACAAGAAAAGGAAGGACTTGCTAAGGGGGGAAACCATGACGTAAGATGGTTGGTAGGCAGCTGGCGTTGTTCAGGACTTCTGTGAGGAATCCTGTCTGTGCAGGGTCATTGCAAGGCCAGGAAAATGTGCATTGCACTGAAGAAAGAAAAAAGCTCATCAAATCAAATGAGCTACTGGGGTGGTTGGAGCTCATTAAGTCTGGTAGAATGGAAGGCAAGGAGCCCAGCAGTAGGTGGCGCTAGAGCCAATGTCAGGCAGAGCCACTGAATGCTAGACCACCCACCGCCCCCATTCTCATCCTCCCTGCAAGGGCAACCCTGAAGCTAAGGAGGAGGGAGCTGATAGCCAGTGCCACTCCTGAGCTGGTTGTAAGTAAGAAGGCAGGCTGGGGAGGTCATTTGAGTCTTACTGAACCCCCAAATAACTGGGTCATTCACCCAAAGGGGTGAAGGCTCCAATGCTGTTGGTGAATTTGTCTTAGGAGGCTGGTCCATTTGGGCAAATGGGGCACTGCCCACCAACCTCTGTCAGCCCCCACATGCCTACTTTCTTACGTAAAACCAGTCCATGGGGTGGCACTGGCTGTTAGTTTCTCAGTCTTGGTGTTGCCCTTGCAGAACTCAGGTGGGAGAAAGAGGATGGGGACAAAAACAGAATGAGTTGGCTCTACGTCTCATTGGCTCTGGCTCCACCTATGGTTAGGCTCCCTGCCTTCAGCTCACCAGTCCCAATGGGCACCAGCTACCACTGCATCTAGAGGGCCATGACTTTTCTGATACATGGGTTAACTGTAGCTTGGAGTAAGCAATATACAGATTGCATTCATACAAAACGCCAAATTTGAACTCATTTGTTTGGGTCCTACCAACTGGAGCAGCAGAGAACGAGCTTGACAGCCCTCCAGATATTTGAAGATGGCTCTCATATCACCTCTCCATTCTTCTCTTCTCTAGGCTAAACATACCCAACTCCATCAACCATTCCTCATAAGGCTCAGTTTCTGGGCCCTTTATCATCTTGGTCACCCTCGCCTGCACACGTTCCAGCTGGTCAATATCCTTCTTAAATTCTGGTGCCCAGAACTGGGAACAGTATTCCAAGTGTGGTCTGACCAAGGCAGAATAGAGTGGTACTATGATGTAGCTTAGAATTGCACCAGTTTTTCTCCCTGCTTTGCCTTCCCTAAGAATATCTGTATTGTATGAATCCTAAGGAGTTCCGCTTCAATTCATTGTTCCTTTGACACACTTTTCTTGAACCAGTTGTCTACCCCGTGGGACAATTCGTCAGGGAGGAGTATCACTGAATTGCCATTGTGCCACACTCTGCTTAAAGGAAGGCTGGGGCAGAAGGGAAACTCAGTTGGGGGGTGTGCTTTTAAGCTCCCGCTGAGTGGGAATGCAGCAACCGATATTTCATTGAGAACATTAAAGTAATGAGCGCAGGATCTATGTAAGAGGCAGAAGAAATGCCACCGAAGTTTCCTGCTAAAGAAAAAATGTACCCACAGGATGCAGTTGATACCTATCAGCTCCTATTAGGGAAGATCTAGAGAAAAAGACCCCCCTCCCTTCTCAGATGAATGGCTCAGGCACGGCAGTCTGTGCTAAGCTAAGGATCAACTGAAGAGAAACACTTGGTGTGCAGACAAGGTGGGTGTTGAGTGGAGTCATAGTGTGCTCAGCATATGCTTGTGCCTGCCTCAGTTCCTTGCTTTAGTTCTATTCAAGTAGTGGGGCCTGCAACAATTTGTTGTAGCATGGAGTGTGCTTGTTCAGAGTTCCACTTGTGCCTCCTCCCTGGATAAAGGTAAAGGTAAAGGGACCCCTGGCCATTAGGTCCAGTCGTGACCGACTCTGGGGTTGCGGCGCTCATCTCGCTTTATTGGCTGAGGGAGCCAGCGTACAGCTTCCGGGTCATGTGGCCAGCATGACTAAGCCGCTTCTGGCGAACCAGAGCAGCGCACAGAAACGCCGTTCACCTTCCCGCCAGAGCAGTACCTATTTATCTACTTGTACTTTGATGTGCTTTTCAACTGTTAGGTTGGCAGGAGCAGGGACCGAGCAACCGGCGATCACCCCGTCGCGGGGATTCGAACCGCCGACCTTCTGATCGGCAAGTCCTAGGCTCTGTGGTTTAACCCACAGCGCCACCCGCGTCCCTTCCTCCCTGGATACTCCATTACAATGTGCTCCGTTTTTGCATTCCCCGCCCTCACCACCATCATTTTGCCCCCAGCCACGCCCTGCACTATTTTCATTGCTATTTATTGATGCAAGTTCCCCCAACTGATCCCGAAGGCTCCATAAACAGCACAGTCTGGAGGCTTTGTCAACAACGCGTAATTGAATGCGTGTATCTTTCAAGCTCCTTTCCGCCTTGCGTGCGGCAGGAGCGCTCGGCAGTCATAATTACCACCCTGGCCCTCTTGAAAAAGAGACACTCCTGATATTGCATTACAGCATTCAAGCAGCAAATGCAAAGCCAGCTTAGTGCCGGTGTTATCCAAAGCAGCTTATTGATTGCGTTCGCGCTTCCCCCCTGCCCGAAACAAAGCCCGTCTCCCCTTCAGTGGCTCAGACAAAAGGAAAACATACAGATTGAAAGGTCCCTACAGGAAACAGCCGTTGCTGTTTCTGCCGTGAGTTACATCAGCTTGCGTTTAGGGGCACCCGGCGTCGCCTGCTCTTGGTTTGATAAAGGCAGCTGCTTGAGCATAGCTTTAAAATTAGGGACTCCAAAGGGACAAGGTCTGTTGCAAAACAGCCAACAAGGGAAGGCGGCTGATCAGAGCGGAGGATGCATGCCGCTGCCGTAAGGGAGCAATTAGCTCTGGGCTACCGCCCTGTGCCAAAATAGGCTGCTGAAATCTTGTCACTGTCGATGGGATTCGCGTAGCCAAGCTGAGCAGCCTCTGTGCACCCCCTGCTAGGATTGTATTGATGCTCCTACTTAGTCCTACTCAGAGTAGGCCCACTGAAATCAATGGACTTGACTAACTTAGGTTCATTAATTTCAGCAGATCTACTCAGACATAAATGGATACAACCCTTGATTTGCCCAACAGGGCGTATTCCCCAGACCCCTCTGTAAAGAAATGCAGGAAATGGCCGCCGTATACCATTGATCCATTTAGCATTGTTTTCACTGACTGGCAGCAGCTCCCCAGTGTTTCAGGAATGGGTTCCTCTGGGATTGAACCTGGGACCTTCTGTGTGCAAAGCGGATGCTCTACCACCAAGCTACGGAAATTAAGCCATGTAGTGGAATGAAATGCATATTCTTCCCCTGGTTGCAACTGCCTCTGTTTCTCTCCCTCTGTTGCCTCCCATGTCAAATCTTGGATTGCAAGTGACCTGTCCTCCTGTATAGGGATGGCTGAATCTGTCAATTTTGGTTCCTTCACTTCCCCGTTTTTCCAATTTTCAGTTCAGTTCGGCACATTGCCACATCCGTTGGCCTAAAAGGGAAAAAAAGGTTCTGCTGACAATTCACCAGCATTTGGGTGTAGATTTCTCCTGATATACACATTTTGTGAAGCACTTTCCACTAATTTAATGCACTCTGTGTTATTTTCACTAATGTGTGCATTTCCGTGCACATTAATTGGCTGGAGATCTGAATTGCAGAATTCAGAAAAGTGTGAATTTCGCTGTGTTTCAGTTCATGAATTTAGTGTAAAATAGGAAGGTTCACCTTTAAATACAAACTGAATCTTGCTTTTCCCTATCCCTATTCCTGCAACTTGTATAAGTGTCGTGCACACCTATGTCGATCGATCATGATCATCGGCAAATGAGGCCTGTTTCAAAGGCCACATTCACAGCATACACTGCAAGTGCCACAGTATTACTTTAAACCATAATGGCTTCCCCCAAAGAATTTATTAAAGGCACTGAGAGTTGTTATTTCCTTTCCAGAGCTACAATTCCTAGCTCCTTGAAGAAGTATTGATGATTAAACTGCTTTGGGTGTTGCAGCTTTGGGAAGGGAAAAGGGCATGGGTAGGCAAACTAAGGCCCGGGGACCGGATCCGGCCCAATCACCTTCTAAATCCGGCCTGCGGATAGTCCAGGAATCAGCATGTTTTTACATGAGTAAAATGTGTCCTTTTATTTAAAATGCATCTTTGGGTTATTTGTGGGGCATAGGAATTCGTTCAACCCCCCCCCCAATATAGTCCAGCCCCCACAAGGCCGGAGGGTCAGTGGATCGGCCCCCTGCTGAAAAAGTTTGCTGACCCCTGGAATAGGGAGTCCCCTGATGACTCTCTGGATTCCTGATTGGCTACCGTTCCAGGATGGAATCATAGTTGGGTCACGCCTCTTTTTCAGGAATGTCAAGCCTGGGTTACTGGTTGGTGGGAATGTCAGCATTCTGTGGGTGGGTGGGGGTCATGGCTGGCACATATGACCCCTCTTAAGGACTTCCTTATTTGTTTTCCCCAAAGTACTAAAAAGCAGAAGCAAAAAAAAAAAGGAGAAAGCGCCTTTCATACATTAAGAGGTAGTTACAATTATGGGCCCTGTTGGAACGGTGGAAATATCATCTCCACAACATCAAAGGCTCGTTTCCTTAGATGATAATTAGAGCATCTCTGTGGGTGGTCTGTTTCCTAACTTAACTCAGCATGAGCGATTTTGTTCTACATAAACAAACGCGAAGAGGTGCTGTGTGACCACAAGGGCCTCTGCCACTTCTGATTAGTTGAGGCATCAGTATTAATTCCACGTTAGCTAATTATGCCCGGCAAAGTAAATGGAGCCAACCAAACTTCTTTGTTTTGACTTGGGCTGATGGAAACAGAGTTTGGGGGTTGGAAAGGTGTCCGCAGCTGTGACTAGGGTTAAGAAACTGTCACTCCCACTGAGTGCAAACCCATAGCCTTTTCCCCAACATACAAAGATGGTTGTTGTTGTTGTTTTTCTCAACATACCAGGCCAAACAGCAGAAATTATGGCTAAGCATAAGAAGTGGTCTTACATGTCTAGCTTAATGCTGTGAGCTGCTGTGGCTCTGGTGAAGAGTCCCCAAAATTTAGGTGTAATTGGTTTGTGCGGGAAGCCACAGAATTGTGGGTTGTGGTTAACTGGGCAGCATAGTATCCTTAGGCCCCAGGATGAACTCAGTCCTCTAGGCTGGGCATTGGCGTCTCTTGTACACAACATACTATAACAGCACTTCCTGCTAAATTTAACTTTACCTAAGCAACAAGCCTTGGTGTGCTACTTTTGTATTTTGGTTGACCTTCAGTCCTGACTTCTTGCTTGCTTTTCAGTCCTGCCTCCAGGCTTTGACCTTCTGAGTTTTAGTTTGCTCCTCCTCCTGTCTGCTGCCTCGTCCTTTGGTGGCGTCTTTGGTCCCTCCTTATGGCTTTGTCCCTTGTTTCTGATGTCCTGGTGCAACTTTCAGTTCCTGTTGCCTGTGAATCAGCTCTTATTCCTCTGTTTTTAAATTTTAAATTCCTCTGTATTTTAAATTTAAAAAGGGGGAAAGGAAAAACAAATGTGTATATATACAAAGGGAGAGAGGGAAAAGGTGTGTGTGAAGATTTTATGTATGAATAGACTCTTATATTTCCTGCCAACCTAGCAGTTTGAAAGCACATCAAAGTGCAAGTAGATAAATATGTTCTGCTCCAGCGGCAAGGTAAATGGCGTTTCCGTGCGCTGCTCTGGTTTGCCAGAAGCAGCTTAGTCATGCTGGCCACATGACCCAGAAGCTGTATGCCGGCTCCCTCAGCCAATAAAGCGAGATGAGCGCCGCAACCCCAGAGTCGGTCATGACTGGACCTAATGGTTAGAGGTCCCTTTACCTTTTTAGACTCTTATATTAAAGAAGACTTGCAAGGACAGACATTGGCTATTTCTTTATTTCATTCCCATATTGTATAAATAAGTCTCATCCTTCCATTAATTTATTTTGATGGCTGTTACTAACAGCTTTCTTTTTATGTCAACTTGGTCACTGGCGCTATCCCCCTACTTATCCACTCTGCAATAACTGGAAGATTTTTGGTGGAAAAGACAAACAGTTGCGAAGCAGAGCCCCTTCCATCAGCTCCGTTGTAAGACAGCCTTCACCAGACTCCTCCTCTCTAAGAATGGTCTTTTCCAGCTGGTCATGATAAGAGCTACCATTCAACTTCAAGAATTGGTGCCTGGGTTTTCTTTCCCCTCCTCCCTCCTCCATGACTTTTCCTTTCGTGTCATGTCTTTTAGATTGTAATTGTGCAGACAGGAACTCTCTTTCTTTTGACTGATTGCATGTAAGCTGCTGCACTCAGTGGAAACGAATCCCCTGAAACTGGGGCGAAGAACCTCAACCTGGGGGCCCAATGAGTGTTTCACTGGAGTGTTTTTGCCTGACTGGAAGGTGTCCTTTAGCTGATTCTCTGGATAGAGAGAGGCACATGCATGTCCCTTAAAACTAGCCAACTGTACAGAGGTAAAATTTACACCGATGGCTCTGCCCACTTTTGCCTCTGGCCCCGCCCACCAGTGACATGTGGCCCCTGGGAGATTGTCAAGAACGGAATGTGGCCCTCAAGCTGGAAGAGGGCCCCCATCTTGCTCTGAATCAATGTGCTCTTCATGTGTCTATCCATGGCATTAAGTGAGGCAGCTAAATGGACCATCCATGTCTGGAGCCAGTGTACCATACAGTTGCTGGGGAGGGCTATGGCCCTTATGCCCTGACTTCCGGCTTCCCACGGGCCTCTGATTGGTTACTCTTAGAAATGGGATGTTGGCGCTTCAAGACCTGCCGCTTAATCTTTCAAGGCTCCTCATATGGGTGCACTCTTCCCACTTTGGATCAAATCTATGCTTCTAGGTGTCATAAGAAAGCTGCAGAGATAGTGCAGGATAGTACGCACCCTGGAAATGACCTCTTTCAGCTTCTGCCTTCTGGAAGAAGGTACAGGGTTATAAAGACTAGGACTAGCCGCCTGAGAAACAGTTTTATCCAAATGCGATTTTGGTTTTAAACGCGGTGTAAGGTAGTCTCTGTGGGAGTATATTGTATTTAATTATGGGGTATCAGAGTTTTTAGGTGGCTAACCAGGCTGGGATAGCAGGCTTGTTGGTTTTTGAACGTCTGATGTTGATTTTTTTCAATTTCGTTGTTCTGTATGGGACAATGACAATAAAGATTATCGTATTGTATCGTAACACCTTAGCATCTCGTTTAGAGGCCCCTGAGAGCTCAAATCTTCCTTTTTTCGAATGAGAGGTTGCTCATTTTTCATAAAATCAGTTGGAACTTCACCCTCTCTCACCCCCTCCACCCTCCAAACAACCTAGCAGTTATTAGGACTGTCAATGAGTGACAAATGAGTAAAGTGCTTGCTCATTCTCCCCAATGGGGACTTTTTTCACTGCTCTTAAAGGGCCTTAAAAGGTTACAACTGTGATGAATGCTCTGGGAACATGAAAATATATATATATATATATATATATATTACAAATTTTATGCGTAAGCCAAGGTGACCTTTTGTGTATGAGAGGCTGGGCTCTGCCTATCATGTTCACAATGATACCTTTAAAAGGAAGACACACACTTCTGGTTGGCATCTATGGTAAAAGGATGCTGGATTAGACGAATCTTTGGCCTGATCCAGCAAAGCCCCCCTTCTGCTCCGATTTATGCCATCAAGTTCAAGAAGTAGTGGGAAGGAGCCTAGTGGACTCGCTCATCAACGAAGGTTATCAGCACTCTTGCCGGTGAACCAGTCCAATGGGCAGCGCAACAGCCGTGGCTGTTGATCATGGGCACTGGTAGGGCATTAAGGCAGGGAGTCCAACAGTAGGTGGCGCCAGAGCTTATGACAGGCAGAACCAACTAATGCCAATTATGTCCCCCTGCTGAGTTCTGCAAGGGAAACACAGAGATGAGGGAGGAGGAAAGCGACAGCCTGTGCCACGCCCTGGATGGGCTACAACAAAGAAATAGGGCAGGTAAGGGGGGGGGGGAGACTGGCTGAGAGCAGATGGAGGTTGTTGGGGGCAGTGTCCAGTTCACCCTGAGGAGCCAGTCTCCACAGGAGTAGTGCCAGCAGGCATCTTAATTCAGACAATAGTGTTTTAAAATAAATGGCAATCTGAAATAATAGATACTCCAGACTTGTAGATAGTATCCCTCTGAAAACAAGTGGCTAACGTAGCTCCGTGGTGCAGTGATAAAATGGCTAGCACATTTGCAAAGCTAAGCAGGGCCCAGTATGGTTTCCAATTGGATGGGGGACCACATGTTGCGATTCCTGCAGAGGGTTGGACTAGATGACCCTTAGGGTACCTTCCGATTCTATGATTCTATTTGAGTGTAGCGGTGGGTGGCAGTAGCATTGTGTCCTGCTCGTGAACTTTCTAGAAGCTTCTAGGTGTGATTTGGGATCCTAAAAGACCTTTGGTAAGACCTGGCAGTTTTTCATGCACCAGGGGTGTGGCGCCTTTTACTACAAAAGAATTTTTACACGTTCCCTCTTCGTAAATCAAGAGCGCTCATTATGCCTTTGCACTTTTATCATACCGACTAGACCACATATATTGCAAATGAAGATTTTTATTACTTTTTAAGAGTGCCTGTATAGAAAGAGATCAAAGTCAGGAGATTTCTCACCTCATTTTTTTTTATTGGTTTTCCATTCAGGGGGTCAAACAGGTTTAAGGCCAACAGGCAAACAATCATAACCATTCTAAATCCCCCTGAAAAGGGGAAAGTAACTAAAGAAACAAGAACATTTCTTATCATTCACATTAAAAAAAGATCAAACAGTACCCCACTTGAGTGGCTAAAACTCTTCTGTGGGGAGAGGAAGGATTTTCTGGGTTATACCACCACCTTTGCCACATCCCAGTGATCTTCAAACTTTTCAGACCTGGGACACACTTTTAATCCAAATATGTATTTGGGGACCATTTATCCCCTCCATTCTCTCTCCTCCCCGTCACTATTTTTATCTTGATCATGTGGCTGTTTCAACCCATCCTTCCATCAGGACCCAAACCAATATGGGGTCCCAACCCACCAGTTGAAGACCACCAAGCATGGAGGAAACCTTGGGCCTTCCAGGCATCATTGAACTCTAACTCTCTTCACTCGTCACTGTTGGCCAAGCTGGCTGGGGCTGATGGGAATAAGAGTCCAACAAGCTCTGGAAGGCCACAAATCCTCTGCTCCACAGTGGATAAGGTCTGCAGCAAGAATTGCTTCCCTGCGCATTTCAAAACTCCTGCAGATCTTCGCCATGGAGAACACCCGGTCTTGATTACAGGATTGTAGGAACAGATCCCACTCTCCCTTCAATTTAGGAAGCCTTTAACATCTGGGCGGAGCTAGTGACTCCATTTATTCAATTTGTGTTCTGAGGGATTTAATTTAAAATGGAACAATTAGTTTGGAATGATCACTTGAAGTAGCCGTGTATACATTTCAAAAATACATCTTTTTTTAATGTTGCAATTTCGCTTGCTAACATATCACCCAGGTTTATAACCGCACTTATATAACCACACACCAAATGTAGGCTGTTATAAAGCACAGGAAGGTGATTTGTTATTCACTGAAAAGTGATTTCACACCAATTTGTAATACCGTTTGTCTGCGAATTCCCTACATACACGCATTTGGAAAGCCTGGGAGCCCCAAAAGACACATGGTTTGTGCTGACACAACACATTATATTCCTTAATAAGGAATATACCCATCCTTTAAAATGTGGACTGGTCCCAGATAGGAACACGAGAAACCTATTAAACCATAAAAGTGGAAAAAACCACACACCCACACACACCAGTTTGGTAGGATTATTAAGCCATCTACAAATAACCCTGGACTCAAAAGACCTCAATTAACCCCATTACTTCATTGAGTAAATACTCCCCAGCCCAGAGTGTGAGTTCAATTTCATTCTTTTAAGAAATCAAAATGTGTAAGAGGAGGAGAAACCAGCAAAAAATAAAATAAAAAATGGTTTAAACTGATTGTTCTGTTGGTTTAAAGGGCAGAGCACCATGAATTGTATTTCTGAAAATGACTTAGGGCTCTCTAATGGAATTCTAAGTACTCTCACCAAACGACAATTCCTGGAATTTCTTGGCTGAAGCTGCAAACAGTTAAATTAGCTCACCGCTGATTTAGGTTTGTTTGTAGTGAGGTGGAAATGGCAAGCTCGAAATGATTTCCTTTCAGAGGACTGATTCATGGGTGGTGAATCAGTGTCAAATCGTGCCTACAGTTGAGCAGCGCACACACGTGCAGGGCCTACTGAAGCGATCAACGCAAAAATGCCATAAAGTGAGCATTTAAATGGAAGGCTGTGGAGCGTTGTCTCTTGAGACGTGATTCCCTGGATCCTGGAAATGCCCTCCTGGGGGTCAGAATATGGCACCCAGGTGCAGCTCACCTGAGCAAGCCACCATTTTATATTGCCCACAATCCACTGCTGTGATGGTACACTGGGGAAGCGTGGGAAGTTGCTGCTGCTATAACCACCAGGGTGAGCCCACTGATGTCAAAAAAAGCCACCCAAGGGCACTAGGTCAGGAACCCCTCCACACCCGGAGACAACCCTGCTCTCCGTTCCACTTTAAACAGTCATGGCTCCCCCCAAAGAATCCTGGGAACTGTAGTTTGTTAAGGGTGCTTAGAGGAGACACCCCCTCCCTAGCAGGGAGATACAATTCTCAGAGTGGTTTAACAACCAATCCCTCTTCCCAGAGAACTCTGGGAACTGTAGCTCTGTTAGAGGAATTGGGGGGGGGGGTGTCTCCTGACAACTCCCAGCACCCTGAACAAACTACAGCTCCCAGGATTCTTTGGGGCAAGCCATGACTGCTAAGTGGCCCGATGCTGCTATAAACGTATAGGAGAGATGGAGCCTTTGTGAGGCATGATAGACCTGTGGCAAATTG
The DNA here is from genome assembly GCF_965153285.1 of Podarcis tiliguerta. Classification (NCBI taxonomy): domain Eukaryota; kingdom Metazoa; phylum Chordata; class Lepidosauria; order Squamata; family Lacertidae; genus Podarcis; species Podarcis tiliguerta. The sequence goes on along the minus strand of NC_139547.1, from coordinate 38,595,321 downwards.
CACATGTCAGAGGTGTCTTTCCTTATTAGAAACAGGTATAGAATATTTCCCAGCTTCTTACAGCTGCCCTGTAATTGCATACATGTACCTAGTATTTGCTTTGAACTGAGGGCAAACCCCTTTCATTCTTCCATTAACGTGGCATTTGGGTTCCCTGCAGCCTCCTGTTGTTTATTGGGCTGTCATGTAGACGGTTGTGCCGTGTGTTTGTTCGCGAGTGCATTTAAGCGCTGCTATAAAAGTGGTTTATTCTAAGAACAGTGCATTCTCAGAATATCTCCTTAATTACAAAATCAATAGCGCTGTCACTACTTTTATAGCACAAGTTAAATTTATACGCACCCTTGACAAGTGAATATAATCCCTCTGACTGCCTGTTTGACTTTGCGACGTTCAGGTGCTTTCTGATTATGATGAGAAATCTTTGCTATGGCCAACTTTTAAAAAAACAAAACCAAAGGAAACCACACAATGCACAGTTCTGATACCTCGCCCTGGGCTGGAGAGGGCTGCCCCCCAAAATATTGTGGCAGAGGAAAGAAATGGCTAGTTTTGGTTAAGCAAAGCCGCGATGTCTTTCTCGACCTCTCGATTGCTCAGTTCATTCAAACTGTAGTATTTGTGAACAATCTTCTCGGGGGTGACAGCCACCACCCTTAGCCCATGGGTGTCTTCTCCTAGCTGGCACCCTATGGCAGACGAAATAACCATTTCAATATTTTTGTAGGAGCCGCCAGCATTTCGGTGGTAGTGCCCGGAAAACACTGCTTTGACACCTGTTTAAAAGGGGGGAGAAAAAACCCAGTAAACAACAACAACAACGAACCAACAGAATTCGAAACATCAATTATAGAGGGAAGCACAAGAAAAAATATTAAGCAAAATATAAGAAGTTGTATTTATTTATTTACCTATTTATCTCATTAAAAAAAATATACACTGCTTTATTGTAAAGAGAAAAAAAATCAAAGCAGTTTACTCAAAGATGAAACAATAAAATCATTGATAAGAAGAATGAATAACAATTGAAGACTTTCTCAAAAGGTTAAAACAACAATAGACTAAAAACAGATCTAACCTCACATCAACTTTCTAAACATCTAGGTAGGCGTGTCTAAACAAAAATGTTTTTAGCAGGCGCCAAAAGGTGTGTGTGTTATCAAGTGTCAGGGAGTTCCAAAGTTTTGAGTTTAGATCTTACAAAAAAATCAGTATCAAAGCAACCACTATAAAGCCTCCTTTTCCATGTAAAGTTTCTAAAGGGATGGGCCTTCACAGATTACACTGGGCAACCATTTTTTACTTTTTGAATGTTGTCTAGATTTCTACAACTGATTTAGGGTATTTTTGCACTGCTGAATCAGGAAATGGCATCCGTTTCTCTCCATCAGGTCAGGTTTACTGTAAACTGAATGGTGGGCATTGATAAAGGTAAGTACACGTAAATTGCATGTTGCTTCACCATTTTTCAAACTTCAGGGCTTGAACTTCCGTTTCTTGGAACTCCTGGAATACTCAGCGGCACGGAGGTCTCTCTTCAGAGTCCAACAGTAGTCAGCCATCATGACTGCGTCCCAGCAACCCTGATACCTGGTCTCCATCTCTTTCATGTCCTGATGGAATCTCTCCCCCTGCTCGACACTCATTGAACCCAGTTTCTCAGGAAACCGGTCCATATGTGAAAATAGGTAGTGCATCTTGACGCTCATGTTGCAGCCCAGGTTTCTGAAAGCAGTCAGCATGTTGTTGGCAAGTTCTGCATAGTTTCTGGCCTTATTGTTGCCAAGAAAGTTCTTCACTACCAGAACAAATGCCTTCCACGCTTCCAGTTCCACTTCGTTCATTGAGTTTCCGAACTCTGGATCTCTGATGAGCTGACGGATCTGAGGACCGTCAAAGATGCCAGCTTTCAACTTCTCCATGGTCAATCCTTGAAAAGCCTGGCACAAGTAAGTGAAGCAGTCACCATACTTGTCCAGAGCCTTGGTGAACTGCTTCATTAAGCCGAGCTTGATGTGCAGCGGTGGGAAGAGTATGCTGTCTCTGTCCCCAGAGGGTTGTTGATGATGTTCCTTTCTTTGCAAGGCACCAATTCCTCCCGCACAGGCCAGTCCTTCTTCGTGTAATGCTGAGCACGGTCCCTACTATCCCACATGCACAGAAAACATGGGTACTTGGTGAAGCCAGACTGTTGTCCCAACAAAAAGTTCACCATCTTCAGGTCAACACAAATAAACCACTTATGCAGATCATAACCAAGTTTCTCCAGCACATACTTCACCGCTTCATAGTTCTCCTTCAGTGTACTCGAGTGAGCCAGGGGTATAGAGGCAAACTGGTTGCCGTTGTGTAGCAGAACACATTTCAGTGATCGCTTGCTGCTGTCAATGAACAGTCTCCAATCTTTGGGTTCGTACTGTGGCACTCCAAGCTTGAGCAGAAGCTGTGCAATATCTGCACAGTACACCAAGTCCTTCTCTTCCGAGAAAAAACAGAGGTATTCTTGATGCCTGTTGCGCAAGAAGCTGATGCGAGCACTGTCAGAGAGGAGGTTTTTTTCCTTCAATCTGGATGCCAACAGTTCGGCAGAGTCCTTTGACAAGCTGAGGTCGCGAACTAGATCATTCAACTCCTTTTGGGAAAATGGATGTGGAGCATCATCTTGAAGAACCACTTCTTCTTCTTCATGTCCTTCAACACTGGAGGCATCTTCGTCACTAATGTCAGAAGTTCTCCGAAGATAGGCACTGGCAATTCATCACAATGAGCTACAGGACAATGTGCTGATTGAAGATCAGGATACTTGAGGCTGCTCCGGTTCTATCTGTTGATCCCAGCCGCACCAATTTATGGAAGATTTTGAGGTTTTATGACTTCAAACTGATCCCTTTTTGACATAATCACCCAGAACTATCGGAACTGAATACTTCTTGTCATTAAAATAATCATTTCCAATCAAAACAATTGTTCGACATGGCATTTTACCCCCACCAACTTCTTCTAAAATGCTCCACACAAGCGTACATGTGAACAAAAACATAAAAAATGACATGTGGCCATAGCTCAAAAACCTGACCTGATTGAGCAAAACCAATGTGATTTTTGGATTCAGCGCATCAGATTCGTCCTAAATCAACTGAAAAAAAACGCAGACAACAAATTTGTTGTTGACCAGCGTAATCTTAATAATCAGCCAGATTCACAAATGAGATGTTATCTTATGATACCCCCCCCCCCCAAATCCCATTTAAGGCAGCTGACTTATGCCTTACTGGGTCGGTGGACACATTTGCAATGCTGAGAAAGTGACGTGGGTGCCAGTCACAAAACGGCTTCCCTGGGGGCATGGCCTAACGAAAAAGAGCTGCTTGTGGGGACATGGCAGAATGGCTGCTACACCTAAAAAAGCAGGAAACGGGATGGGACCACAAAATAGTACAGGTCTGCCCCACATCAATGGAGGAAAAGGCCGCTGTATTCAGTCCCACAAAGTCTCCTTTGTGGGCATCCAATCCTGGCATGAAATATGGTCATACTTAAGGAGGCAATATGCAGTGAAACCAGAAACTGGGCAGGAAGAGGAAACAGTCTGTGATGTATTGCAGATTTCTGAGGGGATATTTACTGAAACCTTTCGAGAGCACCATAGGCGTCACTGGCATTTATGCTGGCTCCTGCAGGCGCTGAACTGGCAACCCCTGATTTAGGGCTTTACTTTAAGGCCTTTTAAATTTTTTTACACGTAAGATTATTCCCTTAATTTCATTTGTTGACCAAAGGAAGGTTGAAAAGAATACGTTAATTCAGAGCGAAGTGTTGCACAAGATAATATGCATTATGTCAATTTAGGCAATATCCTTACGGCTTTGTTTACGAGTGCCAATAAAAACGGCATGTAATTTAAGCATGAATACACTCTTTCTTTCTTTTTTACAGTTAATTGTTACTAATGCAAACTGATTTCGGTTTAATAGAAATTGCTTGGGATGCATTGCCATCTCGAGATGGGGAATTAAGGGGGAAAAACAGCAGCATCTCATAAACAGGCTGAGCTCCCGAAACAAAAGCTTTTGGCTGCAAGGCTGTAACAAATTTCCTTGGCCTCGATTTCAATCCTATGCTCTTCCATGAGGCTGGAAGGCAGCGGTACCTTTATCAGATGTTCAGCAAGGTCATTCTTCTTGTTTTTGTTATTATTGAGGGTTCTATCCAATATAGAACTAAGTTCAAGTCTCTTAGTGGCATACCTGCTCCACTTGCAAAATGTTTTGTGCCAAAGGAATGCCGTTCCACAAGAATTATGAGTGGAGATCAGCCCCTAATATTGTATCTCATCAATAAAAACCAAATAAGGCAATAGCTCTTGAAGCTTGTATTGGAGAGCTGTTGTATGCCACTATTCATCATCCTCAGCCCCAAAAATCACAATACACAGAGTGTCTTTTCTACAAAAGGGAGATATGGGCAGTGAGCTACATCATAACATGGTTCATAATAATTTACATACACCATGGGAATGGTGTTTCTAGGACCAAGGTGAAACTGTGAGGCTCCCTTGTTATGTTTTGCTATTGGATGCTGTATGTTGCTTAAGTACGGTAATCTTATATTCACAGTATTGACGTGAGTTTCTTTTGCAGGTTATTATATCTGCTATTGTTTTGGTACGTTATTATGGAATGGTTTTTGTGCGTTTTTTTTGGAACGTAGGCCTGTTCTCTGCTTTGAGCATTTTGTGTGTGTGCGGAAAAGCGGTATACAAAAAATAATAATGAATGAACAAAAATACATAGGAAGCATTTGGGTGACGTTGTTGCACAACGGATTGGCCACTGTGCTGTGCAATGGGTTTCCATTAGCAAGAGTACAGACCTACAATTGTCTGGCAACTCATGAGCAAGCAATCCCCAGAACTCCTTTACTACCCGCAGCTAGGAAGCCACAGTATATGAGGTCTCCCTCTTGAGGCTTCCAGTTGATAAAAACAACACAGGTCTCTGCTTCCTCTAGTTCCCCTCCTTGCTCCCCAAACTTGACCTTGGCTTGCTTGGACTATGCTGAGCTTTGAACCTGGCTTTCTAGATAGTCATAGGCAAACTCCGGCCCTCCAGATGTTTGGGACTACAATTCCCACCATCCCTAGTTAACAGGACCAGTTGTCAGGGATGATGGGAATTGTAGTCCCAAACATCTGGAGGGCCGGAGTTTGCCTATGCCTGTTCTAGATGAAATGTTTCAGCAAAAGGCTTTTACCTCTTTGGACCAAAAGCCCCAACCCCAAGGACACACCCTGGAGCACAGCTATGATGGGGAGAGATTATTGCCCTGGAGAGCCACCACCAATCAAAAGTAGGAGAGTTGCTAAAAGACACCTCTATTCCCCTCACAGAGCTACAATTCCCAGAGGGGTTAAACCAGTGAACTCTGTGAAGGGGAATAGGGGCCTCAGCAGCCTCAACATATTACAATTCCCAGGATTTTTTGGGTGAAGCCACACAATTTGAAGTGGGACAACAGTACTTTAAATGTATGGTGCAGATGGAGCCTTGGTTTAAGACTGGGATTAATGAAGGGAGGCAGTCCTGCCTAATCCAAGTCATTTAGGTAGGGTTGCCTTACATCAGGAATTTCCCAGGAAACGGTGTCTAGGCAAAAATTGCTGAAATCCGGATGCATTGCAACCCATGTCAGTAGTGTAGATTTTGGTGTACTTTGGTGAAGTTATTAATATTGCAGTTGTTGTATAAGAGATTATGATAACGACTGGAATGTAATTGAAATGAATACTACCGTATTTTGGAACGCAGAAATAAAGAAAACCATCAAACCGTTAATTCTAGGATGTGGAGGGCCACCTCAATTATATAATTCAGTATTTGAAGGCTTGGTATTATTAATTGTATTATAAATTGGTATTCTTATATAGAGGCTATTATTGGATTCTAATTGAAAACTAATAAAAATTATTATTTTTTAAAAAGCTCCAATTTTGCCTTAAAAAAAGCTCAACAACTTTTGTGTCTGGATCTTCACCTCTTGAAATATGGCAACCCTAATTTAGGGCTTATAGGTAGTAACGGGCTCTTTGAACTGAGCCTGGAAACAACACAGAAGCCATTGCAGCTAAAAACACCACGGCTGGACTCATATGTGCCATAAAGCTGATCTCAGTCAACACTTTGCTTGCTGCCAATCTAACGTCCAATTCAATTTTTGCCAAATGCCACATTTCCTTCAGGTTCCCAATAACACTGTCAACTCCCCTAACGAGCTCGCTTTTATTGCGACGGCTTCTTAATTATTAGTGACTCCACTTACTGAAGACTGAGCGAGACAGGCCACTCATAATGATGCCGTTTGACAAAAGAGGTGTGTGTGTGTGTGTGTGTGTGTGTGTGGAGAATCACTTTCATTTCCTGATGGTTTAATTGTGTGTGAGAGAGAAAGACAGAATGACTGCCAGACAACTGAATGTTCACATCCAGACATCAAAGTGACTTCCCCCCCAATTTATTTATTTAAAAGCATTTCCAAACTGCTTAACATTTAAATATACTGGCAGTGTATGGAACAACAAACATTAACAGGGTAAAACGGTAGCAAAAAAGCAGAGAGAAAAACAGAAATCTAGTAATAACAGGGTTCAGTTTTACGGGTCAGGGAAAGCCTGACTTATTACATGTTGAAATAGTGCTCCCCCTCCCCACAAAAAGGCCATTAAGTCTCGAGTGGGTGTTGCCAGTCTGAACATCTGTAATTTTCAGAAAGCATCTGTGGATGCCAATCATAAAATTGCTGCCATGAGCGTGAGGTATAAAACAAAATGGCTGCCATATCTAAAAATGACAGGATCACAAAATGGTGCTGGCATGCCCTCCATCAATGGAAAAAAGGCACCTGCATCGGACACCTCCACTTGCTCACAGGGCGAATCTCTGTGTACCTCTCCTCTGTTCACAATGGGAGGATGGGTGCCCAATCCTGGCATCCAACGAAATGTCTGCATGCTTAAAGGGGGGCGTTCAATGTAAGAGAGGCCAAGTCAGTGCAAACAGAAACTCAGCAGGGACAACAAACAATCTAATGTGGATTTTCAAGTGGATATTTACTGAGATCTTTTCTGGGTGACTTAGGAGGTACTGCTAGGCATATTGACACATGTGGGTGCCAGGATGATGACCCCCGTTTGAGTGTAAAATTACAAAAGTGCAGCACTGGTCATTGTTGTCAGTGCCCTCCACTTAAGAGGAAAGGAGCTTACAGAGCATTCTTCAGAGCACAATAACTTATTCACTGTGAGGTGCGTCTGTCTCCATCATTAACTGATTTTCAGGAGAAATTTTTGAAAACATTCCTGTTTACCCAGGCATTTCATGGCCGTAGAACAGGGCAACTCTGGGACTGGCGAATGAGAGCATATTTCAAACCATTTTCAGAATGTTTTAATGGTGTTCTGCCAAAGG